>NW_028319016.1:0-600000 GCF_062004578.1 Staurois parvus
GCCAAAAACATGTTGAGCGTGTGTCATCTAATGTTCTTGTCAGTATTGTGTGTTTTTTACATGTGTTGTGCTCTGGCCAGAGTGGAATACTTCTCTGGCACATTATTTGGTCTGAGTTTTCTCTGTGGTAAAAGCGGATGCCTGGTTTCGATCTATCTAAATATTTGTCTGTCTATTTTTCTATGGATCAAGGATAAAAGGGCTGATTGGCTGTAAAGCTGATACTCCGGGCAAAAAGGTCCTGCTGTCTATCCTCCGTAAAGGGGTATACCTCCTTCCCCATTTTACAGTCGAGACTGGGCACACCGACGGGACAGCAGTGCAGAGTTCCAACTCTTCGTTTTCGAACTCTAAGAAGCGATCTCTTTACACAGCGATCGACCTAGGAGAGGGATCAGCCAAGAGGGCCTCTAAGAGACGTACTTGCGAACAGTATAGAAGCTCCATAAGCCCTTCATATCAAAGAATCAGAATATGCTGAGAAGAGGTCAGAAGTGTAATGTGAAACATAGCTTTTTAATGTACAATAAAGACTATACAGAAAAATGGTCAGGAGTACAACGTACAACATACACTATACTGGGAATGGGTCAAAAGTATAATGTACAGTGTAACATAGACTATAGAAAGAAAAGAGAGGAGTTTAATGCACAGCATAGACAATGCAGAGAAGGGGCCAGGAGTAACATATACTGTTTAGAGTACACAGTTAGTGTTTTTGTCCGTCTTAAGTTTTTTACTTTGATTGTGAATAAGCAATGAAAAATATGTGAGCCAAAAACATGTTGAGCGTGTGTCATCTAATGTTCTTGTCAGTATTGTGTGTTTTTTACATGTGTTGTGCTCTGGCCAGAGTGGATTACTTCTCTTGCACATTATTTGGTCTGAGTTTTCTCTGTGGTAAAAGTGGATGCCTGGTTTGGATCTATCTATCTAAATATTTGTCTGTATTTTTCTATGGATCAAGGATAAAAGGGCTGATTGGCTGTAAAGCTGATACTCCGGGCAAAAAGATCCTGCTGTCTGTCCTCCGTAAAGGGGTATACCTTCTTCCCCATTTTACAGTCGAGACTGGGCACACCGACGGGACAGCAGTGCAGAGTTCCAACTCTTCGTTTTCGATCTCTAAGAAGCGATCTCTTTATACAGCCATCCCTCTCCTAGGTAGAGAGGGATGAGCCAAAAGGGCCTCTAAGAGACGTACTTGCAAACAGTATAGAAGCTCCATAAGCCCTTCATATCAAAGAATCAGAATATGCTGAGAAGAGGTCAGAAGTGTAATGTGAATCATTGCTTTTTAATGTACAATCAAAAGCATACAGAAAAAAGGTCAGGAGTACAACGTACAACATACACTATACTGGGAATGGGTCAAAAGTATAATGTACAGTGTAACATAGACTATAGAAAGAAAAGGGAGGAGTTTAATGCACAGCATAGACAATGCAGAGAAGGGGCCAGGAGTAACATATACTGTTTAGAGTATACAGTTAGTGTTTGTCGGTCTTAAGTGTTTTACTTTGATTGTGAATAAGAAATGAAAATATGTGAGCCAAAAACATGTTGAGCGTGTGTCATCTAATGTTCTTGTCAGTATTGTGTGTTTTTTACATGTGTTGTGCTCTGGCCAGAGTGGAATACTTCTCTGGCACATTATTTGGTCTGAGTTTTCTCTGTGGTAAAAGCGGATGCCTGGTTTCGAATCTATCTAAATTATTTGTCTGTCTATTTTTCTATGGATCAAGGATAAAAGGGCTGATTGGCTGTAAAGCTGATACTCCGGGCAAAAAGGTCCTGCTGTCTATCCTCCGTAAAGGGGTATACCTTCTTCCCCATTTTACAGTCGAGACTGGGCACACCGACGGGACAGCAGTGCAGAGTTCCAACTCTTCGTTTTCGAACTCTAAGAAGCGATCTCTTTACACAGCGATCGACCTAGGAGAGGGATCAGCCAAGAGGGCCTCTAAGAGACGTACTTGCGAACAGTATAGAAGCTCCATAAGCCCTTCATATCAAAGAATCAGAATATGCTGAGAAGAGGTCAGAAGTGTAATGTGAAACATAGCTTTTTAATGTACAATAAAGACTATACAGAAAAATGGTCAGGAGTACAACGTACAACATACACTATACTGGGAATGGGTCAAAAGTATAATGTACAGTGTAACATAGACTATAGAAAGAAAAGAGAGGAGTTTAATGCACAGCATAGACAATGCAGAGAAGGGGCCAGGCGTAACATATACTGTTTAGAGTACACAGTTAGTGTTTTTGTCCGTCTTAAGTTTTTTACTTTGATTGTGAATAAGCAATGAAAAATATGTGAGCCAAAAACATGTTGGGCGTGTCATCTAATGTTCTTGTCAGTATTGTGTGTTTTTACATGTGTTGTGCTCTGGCCAGAGTGGATTACTTCTCTTGCACATTATTTTGGTCTGAGTTTTCCTCTGTGTAAAAGTGGATGCCTGGTTTGGATCTATCTATCTAAATATTTGTCTGTATTTTTCTATGGATCAAGGATAAAAGGGCTGATTGGCTGTAAAGCTGATACTCCGGGCAAAAAGATCCTGCTGTCTGTCCTCCGTAAAGGGGTATACCTTCTTCCCCATTTTACAGTCGAGACTGGGCACACCGACGGGACAGCAGTGCAGAGTTCCAACTCTTCGTTTTCGATCTCTAAGAAGCGATCTCTTTATACAGCCATCCCTCTCCTAGGTAGAGAGGGATGAGCCAAGAGGGCCTCTAAGAGACGTACTTGCGAACAGTATAGAAGCTCCATAAGCCCTTCATATCAAAGAATCAGAATATGCTGAGAAGAGGTCAGAAGTGTAATGTGAATCATTGCTTTTTAATGTACAATCAAAAGCATACAGACAAAAGGTCAGGAGTACAACGTACAACATACACTATACTGGGAATGGGTCAAAAGTATAATGTACAGTGCAACATAGGACTATAGAAAGAAAAGGGAGGAGTTTATGCAAGCATAGACAATGCAGAGAAGGGGCCAGGAGTAACATATACTGTTTAGAGTATACAGTTAGTGTTTGTCGGTCTTAAGTGTTTTACTTTGATTGTGAATAAGAAATGAAAAATATGTGAGCCAAAAACATGTTGAGCGTGTGTCATCTAATGTTCTTGTCAGTATTGTATGTTTTTTACATGTGTTGTGCTCTGGCCAGAGTGGAATACTTCTCTGGCACATTGTTTGGTCTGAGTTTTCTCTGTGGTAAAAGCGGATGCCTGGTTTCGATCTATCTAAATATTTGTCTGTCTATTTTTCTATGGATCAAGGATAAAAGGGCTGATTGGCTGTAAAGCTGATACTCCGGGCAAAAAGGTCTGCTGTCTATCCTCCGTAAAGGGGTATACCTTCTTCCCCATTTTACAGTCGAGACTGGGCACACCGACGGGACAGCAGTGCAGAGTTCCAACTCTTCGTTTTCGAACTCTAAGAAGCGATCTCTTTACACAGCGATCGACCTAGGAGAGGGATCAGCCAAGAGGGCCTCTAAGAGACGTACTTGCGAACAGTATAGAAGCTCCATAAGCCCTTCATATCAAAGAATCAGAATATGCTGAGAAGAGGTCAGAAGTGTAATGTGAAACATAGCTTTTTAATGTACAATAAAGACTATACAGAAAAATGGTCAGGAGTACAACGTACAACATACACTATACTGGGAATGGGTCAAAAGTATAATTGTACAGTGTAACATAGACTATAGAAAGAAAAGAGAGGAGTTTAATGCACAGCATAGACAAATGCAGAGAAGGGGCCAGGAGTAACATATACTGTTTAGAGTACACAGTTAGTGTTTTTGTCCGTCTTAAGTTTTTTACTTTGATTGTGAATAAGCAATGAAAAATATGTGAGCCAAAAACATGTTGGGCGTGTCATCTAATGTTCTTGTCAGTATTGTGTGTTTTTTACATGTGTTGTGCTCTGGCCAGAGTGGATTACTTCTCTTGCACATTATTTGGTCTGAGTTTTCTCTGTGGTAAAAGTGGATGCCTGGTTTGGATCTATCTATCTAAATATTTGTCTGTATTTTTCTATGGATCAAGGATAAAAGGGCTGATTGGCTGTAAAGCTGATACTCCGGGCAAAAAGATCCTGCTGTCTGTCCTCCGTAAAGGGGTATACCTTCTTCCCCATTTTACAGTCGAGACTGGGCACACCGACGGGACAGCAGTGCAGAGTTCCAACTCTTCGTTTTCGATCTCTAAGAAGCGATCTCTTTATACAGCCATCCCTCTCCTAGGTAGAGAGGGATGAGCCAAGAGGGCCTCTAAGAGACGTACTTGCGAACAGTATAGAAGCTCCATAAGCCCTTCATATCAAAGAATCAGAATATGCTGAGAAGAGGTCAGAAGTGTAATGTGAATCATTGCTTTTTAATGTACAATCAAAAGCATACAGAAAAAAGGTCAGGAGTACAACGTACAACATACACTATACTGGGAATGGGTCAAAAGTATAATGTACAGTGTAACATAGACTATAGAAAGAAAAGGGAGGAGTTTAATGCACAGCATAGACAATGCAGAGAAGGGGCCAGGAGTAACATATACTGTTTAGAGTATACAGTTAGTGTTTGTCGGTCTTAAGTGTTTTATTTTGATTGTGAATAAGAAATGAAAAATATGTGAGCCAAAAACATGTTGAGCGTGTGTCATCTAATGTTCTTGTCAGTATTGTGTGTTTTTTACATGTGTTGTGCTCTGGCCAGAGTGGAATACTTCTCTGGCACATTATTTGGTCTGAGTTTTCTCTGTGGTAAAAGCGGATGCCTGGTTTCGATCTATCTAAATATTTGTCTGTCTATTTTTCTATGGATCAAGGATAAAAGGGCTAATTGGCTGTAAAGCTGATACTCCGGGCAAAAAGGTCCTGCTGTCTATCCTCCGTAAAGGGGTATACCTTCTTCCCCATTTTACAGTCGAGACTGGGCACACCGACGGGACAGCAGTGCAGAGTTCCAACTCTTCGTTTTCGAACTCTAAGAAGCGATCTCTTTACACAGCGATCGACCTAGGAGAGGGATCAGCCAAGAGGGCCTCTAAGAGACGTACTTGCGAACAGTATAGAAGCTCCATAAGCCCTTCATATCAAAGAATCAGAATATGCTGAGAAGAGGTCAGAAGTGTAATGTGAAACATAGCTTTTTAATGTACAATAAAGACTATACAGAAAAATGGTCAGGAGTACAACGTACAACATACACTATACTGGGAATGGGTCAAAAGTATAATGTACAGTGTAACATAGACTATAGAAAGAAAAGAGAGGAGTTTAATGCACAGCATAGACAATGCAGAGAAGGGGCCAGGAGTAACATATACTGTTTAGAGTACACAGTTAGTGTTTTTGTCCGTCTTAAGTTTTTTACTTTGATTGTGAATAAGCAATGAAAAATATGTGAGCCAAAAACATGTTGAGCGTGTGTCATCTAATGTTCTTGTCAGTATTGTGTGTTTTTTACATGTGTTGTGCTCTGGCCAGAGTGGATTACTTCTCTTGCACATTATTTGGTCTGAGTTTTCTCTGTGGTAAAAGTGGATGCCTGGTTTGGATCTATCTATCTAAATATTTGTCTGTATTTTTCTATGGATCAAGGATAAAAGGGCTGATTGGCTGTAAAGCTGATACTCCGGGCAAAAAGATCCTGCTGTCTGTCCTCCGTAAAGGGGTATACCTTTTTCCCCATTTTACAGTCGAGACTGGGCACACCGACGGGACAGCAGTGCAGAGTTCCAACTCTTCGTTTTCGATCTCTAAGAAGCGATCTCTTTATACAGCCATCCCTCTCCTAGGTAGAGAGGGATGAGCCAAGAGGGCCTCTAAGAGACGTACTTGCGAACAGTATAGAAGCTCCATAAGCCCTTCATATCAAAGAATCAGAATATGCTGAGAAGAGGTCAGAAGTGTAATGTGAATCATTGCTTTTTAATGTACAATCAAAAGCATACAGAAAAAAGGTCAGGAGTACAACGTACAACATACACTATACTGGGAATGGGTCAAAAGTATAATGTACAGTGTAACATAGACTATAGAAAGAAAAGGGAGGAGTTTAATGCACAGCATAGACAATGCAGAGAAGGGGCCAGGAGTAACATACACTGTAAAATCCAATAGCTTTCCCAACTTAGATATATTTGTTAATTTTACTCATATATCAAAAATATGCCTTCTTACTAGTGTTTATTAAGTTAGAGATAATTGCAAGGTAATGAAACCATTTTACTTATTTTTTTGAGTGAAACCAACTTAAAATAATCAAGCTGCAACAAAGGATGCAGTGACAATACTACACCAGTAGGAGGCAGCAATGCATTAACTGTCCTTAAAGCCCAACTCTGGGCAAAAAGAAAGAAATTCCTATGCAGAGGAGCTTTGCTTGCAATGCAAGGGTTAACTGTTTTTGCAGGGGAGAAAAAAAGCTTAAACTCAGTTGATCCTCCAATACTGCAAATGGCACTCCCCCACGATCCAACAGTGGACTATTCCTGACATCCTCATGTCCTGCAGGTCTATGGGCTTGCTGACATCAGGACCAGTTCACTACTCAAGAATGCTAGATCATGGGGGGTGGAGTTGCATGAGCTGCAGGGATCAGTTTTGTACAGGGAGAATTGAAAGATCAGGTAAGTATATCTCCTTTCTCTCACCACTAGACAAAAATGGGTAGTTAACCCTTGCAGTCCCACTGCAAGGTAATATTTGTTTTGCCTGGAGTTGGGCTTTAAGTGATTGTAAAGTCTAAACAATTTTTCCTGCATTAAGGTGATAAATGTTTTGGTAATATTATTGCCCCCTCACTCCCCTTATTCACTTGATCCAGCGCTATGTCTGTCTGTATAGCGGCTTTCTCTTCAGATTTCCAGGTCTAACAGGCTTTTCTGAGGCAGTTGCTCCTTCTGTCATCAATCAAAGCCAGTGAAGAGAGATTGAGGGATTAGGTGGAGCCAGAGTCTGTCAGTTGACACAGACAGCGGCTCAGGATTGTGCCTGCAGGTGTACCACCATAGGAAGCACACTTAGAACATGAGGAGCCATGAGCGCCAAAAAAGGACAACTGGGGGAATTGCACACAGCAGAAAAGTATAAACGTTTATTTTTTTAAATTGTGTTTACAATCACTTTAGTCCAGTGTTTCAGTACTGCTGCAAATGTATTAAAAATGCCCTAACAGGCAGCCAGATACAGTACATTTTCTCCTGCTGGCTCTTTTTTTCACAGTGCTGCCTTTCTGGTTCTTTTTCGTCCTTTAAGGAGGAGAAAGGGTTAGGCCTCTTGCACATGGGAGTGAAAAACACCTTGTGTTTTACTGATCTCTAATCAGATGTATTAATGTCTATGACACAATGCACACTACTGACTAAAGATTAATAAAGCAGCACCAAGTGTGCAAGAAAAAAATACAAAGTACACTTATTTTCTGTCTATACTCTGTATATACTCATTTACATGCACACTGGAATACAAGTGTATATCCATACACAGCCTCAGAGCCTCAATCATTATTTGTCCTATCTCCAGCCACCTACATTTTCCTCCTCCCTACTTCCAATAGGACATGGGCTTATTAGTGACAGACAGTTGTCAGCACCAATGAGAAGCAGAGGTCCCAGCTAAGCTACAACAGTATGCAGGCAGAAAGCACGTGGATATCAGACTGGAAGGACGTCCAGGAGAAAGAAGAGCTGCTGAAGAGGGTGTGAGAGGCACGGAGTGAGTACAGTGGGAAATATGGGCAATTGGACTTGAAGGATGGACTTGAAGACAGATCTGAGATGTAGAGGAGGTGCCTGAGTAGTGTGAGCTGCAGAGAGGAAGCGCGTGGGAAAGTCCATGTGCTGTAATATGCCACTCCTCCTTGGTGTTCAGTGTCTGCTTCCCCAGAGAGCTGTGTGTGATCAGGAAGGTGGGGGCTGAGGTCTGTGTGTGATCAGGAAGGTGGGGGCTGTGTGAGTTGGAGAGAGGAAGAGTGGGGGAAAAGCTGAGTTCTGAGACTGCCATTCCCTCTTGGGATTTAGTATCATCTCTGGAGGTGAGTGTGTGTTGCACTGTGATCTGGAGAGAGGAAGTGCATGGGAAAAGCTAAGTTCTGTTCAATGTGTGCTTCCAAATCTGTGTCCCTCTGCAGTCTGGGGGGGTGCAATGTGCAGCAGTCTCAGTGTGTGTTTTTTCTCTCTCATGCCCCAGTTTGGTAGATTTTTTTTCCTCTCCTTTTACTGCTATCACCAAGAGTAGAAGAATCTAAAACAGAAATAAAGGCAAAATTTTAGAATTGGAGACCTAATTTCTTGTAATTTTGGTGGCTACCATGGATTTCCCCTCACTTTCAGTGTTGGCTATGAAACAGAAATTAACCTGTTTGGGACCACCCCACACACATATACGGCAACGGGGCGGCACGTGCAGGCTAAATCCCGTAACTGTATGTCGAGGGCGCAGGTGGGCAGGGGAGGTGCTCACACGCTCCCCCAGCGCCGCTGTCACTGTCTCCTCACACAGCAGGAGACAGCGCAGGTATCCGGCAGGCTTGATTGCCACCAGCTACCCAACAATCTTCACTATGAGAGGAGAACGGTGAGCTGCCTATGTAAACAAGGCAGCTTGCGGTTCTTTTGGTAAGGAGCGGAATGATCCCCACCTTCCTGTCATCAGGAGACAGATCACTCTGCTCCATTTGGACAGCCCAGCTCCCCTCACAGTTAGAACATGCCCAGGGAACACACTTAACCCCTCCCTATCTCACTAGTGTTAGCACCTTCCCTCCCAGTGACACCAATACAGAAAAAGTGCTTTTTGTTTAGCACTGATCTCTGTATTGGTGTCACTGGTTCCCAAAATGGTTCACAAGTATGCGATGTGTCCACCCCAATGTCACAGTACTGCTAAAAATTGCTGATAGCCACTATTACTAGTAAAAATAAAATAAAAATAAAAACCATAAATCTTTCCCGTAGTCTGTAGACACTATAACTTTTGCGCAAACCGATCGATATATGTCTATTGGGATTTTTTTTACTAAAAACATGTAGCAGAATACATATCGGCCAAAATTGATGAAGAAAATTGACTTTAAAAAAAAAAAATTCATTGGCTATGTATTATAGCAGAAAGTAAAAAATATTTATATTTTTTTCAAAATTGTTGCTCTGTTTTTGTTTATAGCGTAAAAAGTAAAAACCGCACAGGTGATCAAATACCACCAAAAGAAAGCTCTATTTGTGGGAAAAAAAGGACATAGTTTCTGTTTGGGTACCATGTCACACGACCGTGCAATTGTCAGTTAAAGTAACGCAGTGCCGTATCACAAAAAATGGCCTGGTCAGGAAGGGGGCAAATCCTTTTAGGGCTAAAGTAGTTAATAGGAAATCTCTTGAGTTTGACAGGGATGACAGAAAACTAATGGGTTTTAATAACTGCCCTTACTTTATCAAAAATGTTTTTGCCTTCAGATTTTCTCACATTGCTAATTATATATTGTACTTAATTGTAACTTAAATACTGAAATTTGCACTTACAACTGTAATTGTCAAAATGGCAGTAAAAACATGTCTGTGTCATTAAATTGTGGGTGTCTTATCAGTAAATTTATTTTGGTAGGTTGGCAACACTGTAGATAGAGTGTGGACACTGATCATCTGGGGCCTGGGGGGCGCAGATGCTGACTACCAACAAGGAGGATATGGGGGTGTGGCCACCAACCAGCAAGGGCAGGGGTGCATGTGGCCATGGACTGGCAAGAAAAGGATGCAGTCAACAAGCACTATTTGAATGGGGGAGCAGCCATTGATCGCCAGGGGCTTGGCGTCTGACCACCAGGAGCACATTGTGCTGTCTCTCTACAATCACTTTGCTCTATGAATGCTTGTATGGTGGCAATCTTCAAACCTATTGTGGGGGGGGGGGGCACTGGATGAAAAGACACTTGACCACAAAGGACAAGGGGCGCAGACACAGCTTTTATTACAGTTATTTATGACCATTTTTCCTGTACTCTACTCTTTCAGTCAACAACGATCCATTCTACAGAGGAAGATTTTTCCTTGTGTAATGGTAATCCTTGATCCATAATTACCGACTGGACAGTCTCTGCCATTGTGAGTATTTTCTGGGGTACACAAACACTGACCACATGGGGGAGTGGATACAGATACTGCCCACCACGAAGGGGGGTGCTACAGGGCACAAAAGCCTGTGTTCAGGATGGAGGCGGTAAATATAAACTCTGCATTACAAACCACTGAACTCTGGATGTTGCCTTAAACCATTAAACTTATCCTAACCACTTAAAATGTTAAATGAAACATTCAATTTTAAGTTATTGTAATAATTTTTTTTTCAATGCTTGCTGTAGTTTCCTATGCTTATAAAGAATGTACATACGGTATCAAAGACTGTGTCTGTCTGTAATCTACTAACCACTAGGTTGTAAGGGGGAACTTATTTCTAAGTAAGGAATTTTGTCCTTTTCAGAAGAATTGCTCACAGCAGCTGCCTGAGATGTCTTCCTTGAACAGACTTTGTCAAAGTGGGCTTCAGTACACTGGAGGTAAGATGCCAATAGCTAGTAATATTTTAATGGATTTTCCTGCAATAGGTCTACTTAGAACTCTGCCTTTCAAACTTCTGAGCTCTGGTTCACAAAATTACTGAACTATACATGCAGAATTCTGTAGTTTGTAAGGCAGAGTTCAGTAGTTGGTAAGTAAATTTAGGAGTTAAGCAGTTTTGTGTTGGCTTACAAACCAATGCTCTCTGAATGCAGACTTTAGTAGTTTGTAAGGAAGAAAAGTTTACCTTACTAACCACTGAACTTCACAGGTAAAGGTGAGGGAAGAGCTGGGGGAACCACAGAGAGAGGGAGGACAAGGATCTGCTTGCTGGGGCACTGGAGAATTTGGGAGAAACATATTCAAATATTAAGGCAAAAGAGATTTTTTTTTTTTTATTTGTGTGTTGTAGGTGTTTGCAGAGTTCAATAGAATAGCCACCACAAATCTGCAAAATCACTTTTTTGATGCCCTGGATCGATACACACCACGCTTTGTCACAATCTTCAAGTCCAAGAAAGGAAGTGTTGGAGAGACATTGTCAATGTTTGTGCAGCAAATTAATTCAGAGGTGAGTCTACTGCAACCCTCTTTTTGTTTGTTCTCAACTTACAAAACCTTTCATGATTCACTTTGTTGTAATATACAGAAATATGTAAGATACCATAAATGTACAACCGATAACCTCTGCTACTATCCCTTTTGGCCTATGTTGCTACCTGTATTGATTTCAATATTTTAAAGTGGTCTTGAGAAGTTGTGATCCAATGATGTTAAAACATCGAAGCTATGGGTGTAATTTAAATAACTTCAATCAGTAACTTTCCTGAACTGTCAAATATTGTGATATTTGTTTCAGAAACACGTCGGTTTACATTTTATGCAATATTAAACTGAACTTTTGATAATTTACTTCTAGAAACCTGATGTGACAGCAATGCACACCTTGTGCTCCGAGGCCTCCCTGTTCTACTTGGTGATGACCCCAGTACATTCTACATCACCTGCTTCGTAAGTTATCATAGTTGCACCTTGGCAGTTGTGGGGGGATTTGCTTTATATTCCTTAGAAATACAGATTAATACTTATTATATCACTAGTACAGTGGTGGGCATGGCAGTTTATAAAATGTAATCCCTTAGTGAGGGAGGGTAAAACAAATGTTAATGCCTGAACACAATTTTGCAACTTAGACGTGTTAGTAGAACTGTATCATTACAACTACTTTGTGTATCCAGATGGATTATACCCTTTTTTGCGTGTGTATATAGCTATCTAATTTAAAGTGATATTAAAGTCCTTGTGTGTTTTTCTGTTTAAATATAACAAACGTGTTATACTCCCCACCTTTTGTGCAGTTGGTTTTGCACAGAGCAGCCCAGACCCTCCTATTCTTGGGTCCCCTGCTAGCACTCCTGGCCCTTCCCTCCTGCTGAGTGCCCCTACAGGCACACACAGCCTTGGCACAATTGCCCCAATTGTGCCAAGGCTGTGTGTGTCTATTTAGACACAGAGCTGCGGATTGGCCCCACCTCCTCTCTCTCCTCATTGGCTCACTGACTTTGAATGCAATGGGAGGTAATGGTGCCCCACTGCTGTCTCAGTTAATGAGGACCTGCTGCACACAGAAGGTGCTTTATCCTAATGCATAGAATGCATTAAAATAAAAACCTGCCTTTAGAACCGCTTAAAAAAATGCTTTAAAGGAAGAAACCTTCCAAAAATAGATTGACTTTGACCCTTACCTTGACGCTAAAACTAACCATATACAACACAGTGACAAATAATCATGTTTGTTTTTGTATCGCCTTCTGACAGCGATGAGGTCTGGGCACGTTTACCTGTTGGACTGATGACTGTCATTGATGAAAGTATGCCTGCTTCTCCAAATCATCTCCACCTTGACCCAGTGTTTATTGCCATCATAGCCAAGGGAGGTACTGTAATGGAGGATCTCCAGAACCTACCTCAAGCACTTTGCCTCTTCTTTGGACTTTTATATGCTTTACACCTGGAATACCCTAAAGCCATGAAAAACACTTTTAACTTCATTCAAAGAGTGACGCTTGGCATGTGGGAGAACAAACTCCCACCAAAACTACAAAGTCTGAAGAATCTCCTGTTGTGTTAGAATGTTTGTTTTTTGTTTTATTTTGTTTTGTTTTTCTGCATGCCTGTGACCTGTTTTCAGTAGACTAAAGTTAGCTGACGTCACAGAGCTCAGAAACCTTAGTGTGCTATTTTAAAATTTATTGTAATAGATGTTCAAGCTGGCCAACTGCATCAAAATGATCTGTCTCTGGTCCTTGCATACCAAATCACCATACCTCAGTGGTTGTACAGAACCAATACAGGCTAATGTTATTTCACATATTGCAATTGATGTTCAATTGCCTCAAAGTAATCTCTCTCTGATCATACAACAAACATACCTGAGTGGTTGTATATTACCAATGTGGGCTAAGCTCATTTCATGTATCATAATTGATTTTAAAGCTGACCAACTGCCTCAAAGTGATCTGTGCTTACGTGGAATAAACTCATGGATGCAGTTGTCTAGTTTGTACATCTCTATAATATATGCACTGAGTTTATTCCATGTAAGTACAAATCACTTTGAGGCAGTTGGTCAGCTTTAATATCAATTGTGATATATGCAATGAGCTATGCCTATATTTTCTATTTTGGTGATTTGGTATGCAAGGACCAGAGACAGATCATTTTGATACAGTTGGCCAGCTTGTACATCTCTTGTATATGCAAAGTGTTCACTAGTTCCTACTCATCCTGTAAAAGGTCCTTTACTTGCAGACAGAGTTAATTTAGTGGACCTATTGTGAGTAAGGTTAAAATGGCATGGTGGAAAACTACTATTAAAATGGTTGTAAACTTCAGACATGAAATATGAACAAAGTATATCCCCCTATAGTGTGTACTTGTCTCCATTAAAAGCAATGAGTATAATTTCATTTCTGCTGCTTCATTTCTCCATATCGGCATGAATCACTTCTGACAAGTTTTTTTTCCTGACACCAAGAGAAAAAAGGTGACTGGAGGGCCCTCTAGCAGATTGACAGCCTCAGCTCTGTTCCTGTGAAGGAGGTATCTCATCCCACCAAACAGTTCTTAGAGCTCTCCTCACTGAATTTCTGCAGAGTTTCATTTCAGCTCTCCACCCTCTGTTTTCTGAACTCTCGGACAAGCTTTATAAATACAGCACTTTAAATGGCTGTACTGAAGACTGCAGATTAACAGGTATAACTTGTGTAGCAGTATGTTTAATCTCTGTATCACCTAAGGCCAGTCACTTCACTAGGTATATATGGAAGGGTTTACAACCACTTTAATTGTATGAAAAGATATATTTAAATAGGCAGTCATGGAAAACTCTGGATAGTTTGTCAGGTTTTAAACCGAGCATCAACGTTTGTTATTATGGCTGTTGCTTACTATAACAGTTTGTAGAAGTAATATGTAAATTCTCTACAAGGGCAATAAACAGCTCTGTATGTGCCCTGTTCTTTCCACAATGCTCATGTCACGTCCTTTCCTTTTTATTTTTTTTTTCTTCACACAGAAAACTGCATATATTGTTGCAGGTTCCTGCTCAGGCCAAATCCTGCTAAGGCAAAATCCGCACAAGATACCAGTTTTGTGGTATGAACATAGTGCAGAAGATGTTTTCATTCTCTTGCAGAAAAAGGTGCACAAAACCTCATGGTGTGAACGAGGCCTAAATGTTTTCAAAAGCGAGTTGTTATGTAACAAAGTTTTAAAGAACGATGTTATTTCTTATAACAGTAAGAAAAATTAAAAAAAATTGTATTTGAACTTTGGAACAGTCATTTATTTATATGTACCTGTGAGAATGGAACCACTTGCCCCACAGAAGCTTTTGCCCCTTCATGACCAGGTCATTTTTTTTCTATTCAGCACCATGCTACTTTAACTGACAATTGCACAGCCATGTAACGCTGTACCCAAATTAAATTTTATATACAATTTTTTTTTTCACTCAGAGCTTTATTTTGTATTTGTATTGTATTTGATCTCCACTGGGTTTTTAATTAATAGATATAGATTTGTTACAAAACATCCAATAAAAAAAAAAATTGGTATTCTGAAAAAAATGATCGTGTTCTGGTTAAAACAAACTCCAAATAAGTGTATATTAATTGGTTTGTGTCTACACATATGGAATTTACACAGCTATAGATTCTATACTGTAATGACAGTACAGCAACATAACATAAATAGTGTGACTGTGATGGAGTGGTGGGCAATCTAGAGCTAACACACTGGCTGGGAGGGACACCAACTGACATCAATAGTGACACTAATACAGTGATCAGACAATAATGTACACTGTATTAATGACACTGACGGGGGGGGGGGTTCTGTGAAGTGTAATGTGTGTCATTTGTGCTGCTGTTAACAGATTTAGTTGTCAGGGAGAAGAAACACGGCCTCTGTTCACAGCACAGTGATCTGGCTGTGTCTGTGTAAACGTGATTTGAAAGAGCCGGTTAGCAGGTTTCAGCCACAATCATTGGCTGAAACCTGTTGATTGATGTGTACTGCATCCAATCACAGCATGGGTAGGCAGGGGGTGCCAAACCCTGAAACAGACCCATGCCTTACAGTTAGATAGTCTGGCCTGCCTGCGCCGCTTGTAGGCAGTATTGGGCAGATGAGAGATGTTAATGTAAAATGGATGTTTGGATAAAACTAAAATAAAACAAGTAACGCTTACTTGTTTTTTTTAAGGCAATCGGTTTGCATGGTTTTAACAAGTAAATCGGATTGCTGTGCAAGTAACCACAACTCAATATTCAGAGTTGCAGAAAATATCACATTAGTTAGCCCAACCTAAATAAATGTGTCATTTGGAATACATTACACAGTAAACTTAACTTAATATGATTTTGTTATTTTAAATGGCAAATCTGAGTACTCATTACTAAGTTAAGAGTTCACCTAACATAAAATTTCCAAGTACTATTCACTATTTTTTGTTAGTTGTGTATACTAAAGTGTAAGTTCACCACACTCAATAAGCATTTGTAAGAAGAAAATGCAATTCTTATTCTAGTTTACTTGGTTTTTTTGAGGCAATCGGTTTGCATGCTTTTTTTAAGTAAGGTTTACTAATTGGATTTTACAGTGTATACTGTTTAGAGTATACAGTTAGTGTTTGTCGGTCTTAAGTGTTTTATTTTGATTGTGAATAAGAAATGAAAAATATGTGATGCAAAAACATGTTGAGCGTGTGTCATCTAATGTTCTTGTCAGTATTGTGTGTTTTTTACATGTGTTGTGCTCTGGCCAGAGTGGAATACTTCTCTGGCACATTATTTGGTCTGAGTTTTCTCTGTGGTAAAAGCGGATGCCTGGTTTCGATCTATCTAAATATTTGTCTGTCTATTTTTCTATGGATCAAGGATAAAAGGGCTGATTGGCTGTAAAGCTGATACTCCGGGCAAAAAGGTCCTGCTGTCTATCCTCCGTAAAGGGGTATACCTTCTTCCCCATTTTACAGTCGAGACTGGGCACACCGACGGGACAGCAGTGCAGAGTTCCAACTCTTCGTTTTCGAACTCTAAGAAGCGATCTCTTTACACAGCGATCGACCTAGGAGAGGGATCAGCCAAGAGGGCCTCTAAGAGACGTACTTGCGAACAGTATAGAAGCTCCATAAGCCCTTCATATCAAAGAATCAGAATATGCTGAGAAGAGGTCAGAAGTGTAATGTGAAACATAGCTTTTTAATGTACAATAAAGACTATACAGAAAAATGGTCAGGAGTACAACGTACAACATACACTATACTGGGAATGGGTCAAAAGTATAATGTACAGTGTAACATAGACTATAGAAAGAAAAGAGAGGAGTTTAATGCACAGCATAGACAATGCAGAGAAGGGGCCAGGAGTAACATATACTGTTTAGAGTACACAGTTAGTGTTTTTGTCCGTCTTAAGTTTTTTACTTTGATTGTGAATAAGCAATGAAAAATATGTGAGCCAAAAACATGTTGGGCGTGTCATCTAATGTTCTTGTCAGTATTGTGTGTTTTTTACATGTGTTGTGCTCTGGCCAGAGTGGATTACTTCTCTTGCACATTATTTGGTCTGAGTTTTCTCTGTGGTAAAAGTGGATGCCTGGTTTGGATCTATCTATCTAAATATTTGTCTGTATTTTTCTATGGATCAAGGATAAAAGGGCTGATTGGCTGTAAAGCTGATACTCCGGGCAAAAAGATCCTGCTGTCTGTCCTCCGTAAAGGGGTATACCTTCTTCCCCATTTTACAGTCGAGACTGGGCACACCGACGGGACAGCAGTGCAGAGTTCCAACTCTTCGTTTTCGATCTCTAAAAAGCGATCTCTTTATACAGCCATCCCTCTCCTAGGTAGAGAGGGATGAGCCAAGAGGGCCTCTAAGAGACGTACTTGCGAACAGTATAGAAGCTCCATAAGCCCTTCATATCAAAGAATCAGAATATGCTGAGAAGAGGTCAGAAGTGTAATGTGAATCATTGCTTTTTAATGTACAATCAAAAGCATACAGAAAAAAGGTCAGGAGTACAACGTACAACATACACTATACTGGGAATGGGTCAAAAGTATAATGTACAGTGTAACATAGACTATAGAAAGAAAAGGGAGGAGTTTAATGCACAGCATAGACAATGCAGAGAAGGGGCCAGGAGTAACATATACTGTTTAGAGTATACAGTTAGTGTTTGTCGGTCTTAAGTGTTTTACTTTGATTGTGAATAAGAAATGAAAAATATGTGAGCCAAAAACATGTTGAGCGTGTGTCATCTAATGTTCTTGTCAGTATTGTGTGTTTTTTACATGTGTTGTGCTCTGGCCAGAGTGGAATACTTCTCTGGCACATTATTTGGTCTGAGTTTTCTCTGTGGTAAAAGGGGATGCCTGGTTTCGATCTATCTAAATATTTGTCTGTCTATTTTTCTATGGATCAAGGATAAAAGGGCTGATTGGCTGTAAAGCTGATACTCCGGGCAAAAAGGTCCTGCTGTCTATCCTCCGTAAAGGGGTATACCTTCTTCCCCATTTTACAGTCGAGACTGGGCACACCGACGGGACAGCAGTGCAGAGTTCCAACTCTTCGTCTTCGAACTCTAAGAAGCGATCTCTTTACACAGCGATCGACCTAGGAGAGGGATCAGCCAAGAGGGCCTCTAAGAGACGTACTTGCGAACAGTATAGAAGCTCCATAAGCCCTTCATATCAAAGAATCAGAATATGCTGAGAAGAGGTCAGAAGTGTAATGTGAAACATAGCTTTTTAATGTACAATAAAGACTATACAGAAAAATGGTCAGGAGTACAACGTACAACATACACTATACTGGGAATGGGTCAAAAGTATAATGTACAGTGTAACATAGACTATAGAAAGAAAAGAGAGGAGTTTAATGCACAGCATAGACAATGCAGAGAAGGGGCCAGGAGTAACATATACTGTTTAGAGTACACAGTTAGTGTTTTTGTCCGTCTTAAGTTTTTTACTTTGATTGTGAATAAGCAATGAAAAATATGTGAGCCAAAAACATGTTGAGCGTGTGTCATCTAATGTTCTTGTCAGTATTGTGTGTTTTTTACATGTGTTTTGCTCTGGCCAGAGTGGATTACTTCTCTTGCACATTATTTGGTCTGAGTTTTCTCTGTGGTAAAAGTGGATGCCTGGTTTGGATCTATCTATCTAAATATTTGTCTGTATTTTTCTATGGATCAAGGATAAAAGGGCTGATTGGCTGTAAAGCTGATACTCCGGGCAAAAAGATCCTGCTGTCTGTCCTCCGTAAAGGGGTATACCTTCTTCCCCATTTTACAGTCGAGACTGGGCACACCGACGGGACAGCAGTGCAGAGTTCCAACTCTTCGTTTTCGATCTCTAAGAAGCGATCTCTTTATACAGCCATCCCTCTCCTAGGTAGAGAGGGATGAGCCAAAAGGGCCTCTAAGAGACGTACTTGCAAACAGTATAGAAGCTCCATAAGCCCTTCATATCAAAGAATCAGAATATGCTGAGAAGAGGTCAGAAGTGTAATGTGAATCATTGCTTTTTAATGTACAATCAAAAGCATACAGAAAAAAGGTCAGGAGTACAACGTACAACATACACTATACTGGGAATGGGTCAAAAGTATAATGTACAGTGTAACATAGACTATAGAAAGAAAAGGGAGGAGTTTAATGCACAGCATAGACAATGCAGAGAAGGGGCCAGGAGTAACATATACTGTTTAGAGTATACAGTTAGTGTTTGTCGGTCTTAAGTGTTTTATTTTGATTGTGAATAAGAAATGAAAAATATGTGAAGCAAAAACATGTTGAGCGTGTGTCATCTAATGTTCTTGTCAGTATTGTGTGTTTTTTACATGTGTTGTGCTCTGGCCAGAGTGGAATACTTCTCTGGCACATTATTTGGTCTGAGTTTTCTCTGTGGTAAAAGCGGATGCCTGGTTTCGATCTATCTAAATATTTGTCTGTCTATTTTTCTATGGATCAAGGATAAAAGGGCTGATTGGCTGTAAAGCTGATACTCCGGGCAAAAAGGTCCTGCTGTCTATCCTCCGTAAAGGGGTATACCTTCTTCCCCATTTTACAGTCGAGACTGGGCACACCGACGGGACAGCAGTGCAGAGTTCCAACTCTTCGTTTTCGAACTCTAAGAAGCGATCTCTTTACACAGCGATCGACCTAGGAGAGGGATCAGCCAAGAGGGCCTCTAAGAGACGTACTTGCGAACAGTATAGAAGCTCCATAAGCCCTTCATATCAAAGAATCAGAATATGCTGAGAAGAGGTCAGAAGTGTAATGTGAAACATAGCTTTTTAATGTACAATAAAGACTATACAGAAAAATGGTCAGGAGTACAACGTACAACATACACTATACTGGGAATGGGTCAAAAGTATAATGTACAGTGTAACATAGACTATAGAAAGAAAAGGGAGGTGTTTAATGCACAGCATAGACAATGCAGAGAAGGGGCCAGGAGTAACATATACTGTTTAGAGTATACAGTTAGTGTTTGTCGGTCTTAAGTGTTTTACTTTGATTGTGAATAAGAAATGAAAAATATGTGAGCCAAAAACATGTTGAGCGTGTGTCATCTAATGTTCTTGTCAGTATTGTGTGTTTTTTACATGTGTTGTGCTCTGGCCAGAGTGGAATACTTCTCTGGCACATTATTTGGTCTGAGTTTTCTCTGTGGTAAAAGCGGATGCCTGGTTTCGATCTATCTAAATATTTGTCTGTCTATTTTTCTATGGATCAAGGATAAAAGGGCTAATTGGCTGTAAAGCTGATACTCCGGGCAAAAAGGTCCTGCTGTCTATCCTCCGTAAAGGGGTATACCTTCTTCCCCATTTTACAGTCGAGACTGGGCACACCGACGGGACAGCAGTGCAGAGTTCCAACTCTTCGTTTTCGAACTCTAAGAAGCGATCTCTTTACACAGCGATCGACCTAGGAGAGGGATCAGCCAAGAGGGCCTCTAAGAGACGTACTTGCGAACAGTATAGAAGCTCCATAAGCCCTTCATATCAAAGAATCAGAATATGCTGAGAAGAGGTCAGAAGTGTAATGTGAAACATAGCTTTTTAATGTGCAATAAAGACTATACAGAAAAATGGTCAGGAGTACAACGTACAACATACACTATACTGGGAATGGGTCAAAAGTATAATGTACAGTGTAACATAGACTATAGAAAGAAAAGAGAGGAGTTTAATGCACAGCATAGACAATGCAGAGAAGGGGCCAGGAGTAACATATACTGTTTAGAGTACACAGTTAGTGTTTTTGTCCGTCTTAAGTTTTTTACTTTGATTGTGAATAAGCAATGAAAAATATGTGAGCCAAAAACATGTTGAGCGTGTGTCATCTAATGTTCTTGTCAGTATTGTGTGTTTTTTACATGTGTTTTGCTCTGGCCAGAGTGGATTACTTCTCTTGCACATTATTTGGTCTGAGTTTTCTCTGTGGTAAAAGTGGATGCCTGGTTTGGATCTATCTATCTAAATATTTGTCTGTATTTTTCTATGGATCAAGGATAAAAGGGCTGATTGGCTGTAAAGCTGATACTCCGGGCAAAAAGATCCTGCTGTCTGTCCTCCGTAAAGGGGTATACCTTCTTCCCCATTTTACAGTCGAGACTGGGCACACCGACGGGACAGCAGTGCAGAGTTCCAACTCTTCGTTTTCGATCTCTAAGAAGCGATCTCTTTATACAGCCATCCCTCTCCTAGGTAGAGAGGGATGAGCCAAGAGGGCCTCTAAGAGACGTACTTGCGAACAGTATAGAAGCTCCATAAGCCCTTCATATCAAAGAATCAGAATATGCTGAGAAGAGGTCAGAAGTGTAATGTGAATCATTGCTTTTTAATGTACAATCAAAAGCATACAGAAAAAAGGTCAGGAGTACAACGTACAACATACACTATACTGGGAATGGGTCAAAAGTATAATGTACAGTGTAACATAGACTATAGAAAGAAAAGGGAGGAGTTTAATGCACAGCATAGACAATGCAGAGAAGGGGCCAGGAGTAACATATACTGTTTAGAGTATACAGTTAGTGTTTGTCGGTCTTAAGTGTTTTACTTAGATTGTGAATAAGAAATGAAAAATATGTGAGCCAAAAACATGTTGAGCGTGTGTCATCTAATGTTCTTGTCAGTATTGTGTGTTTTTTACATGTGTTGTGCTCTGGCCAGAGTGGAATACTTCTCTGGCACATTATTTGGTCTGAGTTTTCTCTGTGGTAAAAGCGGATGCCTGGTTTCGATCTATCTAAATATTTGTCTGTCTATTTTTCTATGGATCAAGGATAAAAGGGCTGATTGGCTGTAAAGCTGATACTCCGGGCAAAAAGGTCCTGCTGTCTATCCTCCGTAAAGGGGTATACCTCCTTCCCCATTTTACAGTCGAGACTGGGCACACCGACGGGACAGCAGTGCAGAGTTCCAACTCTTCGTTTTCGAACTCTAAGAAGCGATCTCTTTACACAGCGATCGACCTAGGAGAGGGATCAGCCAAGAGGGCCTCTAAGAGACGTACTTGCGAACAGTATAGAAGCTCCATAAGCCCTTCATATCAAAGAATCAGAATATGCTGAGAAGAGGTCAGAAGTGTAATGTGAAACATAGCTTTTTAATGTACAATAAAGACTATACAGAAAAATGGTCAGGAGTACAACGTACAACATACACTATACTGGGAATGGGTCAAAAGTATAATGTACAGTGTAACATAGACTATAGAAAGAAAAGAGAGGAGTTTAATGCACAGCATAGACAATGCAGAGAAGGGGCCAGGAGTAACATATACTGTTTAGAGTACACAGTTAGTGTATTTGTCCGTCTTAAGTTTTTTACTTTGATTGTGAATAAGCAATGAAAAATATGTGAGCCAAAAACATGTTGAGCGTGTGTCATCTAATGTTCTTGTCAGTATTGTGTGTTTTTTACATGTGTTGTGCTCTGGCCAGAGTGGATTACTTCTCTTGCACATTATTTGGTCTGAGTTTTCTCTGTGGTAAAAGTGGATGCCTGGTTTGGATCTATCTATCTAAATATTTGTCTGTATTTTTCTATGGATCAAGGATAAAAGGGCTGATTGGCTGTAAAGCTGATACTCCGGGCAAAAAGATCCTGCTGTCTGTCCTCCGTAAAGGGGTATACCTTCTTCCCCATTTTACAGTCGAGACTGGGCACACCGACGGGACAGCAGTGCAGAGTTCCAACTCTTCGTTTTCGATCTCTAAGAAGCGATCTCTTTATACAGCCATCCCTCTCCTAGGTAGAGAGGGATGAGCCAAAAGGGCCTCTAAGAGACGTACTTGCAAACAGTATAGAAGCTCCATAAGCCCTTCATATCAAAGAATCAGAATATGCTGAGAAGAGGTCAGAAGTGTAATGTGAATCATTGCTTTTTAATGTACAATCAAAAGCATACAGAAAAAAGGTCAGGAGTACAACGTACAACATACACTATACTGGGAATGGGTCAAAAGTATAATGTACAGTGTAACATAGACTATAGAAAGAAAAGGGAGGAGTTTAATGCACAGCATAGACAATGCAGAGAAGGGGCCAGGAGTAACATATACTGTTTAGAGTATACAGTTAGTGTTTGTCGGTCTTAAGTGTTTTACTTTGATTGTGAATAAGAAATGAAAAATATGTGAGCCAAAAACATGTTGAGCGTGTGTCATCTAATGTTCTTGTCAGTATTGTGTGTTTTTTACATGTGTTGTGCTCTGGCCAGAGTGGAATACTTCTCTGGCACATTATTTGGTCTGAGTTTTCTCTGTGGTAAAAGCGGATGCCTGGTTTCGATCTATCTAAATATTTGTCTGTCTATTTTTCTATGGATCAAGGATAAAAGGGCTAATTGGCTGTAAAGCTGATACTCCGGGCAAAAAGGTCCTGCTGTCTATCCTCCGTAAAGGGGTATACCTTCTTCCCCATTTTACAGTCGAGACTGGGCACACCGACGGGACAGCAGTGCAGAGTTCCAACTCTTCGTTTTCGAACTCTAAGAAGCGATCTCTTTACACAGCGATCGACCTAGGAGAGGGATCAGCCAAGAGGGCCTCTAAGAGACGTACTTGCGAACAGTATAGAAGCTCCATAAGCCCTTCATATCAAAGAATCAGAATATGCTGAGAAGAGGTCAGAAGTGTAATGTGAAACATAGCTTTTTAATGTACAATAAAGACTATACAGAAAAATGGTCAGGAGTACAACGTACAACATACACTATACTGGGAATGGGTCAAAAGTATAATGTACAGTGTAACATAGACTATAGAAAGAAAAGAGAGGAGTTTAATGCACAGCATAGACAATGCAGAGAAGGGGCCAGGAGTAACATATACTGTTTAGAGTACACAGTTAGTGTTTTTGTCCGTCTTAAGTTTTTTACTTTGATTGTGAATAAGCAATGAAAAATATGTGAGCCAAAAACATGTTGAGCGTGTGTCATCTAATGTTCTTGTCAGTATTGTGTGTTTTTTACATTTGTTGTGCTCTGGCCAGAGTGGATTACTTCTCTTGCACATTATTTGGTCTGAGTTTTCTCTGTGGTAAAAGTGGATGCCTGGTTTGGATCTATCTATCTAAATATTTGTCTGTATTTTTCTATGGATCAAGGATAAAAGGGCTGATTGGTTGTAAAGCTGATACTCCGGGCAAAAAGATCCTGCTGTCTGTCCTCCGTAAAGGGGTATACCTTCTTCCCCATTTTACAGTCGAGACTGGGCACACCGACGGGACAGCAGTGCAGAGTTCCAACTCTTCGTTTTCGATCTCTAAGAAGCGATCTCTTTATACAGCCATCCCTCTCCTAGGTAGAGAGGGATGAGCCAAGAGGGCCTCTAAGAGACGTACTTGCGAACAGTATAGAAGCTCCATAAGCCCTTCATATCAAAGAATCAGAATATGCTGAGAAGAGGTCAGAAGTGTAATGTGAATCATTGCTTTTTAATGTACAATCAAAAGCATACAGACAAAAGGTCAGGAGTACAACGTACAACATACACTATACTGGGAATGGGTCAAAAGTATAATGTACAGTGCAACATAGACTATAGAAAGAAAAGGGAGGAGTTTAATGCACAGCATAGACAATGCAGAGAAGGGGCCAGGAGTAACATATACTGTTTAGAGTATACAGTTAGTGTTTGTCGGTCTTAAGTGTTTTACTTTGATTGTGAATAAGAAATGAAAAATATGTGAGCCAAAAACATGTTGAGCGTGTGTCATCTAATGTTCTTGTCAGTATTGTATGTTTTTTACATGTGTTGTGCTCTGGCCAGAGTGGAATACTTCTCTGGCACATTGTTTGGTCTGAGTTTTCTCTGTGGTAAAAGCGGATGCCTGGTTTCGATCTATCTAAATATTTGTCTGTCTATTTTTCTATGGATCAAGGATAAAAGGGCTGATTGGCTGTAAAGCTGATACTCCGGGCAAAAAGGTCCTGCTGTCTATCCTCCGTAAAGGGGTATACCTTCTTCCCCATTTTACAGTCGAGACTGGGCACACCGACGGGACAGCAGTGCAGAGTTCCAACTCTTCGTTTTCGAACTCTAAGAAGCGATCTCTTTACACAGCGATCGACCTAGGAGAGGGATCAGCCAAGAGGGCCTCTAAGAGACGTACTTGCGAACAGTATAGAAGCTCCATAAGCCCTTCATATCAAAGAATCAGAATATGCTGAGAAGAGGTCAGAAGTGTAATGTGAAACATAGCTTTTTAATGTACAATAAAGACTATACAGAAAAATGGTCAGGAGTACAACGTACAATATACACTATACTGGGAATGGGTCAAAAGTATAATGTACAGTGTAACATAGACTATAGAAAGAAAAGAGAGGAGTTTAATGCACAGCATAGACAATGCAGAGAAGGGGCCAGGAGTAACATATACTGTTTAGAGTACACAGTTAGTGTTTTTGTCCGTCTTAAGTTTTTTACTTTGATTGTGAATAAGCAATGAAAAATATGTGAGCCAAAAACATGTTGGGCGTGTGTCATCTAATGTTCTTGTCAGTATTGTGTGTTTTTTACATGTGTTGTGCTCTGGCCAGAGTGGATTACTTCTCTTGCACATTATTTGGTCTGAGTTTTCTCTGTGGTAAAAGTGGATGCCTGGTTTGGATCTATCTATCTAAATATTTGTCTGTATTTTTCTATGGATCAAGGATAAAAGGGCTGATTGGCTGTAAAGCTGATACTCCGGGCAAAAAGATCCTGCTGTCTGTCCTCCGTAAAGGGGTATACCTTCTTCCCCATTTTACAGTCGAGACTGGGCACACCGACGGGACAGCAGTGCAGAGTTCCAACTCTTCGTTTTCGATCTCTAAGAAGCGATCTCTTTATACAGCCATCCCTCTCCTAGGTAGAGAGGGATGAGCCAAGAGGGCCTCTAAGAGACGTACTTGCGAACAGTATAGAAGCTCCATAAGCCCTTCATATCAAAGAATCAGAATATGCTGAGAAGAGGTCAGAAGTGTAATGTGAATCATTGCTTTTTAATGTACAATCAAAAGCATACAGAAAAAAGGTCAGGAGTACAACGTACAACATACACTATACTGGGAATGGGTCAAAAGTATAATGTACAGTGTAACATAGACTATAGAAAGAAAAGGGAGGAGTTTAATGCACAGCATAGACAATGCAGAGAAGGGGCCAGGAGTAACATATACTGTTTAGAGTATACAGTTAGTGTTTGTCGGTCTTAAGTGTTTTACTTTGATTGTGAATAAGAAATGAAAAATATGTGAGCCAAAAACATGTTG
This sequence comes from Staurois parvus, assembly GCF_062004578.1. Taxonomy (NCBI): domain Eukaryota; kingdom Metazoa; phylum Chordata; class Amphibia; order Anura; family Ranidae; genus Staurois; species Staurois parvus. The sequence continues at coordinate 25,918 of NW_028319016.1, forward strand.
AGCGTGTGTCATCTAATGTTCTTGTCAGTATTGTGTGTTTTTTACATGTGTTGTGCTCTGGCCAGAGTGGAATACTTCTCTGGCACATTATTTGGTCTGAGTTTTCTCTGTGGTAAAAGCGGATGCCTGGTTTCGATCTATCTAAATATTTGTCTGTCTATTTTTCTATGGATCAAGGATAAAAGGGCTGATTGGCTGTAAAGCTGATACTCCGGGCAAAAAGGTCCTGCTGTCTATCCTCCGTAAAGGGGTATACCTTCTTCCCCATTTTACAGTCGAGACTGGGCACACCGACGGGACAGCAGTGCAGAGTTCCAACTCTTCGTTTTCGAACTCTAAGAAGCGATCTCTTTACACAGCGATGGACCTAGGAGAGGGATCAGCCAAGAGGGCCTCTAAGAGACGTACTTGCGAACAGAATAGAAGCTCCATAAGCCCTTCATATCAAAGAATCAGAATATGCTGAGAAGAGGTCAGAAGTGTAATGTGAAACATAGCTTTTTAATGTACAATAAAGACTATACAGAAAAATGGTCAGGAGTACAACGTACAACATACACTATACTGGGAATGGGTCAAAAGTATAATGTACAGTGTAACATAGACTATAGAAAGAAAAGAGAGGAGTTTAATGCACAGCATAGACAATGCAGAGAAGGGGCCAGGAGTAACATATACTGTTTAGAGTACACAGTTAGTGTTTTTGTCCGTCTTAAGTTTTTTACTTTGATTGTGAATAAGCAATGAAAAATATGTGAGCCAAAAACATGTTGAGCGTGTGTCATCTAATGTTCTTGTCAGTATTGTGTGTTTTTTACATGTGTTGTGCTCTGGCCAGAGTGGATTACTTCTCTTGCACATTATTTGGTCTGAGTTTTCTCTGTGGTAAAAGTGGATGCCTGGTTTGGATCTATCTATCTAAATATTTGTCTGTATTTTTCTATGGATCAAGGATAAAAGGGCTGATTGGCTGTAAAGCTGATACTCCGGGCAAAAAGATCCTGCTGTCTGTCCTCCGTAAAGGGGTATACCTTCTTCCCCATTTTACAGTCGAGACTGGGCACACCGACGGGACAGCAGTGCAGAGTTCCAACTCTTCGTTTTCGATCTCTAAGAAGCGATCTCTTTATACAGCCATCCCTCTCCTAGGTAGAGAGGGATGAGCCAAGAGGGCCTCTAAGAGACGTACTTGCGAACAGTATAGAAGCTCTATAAGCCCTTCATATCAAAGAATCAGAATATGCTGAGAAGAGGTCAGAAGTGTAATGTGAATCATTGCTTTTTAATGTACAATCAAAAGCATACAGAAAAAAGGTCAGGAGTACAACGTACAACATACACTATACTGGGAATGGGTCAAAAGTATAATGTACAGTGTAACATAGACTATAGAAAGAAAAGGGAGGAGTTTAATGCACAGCATAGACAATGCAGAGAAGGGGCCAGGAGTAACATATACTGTTTAGAGTATACAGTTAGTGTTTGTCGGTCTTAAGTGTTTTACTTTGATTGTGAATAAGAAATGAAAAATATGTGAGCCAAAAACATTTTGAGCGTGTGTCATCTAATGTTCTTGTCAGTATTGTGTGTTTTTTACATGTGTTGTGCTCTGGCCAGAGTGGAATACTTCTCTGGCACATTATTTGGTCTGAGTTTTCTCTGTGGTAAAAGCGGATGCCTGGTTTCGATCTATCTAAATATTTGTCTGTCTATTTTTCTATGGATCAAGGATAAAAGGGCTGATTGGCTGTAAAGCTGATACTCCGGGCAAAAAGGTCCTGCTGTCTATCCTCCGTAAAGGGGTATACCTTCTTCCCCATTTTACAGTCGAGACTGGGCACACCGACGGGACAGCAGTGCAGAGTTCCAACTCTTCGTTTTCGAACTCTAAGAAGCGATCTCTTTACACAGCGATCGACCTAGGAGAGGGATCAGCCAAGAGGGCCTCTAAGAGACGTACTTGCGAACAGTATAGAAGCTCCATAAGCCCTTCATATCAAAGAATCAGAATATGCTGAGAAGAGGTCAGAAGTGTAATGTGAAACATAGCTTTTTAATGTACAATAAAGACTATACAGAAAAATGGTCAGGAGTACAACGTACAACATACACTATACTGGGAATGGGTCAAAAGTATAATGTACAGTGTAACATAGACTATAGAAAGAAAAGAGAGGAGTTTAATGCACAGCATAGACAATGCAGAGAAGGGGCCAGGAGTAACATATACTGTTTAGAGTACACAGTTAGTGTTTTTGTCCGTCTTAAGTTTTTTACTTTGATTGTGAATAAGCAATGAAAAATATGTGAGCCAAAAACATGTTGGGCGTGTCATCTAATGTTCTTGTCAGTATTGTGTGTTTTTTACATGTGTTGTGCTCTGGCCAGAGTGGATTACTTCTCTTGCACATTATTTGGTCTGAGTTTTCTCTGTGGTAAAAGTGGATGCCTGGTTTGGATCTATCTATCTAAATATTTGTCTGTATTTTTCTATGGATCAAGGATAAAAGGGCTGATTGGCTGTAAAGCTGATACTCCGGGCAAAAAGATCCTGCTGTCTGTCCTCCGTAAAGGGGTATACCTTCTTCCCCATTTTACAGTCGAGACTGGGCACACCGACGGGACAGCAGTGCAGAGTTCCAACTCTTCGTTTTCGATCTCTAAGAAGCGATCTCTTTATACAGCCATCCCTCTCCTAGGTAGAGAGGGATGAGCCAAGAGGGCCTCTAAGAGACGTACTTGCGAACAGTATAGAAGCTCCATAAGCCCTTCATATCAAAGAATCAGAATATGCTGAGAAGAGGTCAGAAGTGTAATGTGAATCATTGCTTTTTAATGTACAATCAAAAGCATACAGAAAAAAGGTCAGGAGTACAACGTACAACATACACTATACTGGGAATGGGTCAAAAGTATAATGTACAGTGTAACATAGACTATAGAAAGAAAAGGGAGGAGTTTAATGCACAGCATAGACAATGCAGAGAAGGGGCCAGGAGTAACATATACTGTTTAGAGTATACAGTTAGTGTTTGTCGGTCTTTAGTGTTTTACTTTGATTGTGAATAAGAAATGAAAAATATGTGAGCCAAAAACATGTTGAGCGTGTGTCATCTAATGTTCTTGTCAGTATTGTGTGTTTTTTACATGTGTTGTGCTCTGGCCAGAGTGGAATACTTCTCTGGCACATTATTTGGTCTGAGTTTTCTCTGTGGTAAAAGCGGATGCCTGGTTTCGATCTATCTAAATATTTGTCTGTCTATTTTTCTATGGATCAAGGATAAAAGGGCTGATTGGCTGTAAAGCTGATACTCCGGGCAAAAAGGTCCTGCTGTCTATCCTCCGTAAAGGGGTATACCTTCTTCCCCATTTTACAGTTGAGACTGGGCACACCGACGGGACAGCAGTGCAGAGTTCCAACTCTTCGTCTTCGAACTCTAAGAAGCGATCTCTTTACACAGCGATCGACCTAGGAGAGGGATCAGCCAAGAGGGCCTCTAAGAGACGTACTTGCGAACAGTATAGAAGCTCCATAAGCCCTTCATATCAAAGAATCAGAATATGCTGAGAAGAGGTCAGAAGTGTAATGTGAAACATAGCTTTTTAATGTACAATAAAGACTATACAGAAAAATGGTCAGGAGTACAACGTACAACATACACTATACTGGGAATGGGTCAAAAGTATAATGTACAGTGTAACATAGACTATAGAAAGAAAAGAGAGGAGTTTAATGCACAGCATAGACAATGCAGAGAAGGGGCCAGGAGTAACATATACTGTTTAGAGTACACAGTTAGTGTTTTTGTCCGTCTTAAGTTTTTTACTTTGATTGTGAATAAGCAATGAAAAATATGTGAGCCAAAAACATGTTGAGCGTGTGTCATCTAATGTTCTTGTCAGTATTGTGTGTTTTTTACATGTGTTTTGCTCTGGCCAGAGTGGATTACTTCTCTTGCACATTATTTGGTCTGAGTTTTCTCTGTGGTAAAAGTGGATGCCTGGTTTGGATCTATCTATCTAAATATTTGTCTGTATTTTTCTATGGATCAAGGATAAAAGGGCTGATTGGCTGTAAAGCTGATACTCCGGGCAAAAAGATCCTGCTGTCTGTCCTCCGTAAAGGGGTATACCTTCTTCCCCATTTTACAGTCGAGACTGGGCACACCGACGGGACAGCAGTGCAGAGTTCCAACTCTTCGTTTTCGATCTCTAAGAAGCGATCTCTTTATACAGCCATCCCTCTCCTAGGTAGAGAGGGATGAGCCAAGAGGGCCTCTAAGAGACGTACTTGCGAACAGTATAGAAGCTCCATAAGCCCTTCATATCAAAGAATCAGAATATGCTGAGAAGAGGTCAGAAGTGTAATGTGAATCATTGCTTTTTAATGTACAATCAAAAGCATACAGAAAAAAGGTCAGGAGTACAACGTACAACATACACTATACTGGGAATGGGTCAAAAGTATAATGTACAGTGTAACATAGACTATAGAAAGAAAAGGGAGGAGTTTAATGCACAGCATAGACAATGCAGAGAAGGGGCCAGGAGTAACATATACTGTTTAGAGTATACAGTTAGTGTTTGTCGGTCTTAAGTGTTTTACTTTGATTGTGAATAAGAAATGAAAAATATGTGAGCCAAAAACATGTTGAGCGTGTGTCATCTAATGTTCTTGTCAGTATTGTGTGTTTTTTACATGTGTTGTGCTCTGGCCAGAGTGGAATACTTCTCTGGCACATTATTTGGTCTGAGTTTTCTCTGTGGTAAAAGCGGATGCCTGGTTTCGATCTATCTAAATATTTGTCTGTCTATTTTTCTATGGATCAAGGATAAAAGGGCTAATTGGCTGTAAAGCTGATACTCCGGGCAAAAAGGTCCTGCTGTCTATCCTCCGTAAAGGGGTATACCTTCTTCTCCATTTTACAGTCGAGACTGGGTACACCGACGGGACAGCAGTGCAGAGTTCCAACTCTTCGTTTTCGAACTCTAAGAAGCGATCTCTTTACACAGCGATCGACCTAGGAGAGGGATCAGCCAAGAGGGCCTCTAAGAGACGTACTTGCGAACAGTATAGAAGCTCCATAAGCCCTTCATATCAAAGAATCAGAATATGCTGAGAAGAGGTCAGAAGTGTAATGTGAAACATAGCTTTTTAATGTACAATAAAGACTATACAGAAAAATGGTCAGGAGTACAACGTACAACATACACTATACTGGGAATGGGTCAAAAGTATAATGTACAGTGTAACATAGACTATAGAAAGAAAAGAGAGGAGTTTAATGCACAGCATAGACAATGCAGAGAAGGGGCCAGGAGTAACATATACTGTTTAGAGTACACAGTTAGTGTTTTTGTCCGTCTTAAGTTTTTTACTTTGATTGTGAATAAGCAATGAAAAATATGTGAGCCAAAAACATGTTGGGCGTGTCATCTAATGTTCTTGTCAGTATTGTGTGTTTTTTACATGTGTTGTGCTCTGGCCAGAGTGGATTACTTCTCTTGCACATTATTTGGTCTGAGTTTTCTCTGTGGTAAAAGTGGATGCCTGGTTTGGATCTATCTATCTAAATATTTGTCTGTATTTTTCTATGGATCAAGGATAAAAGGGCTGATTGGCTGTAAAGCTGATACTCCGGGCAAAAAGATCCTGCTGTCTGTCCTCCGTAAAGGGGTATACCTTCTTCCCCATTTTACAGTCGAGACTGGGCACACCGACGGGACAGCAGTGCAGAGTTCCAACTCTTCGTTTTCGATCTCTAAGAAGCGATCTCTTTATACAGCCATCCCTCTCCTAGGTAGAGAGGGATGAGCCAAGAGGGCCTCTAAGAGACGTACTTGCGAACAGTATAGAAGCTCCATAAGCCCTTCATATCAAAGAATCAGAATATGCTGAGAAGAGGTCAGAAGTGTAATGTGAATCATTGCTTTTTAATGTACAATCAAAAGCATACAGAAAAAAGGTCAGGAGTACAACGTACAACATACACTATACTGGGAATGGGTCAAAAGTATAATGTACAGTGTAACATAGACTATAGAAAGAAAAGGGAGGAGTTTAATGCACAGCATAGACAATGCAGAGAAGGGGCCAGGAGTAACATATACTGTTTAGAGTATACAGTTAGTGTTTGTCGGTCTTAAGTGTTTTACTTTGATTGTGAATAAGAAATGAAAAATATGTGAGCCAAAAACATGTTGAGCGTGTGTCATCTAATGTTCTTGTCAGTATTGTGTGTTTTTTACATGTGTTGTGCTCTGGCCAGAGTGGAATACTTCTCTGGCACATTATTTGGTCTGAGTTTTCTCTGTGGTAAAAGCGGATGCCTGGTTTCGATCTATCTAAATATTTGTCTGTCTATTTTTCTATGGATCAAGGATAAAAGGGCTGATTGGCTGTAAAGCTGATACTCCGGGCAAAAAGGTCCTGCTGTCTATCCTCCGTAAAGGGGTATACCTTCTTCCCCATTTTACAGTTGAGACTGGGCACACCGACGGGACAGCAGTGCAGAGTTCCAACTCTTCGTCTTCGAACTCTAAGAAGCAATCTCTTTACACAGCGATCGACCTAGGAGAGGGATCAGCCAAGAGGGCCTCTAAGAGACGTACTTGCGAACAGTATAGAAGCTCCATAAGCGCTTCATATCAAAGAATCAGAATATGCTGAGAAGAGGTCAGAAGTGTAATGTGAAACATAGCTTTTTAATGTACAATAAAGACTATACAGAAAAATGGTCAGGAGTACAACGTACAACATACACTATACTGGGAATGGGTCAAAAGTATAATGTACAGTGTAACATAGACTATAGAAAGAAAAGAGAGGAGTTTAATGCACAGCATAGACAATGCAGAGAAGGGGCCAGGAGTAACATATACTGTTTAGAGTACACAGTTAGTGTTTTTGTCCGTCTTAAGTTTTTTACTTTGATTGTGAATAAGCAATGAAAAATATGTGAGCCAAAAACATGTTGAGCGTGTGTCATCTAATGTTCTTGTCAGTATTGTGTGTTTTTTACATGTGTTTTGCTCTGGCCAGAGTGGATTACTTCTCTTGCACATTATTTGGTCTGAGTTTTCTCTGTGGTAAAAGTGGATGCCTGGTTTGGATCTATCTATCTAAATATTTGTCTGTATTTTTCTATGGATCAAGGATAAAAGGGCTGATTGGCTGTAAAGCTGATACTCCGGGCAAAAAGATCCTGCTGTCTGTCCTCCGTAAAGGGGTATACCTTCTTCCCCATTTTACAGTCGAGACTGGGCACACCGACGGGACAGCAGTGCAGAGTTCCAACTCTTCGTTTTCGATCTCTAAGAAGCGATCTCTTTATACAGCCATCCCTCTCCTAGGTAGAGAGGGATGAGCCAAGAGGGCCTCTAAGAGACGTACTTGCGAACAGTATAGAAGCTCCATAAGCCCTTCATATCAAAGAATCAGAATATGCTGAGAAGAGGTCAGAAGTGTAATGTGAATCATTGCTTTTTAATGTACAATCAAAAGCATACAGAAAAAAGGTCAGGAGTACAACGTACAACATACACTATACTGGGAATGGGTCAAAAGTATAATGTACAGTGTAACATAGACTATAGAAAGAAAAGGGAGGAGTTTAATGCACAGCATAGACAATGCAGAGAAGGGGCCAGGAGTAACATATACTGTTTAGAGTATACAGTTAGTGTTTGTCGGTCTTAAGTGTTTTACTTTGATTGTGAATAAGAAATGAAAAATATGTGAGCCAAAAACATGTTGAGCGTGTGTCATCTAATGTTCTTGTCAGTATTGTGTGTTTTTTACATGTGTTGTGCTCTGGCCAGAGTGGAATACTTCTCTGGCACATTATTTGGTCTGAGTTTTCTCTGTGGTAAAAGCGGATGCCTGGTTTCGATCTATCTAAATATTTGTCTGTCTATTTTTCTATGGATCAAGGATAAAAGGGCTAATTGGCTGTAAAGCTGATACTCCGGGCAAAAAGGTCCTGCTGTCTATCCTCCGTAAAGGGGTATACCTTCTTCCCCATTTTACAGTCGAGACTGGGCACACCGACGGGACAGCAGTGCAGAGTTCCAACTCTTCGTTTTCGAACTCTAAGAAGCGATCTCTTTACACAGCGATCGACCTAGGAGAGGGATCAGCCAAGAGGGCCTCTAAGAGACGTACTTGCAAACAGTATAGAAGCTCCATAAGCCCTTCATATCAAAGAATCAGAATATGCTGAGAAGAGGTCAGAAGTGTAATGTGAAACATAGCTTTTTAATGTACAATAAAGACTATACAGAAAAATGGTCAGGAGTACAACGTACAACATACACTATACTGGGAATGGGTCAAAAGTATAATGTACAGTGTAACATAGACTATAGAAAGAAAAGAGAGGAGTTTAATGCACAGCATAGACAATGCAGAGAAGGGGCCAGGAGTAACATATACTGTTTAGAGTACACAGTTAGTGTTTTTGTCCGTCTTAAGTTTTTTACTTTGATTGTGAATAAGCAATGAAAAATATGTGAGCCAAAAACATGTTGAGCGTGTGTCATCTAATGTTCTTGTCAGTATTGTGTGTTTTTTACATGTGTTGTGCTCTGGCCAGAGTGGATTACTTCTCTTGCACATTATTTGGTCTGAGTTTTCTCTGTGGTAAAAGTGGATGCCTGGTTTGGATCTATCTATCTAAATATTTGTCTGTATTTTTCTATGGATCAAGGATAAAAGGGCTGATTGGCTGTAAAGCTGATACTCCGGGCAAAAAGATCCTGCTGTCTGTCCTCCGTAAAGGGGTATACCTTCTTCCCCATTTTACAGTCGAGACTGGGCACACCGACGGGACAGCAGTGCAGAGTTCCAACTCTTCGTTTTCGATCTCTAAGAAGCGATCTCTTTATACAGCCATCCCTCTCCTAGGTAGAGAGGGATGAGCCAAGAGGGCCTCTAAGAGACGTACTTGCGAACAGTATAGAAGCTCTATAAGCCCTTCATATCAAAGAATCAGAATATGCTGAGAAGAGGTCAGAAGTGTAATGTGAATCATTGCTTTTTAATGTACAATCAAAAGCATACAGAAAAAAGGTCAGGAGTACAACGTACAACATACACTATACTGGGAATGGGTCAAAAGTATAATGTACAGTGTAACATAGACTATAGAAAGAAAAGGGAGGAGTTTAATGCACAGCATAGACAATGCAGAGAAGGGGCCAGGAGTAACATATACTGTTTAGAGTATACAGTTAGTGTTTGTCGGTCTTAAGTGTTTTACTTTGATTGTGAATAAGAAATGAAAAATATGTGAGCCAAAAACATTTTGAGCGTGTGTCATCTAATGTTCTTGTCAGTATTGTGTGTTTTTTACATGTGTTGTGCTCTGGCCAGAGTGGAATACTTCTCTGGCACATTATTTGGTCTGAGTTTTCTCTGTGGTAAAAGCGGATGCCTGGTTTCGATCTATCTAAATATTTGTCTGTCTATTTTTCTATGGATCAAGGATAAAAGGGCTGATTGGCTGTAAAGCTGATACTCCGGGCAAAAAGGTCCTGCTGTCTATCCTCCGTAAAGGGGTATACCTTCTTCCCCATTTTACAGTTGAGACTGGGCACACCGACGGGACAGCAGTGCAGAGTTCCAACTCTTCGTCTTCGAACTCTAAGAAGCGATCTCTTTACACAGCGATCGACCTAGGAGAGGGATCAGCCAAGAGGGCCTCTAAGAGACGTACTTGCGAACAGTATAGAAGCTCCATAAGCCCTTCATATCAAAGAATCAGAATATGCTGAGAAGAGGTCAGAAGTGTAATGTGAAACATAGCTTTTTAATGTACAATAAAGACTATACAGAAAAATGGTCAGGAGTACAACGTACAACATACACTATACTGGGAATGGGTCAAAAGTATAATGTACAGTGTAACATAGACTATAGAAAGAAAAGAGAGGAGTTTAATGCACAGCATAGACAATGCAGAGAAGGGGCCAGGAGTAACATATACTGTTTAGAGTACACAGTTAGTGTTTTTGTCCGTCTTAAGTTTTTTACTTTGATTGTGAATAAGCAATGAAAAATATGTGAGCCAAAAACATGTTGAGCGTGTGTCATCTAATGTTCTTGTCAGTATTGTGTGTTTTTTACATGTGTTTTGCTCTGGCCAGAGTGGATTACTTCTCTTGCACATTATTTGGTCTGAGTTTTCTCTGTGGTAAAAGTGGATGCCTGGTTTGGATCTATCTATCTAAATATTTGTCTGTATTTTTCTATGGATCAAGGATAAAAGGGCTGATTGGCTGTAAAGCTGATACTCCGGGCAAAAAGATCCTGCTGTCTGTCCTCCGTAAAGGGGTATACCTTCTTCCCCATTTTACAGTCGAGACTGGGCACACCGACGGGACAGCAGTGCAGAGTTCCAACTCTTCGTTTTCGATCTCTAAGAAGCGATCTCTTTATACAGCCATCCCTCTCCTAGGTAGAGAGGGATGAGCCAAGAGGGCCTCTAAGAGACGTACTTGCGAACAGTATAGAAGCTCCATAAGCCCTTCATATCAAAGAATCAGAATATGCTGAGAAGAGGTCAGAAGTGTAATGTGAATCATTGCTTTTTAATGTACAATCAAAAGCATACAGAAAAAAGGTCAGGAGTACAACGTACAACATACACTATACTGGGAATGGGTCAAAAGTATAATGTACAGTGTAACATAGACTATAGAAAGAAAAGGGAGAAGTTTAATGCACAGCATAGACAATGCAGAGAAGGGGCCAGGAGTAACATATACTGTTTAGAGTATACAGTTAGTGTTTGTCGGTCTTAAGTGTTTTACTTTGATTGTGAATAAGAAATGAAAAATATGTGAGCCAAAAACATGTTGAGCGTGTGTCATCTAATGTTCTTGTCAGTATTGTGTGTTTTTTACATGTGTTGTGCTCTGGCCAGAGTGGAATACTTCTCTGGCACATTATTTGGTCTGAGTTTTCTCTGTGGTAAAAGCGGATGCCTGGTTTCGATCTATCTAAATATTTGTCTGTCTATTTTTCTATGGATCAAGGATAAAAGGGCTAATTGGCTGTAAAGCTGATACTCCGGGCAAAAAGGTCCTGCTGTCTATCCTCCGTAAAGGGGTATACCTTCTTCTCCATTTTACAGTCGAGACTGGGTACACCGACGGGACAGCAGTGCAGAGTTCCAACTCTTCGTTTTCGAACTCTAAGAAGCGATCTCTTTACACAGCGATCGACCTAGGAGAGGGATCAGCCAAGAGGGCCTCTAAGAGACGTACTTGCGAACAGTATAGAAGCTCCATAAGCCCTTCATATCAAAGAATCAGAATATGCTGAGAAGAGGTCAGAAGTGTAATGTGAAACATAGCTTTTTAATGTACAATAAAGACTATACAGAAAAATGGTCAGGAGTACAACGTACAACATACACTATACTGGGAATGGGTCAAAAGTATAATGTACAGTGTAACATAGACTATAGAAAGAAAAGAGAGGAGTTTAATGCACAGCATAGACAATGCAGAGAAGGGGCCAGGAGTAACATATACTGTTTAGAGTACACAGTTAGTGTTTTTGTCCGTCTTAAGTTTTTTACTTTGATTGTGAATAAGCAATGAAAAATATGTGAGCCAAAAACATGTTGGGCGTGTCATCTAATGTTCTTGTCAGTATTGTGTGTTTTTTACATGTGTTGTGCTCTGGCCAGAGTGGATTACTTCTCTTGCACATTATTTGGTCTGAGTTTTCTCTGTGGTAAAAGTGGATGCCTGGTTTGGATCTATCTATCTAAATATTTGTCTGTATTTTTCTATGGATCAAGGATAAAAGGGCTGATTGGCTGTAAAGCTGATACTCCGGGCAAAAAGATCCTGCTGTCTGTCCTCCGTAAAGGGGTATACCTTCTTCCCCATTTTACAGTCGAGACTGGGCACACCGACGGGACAGCAGTGCAGAGTTCCAACTCTTCGTTTTCGATCTCTAAGAAGCGATCTCTTTATACAGCCATCCCTCTCCTAGGTAGAGAGGGATGAGCCAAGAGGGCCTCTAAGAGACGTACTTGCGAACAGTATAGAAGCTCCATAAGCCCTTCATATCAAAGAATCAGAATATGCTGAGAAGAGGTCAGAAGTGTAATGTGAATCATTGCTTTTTAATGTACAATCAAAAGCATACAGAAAAAAGGTCAGGAGTACAACGTACAACATACACTATACTGGGAATGGGTCAAAAGTATAATGTACAGTGTAACATAGACTATAGAAAGAAAAGGGAGGAGTTTAATGCACAGCATAGACAATGCAGAGAAGGGGCCAGGAGTAACATATACTGTTTAGAGTATACAGTTAGTGTTTGTCGGTCTTTAGTGTTTTACTTTGATTGTGAATAAGAAATGAAAAATATGTGAGCCAAAAACATGTTGAGCGTGTGTCATCTAATGTTCTTGTCAGTATTGTGTGTTTTTTACATGTGTTGTGCTCTGGCCAGAGTGGAATACTTCTCTGGCACATTATTTGGTCTGAGTTTTCTCTGTGGTAAAAGCGGATGCCTGGTTTCGATCTATCTAAATATTTGTCTGTCTATTTTTCTATGGATCAAGGATAAAAGGGCTGATTGGCTGTAAAGCTGATACTCCGGGCAAAAAGGTCCTGCTGTCTATCCTCCGTAAAGGGGTATACCTTCTTCCCCATTTTACAGTTGAGACTGGGCACACCGACGGGACAGCAGTGCAGAGTTCCAACTCTTCGTCTTCGAACTCTAAGAAGCGATCTCTTTACACAGCGATCGACCTAGGAGAGGGATCAGCCAAGAGGGCCTCTAAGAGACGTACTTGCGAACAGTATAGAAGCTCCATAAGCCCTTCATATCAAAGAATCAGAATATGCTGAGAAGAGGTCAGAAGTGTAATGTGAAACATAGCTTTTTAATGTACAATAAAGACTATACAGAAAAATGGTCAGGAGTACAACGTACAACATACACTATACTGGGAATGGGTCAAAAGTATAATGTACAGTGTAACATAGACTATAGAAAGAAAAGAGAGGAGTTTAATGCACAGCATAGACAATGCAGAGAAGGGGCCAGGAGTAACATATACTGTTTAGAGTACACAGTTAGTGTTTTTGTCCGTCTTAAGTTTTTTACTTTGATTGTGAATAAGCAATGAAAAATATGTGAGCCAAAAACATGTTGGGCGTGTCATCTAATGTTCTTGTCAGTATTGTGTGTTTTTTACATGTGTTGTGCTCTGGCCAGAGTGGATTACTTCTCTTGCACATTATTTGGTCTGAGTTTTCTCTGTGGTAAAAGTGGATGCCTGGTTTGGATCTATCTATCTAAATATTTGTCTGTATTTTTCTATGGATCAAGGATAAAAGGGCTGATTGGCTGTAAAGCTGATACTCCGGGCAAAAAGATCCTGCTGTCTGTCCTCCGTAAAGGGGTATACCTTCTTCCCCATTTTACAGTCGAGACTGGGCACACCGACGGGACAGCAGTGCAGAGTTCCAACTCTTCGTTTTCGATCTCTAAGAAGCGATCTCTTTATACAGCCATCCCTCTCCTAGGTAGAGAGGGATGAGCCAAGAGGGCCTCTAAGAGACGTACTTGCGAACAGTATAGAAGCTCCATAAGCCCTTCATATCAAAGAATCAGAATATGCTGAGAAGAGGTCAGAAGTGTAATGTGAATCATTGCTTTTTAATGTACAATCAAAAGCATACAGAAAAAAGGTCAGGAGTACAACGTACAACATACACTATACTGGGAATGGGTCAAAAGTATAATGTACAGTGTAACATAGACTATAGAAAGAAAAGGGAGGAGTTTAATGCACAGCATAGACAATGCAGAGAAGGGGCCAGGAGTAACATATACTGTTTAGAGTATACAGTTAGTGTTTGTCGGTCTTAAGTGTTTTACTTTGATTGTGAATAAGAAATGAAAAATATGTGAGCCAAAAACATGTTGAGCGTGTGTCATCTAATGTTCTTGTCAGTATTGTGTGTTTTTTACATGTGTTGTGCTCTGGCCAGAGTGGAATACTTCTCTGGCACATTATTTGGTCTGAGTTTTCTCTGTGGTAAAAGGGGATGCCTGGTTTCGATCTATCTAAATATTTGTCTGTCTATTTTTCTATGGATCAAGGATAAAAGGGCTGATTGGCTGTAAAGCTGATACTCCGGGCAAAAAGGTCCTGCTGTCTATCCTCCGTAAAGGGGTATACCTTCTTCCCCATTTTACAGTCGAGACTGGGCACACCGACGGGACAGCAGTGCAGAGTTCCAACTCTTCGTCTTCGAACTCTAAGAAGCGATCTCTTTACACAGCGATCGACCTAGGAGAGGGATCAGCCAAGAGGGCCTCTAAGAGACGTACTTGCGAACAGTATAGAAGCTCCATAAGCCCTTCATATCAAAGAATCAGAATATGCTGAGAAGAGGTCAGAAGTGTAATGTGAAACATAGCTTTTTAATGTACAATAAAGACTATACAGAAAAATGGTCAGGAGTACAACGTACAACATACACTATACTGGGAATGGGTCAAAAGTATAATGTACAGTGTAACATAGACTATAGAAAGAAAAGAGAGGAGTTTAATGCACAGCATAGACAATGCAGAGAAGGGGCCAGGAGTAACATATACTGTTTAGAGTACACAGTTAGTGTTTTTGTCCGTCTTAAGTTTTTTACTTTGATTGTGAATAAGCAATGAAAAATATGTGAGCCAAAAACATGTTGGGCGTGTGTCATCTAATGTTCTTGTCAGTATTGTGTGTTTTTTACATGTGTTGTGCTCTGGCCAGAGTGGATTACTTCTCTTGCACATTATTTGGTCTGAGTTTTCTCTGTGGTAAAAGTGGATGCCTGGTTTGGATCTATCTATCTAAATATTTGTCTGTATTTTTCTATGGATCAAGGATAAAAGGGCTGATTGGCTGTAAAGCTGATACTCCGGGCAAAAAGATCCTGCTGTCTGTCCTCCGTAAAGGGGTATACCTTCTTCCCCATTTTACAGTCGAGACTGGGCACACCGACGGGACAGCAGTGCAGAGTTCCAACTCTTCGTTTTCGATCTCTAAGAAGCGATCTCTTTATACAGCCATCCCTCTCCTAGGTAGAGAGGGATGAGCCAAGAGGGCCTCTAAGAGACGTACTTGCGAACAGTATAGAAGCTCCATAAGCCCCTCATATCAAAGAATCAGAATATGCTGAGAAGAGGTCAGAAGTGTAATGTGAATCATTGCTTTTTAATGTACAATCAAAAGCATACAGAAAAAAGGTCAGGAGTACAACGTACAAAATACACTATACTGGGAATGGGTCAAAAGTATAATGTACAGTGTAACATAGACTATAGAAAGAAAAGGGAGGAGTTTAATGCACAGCATAGACAATGCAGAGAAGGGGCCAGGAGTAACATATACTGTTTAGAGTATACAGTTAGTGTTTGTCGGTCTTAAGTGTTTTACTTTGATTGTGAATAAGAAATGAAAAATATGTGAGCCAAAAACATTTTGAGCGTGTGTCATCTAATGTTCTTGTCAGTATTGTGTGTTTTTTACATGTGTTGTGCTCTGGCCAGAGTGGAATACTTCTCTGGCACATTATTTGGTCTGAGTTTTCTCTGTGGTAAAAGCGGATGCCTGGTTTCGATCTATCTAAATATTTGTCTGTCTATTTTTCTATGGATCAAGGATAAAAGGGCTGATTGGCTGTAAAGCTGATACTCCGGGCAAAAAGGTCCTGCTGTCTATCCTCCGTAAAGGGGTATACCTTCTTCCCCATTTTACAGTCGAGACTGGGCACACCGACGGGACAGCAGTGCAGAGTTCCAACTCTTCGTTTTCGAACTCTAAGAAGCGATCTCTTTACACAGCGATCGACCTAGGAGAGGGATCAGCCAAGAGGGCCTCTAAGAGACGTACTTGCGAACAGTATAGAAGCTCCATAAGCCCTTCATATCAAAGAATCAGAATATGCTGAGAAGAGGTCAGAAGTGTAATGTGAAACATAGCTTTTTAATGTACAATAAAGACTATACAGAAAAATGGTCAGGAGTACAACGTACAACATACACTATACTGGGAATGGGTCAAAAGTATAATGTACAGTGTAACATAGACTATAGAAAGAAAAGAGAGGAGTTTAATGCACAGCATAGACAATGCAGAGAAGGGGCCAGGAGTAACATATACTGTTTAGAGTACACAGTTAGTGTTTTTGTCCGTCTTAAGTTTTTTACTTTGATTGTGAATAAGCAATGAAAAATATGTGAGCCAAAAACATGTTGGGCGTGTCATCTAATGTTCTTGTCAGTATTGTGTGTTTTTTACATGTGTTGTGCTCTGGCCAGAGTGGATTACTTCTCTTGCACATTATTTGGTCTGAGTTTTCTCTGTGGTAAAAGTGGATGCCTGGTTTGGATCTATCTATCTAAATATTTGTCTGTATTTTTCTATGGATCAAGGATAAAAGGGCTGATTGGCTGTAAAGCTGATACTCCGGGCAAAAAGATCCTGCTGTCTGTCCTCCGTAAAGGGGTATACCTTCTTCCCCATTTTACAGTCGAGACTGGGCACACCGACGGGACAGCAGTGCAGAGTTCCAACTCTTCGTTTTCGATCTCTAAGAAGCGATCTCTTTATACAGCCATCCCTCTCCTAGGTAGAGAGGGATGAGCCAAGAGGGCCTCTAAGAGACGTACTTGCGAACAGTATAGAAGCTCCATAAGCCCTTCATATCAAAGAATCAGAATATGCTGAGAAGAGGTCAGAAGTGTAATGTGAATCATTGCTTTTTAATGTACAATCAAAAGCATACAGAAAAAAGGTCAGGAGTACAACGTACAACATACACTATACTGGGAATGGGTCAAAAGTATAATGTACAGTGTAACATAGACTATAGAAAGAAAAGGGAGGAGTTTAATGCACAGCATAGACAATGCAGAGAAGGGGCCAGGAGTAACATATACTGTTTAGAGTATACAGTTAGTGTTTGTCGGTCTTAAGTGTTTTACTTTGATTGTGAATAAGAAATGAAAAATATGTGAGCCAAAAACATGTTGAGCGTGTGTCATCTAATGTTCTTGTCAGTATTGTGTGTTTTTTACATGTGTTGTGCTCTGGCCAGAGTGGAATACTTCTCTGGCACATTATTTGGTCTGAGTTTTCTCTGTGGTAAAAGGGGATGCCTGGTTTCGATCTATCTAAATATTTGTCTGTCTATTTTTCTATGGATCAAGGATAAAAGGGCTGATTGGCTGTAAAGCTGATACTCCGGGCAAAAAGGTCCTGCTGTCTATCCTCCGTAAAGGGGTATACCTTCTTCCCCATTTTACAGTCGAGACTGGGCACACCGACGGGACAGCAGTGCAGAGTTCCAACTCTTCGTCTTCGAACTCTAAGAAGCGATCTCTTTACACAGCGATCGACCTAGGAGAGGGATCAGCCAAGAGGGCCTCTAAGAGACGTACTTGCGAACAGTATAGAAGCTCCATAAGCCCTTCATATCAAAGAATCAGAATATGCTGAGAAGAGGTCAGAAGTGTAATGTGAAACATAGCTTTTTAATGTACAATAAAGACTATACAGAAAAATGGTCAGGAGTACAACGTACAACATACACTATACTGGGAATGGGTCAAAAGTATAATGTACAGTGTAACATAGACTATAGAAAGAAAATAGAGGAGTTTAATGCACAGCATAGACAATGCAGAGAAGGGGCCAGGAGTAACATATACTGTTTAGAGTACACAGTTAGTGTTTTTGTCCGTCTTAAGTTTTTTACTTTGATTGTGAATAAGCAATGAAAAATATGTGAGCCAAAAACATGTTGGGCGTGTGTCATCTAATGTTCTTGTCAGTATTGTGTGTTTTTTACATGTGTTGTGCTCTGGCCAGAGTGGATTACTTCTCTTGCACATTATTTGGTCTGAGTTTTCTCTGTGGTAAAAGTGGATGCCTGGTTTGGATCTATCTATCTAAATATTTGTCTGTATTTTTCTATGGATCAAGGATAAAAGGGCTGATTGGCTGTAAAGCTGATACTCCGGGCAAAAAGATCCTGCTGTCTGTCCTCCGTAAAGGGGTATACCTTCTTCCCCATTTTACAGTCGAGACTGGGCACACCGACGGGACAGCAGTGCAGAGTTCCAACTCTTCGTTTTCGATCTCTAAGAAGCGATCTCTTTATACAGCCATCCCTCTCCTAGGTAGAGAGGGATGAGCCAAGAGGGCCTCTAAGAGACGTACTTGCGAACAGTATAGAAGCTCCATAAGCCCCTCATATCAAAGAATCAGAATATGCTGAGAAGAGGTCAGAAGTGTAATGTGAATCATTGCTTTTTAATGTACAATCAAAAGCATACAGAAAAAAGGTCAGGAGTACAACGTACAAAATACACTATACTGGGAATGGGTCAAAAGTATAATGTACAGTGTAACATAGACTATAGAAAGAAAAGGGAGGAGTTTAATGCACAGCATAGACAATGCAGAGAAGGGGCCAGGAGTAACATATACTGTTTAGAGTATACAGTTAGTGTTTGTCGGTCTTAAGTGTTTTACTTTGATTGTGAATAAGAAATGAAAAATATGTGAGCCAAAAACATTTTGAGCGTGTGTCATCTAATGTTCTTGTCAGTATTGTGTGTTTTTTACATGTGTTGTGCTCTGGCCAGAGTGGAATACTTCTCTGGCACATTATTTGGTCTGAGTTTTCTCTGTGGTAAAAGCGGATGCCTGGTTTCGATCTATCTAAATATTTGTCTGTCTATTTTTCTATGGATCAAGGATAAAAGGGCTGATTGGCTGTAAAGCTGATACTCCGGGCAAAAAGGTCCTGCTGTCTATCCTCCGTAAAGGGGTATACCTTCTTCCCCATTTTACAGTCGAGACTGGGCACACCGACGGGACAGCAGTGCAGAGTTCCAACTCTTCGTTTTCGAACTCTAAGAAGCGATCTCTTTACACAGCGATCGACCTAGGAGAGGGATCAGCCAAGAGGGCCTCTAAGAGACGTACTTGCGAACAGTATAGAAGCTCCATAAGCCCTTCATATCAAAGAATCAGAATATGCTGAGAAGAGGTCAGAAGTGTAATGTGAAACATAGCTTTTTAATGTACAATAAAGACTATACAGAAAAATGGTCAGGAGTACAACGTACAACATACACTATACTGGGAATGGGTCAAAAGTATAATGTACAGTGTAACATAGACTATAGAAAGAAAAGAGAGGAGTTTAATGCACAGCATAGACAATGCAGAGAAGGGGCCAGGAGTAACATATACTGTTTAGAGTACACAGTTAGTGTTTTTGTCCGTCTTAAGTTTTTTACTTTGATTGTGAATAAGCAATGAAAAATATGTGAGCCAAAAACATGTTGGGCGTGTCATCTAATGTTCTTGTCAGTATTGTGTGTTTTTTACATGTGTTGTGCTCTGGCCAGAGTGGATTACTTCTCTTGCACATTATTTGGTCTGAGTTTTCTCTGTGGTAAAAGTGGATGCCTGGTTTGGATCTATCTATCTAAATATTTGTCTGTATTTTTCTATGGATCAAGGATAAAAGGGCTGATTGGCTGTAAAGCTGATACTCCGGGCAAAAAGATCCTGCTGTCTGTCCTCCGTAAAGGGGTATACCTTCTTCCCCATTTTACAGTCGAGACTGGGCACACCGACGGGACAGCAGTGCAGAGTTCCAACTCTTCGTTTTCGATCTCTAAGAAGCGATCTCTTTATACAGCCATCCCTCTCCTAGGTAGAGAGGGATGAGCCAAGAGGGCCTCTAAGAGACGTACTTGCGAACAGTATAGAAGCTCCATAAGCCCTTCATATCAAAGAATCAGAATATGCTGAGAAGAGGTCAGAAGTGTAATGTGAATCATTGCTTTTTAATGTACAATCAAAAGCATACAGAAAAAAGGTCAGGAGTACAACGTACAACATACACTATACTGGGAATGGGTCAAAAGTATAATGTACAGTGTAACATAGACTATAGAAAGAAAAGGGAGGAGTTTAATGCACAGCATAGACAATGCAGAGAAGGGGCCAGGAGTAACATATACTGTTTAGAGTATACAGTTAGTGTTTGTCGGTCTTAAGTGTTTTACTTTGATTGTGAATAAGAAATGAAAAATATGTGAGCCAAAAACATGTTGAGCGTGTGTCATCTAATGTTCTTGTCAGTATTGTGTGTTTTTTACATGTGTTGTGCTCTGGCCAGAGTGGAATACTTCTCTGGCACATTATTTGGTCTGAGTTTTCTCTGTGGTAAAAGCGGATGCCTGGTTTCGATCTATCTAAATATTTGTCTGTCTATTTTTCTATGGATCAAGGATAAAAGGGCTGATTGGCTGTAAAGCTGATACTCCGGGCAAAAAGGTCCTGCTGTCTATCCTCCGTAAAGGGGTATACCTTCTTCCCCATTTTACAGTCGAGACTGGGCACACCGACGGGACAGCAGTGCAGAGTTCCAACTCTTCGTCTTCGAACTCTAAGAAGCGATCTCTTTACACAGCGATCGACCTAGGAGAGGGATCAGCCAAGAGGGCCTCTAAGAGACGTACTTGCGAACAGTATAGAAGCTCCATAAGCCCTTCATATCAAAGAATCAGAATATGCTGAGAAGAGGTCAGAAGTGTAATGTGAAACATAGCTTTTTAATGTACAATAAAGACTATACAGAAAAATGGTCAGGAGTACAACGTACAATATACACTATACTGGGAATGGGTCAAAAGTATAATGTACAGTGTAACATAGACTATAGAAAGAAAAGAGAGGAGTTTAATGCACAGCATAGACAATGCAGAGAAGGGGCCAGGAGTAACATATACTGTTTAGAGTACACAGTTAGTGTTTTTGTCCGTCTTAAGTTTTTTACTTTGATTGTGAATAAGCAATGAAAAATATGTGAGCCAAAAACATGTTGGGCGTGTGTCATCTAATGTTCTTGTCAGTATTGTGTGTTTTTTACATGTGTTGTGCTCTGGCCAGAGTGGATTACTTCTCTTGCACATTATTTGGTCTGAGTTTTCTCTGTGGTAAAAGTGGATGCCTGGTTTGGATCTATCTATCTAAATATTTGTCTGTATTTTTCTATGGATCAAGGATAAAAGGGCTGATTGGCTGTAAAGCTGATACTCCGGGCAAAAAGATCCTGCTGTCTGTCCTCCGTAAAGGGGTATACCTTCTTCCCCATTTTACAGTCGAGACTGGGCACACCGACGGGACAGCAGTGCAGAGTTCCAACTCTTCGTTTTCGATCTCTAAGAAGCGATCTCTTTATACAGCCATCCCTCTCCTAGGTAGAGAGGGATGAGCCAAGAGGGCCTCTAAGAGACGTACTTGCGAACAGTATAGAAGCTCCATAAGCCCTTCATATCAAAGAATCAGAATATGCTGAGAAGAGGTCAGAAGTGTAATGTGAATCATTGCTTTTTAATGTACAATCAAAAGCATACAGAAAAAAGGTCAGGAGTACAACGTACAACATACACTATACTGGGAATGGGTCAAAAGTATAATGTACAGTGTAACATAGACTATAGAAAGAAAAGGGAGGAGTTTAATGCACAGCATAGACAATGCAGAGAAGGGGCCAGGAGTAACATATACTGTTTAGAGTATACAGTTAGTGTTTGTCGGTCTTAAGTGTTTTACTTTGATTGTGAATAAGAAATGAAAAATATGTGAGCCAAAAACATGTTGAGCGTGTGTCATCTAATGTTCTTGTCAGTATTGTGTGTTTTTTACATGTGTTGTGCTCTGGCCAGAGTGGAATACTTCTCTGGCACATTATTTGGTCTGAGTTTTCTCTGTGGTAAAAGCGGATGCCTGGTTTCGATCTATCTAAATATTTGTCTGTCTATTTTTCTATGGATCAAGGATAAAAGGGCTGATTGGCTGTAAAGCTGATACTCCGGGCAAAAAGGTCCTGCTGTCTATCCTCCGTAAAGGGGTATACCTTCTTCCCCATTTTACAGTCGAGACTGGGCACACCGACGGGACAGCAGTGCAGAGTTCCAACTCTTCGTTTTCGAACTCTAAGAAGCGATCTCTTTACACAGCGATGGACCTAGGAGAGGGATCAGCCAAGAGGGCCTCTAAGAGACGTACTTGCGAACAGAATAGAAGCTCCATAAGCCCTTCATATCAAAGAATCAGAATATGCTGAGAAGAGGTCAGAAGTGTAATGTGAAACATAGCTTTTTAATGTACAATAAAGACTATACAGAAAAATGGTCAGGAGTACAACGTACAACATACACTATACTGGGAATGGGTCAAAAGTATAATGTACAGTGTAACATAGACTATAGAAAGAAAAGAGAGGAGTTTAATGCACAGCATAGACAATGCAGAGAAGGGGCCAGGAGTAACATATACTGTTTAGAGTACACAGTTAGTGTTTTTGTCCGTCTTAAGTTTTTTACTTTGATTGTGAATAAGCAATGAAAAATATGTGAGCCAAAAACATGTTGAGCGTGTGTCATCTAATGTTCTTGTCAGTATTGTGTGTTTTTTACATGTGTTGTGCTCTGGCCAGAGTGGATTACTTCTCTTGCACATTATTTGGTCTGAGTTTTCTCTGTGGTAAAAGTGGATGCCTGGTTTGGATCTATCTATCTAAATATTTGTCTGTATTTTTCTATGGATCAAGGATAAAAGGGCTGATTGGCTGTAAAGCTGATACTCCGGGCAAAAAGATCCTGCTGTCTGTCCTCCGTAAAGGGGTATACCTTCTTCCCCATTTTACAGTCGAGACTGGGCACACCGACGGGACAGCAGTGCAGAGTTCCAACTCTTCGTTTTCGATCTCTAAGAAGCGATCTCTTTATACAGCCATCCCTCTCCTAGGTAGAGAGGGATGAGCCAAGAGGGCCTCTAAGAGACGTACTTGCGAACAGTATAGAAGCTCTATAAGCCCTTCATATCAAAGAATCAGAATATGCTGAGAAGAGGTCAGAAGTGTAATGTGAATCATTGCTTTTTAATGTACAATCAAAAGCATACAGAAAAAAGGTCAGGAGTACAACGTACAACATACACTATACTGGGAATGGGTCAAAAGTATAATGTACAGTGTAACATAGACTATAGAAAGAAAAGGGAGGAGTTTAATGCACAGCATAGACAATGCAGAGAAGGGGCCAGGAGTAACATATACTGTTTAGAGTATACAGTTAGTGTTTGTCGGTCTTAAGTGTTTTACTTTGATTGTGAATAAGAAATGAAAAATATGTGAGCCAAAAACATTTTGAGCGTGTGTCATCTAATGTTCTTGTCAGTATTGTGTGTTTTTTACATGTGTTGTGCTCTGGCCAGAGTGGAATACTTCTCTGGCACATTATTTGGTCTGTTTTCTCTGTGGTAAAAGCGGATGCCTGGTTTCGATCTATCTAAATATTTGTCTGTCTATTTTTCTATGGATCAAGGATAAAAGGGCTGATTGGCTGTAAAGCTGATACTCCGGGCAAAAAGGTCCTGCTGTCTATCCTCCGTAAAGGGGTATACCTTCTTCCCCATTTTACAGTCGAGACTGGGCACACCGACGGGACAGCAGTGCAGAGTTCCAACTCTTCGTTTTCGAACTCTAAGAAGCGATCTCTTTACACAGCGATCGACCTAGGAGAGGGATCAGCCAAGAGGGCCTCTAAGAGACGTACTTGCGAACAGTATAGAAGCTCCATAAGCCCTTCATATCAAAGAATCAGAATATGCTGAGAAGAGGTCAGAAGTGTAATGTGAAACATAGCTTTTTAATGTACAATAAAGACTATACAGAAAAATGGTCAGGAGTACAACGTACAACATACACTATACTGGGAATGGGTCAAAAGTATAATGTACAGTGTAACATAGACTATAGAAAGAAAAGAGAGGAGTTTAATGCACAGCATAGACAATGCAGAGAAGGGGCCAGGAGTAACATATACTGTTTAGAGTACACAGTTAGTGTTTTTGTCCGTCTTAAGTTTTTTACTTTGATTGTGAATAAGCAATGAAAAATATGTGAGCCAAAAACATGTTGGGCGTGTCATCTAATGTTCTTGTCAGTAGTGTGTGTTTTTTACATGTGTTGTGCTCTGGCCAGAGTGGATTACTTCTCTTGCACATTATTTGGTCTGAGTTTTCTCTGTGGTAAAAGTGGATGCCTGGTTTGGATCTATCTATCTAAATATTTGTCTGTATTTTTCTATGGATCAAGGATAAAAGGGCTGATTGGCTGTAAAGCTGATACTCCGGGCAAAAAGATCCTGCTGTCTGTCCTCCGTAAAGGGGTATACCTTCTTCCCCATTTTACAGTCGAGACTGGGCACACCGACGGGACAGCAGTGCAGAGTTCCAACTCTTCGTTTTCGATCTCTAAGAAGCGATCTCTTTATACAGCCATCCCTCTCCTAGGTAGAGAGGGATGAGCCAAGAGGGCCTCTAAGAGACGTACTTGCGAACAGTATAGAAGCTCCATAAGCCCTTCATATCAAAGAATCAGAATATGCTGAGAAGAGGTCAGAAGTGTAATGTGAATCATTGCTTTTTAATGTACAATCAAAAGCATACAGAAAAAAGGTCAGGAGTACAACGTACAACATACACTATACTGGGAATGGGTCAAAAGTATAATGTACAGTGTAACATAGACTATAGAAAGAAAAGGGAGGAGTTTAATGCACAGCATAGACAATGCAGAGAAGGGGCCAGGAGTAACATATACTGTTTAGAGTATACAGTTAGTGTTTGTCGGTCTTTAGTGTTTTACTTTGATTGTGAATAAGAAATGAAAAATATGTGAGCCAAAAACATGTTGAGCGTGTGTCATCTAATGTTCTTGTCAGTATTGTGTGTTTTTTACATGTGTTGTGCTCTGGCCAGAGTGGAATACTTCTCTGGCACATTATTTGGTCTGAGTTTTCTCTGTGGTAAAAGCGGATGCCTGGTTTCGATCTATCTAAATATTTGTCTGTCTATTTTTCTATGGATCAAGGATAAAAGGGCTGATTGGCTGTAAAGCTGATACTCCGGGCAAAAAGGTCCTGCTGTCTATCCTCCGTAAAGGGGTATACCTTCTTCCCCATTTTACAGTTGAGACTGGGCACACCGACGTGACAGCAGTGCAGAGTTCCAACTCTTCGTCTTCGAACTCTAAGAAGCGATCTCTTTACACAGCGATCGACCTAGGAGAGGGATCAGCCAAGAGGGCCTCTAAGAGACGTACTTGCGAACAGTATAGAAGCTCCATAAGCCCTTCATATCAAAGAATCAGAATATGCTGAGAAGAGGTCAGAAGTGTAATGTGAAACATAGCTTTTTAATGTACAATAAAGACTATACAGAAAAATGGTCAGGAGTACAACGTACAACATACACTATACTGGGAATGGGTCAAAAGTATAATGTACAGTGTAACATAGACTATAGAAAGAAAAGAGAGGAGTTTAATGCACAGCATAGACAATGCAGAGAAGGGGCCAGGAGTAACATATACTGTTTAGAGTACACAGTTAGTGTTTTTGTCCGTCTTAAGTTTTTTACTTTGATTGTGAATAAGCAATGAAAAATATGTGAGCCAAAAACATGTTGAGCGTGTGTCATCTAATGTTCTTGTCAGTATTGTGTGTTTTTTACATGTGTTTTGCTCTGGCCAGAGTGGATTACTTCTCTTGCACATTATTTGGTCTGAGTTTTCTCTGTGGTAAAAGTGGATGCCTGGTTTGGATCTATCTATCTAAATATTTGTCTGTATTTTTCTATGGATCAAGGATAAAAGGGCTGATTGGCTGTAAAGCTGATACTCCGGGCAAAAAGATCCTGCTGTCTGTCCTCCGTAAAGGGGTATACCTTCTTCCCCATTTTACAGTCGAGACTGGGCACACCGACGGGACAGCAGTGCAGAGTTCCAACTCTTCGTTTTCGATCTCTAAGAAGCGATCTCTTTATACAGCCATCCCTCTCCTAGGTAGAGAGGGATGAGCCAAGAGGGCCTCTAAGAGACGTACTTGCGAACAGTATAGAAGCTCCATAAGCCCTTCATATCAAAGAATCAGAATATGCTGAGAAGAGGTCAGAAGTGTAATGTGAATCATTGCTTTTTAATGTACAATCAAAAGCATACAGAAAAAAGGTCAGGAGTACAACGTACAACATACACTATACTGGGAATGGGTCAAAAGTATAATGTACAGTGTAACATAGACTATAGAAAGAAAAGGGAGGAGTTTAATGCACAGCATAGACAATGCAGAGAAGGGGCCAGGAGTAACATATACTGTTTAGAGTATACAGTTAGTGTTTGTCGGTCTTAAGTGTTTTACTTTGATTGTGAATAAGAAATGAAAAATATGTGAGCCAAAAACATGTTGAGCGTGTGTCATCTAATGTTCTTGTCAGTATTGTGTGTTTTTTACATGTGTTGTGCTCTGGCCAGAGTGGAATACTTCTCTGGCACATTATTTGGTCTGAGTTTTCTCTGTGGTAAAAGCGGATGCCTGGTTTCGATCTATCTAAATATTTGTCTGTCTATTTTTCTATGGATCAAGGATAAAAGGGCTAATTGGCTGTAAAGCTGATACTCCGGGCAAAAAGGTCCTGCTGTCTATCCTCCGTAAAGGGGTATACCTTCTTCTCCATTTTACAGTCGAGACTGGGTACACCGACGGGACAGCAGTGCAGAGTTCCAACTCTTCGTTTTCGAACTCTAAGAAGCGATCTCTTTACACAGCGATGGACCTAGGAGAGGGATCAGCCAAGAGGGCCTCTAAGAGACGTACTTGCGAACAGAATAGAAGCTCCATAAGCCCTTCATATCAAAGAATCAGAATATGCTGAGAAGAGGTCAGAAGTGTAATGTGAAACATAGCTTTTTAATGTACAATAAAGACTATACAGAAAAATGGTCAGGAGTACAACGTACAACATACACTATACTGGGAATGGGTCAAAAGTATAATGTACAGTGTAACATAGACTATAGAAAGAAAAGAGAGGAGTTTAATGCACAGCATAGACAATGCAGAGAAGGGGCCAGGAGTAACATATACTGTTTAGAGTACACAGTTAGTGTTTTTGTCCGTCTTAAGTTTTTTACTTTGATTGTGAATAAGCAATGAAAAATATGTGAGCCAAAAACATGTTGGGCGTGTCATCTAATGTTCTTGTCAGTATTGTGTGTTTTTTACATGTGTTGTGCTCTGGCCAGAGTGGATTACTTCTCTTGCACATTATTTGGTCTGAGTTTTCTCTGTGGTAAAAGTGGATGCCTGGTTTGGATCTATCTATCTAAATATTTGTCTGTATTTTTCTATGGATCAAGGATAAAAGGGCTGATTGGCTGTAAAGCTGATACTCCGGGCAAAAAGATCCTGCTGTCTGTCCTCCGTAAAGGGGTATACCTTCTTCCCCATTTTACAGTCGAGACTGGGCACACCGACGGGACAGCAGTGCAGAGTTCCAACTCTTCGTTTTCGATCTCTAAGAAGCGATCTCTTTATACAGCCATCCCTCTCCTAGGTAGAGAGGGATGAGCCAAGAGGGCCTCTAAGAGACGTACTTGCGAACAGTATAGAAGCTCCATAAGCCCTTCATATCAAAGAATCAGAATATGCTGAGAAGAGGTCAGAAGTGTAATGTGAATCATTGCTTTTTAATGTACAATCAAAAGCATACAGAAAAAAGGTCAGGAGTACAACGTACAACATACACTATACTGGGAATGGGTCAAAAGTATAATGTACAGTGTAACATAGACTATAGAAAGAAAAGGGAGGAGTTTAATGCACAGCATAGACAATGCAGAGAAGGGGCCAGGAGTAACATATACTGTTTAGAGTATACAGTTAGTGTTTGTCGGTCTTAAGTGTTTTACTTTGATTGTGAATAAGAAATGAAAAATATGTGAGCCAAAAACATGTTGAGCGTGTGTCATCTAATGTTCTTCTCAGTATTGTGTGTTTTTTACATGTGTTGTGCTCTGGCCAGAGTGGAATACTTCTCTGGCACATTATTTGGTCTGAGTTTTCTCTGTGGTAAAAGGGGATGCCTGGTTTCGATCTATCTAAATATTTGTCTGTCTATTTTTCTATGGATCAAGGATAAAAGGGCTGATTGGCTGTAAAGCTGATACTCCGGGCAAAAAGGTCCTGCTGTCTATCCTCCGTAAAGGGGTATACCTTCTTCCCCATTTTACAGTCGAGACTGGGCACACCGACGGGACAGCAGTGCAGAGTTCCAACTCTTCGTCTTCGAACTCTAAGAAGCGATCTCTTTACACAGCGATCGACCTAGGAGAGGGATCAGCCAAGAGGGCCTCTAAGAGACGTACTTGCGAACAGTATAGAAGCTCCATAAGCCCTTCATATCAAAGAATCAGAATATGCTGAGAAGAGGTCAGAAGTGTAATGTGAAACATAGCTTTTTAATGTACAATAAAGACTATACAGAAAAATGGTCAGGAGTACAACGTACAACATACACTATACTGGGAATGGGTCAAAAGTATAATGTACAGTGTAACATAGACTATAGAAAGAAAAGAGAGGAGTTTAATGCACAGCATAGACAATGCAGAGAAGGGGCCAGGAGTAACATATACTGTTTAGAGTACACAGTTAGTGTTTTTGTCCGTCTTAAGTTTTTTACTTTGATTGTGAATAAGCAATGAAAAATATGTGAGCCAAAAACATGTTGGGCGTGTGTCATCTAATGTTCTTGTCAGT
This sequence comes from Staurois parvus, assembly GCF_062004578.1. Lineage (NCBI taxonomy): Eukaryota > Metazoa > Chordata > Amphibia > Anura > Ranidae > Staurois > Staurois parvus. The sequence goes on from NW_028319016.1 coordinate 54,638, forward strand.
ATTGTGTGTTTTTTACATGTGTTGTGCTCTGGCCAGAGTGGATTACTTCTCTTGCACATTATTTGGTCTGAGTTTTCTCTGTGGTAAAAGTGGATGCCTGGTTTGGATCTATCTATCTAAATATTTGTCTGTATTTTTCTATGGATCAAGGATAAAAGGGCTGATTGGCTGTAAAGCTGATACTCCGGGCAAAAAGATCCTGCTGTCTGTCCTCCGTAAAGGGGTATACCTTCTTCCCCATTTTACAGTCGAGACTGGGCACACCGACGGGACAGCAGTGCAGAGTTCCAACTCTTCGTTTTCGATCTCTAAGAAGCGATCTCTTTATACAGCCATCCCTCTCCTAGGTAGAGAGGGATGAGCCAAGAGGGCCTCTAAGAGACGTACTTGCGAACAGTATAGAAGCTCCATAAGCCCCTCATATCAAAGAATCAGAATATGCTGAGAAGAGGTCAGAAGTGTAATGTGAATCATTGCTTTTTAATGTACAATCAAAAGCATACAGAAAAAAGGTCAGGAGTACAACGTACAAAATACACTATACTGGGAATGGGTCAAAAGTATAATGTACAGTGTAACATAGACTATAGAAAGAAAAGGGAGGAGTTTAATGCACAGCATAGACAATGCAGAGAAGGGGCCAGGAGTAACATATACTGTTTAGAGTATACAGTTAGTGTTTGTCGGTCTTAAGTGTTTTACTTTGATTGTGAATAAGAAATGAAAAATATGTGAGCCAAAAACATTTTGAGCGTGTGTCATCTAATGTTCTTGTCAGTATTGTGTGTTTTTTACATGTGTTGTGCTCTGGCCAGAGTGGAATACTTCTCTGGCACATTATTTGGTCTGAGTTTTCTCTGTGGTAAAAGCGGATGCCTGGTTTCGATCTATCTAAATATTTGTCTGTCTATTTTTCTATGGATCAAGGATAAAAGGGCTGATTGGCTGTAAAGCTGATACTCCGGGCAAAAAGGTCCTGCTGTCTATCCTCCGTAAAGGGGTATACCTTCTTCCCCATTTTACAGTCGAGACTGGGCACACCGACGGGACAGCAGTGCAGAGTTCCAACTCTTCGTTTTCGAACTCTAAGAAGCGATCTCTTTACACAGCGATCGACCTAGGAGAGGGATCAGCCAAGAGGGCCTCTAAGAGACGTACTTGCGAACAGTATAGAAGCTCCATAAGCCCTTCATATCAAAGAATCAGAATATGCTGAGAAGAGGTCAGAAGTGTAATGTGAAACATAGCTTTTTAATGTACAATAAAGACTATACAGAAAAATGGTCAGGAGTACAACGTACAACATACACTATACTGGGAATGGGTCAAAAGTATAATGTACAGTGTAACATAGACTATAGAAAGAAAAGAGAGGAGTTTAATGCACAGCATAGACAATGCAGAGAAGGGGCCAGGAGTAACATATACTGTTTAGAGTACACAGTTAGTGTTTTTGTCCGTCTTAAGTTTTTTACTTTGATTGTGAATAAGCAATGAAAAATATGTGAGCCAAAAACATGTTGGGCGTGTCATCTAATGTTCTTGTCAGTATTGTGTGTTTTTTACATGTGTTGTGCTCTGGCCAGAGTGGATTACTTCTCTTGCACATTATTTGGTCTGAGTTTTCTCTGTGGTAAAAGTGGATGCCTGGTTTGGATCTATCTATCTAAATATTTGTCTGTATTTTTCTATGGATCAAGGATAAAAGGGCTGATTGGCTGTAAAGCTGATACTCCGGGCAAAAAGATCCTGCTGTCTGTCCTCCGTAAAGGGGTATACCTTCTTCCCCATTTTACAGTCGAGACTGGGCACACCGACGGGACAGCAGTGCAGAGTTCCAACTCTTCGTTTTCGATCTCTAAGAAGCGATCTCTTTATACAGCCATCCCTCTCCTAGGTAGAGAGGGATGAGCCAAGAGGGCCTCTAAGAGACGTACTTGCGAACAGTATAGAAGCTCCATAAGCCCTTCATATCAAAGAATCAGAATATGCTGAGAAGAGGTCAGAAGTGTAATGTGAATCATTGCTTTTTAATGTACAATCAAAAGCATACAGAAAAAAGGTCAGGAGTACAACGTACAACATACACTATACTGGGAATGGGTCAAAAGTATAATGTACAGTGTAACATAGACTATAGAAAGAAAAGGGAGGAGTTTAATGCACAGCATAGACAATGCAGAGAAGGGGCCAGGAGTAACATATACTGTTTAGAGTATACAGTTAGTGTTTGTCGGTCTTAAGTGTTTTACTTTGATTGTGAATAAGAAATGAAAAATATGTGAGCCAAAAACATGTTGAGCGTGTGTCATCTAATGTTCTTGTCAGTATTGTGTGTTTTTTACATGTGTTGTGCTCTGGCCAGAGTGGAATACTTCTCTGGCACATTATTTGGTCTGAGTTTTCTCTGTGGTAAAAGCGGATGCCTGGTTTCGATCTATCTAAATATTTGTCTGTCTATTTTTCTATGGATCAAGGATAAAAGGGCTGATTGGCTGTAAAGCTGATACTCCGGGCAAAAAGGTCCTGCTGTCTATCCTCCGTAAAGGGGTATACCTTCTTCCCCATTTTACAGTTGAGACTGGGCACACCGACGGGACAGCAGTGCAGAGTTCCAACTCTTCGTCTTCGAACTCTAAGAAGCAATCTCTTTACACAGCGATCGACCTAGGAGAGGGATCAGCCAAGAGGGCCTCTAAGAGACGTACTTGCGAACAGTATAGAAGCTCCATAAGCGCTTCATATCAAAGAATCAGAATATGCTGAGAAGAGGTCAGAAGTGTAATGTGAAACATAGCTTTTTAATGTACAATAAAGACTATACAGAAAAATGGTCAGGAGTACAACGTACAACATACACTATACTGGGAATGGGTCAAAAGTATAATGTACAGTGTAACATAGACTATAGAAAGAAAAGAGAGGAGTTTAATGCACAGCATAGACAATGCAGAGAAGGGGCCAGGAGTAACATATACTGTTTAGAGTACACAGTTAGTGTTTTTGTCCGTCTTAAGTTTTTTACTTTGATTGTGAATAAGCAATGAAAAATATGTGAGCCAAAAACATGTTGAGCGTGTGTCATCTAATGTTCTTGTCAGTATTGTGTGTTTTTTACATGTGTTTTGCTCTGGCCAGAGTGGATTACTTCTATTGCACATTATTTGGTCTGAGTTTTCTCTGTGGTAAAAGTGGATGCCTGGTTTGGATCTATCTATCTAAATATTTGTCTGTATTTTTCTATGGATCAAGGATAAAAGGGCTGATTGGCTGTAAAGCTGATACTCCGGGCAAAAAGATCCTGCTGTCTGTCCTCCGTAAAGGGGTATACCTTCTTCCCCATTTTACAGTCGAGACTGGGCACACCGACGGGACAGCAGTGCAGAGTTCCAACTCTTCGTTTTCGATCTCTAAGAAGCGATCTCTTTATACAGCCATCCCTCTCCTAGGTAGAGAGGGATGAGCCAAGAGGGCCTCTAAGAGACGTACTTGCGAACAGTATAGAAGCTCCATAAGCCCTTCATATCAAAGAATCAGAATATGCTGAGAAGAGGTCAGAAGTGTAATGTGAATCATTGCTTTTTAATGTACAATCAAAAGCATACAGAAAAAAGGTCAGGAGTACAACGTACAACATACACTATACTGGGAATGGGTCAAAAGTATAATGTACAGTGTAACATAGACTATAGAAAGAAAAGGGAGGAGTTTAATGCACAGCATAGACAATGCAGAGAAGGGGCCAGGAGTAACATATACTGTTTAGAGTATACAGTTAGTGTTTGTCGGTCTTAAGTGTTTTACTTTGATTGTGAATAAGAAATGAAAAATATGTGAGCCAAAAACATGTTGAGCGTGTGTCATCTAATGTTCTTGTCAGTATTGTGTGTTTTTTACATGTGTTGTGCTCTGGCCAGAGTGGAATACTTCTCTGGCACATTATTTGGTCTGAGTTTTCTCTGTGGTAAAAGCGGATGCCTGGTTTCGATCTATCTAAATATTTGTCTGTCTATTTTTCTATGGATCAAGGATAAAAGGGCTAATTGGCTGTAAAGCTGATACTCCGGGCAAAAAGGTCCTGCTGTCTATCCTCCGTAAAGGGGTATACCTTCTTCCCCATTTTACAGTCGAGACTGGGCACACCGACGGGACAGCAGTGCAGAGTTCCAACTCTTCGTTTTCGAACTCTAAGAAGCGATCTCTTTACACAGCGATCGACCTAGGAGAGGGATCAGCCAAGAGGGCCTCTAAGAGACGTACTTGCGAACAGTATAGAAGCTCCATAAGCCCTTCATATCAAAGAATCAGAATATGCTGAGAAGAGGTCAGAAGTGTAATGTGAAACATAGCTTTTTAATGTACAATAAAGACTATACAGAAAAATGGTCAGGAGTACAACGTACAACATACACTATACTGGGAATGGGTCAAAAGTATAATGTACAGTGTAACATAGACTATAGAAAGAAAAGAGAGGAGTTTAATGCACAGCATAGACAATGCAGAGAAGGGGCCAGGAGTAACATATACTGTTTAGAGTACACAGTTAGTGTTTTTGTCCGTCTTAAGTTTTTTACTTTGATTGTGAATAAGCAATGAAAAATATGTGAGCCAAAAACATGTTGGGCGTGTCATCTAATGTTCTTGTCAGTATTGTGTGTTTTTTACATGTGTTGTGCTCTGGCCAGAGTGGATTACTTCTCTTGCACATTATTTGGTCTGAGTTTTCTCTGTGGTAAAAGTGGATGCCTGGTTTGGATCTATCTATCTAAATATTTGTCTGTATTTTTCTATGGATCAAGGATAAAAGGGCTGATTGGCTGTAAAGCTGATACTCCGGGCAAAAAGATCCTGCTGTCTGTCCTCCGTAAAGGGGTATACCTTCTTCCCCATTTTACAGTCGAGACTGGGCACACCGACGGGACAGCAGTGCAGAGTTCCAACTCTTCGTTTTCGATCTCTAAGAAGCGATCTCTTTATACAGCCATCCCTCTCCTAGGTAGAGAGGGATGAGCCAAGAGGGCCTCTAAGAGACGTACTTGCGAACAGTATAGAAGCTCCATAAGCCCTTCATATCAAAGAATCAGAATATGCTGAGAAGAGGTCAGAAGTGTAATGTGAATCATTGCTTTTTAATGTACAATCAAAAGCATACAGAAAAAAGGTCAGGAGTACAACGTACAACATACACTATACTGGGAATGGGTCAAAAGTATAATGTACAGTGTAACATAGACTATAGAAAGAAAAGGGAGGAGTTTAATGCACAGCATAGACAATGCAGAGAAGGGGCCAGGAGTAACATATACTGTTTAGAGTATACAGTTAGTGTTTGTCGGTCTTAAGTGTTTTACTTTGATTGTGAATAAGAAATGAAAAATATGTGAGCCAAAAACATGTTGAGCGTGTGTCATCTAATGTTCTTGTCAGTATTGTGTGTTTTTTACATGTGTTGTGCTCTGGCCAGAGTGGAATACTTCTCTGGCACATTATTTGGTCTGAGTTTTCTCTGTGGTAAAAGCGGATGCCTGGTTTCGATCTATCTAAATATTTGTCTGTCTATTTTTCTATGGATCAAGGATAAAAGGGCTAATTGGCTGTAAAGCTGATACTCCGGGCAAAAAGGTCCTGCTGTCTATCCTCCGTAAAGGGGTATACCTTCTTCTCCATTTTACAGTCGAGACTGGGTACACCGACGGGACAGCAGTGCAGAGTTCCAACTCTTCGTTTTCGAACTCTAAGAAGCGATCTCTTTACACAGCGATGGACCTAGGAGAGGGATCAGCCAAGAGGGCCTCTAAGAGACGTACTTGCGAACAGAATAGAAGCTCCATAAGCCCTTCATATCAAAGAATCAGAATATGCTGAGAAGAGGTCAGAAGTGTAATGTGAAACATAGCTTTTTAATGTACAATAAAGACTATACAGAAAAATGGTCAGGAGTACAACGTACAACATACACTATACTGGGAATGGGTCAAAAGTATAATGTACAGTGTAACATAGACTATAGAAAGAAAAGAGAGGAGTTTAATGCACAGCATAGACAATGCAGAGAAGGGGCCAGGAGTAACATATACTGTTTAGAGTACACAGTTAGTGTTTTTGTCCGTCTTAAGTTTTTTACTTTGATTGTGAATAAGCAATGAAAAATATGTGAGCCAAAAACATGTTGGGCGTGTCATCTAATGTTCTTGTCAGTATTGTGTGTTTTTTACATGTGTTGTGCTCTGGCCAGAGTGGATTACTTCTCTTGCACATTATTTGGTCTGAGTTTTCTCTGTGGTAAAAGTGGATGCCTGGTTTGGATCTATCTATCTAAATATTTGTCTGTATTTTTCTATGGATCAAGGATAAAAGGGCTGATTGGCTGTAAAGCTGATACTCCGGGCAAAAAGATCCTGCTGTCTGTCCTCCGTAAAGGGGTATACCTTCTTCCCCATTTTACAGTCGAGACTGGGCACACCGACGGGACAGCAGTGCAGAGTTCCAACTCTTCGTTTTCGATCTCTAAGAAGCGATCTCTTTATACAGCCATCCCTCTCCTAGGTAGAGAGGGATGAGCCAAGAGGGCCTCTAAGAGACGTACTTGCGAACAGTATAGAAGCTCCATAAGCCCTTCATATCAAAGAATCAGAATATGCTGAGAAGAGGTCAGAAGTGTAATGTGAATCATTGCTTTTTAATGTACAATCAAAAGCATACAGAAAAAAGGTCAGGAGTACAACGTACAACATACACTATACTGGGAATGGGTCAAAAGTATAATGTACAGTGTAACATAGACTATAGAAAGAAAAGGGAGGAGTTTAATGCACAGCATAGACAATGCAGAGAAGGGGCCAGGAGTAACATATACTGTTTAGAGTATACAGTTAGTGTTTGTCGGTCTTAAGTGTTTTACTTTGATTGTGAATAAGAAATGAAAAATATGTGAGCCAAAAACATGTTGAGCGTGTGTCATCTAATGTTCTTGTCAGTATTGTGTGTTTTTTACATGTGTTGTGCTCTGGCCAGAGTGGAATACTTCTCTGGCACATTATTTGGTCTGAGTTTTCTCTGTGGTAAAAGGGGATGCCTGGTTTCGATCTATCTAAATATTTGTCTGTCTATTTTTCTATGGATCAAGGATAAAAGGGCTGATTGGCTGTAAAGCTGATACTCCGGGCAAAAAGGTCCTGCTGTCTATCCTCCGTAAAGGGGTATACCTTCTTCCCCATTTTACAGTCGAGACTGGGCACACCGACGGGACAGCAGTGCAGAGTTCCAACTCTTCGTCTTCGAACTCTAAGAAGCGATCTCTTTACACAGCGATCGACCTAGGAGAGGGATCAGCCAAGAGGGCCTCTAAGAGACGTACTTGCGAACAGTATAGAAGCTCCATAAGCCCTTCATATCAAAGAATCAGAATATGCTGAGAAGAGGTCAGAAGTGTAATGTGAAACATAGCTTTTTAATGTACAATAAAGACTATACAGAAAAATGGTCAGGAGTACAACGTACAACATACACTATACTGGGAATGGGTCAAAAGTATAATGTACAGTGTAACATAGACTATAGAAAGAAAAGAGAGGAGTTTAATGCACAGCATAGACAATGCAGAGAAGGGGCCAGGAGTAACATATACTGTTTAGAGTACACAGTTAGTGTTTTTGTCCGTCTTAAGTTTTTTACTTTGATTGTGAATAAGCAATGAAAAATATGTGAGCCAAAAACATGTTGGGCGTGTGTCATCTAATGTTCTTGTCAGTATTGTGTGTTTTTTACATGTGTTGTGCTCTGGCCAGAGTGGATTACTTCTCTTGCACATTATTTGGTCTGAGTTTTCTCTGTGGTAAAAGTGGATGCCTGGTTTGGATCTATCTATCTAAATATTTGTCTGTATTTTTCTATGGATCAAGGATAAAAGGGCTGATTGGCTGTAAAGCTGATACTCCGGGCAAAAAGATCCTGCTGTCTGTCCTCCGTAAAGGGGTATACCTTCTTCCCCATTTTACAGTCGAGACTGGGCACACCGACGGGACAGCAGTGCAGAGTTCCAACTCTTCGTTTTCGATCTCTAAGAAGCGATCTCTTTATACAGCCATCCCTCTCCTAGGTAGAGAGGGATGAGCCAAGAGGGCCTCTAAGAGACGTACTTGCGAACAGTATAGAAGCTCCATAAGCCCCTCATATCAAAGAATCAGAATATGCTGAGAAGAGGTCAGAAGTGTAATGTGAATCATTGCTTTTTAATGTACAATCAAAAGCATACAGAAAAAAGGTCAGGAGTACAACGTACAAAATACACTATACTGGGAATGGGTCAAAAGTATAATGTACAGTGTAACATAGACTATAGAAAGAAAAGGGAGGAGTTTAATGCACAGCATAGACAATGCAGAGAAGGGGCCAGGAGTAACATATACTGTTTAGAGTATACAGTTAGTGTTTGTCGGTCTTAAGTGTTTTACTTTGATTGTGAATAAGAAATGAAAAATATGTGAGCCAAAAACATTTTGAGCGTGTGTCATCTAATGTTCTTGTCAGTATTGTGTGTTTTTTACATGTGTTGTGCTCTGGCCAGAGTGGAATACTTCTCTGGCACATTATTTGGTCTGAGTTTTCTCTGTGGTAAAAGCGGATGCCTGGTTTCGATCTATCTAAATATTTGTCTGTCTATTTTTCTATGGATCAAGGATAAAAGGGCTGATTGGCTGTAAAGCTGATACTCCGGGCAAAAAGGTCCTGCTGTCTATCCTCCGTAAAGGGGTATACCTTCTTCCCCATTTTACAGTCGAGACTGGGCACACCGACGGGACAGCAGTGCAGAGTTCCAACTCTTCGTTTTCGAACTCTAAGAAGCGATCTCTTTACACAGCGATCGACCTAGGAGAGGGATCAGCCAAGAGGGCCTCTAAGAGACGTACTTGCGAACAGTATAGAAGCTCCATAAGCCCTTCATATCAAAGAATCAGAATATGCTGAGAAGAGGTCAGAAGTGTAATGTGAAACATAGCTTTTTAATGTACAATAAAGACTATACAGAAAAATGGTCAGGAGTACAACGTACAACATACACTATACTGGGAATGGGTCAAAAGTATAATGTACAGTGTAACATAGACTATAGAAAGAAAAGAGAGGAGTTTAATGCACAGCATAGACAATGCAGAGAAGGGGCCAGGAGTAACATATACTGTTTAGAGTACACAGTTAGTGTTTTTGTCCGTCTTAAGTTTTTTACTTTGATTGTGAATAAGCAATGAAAAATATGTGAGCCAAAAACATGTTGGGCGTGTCATCTAATGTTCTTGTCAGTATTGTGTGTTTTTTACATGTGTTGTGCTCTGGCCAGAGTGGATTACTTCTCTTGCACATTATTTGGTCTGAGTTTTCTCTGTGGTAAAAGTGGATGCCTGGTTTGGATCTATCTATCTAAATATTTGTCTGTATTTTTCTATGGATCAAGGATAAAAGGGCTGATTGGCTGTAAAGCTGATACTCCGGGCAAAAAGATCCTGCTGTCTGTCCTCCGTAAAGGGGTATACCTTCTTCCCCATTTTACAGTCGAGACTGGGCACACCGACGGGACAGCAGTGCAGAGTTCCAACTCTTCGTTTTCGATCTCTAAGAAGCGATCTCTTTATACAGCCATCCCTCTCCTAGGTAGAGAGGGATGAGCCAAGAGGGCCTCTAAGAGACGTACTTGCGAACAGTATAGAAGCTCCATAAGCCCTTCATATCAAAGAATCAGAATATGCTGAGAAGAGGTCAGAAGTGTAATGTGAATCATTGCTTTTTAATGTACAATCAAAAGCATACAGAAAAAAGGTCAGGAGTACAACGTACAACATACACTATACTGGGAATGGGTCAAAAGTATAATGTACAGTGTAACATAGACTATAGAAAGAAAAGGGAGGAGTTTAATGCACAGCATAGACAATGCAGAGAAGGGGCCAGGAGTAACATATACTGTTTAGAGTATACAGTTAGTGTTTGTCGGTCTTAAGTGTTTTACTTTGATTGTGAATAAGAAATGAAAAATATGTGAGCCAAAAACATGTTGAGCGTGTGTCATCTAATGTTCTTGTCAGTATTGTGTGTTTTTTACATGTGTTGTGCTCTGGCCAGAGTGGAATACTTCTCTGGCACATTATTTGGTCTGAGTTTTCTCTGTGGTAAAAGCGGATGCCTGGTTTCGATCTATCTAAATATTTGTCTGTCTATTTTTCTATGGATCAAGGATAAAAGGGCTGATTGGCTGTAAAGCTGATACTCCGGGCAAAAAGGTCCTGCTGTCTATCCTCCGTAAAGGGGTATACCTTCTTCCCCATTTTACAGTTGAGACTGGGCACACCGACGGGACAGCAGTGCAGAGTTCCAACTCTTCGTCTTCGAACTCTAAGAAGCAATCTCTTTACACAGCGATCGACCTAGGAGAGGGATCAGCCAAGAGGGCCTCTAAGAGACGTACTTGCGAACAGTATAGAAGCTCCATAAGCGCTTCATATCAAAGAATCAGAATATGCTGAGAAGAGGTCAGAAGTGTAATGTGAAACATAGCTTTTTAATGTACAATAAAGACTATACAGAAAAATGGTCAGGAGTACAACGTACAACATACACTATACTGGGAATGGGTCAAAAGTATAATGTACAGTGTAACATAGACTATAGAAAGAAAAGAGAGGAGTTTAATGCACAGCATAGACAATGCAGAGAAGGGGCCAGGAGTAACATATACTGTTTAGAGTACACAGTTAGTGTTTTTGTCCGTCTTAAGTTTTTTACTTTGATTGTGAATAAGCAATGAAAAATATGTGAGCCAAAAACATGTTGAGCGTGTGTCATCTAATGTTCTTGTCAGTATTGTGTGTTTTTTACATGTGTTTTGCTCTGGCCAGAGTGGATTACTTCTATTGCACATTATTTGGTCTGAGTTTTCTCTGTGGTAAAAGTGGATGCCTGGTTTGGATCTATCTATCTAAATATTTGTCTGTATTTTTCTATGGATCAAGGATAAAAGGGCTGATTGGCTGTAAAGCTGATACTCCGGGCAAAAAGATCCTGCTGTCTGTCCTCCGTAAAGGGGTATACCTTCTTCCCCATTTTACAGTCGAGACTGGGCACACCGACGGGACAGCAGTGCAGAGTTCCAACTCTTCGTTTTCGATCTCTAAGAAGCGATCTCTTTATACAGCCATCCCTCTCCTAGGTAGAGAGGGATGAGCCAAGAGGGCCTCTAAGAGACGTACTTGCGAACAGTATAGAAGCTCCATAAGCCCTTCATATCAAAGAATCAGAATATGCTGAGAAGAGGTCAGAAGTGTAATGTGAATCATTGCTTTTTAATGTACAATCAAAAGCATACAGAAAAAAGGTCAGGAGTACAACGTACAACATACACTATACTGGGAATGGGTCAAAAGTATAATGTACAGTGTAACATAGACTATAGAAAGAAAAGGGAGGAGTTTAATGCACAGCATAGACAATGCAGAGAAGGGGCCAGGAGTAACATATACTGTTTAGAGTATACAGTTAGTGTTTGTCGGTCTTAAGTGTTTTACTTTGATTGTGAATAAGAAATGAAAAATATGTGAGCCAAAAACATGTTGAGCGTGTGTCATCTAATGTTCTTGTCAGTATTGTGTGTTTTTTACATGTGTTGTGCTCTGGCCAGAGTGGAATACTTCTCTGGCACATTATTTGGTCTGAGTTTTCTCTGTGGTAAAAGCGGATGCCTGGTTTCGATCTATCTAAATATTTGTCTGTCTATTTTTCTATGGATCAAGGATAAAAGGGCTAATTGGCTGTAAAGCTGATACTCCGGGCAAAAAGGTCCTGCTGTCTATCCTCCGTAAAGGGGTATACCTTCTTCCCCATTTTACAGTCGAGACTGGGCACACCGACGGGACAGCAGTGCAGAGTTCCAACTCTTCGTTTTCGAACTCTAAGAAGCGATCTCTTTACACAGCGATCGACCTAGGAGAGGGATCAGCCAAGAGGGCCTCTAAGAGACGTACTTGCGAACAGTATAGAAGCTCCATAAGCCCTTCATATCAAAGAATCAGAATATGCTGAGAAGAGGTCAGAAGTGTAATGTGAAACATAGCTTTTTAATGTACAATAAAGACTATACAGAAAAATGGTCAGGAGTACAACGTACAACATACACTATACTGGGAATGGGTCAAAAGTATAATGTACAGTGTAACATAGACTATAGAAAGAAAAGAGAGGAGTTTAATGCACAGCATAGACAATGCAGAGAAGGGGCCAGGAGTAACATATACTGTTTAGAGTACACAGTTAGTGTTTTTGTCCGTCTTAAGTTTTTTACTTTGATTGTGAATAAGCAATGAAAAATATGTGAGCCAAAAACATGTTGGGCGTGTCATCTAATGTTCTTGTCAGTATTGTGTGTTTTTTACATGTGTTGTGCTCTGGCCAGAGTGGATTACTTCTCTTGCACATTATTTGGTCTGAGTTTTCTCTGTGGTAAAAGTGGATGCCTGGTTTGGATCTATCTATCTAAATATTTGTCTGTATTTTTCTATGGATCAAGGATAAAAGGGCTGATTGGCTGTAAAGCTGATACTCCGGGCAAAAAGATCCTGCTGTCTGTCCTCCGTAAAGGGGTATACCTTCTTCCCCATTTTACAGTCGAGACTGGGCACACCGACGGGACAGCAGTGCAGAGTTCCAACTCTTCGTTTTCGATCTCTAAGAAGCGATCTCTTTATACAGCCATCCCTCTCCTAGGTAGAGAGGGATGAGCCAAGAGGGCCTCTAAGAGACGTACTTGCGAACAGTATAGAAGCTCCATAAGCCCTTCATATCAAAGAATCAGAATATGCTGAGAAGAGGTCAGAAGTGTAATGTGAATCATTGCTTTTTAATGTACAATCAAAAGCATACAGAAAAAAGGTCAGGAGTACAACGTACAACATACACTATACTGGGAATGGGTCAAAAGTATAATGTACAGTGTAACATAGACTATAGAAAGAAAAGGGAGGAGTTTAATGCACAGCATAGACAATGCAGAGAAGGGGCCAGGAGTAACATATACTGTTTAGAGTATACAGTTAGTGTTTGTCGGTCTTAAGTGTTTTACTTTGATTGTGAATAAGAAATGAAAAATATGTGAGCCAAAAACATGTTGAGCGTGTGTCATCTAATGTTCTTGTCAGTATTGTGTGTTTTTTACATGTGTTGTGCTCTGGCCAGAGTGGAATACTTCTCTGGCACATTATTTGGTCTGAGTTTTCTCTGTGGTAAAAGCGGATGCCTGGTTTCGATCTATCTAAATATTTGTCTGTCTATTTTTCTATGGATCAAGGATAAAAGGGCTGATTGGCTGTAAAGCTGATACTCCGGGCAAAAAGGTCCTGCTGTCTATCCTCCGTAAAGGGGTATACCTTCTTCCCCATTTTACAGTTGAGACTGGGCACACCGACGGGACAGCAGTGCAGAGTTCCAACTCTTCGTCTTCGAACTCTAAGAAGCGATCTCTTTACACAGCGATCGACCTAGGAGAGGGATCAGCCAAGAGGGCCTCTAAGAGACGTACTTGCAAACAGTATAGAAGCTCCATAAGCGCTTCATATCAAAGAATCAGAATATGCTGAGAAGAGGTCAGAAGTGTAATGTGAAACATAGCTTTTTAATGTACAATAAAGACTATACAGAAAAATGGTCAGGAGTACAACGTACAACATACACTATACTGGGAATGGGTCAAAAGTATAATGTACAGTGTAACATAGACTATAGAAAGAAAAGAGAGGAGTTTAATGCACAGCATAGACAATGCAGAGAAGGGGCCAGGAGTAACATATACTGTTTAGAGTACACAGTTAGTGTTTTTGTCCGTCTTAAGTTTTTTACTTTGATTGTGAATAAGCAATGAAAAATATGTGAGCCAAAAACATGTTGAGCGTGTGTCATCTAATGTTCTTGTCAGTATTGTGTGTTTTTTACATGTGTTTTGCTCTGGCCAGAGTGGATTACTTCTATTGCACATTATTTGGTCTGAGTTTTCTCTGTGGTAAAAGTGGATGCCTGGTTTGGATCTATCTATCTAAATATTTGTCTGTATTTTTCTATGGATCAAGGATAAAAGGGCTGATTGGCTGTAAAGCTGATACTCCGGGCAAAAAGATCCTGCTGTCTGTCCTCCGTAAAGGGGTATACCTTCTTCCCCATTTTACAGTTGAGACTGGGCACACCGACGGGACAGCAGTGCAGAGTTCCAACTCTTCGTTTTCGATCTCTAAGAAGCGATCTCTTTATACAGCCATCCCTCTCCTAGGTAGAGAGGGATGAGCCAAGAGGGCCTCTAAGAGACGTACTTGCGAACAGTATAGAAGCTCCATAAGCCCTTCATATCAAAGAATCAGAATATGCTGAGAAGAGGTCAGAAGTGTAATGTGAATCATTGCTTTTTAATGTACAATCAAAAGCATACAGAAAAAAGGTCAGGAGTACAACGTACAACATACACTATACTGGGAATGGGTCAAAAGTATAATGTACAGTGTAACATAGACTATAGAAAGAAAAGGGAGGAGTTTAATGCACAGCATAGACAATGCAGAGAAGGGGCCAGGAGTAACATATACTGTTTAGAGTATACAGTTAGTGTTTGTCGGTCTTAAGTGTTTTACTTTGATTGTGAATAAGAAATGAAAAATATGTGAGCCAAAAACATGTTGAGCGTGTGTCATCTAATGTTCTTGTCAGTATTGTGTGTTTTTTACATGTGTTGTGCTCTGGCCAGAGTGGAATACTTCTCTGGCACATTATTTGGTCTGAGTTTTCTCTGTGGTAAAAGCGGATGCCTGGTTTCGATCTATCTAAATATTTGTCTGTCTATTTTTCTATGGATCAAGGATAAAAGGGCTAATTGGCTGTAAAGCTGATACTCCGGGCAAAAAGGTCCTGCTGTCTATCCTCCGTAAAGGGGTATACCTTCTTCCCCATTTTACAGTCGAGACTGGGCACACCGACGGGACAGCAGTGCAGAGTTCCAACTCTTCGTTTTCGAACTCTAAGAAGCGATCTCTTTACACAGCGATCGACCTAGGAGAGGGATCAGCCAAGAGGGCCTCTAAGAGACGTACTTGCGAACAGTATAGAAGCTCCATAAGCCCTTCATATCAAAGAATCAGAATATGCTGAGAAGAGGTCAGAAGTGTAATGTGAAACATAGCTTTTTAATGTACAATAAAGACTATACAGAAAAATGGTCAGGAGTACAACGTACAACATACACTATACTGGGAATGGGTCAAAAGTATAATGTACAGTGTAACATAGACTATAGAAAGAAAAGAGAGGAGTTTAATGCACAGCATAGACAATGCAGAGAAGGGGCCAGGAGTAACATATACTGTTTAGAGTACACAGTTAGTGTTTTTGTCCGTCTTAAGTTTTTTACTTTGATTGTGAATAAGCAATGAAAAATATGTGAGCCAAAAACATGTTGGGCATGTCATCTAATGTTCTTGTCAGTATTGTGTGTTTTTTACATGTGTTGTGCTCTGGCCAGAGTGGATTACTTCTCTTGCACATTATTTGGTCTGAGTTTTCTCTGTGGTAAAAGTGGATGCCTGGTTTGGATCTATCTATCTAAATATTTGTCTGTATTTTTCTATGGATCAAGGATAAAAGGGCTGATTGGCTGTAAAGCTGATACTCCGGGCAAAAAGATCCTGCTGTCTGTCCTCCGTAAAGGGGTATACCTTCTTCCCCATTTTACAGTCGAGACTGGGCACACCGACGGGACAGCAGTGCAGAGTTCCAACTCTTCGTTTTCGATCTCTAAGAAGCGATCTCTTTATACAGCCATCCCTCTCCTAGGTAGAGAGGGATGAGCCAAGAGGGCCTCTAAGAGACGTACTTGCGAACAGTATAGAAGCTCCATAAGCCCTTCATATCAAAGAATCAGAATATGCTGAGAAGAGGTCAGAAGTGTAATGTGAATCATTGCTTTTTAATGTACAATCAAAAGCATACAGAAAAAAGGTCAGGAGTACAACGTACAACATACACTATACTGGGAATGGGTCAAAAGTATAATGTACAGTGTAACATAGACTATAGAAAGAAAAGGGAGGAGTTTAATGCACAGCATAGACAATGCAGAGAAGGGGCCAGGAGTAACATATACTGTTTAGAGTATACAGTTAGTGTTTGTCGGTCTTAAGTGTTTTACTTTGATTGTGAATAAGAAATGAAAAATATGTGAGCCAAAAACATGTTGAGCGTGTGTCATCTAATGTTCTTGTCAGTATTGTGTGTTTTTTACATGTGTTGTGCTCTGGCCAGAGTGGAATACTTCTCTGGCACATTATTTGGTCTGAGTTTTCTCTGTGGTAAAAGCGGATGCCTGGTTTCGATCTATCTAAATATTTGTCTGTCTATTTTTCTATGGATCAAGGATAAAAGGGCTGATTGGCTGTAAAGCTGATACTCCGGGCAAAAAGGTCCTGCTGTCTATCCTCCGTAAAGGGGTATACCTTCTTCCCCATTTTACAGTTGAGACTGGGCACACCGACGGGACAGCAGTGCAGAGTTCCAACTCTTCGTCTTCGAACTCTAAGAAGCGATCTCTTTACACAGCGATGGACCTAGGAGAGGGATCAGCCAAGAGGGCCTCTAAGAGACGTACTTGCGAACAGTATAGAAGCTCCATAAGCCCTTCATATCAAAGAATCAGAATATGCTGAGAAGAGGTCAGAAGTGTAATGTGAAACATAGCTTTTTAATGTACAATAAAGACTATACAGAAAAATGGTCAGGAGTACAACGTACAACATACACTATACTGGGAATGGGTCAAAAGTATAATGTACAGTGTAACATAGACTATAGAAAGAAAAGAGAGGAGTTTAATGCACAGCATAGACAATGCAGAGAAGGGGCCAGGAGTAACATATACTGTTTAGAGTACACAGTTAGTGTTTTTGTCCGTCTTAAGTTTTTTACTTTGATTGTGAATAAGCAATGAAAAATATGTGAGCCAAAAACATGTTGAGCGTGTGTCATCTAATGTTCTTGTCAGTATTGTGTGTTTTTTACATGTGTTTTGCTCTGGCCAGAGTGGATTACTTCTCTTGCACATTATTTGGTCTGAGTTTTCTCTGTGGTAAAAGTGGATGCCTGGTTTGGATCTATCTATCTAAATATTTGTCTGTATTTTTCTATGGATCAAGGATAAAAGGGCTGATTGGCTGTAAAGCTGATACTCCGGGCAAAAAGATCCTGCTGTCTGTCCTCCGTAAAGGGGTATACCTTCTTCCCCATTTTACAGTCGAGACTGGGCACACCGACGGGACAGCAGTGCAGAGTTCCAACTCTTCGTTTTCGATCTCTAAGAAGCGATCTCTTTATACAGCCATCCCTCTCCTAGGTAGAGAGGGATGAGCCAAGAGGGCCTCTAAGAGACGTACTTGCGAACAGTATAGAAGCTCCATAAGCCCTTCATATCAAAGAATCAGAATATGCTGAGAAGAGGTCAGAAGTGTAATGTGAATCATTGCTTTTTAATGTACAATCAAAAGATACAGAAAAAAGGTCAGGAGTACAACGTACAACATACACTATACTGGGAATGGGTCAAAAGTATAATGTACAGTGTAACATAGACTATAGAAAGAAAAGGGAGGAGTTTAATGCACAGCATAGACAATGCAGAGAAGGGGCCAGGAGTAACATATACTGTTTAGAGTATACAGTTAGTGTTTGTCGGTCTTAAGTGTTTTACTTTGATTGTGAATAAGAAATGAAAAATATGTGAGCCAAAAACATGTTGAGCGTGTGTCATCTAATGTTCTTGTCAGTATTGTGTGTTTTTTACATGTGTTGTGCTCTGGCCAGAGTGGAATACTTCTCTGGCACATTATTTGGTCTGAGTTTTCTCTGTGGTAAAAGCGGATGCCTGGTTTCGATCTATCTAAATATTTGTCTGTCTATTTTTCTATGGATCAAGGATAAAAGGGCTAATTGGCTGTAAAGCTGATACTCCGGGCAAAAAGGTCCTGCTGTCTATCCTCCGTAAAGGGGTATACCTTCTTCTCCATTTTACAGTCGAGACTGGGCACACCGACGGGACAGCAGTGCAGAGTTCCAACTCTTCGTTTTCGAACTCTAAGAAGCGATCTCTTTACACAGCGATCGACCTAGGAGAGGGATCAGCCAAGAGGGCCTCTAAGAGACGTACTTGCGAACAGTATAGAAGCTCCATAAGCCCTTCATATCAAAGAATCAGAATATGCTGAGAAGAGGTCAGAAGTGTAATGTGAAACATAGCTTTTTAATGTACAATAAAGACTATACAGAAAAATGGTCAGGAGTACAACGTACAACATACACTATACTGGGAATGGGTCAAAAGTATAATGTACAGTGTAACATAGACTATAGAAAGAAAAGAGAGGAGTTTAATGCACAGCATAGACAATGCAGAGAAGGGGCCAGGAGTAACATATACTGTTTAGAGTACACAGTTAGTGTTTTTGTCCGTCTTAAGTTTTTTACTTTGATTGTGAATAAGCAATGAAAAATATGTGAGCCAAAAACATGTTGGGCGTGTCATCTAATGTTCTTGTCAGTATTGTGTGTTTTTTACATGTGTTGTGCTCTGGCCAGAGTGGATTACTTCTCTTGCACATTATTTGGTCTGAGTTTTCTCTGTGGTAAAAGTGGATGCCTGGTTTGGATCTATCTATCTAAATATTTGTCTGTATTTTTCTATGGATCAAGGATAAAAGGGCTGATTGGCTGTAAAGCTGATACTCCGGGCAAAAAGATCCTGCTGTCTGTCCTCCGTAAAGGGGTATACCTTCTTCCCCATTTTACAGTCGAGACTGGGCACACCGACGGGACAGCAGTGCAGAGTTCCAACTCTTCGTTTTCGATCTCTAAGAAGCGATCTCTTTATACAGCCATCCCTCTCCTAGGTAGAGAGGGATGAGCCAAGAGGGCCTCTAAGAGACGTACTTGCGAACAGTATAGAAGCTCCATAAGCCCTTCATATCAAAGAATCAGAATATGCTGAGAAGAGGTCAGAAGTGTAATGTGAATCATTGCTTTTTAATGTACAATCAAAAGCATACAGAAAAAAGGTCAGGAGTACAACGTACAACATACACTATACTGGGAATGGGTCAAAAGTATAATGTACAGTGTAACATAGACTATAGAAAGAAAAGGGAGGAGTTTAATGCACAGCATAGACAATGCAGAGAAGGGGCCAGGAGTAACATATACTGTTTAGAGTATACAGTTAGTGTTTGTCGGTCTTAAGTGTTTTACTTTGATTGTGAATAAGAAATGAAAAATATGTGAGCCAAAAACATGTTGAGCGTGTGTCATCTAATGTTCTTGTCAGTATTGTGTGTTTTTTACATGTGTTGTGCTCTGGCCAGAGTGGAATACTTCTCTGGCACATTATTTGGTCTGAGTTTTCTCTGTGGTAAAAGGGGATGCCTGGTTTCGATCTATCTAAATATTTGTCTGTCTATTTTTCTATGGATCAAGGATAAAAGGGCTGATTGGCTGTAAAGCTGATACTCCGGGCAAAAAGGTCCTGCTGTCTATCCTCCGTAAAGGGGTATACCTTCTTCCCCATTTTACAGTCGAGACTGGGCACACCGACGGGACAGCAGTGCAGAGTTCCAACTCTTCGTCTTCGAACTCTAAGAAGCGATCTCTTTACACAGCGATCGACCTAGGAGAGGGATCAGCCAAGAGGGCCTCTAAGAGACGTACTTGCGAACAGTATAGAAGCTCCATAAGCCCTTCATATCAAAGAATCAGAATATGCTGAGAAGAGGTCAGAAGTGTAATGTGAAACATAGCTTTTTAATGTACAATAAAGACTATACAGAAAAATGGTCAGGAGTACAACGTACAACATACACTATACTGGGAATGGGTCAAAAGTATAATGTACAGTGTAACATAGACTATAGAAAGAAAAGAGAGGAGTTTAATGCACAGCATAGACAATGCAGAGAAGGGGCCAGGAGTAACATATACTGTTTAGAGTACACAGTTAGTGTTTTTGTCCGTCTTAAGTTTTTTACTTTGATTGTGAATAAGCAATGAAAAATATGTGAGCCAAAAACATGTTGGGCGTGTGTCATCTAATGTTCTTGTCAGTATTGTGTGTTTTTTACATGTGTTGTGCTCTGGCCAGAGTGGATTACTTCTCTTGCACATTATTTGGTCTGAGTTTTCTCTGTGGTAAAAGTGGATGCCTGGTTTGGATCTATCTATCTAAATATTTGTCTGTATTTTTCTATGGATCAAGGATAAAAGGGCTGATTGGCTGTAAAGCTGATACTCCGGGCAAAAAGATCCTGCTGTCTGTCCTCCGTAAAGGGGTATACCTTCTTCCCCATTTTACAGTCGAGACTGGGCACACCGACGGGACAGCAGTGCAGAGTTCCAACTCTTCGTTTTCGATCTCTAAGAAGCGATCTCTTTATACAGCCATCCCTCTCCTAGGTAGAGAGGGATGAGCCAAGAGGGCCTCTAAGAGACGTACTTGCGAACAGTATAGAAGCTCCATAAGCCCTTCATATCAAAGAATCAGAATATGCTGAGAAGAGGTCAGAAGTGTAATGTGAATCATTGCTTTTTAATGTACAATCAAAAGCATACAGAAAAAAGGTCAGGAGTACAACGTACAACATACACTATACTGGGAATGGGTCAAAAGTATAATGTACAGTGTAACATAGACTATAGAAAGAAAAGGGAGGAGTTTAATGCACAGCATAGACAATGCAGAGAAGGGGCCAGGAGTAACATATACTGTTTAGAGTATACAGTTAGTGTTTGTCGGTCTTAAGTGTTTTACTTTGATTGTGAATAAGAAATGAAAAATATGTGAGCCAAAAACATTTTGAGCGTGTGTCATCTAATGTTCTTGTCAGTATTGTGTGTTTTTTACATGTGTTGTGCTCTGGCCAGAGTGGAATACTTCTCTGGCACATTATTTGGTCTGAGTTTTCTCTGTGGTAAAAGCGGATGCCTGGTTTCGATCTATCTAAATATTTGTCTGTCTATTTTTCTATGGATCAAGGATAAAAGGGCTGATTGGCTGTAAAGCTGATACTCCGGGCAAAAAGGTCCTGCTGTCTATCCTCCGTAAAGGGGTATACCTTCTTCCCCATTTTACAGTCGAGACTGGGCACACCGACGGGACAGCAGTGCAGAGTTCCAACTCTTCGTTTTCGAACTCTAAGAAGCGATCTCTTTACACAGCGATCGACCTAGGAGAGGGATCAGCCAAGAGGGCCTCTAAGAGACGTACTTGCGAACAGTATAGAAGCTCCATAAGCCCTTCATATCAAAGAATCAGAATATGCTGAGAAGAGGTCAGAAGTGTAATGTGAAACATAGCTTTTTAATGTACAATAAAGACTATACAGAAAAATGGTCAGGAGTACAACGTACAACATACACTATACTGGGAATGGGTCAAAAGTATAATGTACAGTCTAACATAGACTATAGAAAGAAAAGAGAGGAGTTTAATGCACAGCATAGACAATGCAGAGAAGGGGCCAGGAGTAACATATACTGTTTAGAGTACACAGTTAGTGTTTTTGTCCGTCTTAAGTTTTTTACTTTGATTGTGAATAAGCAATGAAAAATATGTGAGCCAAAAACATGTTGGGCGTGTCATCTAATGTTCTTGTCAGTATTGTGTGTTTTTTACATGTGTTGTGCTCTGGCCAGAGTGGATTACTTCTCTTGCACATTATTTGGTCTGAGTTTTCTCTGTGGTAAAAGTGGATGCCTGGTTTGGATCTATCTATCTAAATATTTGTCTGTATTTTTCTATGGATCAAGGATAAAAGGGCTGATTGGCTGTAAAGCTGATACTCCGGGCAAAAAGATCCTGCTGTCTGTCCTCCGTAAAGGGGTATACCTTCTTCCCCATTTTACAGTCGAGACTGGGCACACCGACGGGACAGCAGTGCAGAGTTCCAACTCTTCGTTTTCGATCTCTAAGAAGCGATCTCTTTATACAGCCATCCCTCTCCTAGGTAGAGAGGGATGAGCCAAGAGGGCCTCTAAGAGACGTACTTGCGAACAGTATAGAAGCTCCATAAGCCCTTCATATCAAAGAATCAGAATATGCTGAGAAGAGGTCAGAAGTGTAATGTGAAACATAGCTTTTTAATGTACAATAAAGACTATACAGAAAAATGGTCAGGAGTACAACGTACAACATACACTATACTGGGAATGGGTCAAAAGTATAATGTACAGTGTAACATAGACTATAGAAAGAAAAGAGAGGAGTTTAATGCACAGCATAGACAATGCAGAGAAGGGGCCAGGAGTAACATATACTGTTTAGAGTACACAGTTAGTGTTTTTGTCCGTCTTAAGTTTTTTACTTTGATTGTGAATAAGCAATGAAAAATATGTGAGCCAAAAACATGTTGGGCGTGTCATCTAATGTTCTTGTCAGTATTGTGTGTTTTTTACATGTGTTGTGCTCTGGCCAGAGTGGATTACTTCTCTTGCACATTATTTGGTCTGAGTTTTCTCTGTGGTAAAAGTGGATGCCTGGTTTGGATCTATCTATCTAAATATTTGTCTGTATTTTTCTATGGATCAAGGATAAAAGGGCTGATTGGCTGTAAAGCTGATACTCCGGGCAAAAAGATCCTGCTGTCTGTCCTCCGTAAAGGGGTATACCTTCTTCCCCATTTTACAGTCGAGACTGGGCACACCGACGGGACAGCAGTGCAGAGTTCCAACTCTTCGTTTTCGATCTCTAAGAAGCGATCTCTTTATACAGCCATCCCTCTCCTAGGTAGAGAGGGATGAGCCAAGAGGGCCTCTAAGAGACGTACTTGCGAACAGTATAGAAGCTCCATAAGCCCTTCATATCAAAGAATCAGAATATGCTGAGAAGAGGTCAGAAGTGTAATGTGAATCATTGCTTTTTAATGTACAATCAAAAGCATACAGAAAAAAGGTCAGGAGTACAACGTACAACATACACTATACTGGGAATGGGTCAAAAGTATAATGTACAGTGTAACATAGACTATAGAAAGAAAAGGGAGGAGTTTAATGCACAGCATAGACAATGCAGAGAAGGGGCCAGGAGTAACATATACTGTTTAGAGTATACAGTTAGTGTTTGTCGGTCTTAAGTGTTTTACTTTGATTGTGAATAAGAAATGAAAAATATGTGAGCCAAAAACATTTTGAGCGTGTGTCATCTAATGTTCTTGTCAGTATTGTGTGTTTTTTACATGTGTTGTGCTCTGGCCAGAGTGGAATACTTCTCTGGCACATTATTTGGTCTGAGTTTTCTCTGTGGTAAAAGCGGATGCCTGGTTTCGATCTATCTAAATATTTGTCTGTCTATTTTTCTATGGATCAAGGATAAAAGGGCTGATTGGCTGTAAAGCTGATACTCCGGGCAAAAAGGTCCTGCTGTCTATCCTCCGTAAAGGGGTATACCTTCTTCCCCATTTTACAGTCGAGACTGGGCACACCGACGGGACAGCAGTGCAGAGTTCCAACTCTTCGTTTTCGAACTCTAAGAAGCGATCTCTTTACACAGCGATCGACCTAGGAGAGGGATCAGCCAAGAGGGCCTCTAAGAGACGTACTTGCGAACAGTATAGAAGCTCCATAAGCCCTTCATATCAAAGAATCAGAATATGCTGAGAAGAGGTCAGAAGTGTAATGTGAAACATAGCTTTTTAATGTACAATAAAGACTATACAGAAAAATGGTCAGGAGTACAACGTACAACATACACTATACTGGGAATGGGTCAAAAGTATAATGTACAGTGTAACATAGACTATAGAAAGAAAAGAGAGGAGTTTAATGCACAGCATAGACAATGCAGAGAAGGGGCCAGGAGTAACATATACTGTTTAGAGTACACAGTTAGTGTTTTTGTCCGTCTTAAGTTTTTTACTTTGATTGTGAATAAGCAATGAAAAATATGTGAGCCAAAAACATGTTGGGCGTGTCATCTAATGTTCTTGTCAGTATTGTGTGTTTTTTACATGTGTTGTGCTCTGGCCAGAGTGGATTACTTCTCTTGCACATTATTTGGTCTGAGTTTTCTCTGTGGTAAAAGTGGATGCCTGGTTTGGATCTATCTATCTAAATATTTGTCTGTATTTTTCTATGGATCAAGGATAAAAGGGCTGATTGGCTGTAAAGCTGATACTCCGGGCAAAAAGATCCTGCTGTCTGTCCTCCGTAAAGGGGTATACCTTCTTCCCCATTTTACAGTCGAGACTGGGCACACCGACGGGACAGCAGTGCAGAGTTCCAACTCTTCGTTTTCGATCTCTAAGAAGCGATCTCTTTATACAGCCATCCCTCTCCTAGGTAGAGAGGGATGAGCCAAGAGGGCCTCTAAGAGACGTACTTGCGAACAGTATAGAAGCTCCATAAGCCCTTCATATCAAAGAATCAGAATATGCTGAGAAGAGGTCAGAAGTGTAATGTGAATCATTGCTTTTTAATGTACAATCAAAAGCATACAGAAAAAAGGTCAGGAGTACAACGTACAACATACACTATACTGGGAATGGGTCAAAAGTATAATGTACAGTGTAACATAGACTATAGAAAGAAAAGGGAGGAGTTTAATGCACAGCATAGACAATGCAGAGAAGGGGCCAGGAGTAACATATACTGTTTAGAGTATACAGTTAGTGTTTGTCGGTCTTAAGTGTTTTACTTTGATTGTGAATAAGAAATGAAAAATATGTGAGCCAAAAACATGTTGAGCGTGTGTCATCTAATGTTCTTGTCAGTATTGTGTGTTTTTTACATGTGTTGTGCTCTGGCCAGAGTGGAATACTTCTCTGGCACATTATTTGGTCTGAGTTTTCTCTGTGGTAAAAGCAGATGCCTGGTTTCGATCTATCTAAATATTTGTCTGTCTATTTTTCTATGGATCAAGGATAAAAGGGCTGATTGGCTGTAAAGCTGATACTCCGGGCAAAAAGGTCCTGCTGTCTATCCTCCGTAAAGGGGTATACCATCTTCCCCATTTTACAGTTGAGACTGGGCACACCGACGGGACAGCAGTGCAGAGTTCCAACTCTTCGTCTTCGAACTCTAAGAAGCGATCTCTTTACACAGCGATCGACCTAGGAGAGGGATCAGCCAAGAGGGCCTCTAAGAGACGTACTTGCGAACAGTATAGAAGCTCCATAAGCGCTTCATATCAAAGAATCAGAATATGCTGAGAAGAGGTCAGAAGTGTAATGTGAAACATAGCTTTTTAATGTACAATAAAGACTATACAGAAAAATGGTCAGGAGTACAACGTACAACATACACTATACTGGGAATGGGTCAAAAGTATAATGTACAGTGTAACATAGACTATAGAAAGAAAAGAGAGGAGTTTAATGCACAGCATAGACAATGCAGAGAAGGGGCCAGGAGTAACATATACTGTTTAGAGTACACAGTTAGTGTTTTTGTCCGTCTTAAGTTTTTTACTTTGATTGTGAATAAGCAATGAAAAATATGTGAGCCAAAAACATGTTGAGCGTGTGTCATCTAATGTTCTTGTCAGTATTGTGTGTTTTTTACATGTGTTTTGCTCTGGCCAGAGTGGATTACTTCTATTGCACATTATTTGGTCTGAGTTTTCTCTGTGGTAAAAGTGGATGCCTGGTTTGGATCTATCTATCTAAATATTTGTCTGTATTTTTCTATGGATCAAGGATAAAAGGGCTGATTGGCTGTAAAGCTGATACTCCGGGCAAAAAGATCCTGCTGTCTGTCCTCCGTAAAGGGGTATACCTTCTTCCCCATTTTACAGTTGAGACTGGGCACACCGACGGGACAGCAGTGCAGAGTTCCAACTCTTCGTTTTCGATCTCTAAGAAGCGATCTCTTTATACAGCCATCCCTCTCCTAGGTAGAGAGGGATGAGCCAAGAGGGCCTCTAAGAGACGTACTTGCGAACAGTATAGAAGCTCCATAAGCCCTTCATATCAAAGAATCAGAATATGCTGAGAAGAGGTCAGAAGTGTAATGTGAATCATTGCTTTTTAATGTACAATCAAAAGCATACAGAAAAAAGGTCAGGAGTACAACGTACAACATACACTATACTGGGAATGGGTCAAAAGTATAATGTACAGTGTAACATAGACTATAGAAAGAAAAGGGAGGAGTTTAATGCACAGCATAGACAATGCAGAGAAGGGGCCAGGAGTAACATATACTGTTTAGAGTATACAGTTAGTGTTTGTCGGTCTTAAGTGTTTTACTTTGATTGTGAATAAGAAATGAAAAATATGTGAGCCAAAAACATGTTGAGCGTGTGTCATCTAATGTTCTTGTCAGTATTGTGTGTTTTTTACATGTGTTGTGCTCTGGCCAGAGTGGAATACTTCTCTGGCACATTATTTGGTCTGAGTTTTCTCTGTGGTAAAAGCGGATGCCTGGTTTCGATCTATCTAAATATTTGTCTGTCTATTTTTCTATGGATCAAGGATAAAAGGGCTAATTGGCTGTAAAGCTGATACTCCGGGCAAAAAGGTCCTGCTGTCTATCCTCCGTAAAGGGGTATACCTTCTTCCCCATTTTACAGTCGAGACTGGGCACACCGACGGGACAGCAGTGCAGAGTTCCAACTCTTCGTTTTCGAACTCTAAGAAGCGATCTCTTTACACAGCGATCGACCTAGGAGAGGGATCAGCCAAGAGGGCCTCTAAGAGACGTACTTGCGAACAGTATAGAAGCTCCATAAGCCCTTCATATCAAAGAATCAGAATATGCTGAGAAGAGGTCAGAAGTGTAATGTGAAACATAGCTTTTTAATGTACAATAAAGACTATACAGAAAAATGGTCAGGAGTACAACGTACAACATACACTATACTGGGAATGGGTCAAAAGTATAATGTACAGTGTAACATAGACTATAGAAAGAAAAGAGAGGAGTTTAATGCACAGCATAGACAATGCAGAGAAGGGGCCAGGAGTAACATATACTGTTTAGAGTACACAGTTAGTGTTTTTGTCCGTCTTAAGTTTTTTACTTTGATTGTGAATAAGCAATGAAAAATATGTGAGCCAAAAACATGTTGGGCATGTCATCTAATGTTCTTGTCAGTATTGTGTGTTTTTTACATGTGTTGTGCTCTGGCCAGAGGGGATTACTTCTCTTGCACATTATTTGGTCTGAGTTTTCTCTGTGGTAAAAGTGGATGCCTGGTTTGGATCTATCTATCTAAATATTTGTCTGTATTTTTCTATGGATCAAGGATAAAAGGGCTGATTGGCTGTAAAGCTGATACTCCGGGCAAAAAGATCCTGCTGTCTGTCCTCCGTAAAGGGGTATACCTTCTTCCCCATTTTACAGTCGAGACTGGGCACACCGACGGGACAGCAGTGCAGAGTTCCAACTCTTCGTTTTCGATCTCTAAGAAGCGATCTCTTTATACAGCCATCCCTCTCCTAGGTAGAGAGGGATGAGCCAAGAGGGCCTCTAAGAGACGTACTTGCGAACAGTATAGAAGCTCCATAAGCCCTTCATATCAAAGAATCAGAATATGCTGAGAAGAGGTCAGAAGTGTAATGTGAATCATTGCTTTTTAATGTACAATCAAAAGCATACAGAAAAAAGGTCAGGAGTACAACGTACAACATACACTATACTGGGAATGGGTCAAAAGTATAATGTACAGTGTAACATAGACTATAGAAAGAAAAGGGAGGAGTTTAATGCACAGCATAGACAATGCAGAGAAGGGGCCAGGAGTAACATATACTGTTTAGAGTATACAGTTAGTGTTTGTCGGTCTTAAGTGTTTTACTTTGATTGTGAATAAGAAATGAAAAATATGTGAGCCAAAAACATGTTGAGCGTGTGTCATCTAATGTTCTTGTCAGTATTGTGTGTTTTTTACATGTGTTGTGCTCTGGCCAGAGTGGAATACTTCTCTGGCACATTATTTGGTCTGAGTTTTCTCTGTGGTAAAAGCGGATGCCTGGTTTCGATCTATCTAAATATTTGTCTGTCTATTTTTCTATGGATCAAGGATAAAAGGGCTGATTGGCTGTAAAGCTGATACTCCGGGCAAAAAGGTCCTGCTGTCTATCCTCCGTAAAGGGGTATACCTTCTTCCCCATTTTACAGTCGAGACTGGGCACACCGACGGGACAGCAGTGCAGAGTTCCAACTCTTCGTTTTCGAACTCTAAGAAGCGATCTCTTTACACAGCGATCGACCTAGGAGAGGGATCAGCCAAGAGGGCCTCTAAGAGACGTACTTGCGAACAGTATAGAAGCTCCATAAGCCCTTCATATCAAAGAATCAGAATATGCTGAGAAGAGGTCAGAAGTGTAATGTGAAACATAGCTTTTTAATGTACAATAAAGACTATACAGAAAAATGGTCAGGAGTACAACGTACAACATACACTATACTGGGAATGGGTCAAAAGTATAATGTACAGTGTAACATAGACTATAGAAAGAAAAGAGAGGAGTTTAATGCACAGCATAGACAATGCAGAGAAGGGGCCAGGAGTAACATATACTGTTTAGAGTACACAGTTAGTGTTTTTGTCCGTCTTAAGTTTTTTACTTTGATTGTGAATAAGCAATGAAAAATATGTGAGCCAAAAACATGTTGGGCGTGTCATCTAATGTTCTTGTCAGTATTGTGTGTTTTTTACATGTGTTGTGCTCTGGCCAGAGTGGATTACTTCTCTTGCACATTATTTGGTCTGAGTTTTCTCTGTGGTAAAAGTGGATGCCTGGTTTGGATCTATCTATCTAAATATTTGTCTGTATTTTTCTATGGATCAAGGATAAAAGGGCTGATTGGCTGTAAAGCTGATACTCCGGGCAAAAAGATCCTGCTGTCTGTCCTCCGTAAAGGGGTATACCTTCTTCCCCATTTTACAGTCGAGACTGGGCACACCGACGGGACAGCAGTGCAGAGTTCCAACTCTTCGTTTTCGATCTCTAAGAAGCGATCTCTTTATACAGCCATCCCTCTCCTAGGTAGAGAGGGATGAGCCAAGAGGGCCTCTAAGAGACGTACTTGCGAACAGTATAGAAGCTCCATAAGCCCTTCATATCAAAGAATCAGAATATGCTGAGAAGAGGTCAGAAGTGTAATGTGAATCATTGCTTTTTAATGTACAATCAAAAGCATACAGAAAAAAGGTCAGGAGTACAACGTACAACATACACTATACTGGGAATGGGTCAAAAGTATAATGTACAGTGTAACATAGACTATAGAAAGAAAAGGGAGGAGTTTAATGCACAGCATAGACAATGCAGAGAAGGGGCCAGGAGTAACATATACTGTTTAGAGTATACAGTTAGTGTTTGTCGGTCTTAAGTGTTTTACTTTGATTGTGAATAAGAAATGAAAAATATGTGAGCCAAAAACATGTTGAGCGTGTGTCATCTAATGTTCTTGTCAGTATTGTGTGTTTTTTACATGTGTTGTGCTCTGGCCAGAGTGGAATACTTCTCTGGCACATTATTTGGTCTGAGTTTTCTCTGTGGTAAAAGGGGATGCCTGGTTTCGATCTATCTAAATATTTGTCTGTCTATTTTTCTATGGATCAAGGATAAAAGGGCTGATTGGCTGTAAAGCTGATACTCCGGGCAAAAAGGTCCTGCTGTCTATCCTCCGTAAAGGGGTATACCTTCTTCCCCATTTTACAGTCGAGACTGGGCACACCAACGGGACAGCAGTGCAGAGTTCAAACTCTTCGTCTTCGAACTCTAAGAAGCGATCTCTTTACACAGCGATCGACCTAGGAGAGGGATCAGCCAAGAGGGCCTCTAAGAGACGTACTTGCGAACAGTATAGAAGCTCCATAAGCCCTTCATATCAAAGAATCAGAATATGCTGAGAAGAGGTCAGAAGTGTAATGTGAAACATAGCTTTTTAATGTACAATAAAGACTATACAGAAAAATGGTCAGGAGTACAACGTACAACATACACTATACTGGGAATGGGTCAAAAGTATAATGTACAGTGTAACATAGACTATAGAAAGAAAAGAGAGGAGTTTAATGCACAGCATAGACAATGCAGAGAAGGGGCCAGGAGTAACATATACTGTTTAGAGTACACAGTTAGTGTTTTTGTCCGTCTTAAGTTTTTTACTTTGATTGTGAATAAGCAATGAAAAATATGTGAGCCAAAAACATGTTGGGCGTGTGTCATCTAATGTTCTTGTCAGTATTGTGTGTTTTTTACATGTGTTGTGCTCTGGCCAGAGTGGATTACTTCTCTTGCACATTATTTGGTCTGAGTTTTCTCTGTGGTAAAAGTGGATGCCTGGTTTGGATCTATCTATCTAAATATTTGTCTGTATTTTTCTATGGATCAAGGATAAAAGGGCTGATAGGCTGTAAAGCTGATACTCCGGGCAAAAAGATCCTGCTCTCTGTCCTCCGTAAAGGGGTATACCTTCTTCCCCATTTTACAGTCGAGACTGGGCACACTGACGGGACAGCAGTGCAGAGTTCCAACTCTTCATTTTCGATCTCTAAGAAGCGATCTCTTTATACAGCCATCCCTCTCCTAGGTAGAGGGATGAGCCAAGAGGGCCTCTAAGAGACGTACTTGCGAACAGTATAGAAGCTCCATAAGCCCTTCATATCAAAGAATCAGAATATGCTGAGAAGAGGTCAGAAGTGTAATGTGAATCATTGCTTTTTAATGTACAATCAAAAGCATACAGAAAAAAGGTCAGGAGTACAACGTACAACATACACTATACTGGGAATGGGTCAAAAGTATAATGTACAGTGTAACATAGACTATAGAAAGAAAAGGGAGGAGTTTAATGCACAGCATAGACAATGCAGAGAAGGGGCCAGGAGTAACATATACTGTTTAGAGTATACAGTTAGTGTTTGTCGGTCTTAAGTGTTTTACTTTGATTGTGAATAAGAAATGAAAAATATGTGAGCCAAAAACATGTTGAGCGTGTGTCATCTAATGTTCTTGTCAGTATTGTGTGTTTTTTACATGTGTTGTGCTCTGGCCAGAGTGGAATACTTCTCTGGCACATTATTTGGTCTGAGTTTTCTCTGTGGTAAAAGCGGATGCCTGGTTTCGATCTATCTAAATATTTGTCTGTCTATTTTTCTATGGATCAAGGATAAAAGGGCTGATTGGCTGTAAAGCTGATACTCCGGGCAAAAAGGTCCTGCTGTCTATCCTCCGTAAAGGGGTATACCTTCTTCCCCATTTTACAGTCGAGACTGGGCACACCGACGGGACAGCAGTGCAGAGTTCCAACTCTTCGTTTTCGAACTCTAAGAAGCGATCTCTTTATACAGCCATCCCTCTCCTAGGTAGAGAGGGATGAGCCAAGAGGGCCTCTAAGAGACGTACTTGCGAACAGTATAGAAGCTCCATAAGCCCTTCATATCAAAGAATCAGAATATGCTGAGAAGAGGTCAGAAGTGTAATGTGAATCATTGCTTTTTAATGTACAATCAAAAGCATACAGAAAAAAGGTCAGGAGTACAACGTACAACATACACTATACTGGGAATGGGTCAAAAGTATAATGTACAGTGTAACATAGACTATAGAAAGAAAAGGGAGGAGTTTAATGCACAGCATAGACAATGCAGAGAAGGGGCCAGGAGTAACATATACTGTTTAGAGTATACAGTTAGTGTTTGTCGGTCTTAAGTGTTTTACTTTGATTGTGAATAAGAAATGAAAAATATGTGAGCCAAAAACATGTTGAGCGTGTGTCATCTAATGTTCTTGTCAGTATTGTGTGTTTTTTACATGTGTTGTGCTCTGGCCAGAGTGGAATACTTCTCTGGCACATTATTTGGTCTGAGTTTTCTCTGTGGTAAAAGCGGATGCCTGGTTTCGATCTATCTAAATATTTGTCTGTCTATTTTTCTATGGATCAAGGATAAAAGGGCTGATTGGCTGTAAAGCTGATACTCCGGGCAAAAAGGTCCTGCTGTCTATCCTCCGTAAAGGGGTATACCTTCTTCCCCATTTTACAGTCGAGACTGGGCACACCGACGGGACAGCAGTGCAGAGTTCCAACTCTTCGTTTTCAAACTCTAAGAAGCGATCTCTTTACACAGCGATCGACCTAGGAGAGGGATCAGTCAAGAGGGCCTCTAAGAGACGTACTTGCGAACAGTATAGAAGCTCCATAAGCCCTTCATATCAAAGAATCAGAATATGCTGAGAAGAGGTCAGAAGTGTAATGTGAAACATAGCTTTTTAATGTACAATAAAGACTATACAGAAAAATGGTCAGGAGTACAACGTACAACATACACTATACTGGGAATGGGTCAAAAGTATAATGTACAGTGTAACATAGACTATAGAAAGAAAAGAGAGGAGTTTAATGCACAGCATAGACAATGCAGAGAAGGGGCCAGGAGTAACATATACTGTTTAGAGTACACAGTTAGTGTTTTTGTCCGTCTTAAGTTTTTTACTTTGATTGTGAATAAGCAATGAAAAATATGTGAGCCAAAAACATGTTGGGCGTGTGTCATCTAATGTTCTTGTCAGTATTGTGTGTTTTTTACATGTGTTGTGCTCTGGCCAGAGTGGATTACTTCTCTTGCACATTATTTGGTCTGAGTTTTCTCTGTGGTAAAAGTGGATGCCTGGTTTGGATCTATCTATCTAAATATTTGTCTGTATTTTTCTATGGATCAAGGATAAAAGGGCTGATAGGCTGTAAAGCTGATACTCCGGGCAAAAAGATCCTGCTGTCTGTCCTCCGTAAAGGGGTATACCTTCTTCCCCATTTTACAGTCGAGACTGGGCACACTGACGGGACAGCAGTGCAGAGTTCCAACTCTTCATTTTCGATCTCTAAGAAGCGATCTCTTTATACAGCCATCCCTCTCCTAGGTAGAGGGATGAGCCAAGAGGGCCTCTAAGAGACGTACTTGCGAACAGTATAGAAGCTCCATAAGCCCTTCATATCAAAGAATCAGAATATGCTGAGAAGAGGTCAGAAGTGTAATGTGAATCATTGCTTTTTAATGTACAATCAAAAGCATACAGAAAAAAGGTCAGGAGTACAACGTACAACATACACTATACTGGGAATGGGTCAAAAGTATAATGTACAGTGTAACATAGACTATAGAAAGAAAAGGGAGGAGTTTAATGCACAGCATAGACAATGCAGAGAAGGGGCCAGGAGTAACATATACTGTTTAGAGTATACAGTTAGTGTTTGTCGGTCTTAAGTGTTTTACTTTGATTGTGAATAAGAAATGAAAAATATGTGAGCCAAAAACATGTTGAGCGTGTGTCATCTAATGTTCTTGTCAGTATTGTGTGTTTTTTACATGTGTTGTGCTCTGGCCAGAGTGGAATACTTCTCTGGCACATTATTTGGTCTGAGTTTTCTCTGTGGTAAAAGCGGATGCCTGGTTTCGATCTATCTAAATATTTGTCTGTCTATTTTTCTATGGATCAAGGATAAAAGGGCTGATTGGCTGTAAAGCTGATACTCCGGGCAAAAAGGTCCTGCTGTCTATCCTCCGTAAAGGGGTATACCTTCTTCCCCATTTTACAGTCGAGACTGGGCACACCGACGGGACAGCAGTGCAGAGTTCCAACTCTTCGTTTTCGAACTCTAAGAAGCGATCTCTTTACACAGCGATGGACCTAGGAGAGGGATCAGCCAAGAGGGCCTCTAAGAGACGTACTTGCGAACAGAATAGAAGCTCCATAAGCCCTTCATATCAAAGAATCAGAATATGCTGAGAAGAGGTCAGAAGTGTAATGTGAAACATAGCTTTTTAATGTACAATAAAGACTATACAGAAAAATGGTCAGGAGTACAACGTACAACATACACTATACTGGGAATGGGTCAAAAGTATAATGTACAGTGTAACATAGACTATAGAAAGAAAAGAGAGGAGTTTAATGCACAGCATAGACAATGCAGAGAAGGGGCCAGGAGTAACATATACTGTTTAGAGTACACAGTTAGTGTTTTTGTCCGTCTTAAGTTTTTTACTTTGATTGTGAATAAGCAATGAAAAATATGTGAGCCAAAAACATGTTGAGCGTGTGTCATCTAATGTTCTTGTCAGTATTGTGTGTTTTTTACATGTGTTGTGCTCTGGCCAGAGTGGATTACTTCTCTTGCACATTATTTGGTCTGAGTTTTCTCTGTGGTAAAAGTGGATGCCTGGTTTGGATCTATCTATCTAAATATTTGTCTGTATTTTTCTATGGATCAAGGATAAAAGGGCTGATTGGCTGTAAAGCTGATACTCCGGGCAAAAAGATCCTGCTGTCTGTCCTCCGTAAAGGGGTATACCTTCTTCCCCATTTTACAGTCGAGACTGGGCACACCGACGGGACAGCAGTGCAGAGTTCCAACTCTTCGTTTTCGATCTCTAAGAAGCGATCTCTTTATACAGCCATCCCTCTCCTAGGTAGAGAGGGATGAGCCAAGAGGGCCTCTAAGAGACGTACTTGCGAACAGTATAGAAGCTCCATAAGCCCTTCATATCAAAGAATCAGAATATGCTGAGAAGAGGTCAGAAGTGTAATGTGAATCATTGCTTTTTAATGTACAATCAAAAGCATACAGAAAAAAGGTCAGGAGTACAACGTACAACATACACTATACTGGGAATGGGTCAAAAGTATAATGTACAGTGTAACATAGACTATAGAAAGAAAA
The DNA here is from genome assembly GCF_062004578.1 of Staurois parvus. Lineage (NCBI taxonomy): Eukaryota > Metazoa > Chordata > Amphibia > Anura > Ranidae > Staurois > Staurois parvus. The sequence continues at coordinate 89,357 of NW_028319016.1, forward strand.
GGGAGGAGTTTAATGCACAGCATAGACAATGCAGAGAAGGGGCCAGGAGTAACATATAATGTTTAGAGTATACAGTTAGTGTTTGTCGGTCTTAAGTGTTTTACTTTGATTGTGAATAAGAAATGAAAAATATGTGAGCCAAAAACATGTTGAGCGTGTGTCATCTAATGTTCTTGTCAGTATTGTGTGTTTTTTACATGTGTTGTGCTCTGGCCAGAGTGGAATACTTCTCTGGCACATTATTTGGTCTGAGTTTTCTCTGTGGTAAAAGCGGATGCCTGGTTTCGATCTATCTAAATATTTGTCTGTCTATTTTTCTATGGATCAAGGATAAAAGGGCTGATTGGCTGTAAAGCTGATACTCCGGGCAAAAAGGTCCTGCTGTCTATCCTCCGTAAAGGGGTATACCTTCTTCCCCATTTTACAGTCGAGACTGGGCACACCGACGGGACAGCAGTGCAGAGTTCCAACTCTTCGTTTTCGAACTCTAAGAAGCGATCTCTTTACACAGCGATCAACCTAGGAGAGGGATCAGCCAAGAGGGCCTCTAAGAGACGTACTTGCGAACAGTATAGAAGCTCCATAAGCCCTTCATATCAAAGAATCAGAATATGCTGAGAAGAGGTCAGAAGTGTAATGTGAAACATAGCTTTTTAATGTACAATAAAGACTATACAGAAAAATGGTCAGGAGTACAACGTACAACATACACTATACTGGGAATGGGTCAAAAGTATAATGTACAGTGTAAAAATAGACTATAGAAAGAAAAGAGAGGAGTTTAATGCACAGCATAGACAATGCAGAGAAGGGGCCAGGAGTAACATATACTGTTTAGAGTACACAGTTAGTGTTTTTGTCCGTCTTAAGTTTTTTACTTTGATTGTGAATAAGCAATGAAAAATATGTGAGCCAAAAACATGTTGAGCGTGTGTCATCTAATGTTCTTGTCAGTATTGTGTGTTTTTTACATGTGTTGTGCTCTGGCCAGAGTGGATTACTTCTCTTGCACATTATTTGGTCTGAGTTTTCTCTGTGGTAAAAGTGGATGCCTGGTTTGGATCTATCTATCTACATATTTGTCTGTATTTTTCTATGGATCAAGGATAAAAGGGCTGATTGGCTGTAAAGCTGATACTCCGGGCAAAAAGATCCTGCTGTCTGTCCTCCGTAAAGGTGTATAACTTCTTCCCCATTTTACAGTCGAGACTGGGCACACCGACGGGACAGCAGTGCAGAGTTCCAACTCTTCGTTTTCGATCTCTAAGAAGCGATCTCTTTATACAGCCATCCCTCTCCTAGGTAGAGAGGGATGAGCCAAGAGGGCCTCTAAGAGACGTACTTGCGAACAGTATAGAAGCTCCATAAGCCCTTCATATCAAAGAATCAGAATATGCTGAGAAGAGGTCAGAAGTGTAATGTGAATCATTGCTTTTTAATGTACAATCAAAAGCATACAGAAAAAAGGTCAGGAGTACAATGTACAACATACACTATACTGGGAATGGGTCAAAAGTATAATGTACAGTGTAACATAGACTATAGAAAGAAAAGGGAGGAGTTTAATGCACAGCATAGACAATGCAGAGAAGGGGCCAGGAGTAACATATACTGTTTAGAGTATACAGTTAGTGTTTGTCGGTCTTAAGTGTTTTACTTTGATTGTGAATAAGAAATGAAAAATATGTGAGCCAAAAACATGTTGAGCGTGTGTCATCTAATGTTCTTGTCAGTATTGTGTGTTTTTTACATGTGTTGTGCTCTGGCCAGAGTGGAATACTTCTCTGGCACATTATTTGGTCTGAGTTTTCTCTGTGGTAAAAGCGGATGCCTGGTTTCGATCTATCTAAATATTTGTCTGTCTATTTTTCTATGGATCAAGGATAAAAGGGCTGATTGGCTGTAAAGCTGATACTCCGGGCAAAAAGGTCCTGCTGTCTATCCTCCGTAAAGGGGTATACCTTCTTCCCCATTTTACAGTCGAGACTGGGCACACCGACGGGACAGCAGTGCAGAGTTCCAACTCTTCGTTTTCGAACTCTAAGAAGCGATCTCTTTACACAGCGATCGACCTAGGAGAGGGATCAGCCAAGAGGGCCTCTAAGAGACGTACTTGCGAACAGTATAGAAGCTCCATAAGCCCTTCATATCAAAGAATCAGAATATGCTGAGAAGAGGTCAGAAGTGTAATGTGAAACATAGCTTTTTAATGTACAATAAAGACTATACAGAAAAATGGTCAGGAGTACAACGTACAACATACACTATACTGGGAATGGGTCAAAAGTATAATGTACAGTGTAACATAGACTATAGAAAGAAAAGAGAGGAGTTTAATGCACAGCATAGACAATGCAGAGAAGGGGCCAGGAGTAACATATACTGTTTAGAGTACACAGTTAGTGTTTTTGTCCGTCTTAAGTTTTTTACTTTGATTGTGAATAAGCAATGAAAAATATGTGAGCCAAAAACATGTTGAGCGTGTGTCATCTAATGTTCTTGTCAGTATTGTGTGTTTTTTACATGTGTTGTGCTCTGGCCAGAGTGGATTACTTCTCTTGCACATTATTTGGTCTGAGTTTTCTCTGTGGTAAAAGTGGATGCCTGGTTTGGATCTATCTATCTACATATTTGTCTGTATTTTTCTATGGATCAAGGATAAAAGGGCTGATTGGCTGTAAAGCTGATACTCCGGGCAAAAAGATCCTGCTGTCTGTCCTCCGTAAAGGGGGTATACCTTCTTCCCCATTTTACAGTCGAGACTGGGCACACCGACGGGACAGCAGTGCAGAGTTCCAACTCTTCGTTTTCGATCTCTAAGAAGCGATCTCTTTATACAGCCATCCCTCTCCTAGGTAGAGAGGGATGAGCCAAGAGGGCCTCTAAGAGACGTACTTGCGAACAGTATAGAAGCTCCATAAGCCCTTCATATCAAAGAATCAGAATATGCTGAGAAGAGGTCAGAAGTGTAATGTGAATCATTGCTTTTTAATGTACAATCAAAAGCATACAGAAAAAAGGTCAGGAGTACAACGTACAACATACACTATACTGGGAATGGGTCAAAAGTATAATGTACAGTGTAACATAGACTATAGAAAGAAAAGGGAGGAGTTTAATGCACAGCATAGACAATGCAGAGAAGGGGCCAGGAGTAACATATACTGTTTAGAGTATACAGTTAGTGTATGTCGGTCTTAAGTGTTTTACTTTGATTGTGAATAAGAAATGAAAAATATGTGAGCCAAAAACATGTTGAGCGTGTGTCATCTAATGTTCTTGTCAGTATTGTGTGTTTTTTACATGTGTTGTGCTCTGGCCAGAGTGGAATACTTCTCTGGCACATTATTTGGTCTGAGTTTTCTCTGTGGTAAAAGCGGATGCCTGGTTTCGATCTATCTAAATATTTGTCTGTCTATTTTTCTATGGATCAAGGATAAAAGGGCTGATTGGCTGTAAAGCTGATACTCCGGGCAAAAAGGTCCTGCTGTCTATCCTCCGTAAAGGGGTATACCTTCTTCCCCATTTTACAGTCGAGACTGGGCACACCGACGGGACAGCAGTGCAGAGTTCCAACTCTTCGTTTTCGAACTCTAAGAAGCGATCTCTTTACACAGCGATCGACCTAGGAGAGGGATCAGCCAAGAGGGCCTCTAAGAGACGTACTTGCGAACAGTATAGAAGCTCCATAAGCCCTTCATATCAAAGAATCAGAATATGCTGAGAAGAGGTCAGAAGTGTAATGTGAAACATAGCTTTTTAATGTACAATAAAGACTATACAGAAAAATGGTCAGGAGTACAACGTACAACATACACTATACTGGGAATGGGTCAAAAGTATAATGTACAGTGTAACATAGACTATAGAAAGAAAAGAGAGGAGTTTAATGCACAGCATAGACAATGCAGAGAAGGGGCCAGGAGTAACATATACTGTTTAGAGTACACAGTTAGTGTTTTTGTCCGTCTTAAGTTTTTTACTTTGATTGTGAATAAGCAATGAAAAATATGTGAGCCAAAAACATGTTGAGCGTGTGTCATCTAATGTTCTTGTCAGTATTGTGTGTTTTTTACATGTGTTGTGCTCTGGCCAGAGTGGATTACTTCTCTTGCACATTATTTGGTCTGAGTTTTCTCTGTGGTAAAAGTGGATGCCTGGTTTGGATCTATCTATCTACATATTTGTCTGTATTTTTCTATGGATCAAGGATAAAAGGGCTGATTGGCTGTAAAGCTGATACTCCGGGCAAAAAGATCCTGCTGTCTGTCCTCCGTAAAGGGGTATACCTTCTTCCCCATTTTACAGTCGAGACTGGGCACACCGACGGGACAGCAGTGCAGAGTTCCAACTCTTCGTTTTCGATCTCTAAGAAGCGATCTTTTTATACAGCCATCCCTCTCCTAGGTAGAGAGGGATGAGCCAAGAGGGCCTCTAAGAGACGTACTTGCGAACAGTATAGAAGCTCCATAAGCCCTTCATATCAAAGAATCAGAATATGCTGAGAAGAGGTCAGAAGTGTAATGTGAATCATTGCTTTTTAATGTACAATCAAAAGCATACAGAAAAAAGGTCAGGAGTACAACGTACAACATACACTATACTGGGAATGGGTCAAAAGTATAATGTACAGTGTAACATAGACTATAGAAAGAAAAGGGAGGAGTTTAATGCACAGCATAGACAATGCAGAGAAGGGGCCAGGAGTAACATATACTGTTTAGAGTATACAGTTAGTGTATGTCGGTCTTAAGTGTTTTACTTTGATTGTGAATAAGAAATGAAAAATATGTGAGCCAAAAACATGTTGAGCGTGTGTCATCTAATGTTCTTGTCAGTATTGTGTGTTTTTTACATGTGTTGTGCTCTGGCCAGAGTGGAATACTTCTCTGGCACATTATTTGGTCTGAGTTTTCTCTGTGGTAAAAGCGGATGCCTGGTTTCGATCTATCTAAATATTTGTCTGTCTATTTTTCTATGGATCAAGGATAAAAGGGCTGATTGGCTGTAAAGCTGATACTCCGGGCAAAAAGGTCCTGCTGTCTATCCTCCGTAAAGGGGTATACCTTCTTCCCCATTTTACAGTCGAGACTGGGCACACCGACGGGACAGCAGTGCAGAGTTCCAACTCTTCGTTTTCGAACTCTAAGAAGCGATCTCTTTACACAGCGATCGACCTAGGAGAGGGATCAGCCAAGAGGGCCTCTAAGAGACGTACTTGCGAACAGTATAGAAGCTCCATAAGCCCTTCATATCAAAGAATCAGAATATGCTGAGAAGAGGTCAGAAGTGTAATGTGAAACATAGCTTTTTAATGTACAATAAAGACTATACAGAAAAATGGTCAGGAGTACAACGTACAACATACACTATACTGGGAATGGGTCAAAAGTATAATGTACAGTGTAACATAGACTATAGAAAGAAAAGAGAGGAGTTTAATGCACAGCATAGACAATGCAGAGAAGGGGCCAGGAGTAACATATACTGTTTAGAGTACACAGTTAGTGTTTTTGTCCGTCTTAAGTTTTTTACTTTGATTGTGAATAAGCAATGAAAAATATGTGAGCCAAAAACATGTTGAGCGTGTGTCATCTAATGTTCTTGTCAGTATTGTGTGTTTTTTACATGTGTTGTGCTCTGGCCAGAGTGGATTACTTCTCTTGCACATTATTTGGTCTGAGTTTTCTCTGTGGTAAAAGTGGATGCCTGGTTTGGATCTATCTATCTACATATTTGTCTGTATTTTTCTATGGATCAAGGATAAAAGGGCTGATTGGCTGTAAAGCTGATACTCCGGGCAAAAAGATCCTGCTGTCTGTCCTCCGTAAAGGGGTATACCTTCTTCCCCATTTTACAGTCGAGACTGGGCACACCGACGGGACAGCAGTGCAGAGTTCCAACTCTTCGTTTTCGATCTCTAAGAAGCGATCTCTTTATACAGCCATCCCTCTCCTAGGTAGAGAGGGATGAGCCAAGAGGGCCTCTAAGAGACGTACTTGCGAACAGTATAGAAGCTCCATAAGCCCTTCATATCAAAGAATCAGAATATGCTGAGAAGAGGTCAGAAGTGTAATGTGAATCATTGCTTTTTAATGTACAATCAAAAGCATACAGAAAAAAGGTCAGGAGTACAACGTACAACATACACTATACTGGGAATGGGTCAAAAGTATAATGTACAGTGTAACATAGACTATAGAAAGAAAAGGGAGGAGTTTAATGCACAGCATAGACAATGCAGAGAAGGGGCCAGGAGTAACATATACTGTTTAGAGTATACAGTTAGTGTATGTCGGTCTTAAGTGTTTTACTTTGATTGTGAATAAGAAATGAAAAATATGTGAGCCAAAAACATGTTGAGCGTGTGTCATCTAATGTTCTTGTCAGTATTGTGTGTTTTTTACATGTGTTGTGCTCTGGCCAGAGTGGAATACTTCTCTGGCACATTATTTGGTCTGAGTTTTCTCTGTGGTAAAAGCGGATGCCTGGTTTCGATCTATCTAAATATTTGTCTGTCTATTTTTCTATGGATCAAGGATAAAAGGGCTGATTGGCTGTAAAGCTGATACTCCGGGCAAAAAGGTCCTGCTGTCTATCCTCCGTAAAGGGGTATACCTTCTTCCCCATTTTACAGTCGAGACTGGGCACACCGACGGGACAGCAGTGCAGAGTTCCAACTCTTCGTTTTCGAACTCTAAGAAGCGATCTCTTTACACAGCGATCGACCTAGGAGAGGGATCAGCCAAGAGGGCCTCTAAGAGACGTACTTGCGAACAGTATAGAAGCTCCATAAGCCCTTCATATCAAAGAATCAGAATATGCTGAGAAGAGGTCAGAAGTGTAATGTGAAACATAGCTTTTTAATGTACAATAAAGACTATACAGAAAAATGGTCAGGAGTACAACGTACAACATACACTATACTGGGAATGGGTCAAAAGTATAATGTACAGTGTAACATAGACTATAGAAAGAAAAGAGAGGAGTTTAATGCACAGCATAGACAATGCAGAGAAGGGGCCAGGAGTAACATATACTGTTTAGAGTACACAGTTAGTGTTTTTGTCCGTCTTAAGTTTTTTACTTTGATTGTGAATAAGCAATGAAAAATATGTGAGCCAAAAACATGTTGAGCGTGTGTCATCTAATGTTCTTGTCAGTATTGTGTGTTTTTTACATGTGTTGTGCTCTGGCCAGAGTGGATTACTTCTCTTGCACATTATTTGGTCTGAGTTTTCTCTGTGGTAAAAGTGGATGCCTGGTTTGGATCTATCTATCTAAATATTTGTCTGTATTTTTCTATGGATCAAGGATAAAAGGGCTGATTGGCTGTAAAGCTGATACTCCGGGCAAAAAGATCCTGCTGTCTGTCCTCCGTAAAGGGGTATACCTTCTTCCCCATTTTACAGTCGAGACTGGGCACACCGACGGGACAGCAGTGCAGAGTTCCAACTCTTCGTTTTCGATCTCTAAGAAGCGATCTCTTTATACAGCCATCCCTCTCCTAGGTAGAGAGGGATGAGCCAAGAGGGCCTCTAAGAGACGTACTTGCGAACAGTATAGAAGCTCCATAAGCCCTTCATATCAAAGAATCAGAATATGCTGAGAAGAGGTCAGAAGTGTAATGTGAATCATTGCTTTTTAATGTACAATCAAAAGCATACAGAAAAAAGGTCAGGAGTACAACGTACAACATACACTATACTGGGAATGGGTCAAAAGTATAATGTACAGTGTAACATAGACTATAGAAAGAAAAGGGAGGAGTTTAATGCACAGCATAGACAATGCAGAGAAGGGGCATGGAGTAACATATACTGTTTAGAGTATACAGTTAGTGTTTGTCGGTCTTAAGTGTTTTACTTTGATTGTGAATAAGAAATGAAAAATATGTGAGCCAAAAACATGTTGAGCGTGTGTCATCTAATGTTCTTGTCAGTATTGTGTGTTTTTTACATGTGTTGTGCTCTGGCCAGAGTGGAATACTTCTCTGGCACATTATTTGGTCTGAGTTTTCTCTGTGGTAAAAGCGGATGCCTGGTTTCGATCTATCTAAATATTTGTCTGTCTATTTTTCTATGGATCAAGGATAAAAGGGCTGATTGGCTGTAAAGCTGATACTCCGGGCAAAAAGGTCCTGCTGTCTATCCTCCGTAAAGGGGTATACCTTCTTCCCCATTTTACAGTCGAGACTGGGCACACCGACGGGACAGCAGTGCAGAGTTCCAACTCTTCGTTTTCGAACTCTAAGAAGCGATCTCTTTACACAGCGATCGACCTAGGAGAGGGATCAGCCAAGAGGGCCTCTAAGAGACGTACTTGCGAACAGTATAGAAGCTCCATAAGCCCTTCATATCAAAGAATCAGAATATGCTGAGAAGAGGTCAGAAGTGTAATGTGAAACATAGCTTTTTAATGTACAATAAAGACTATACAGAAAAATGGTCAGGAGTACAACGTACAACATACACTATACTGGGAATGGGTCAAAAGTATAATGTACAGTGTAACATAGACTATAGAAAGAAAAGAGAGGAGTTTAATGCACAGCATAGACAATGCAGAGAAGGGGCCAGGAGTAACATATACTGTTTAGAGTACACAGTTAGTGTTTTTGTCCGTCTTAAGTTTTTTACTTTGATTGTGAATAAGCAATGAAAAATATGTGAGCCAAAAACATGTTGAGCGTGTGTCATCTAATGTTCTTGTCAGTATTGTGTGTTTTTTACATGTGTTGTGCTCTGGCCAGAGTGGATTACTTCTCTTGCACATTATTTGGTCTGAGTTTTCTCTGTGGTAAAAGTGGATGCCTGGTTTGGATCTATCTATCTACATATTTGTCTGTATTTTTCTATGGATCAAGGATAAAAGGGCTGATTGGCTGTAAAGCTGATACTCCGGGCAAAAAGATCCTGCTGTCTGTCCTCCGTAAAGGGGGTATACCTTCTTCCCCATTTTACAGTCGAGACTGGGCACACCGACGGGACAGCAGTGCAGAGTTCCAACTCTTCGTTTTCGATCTCTAAGAAGCGATCTCTTTATACAGCCATCCCTCTCCTAGGTAGAGAGGGATGAGCCAAGAGGGCCTCTAAGAGACGTACTTGCGAACAGTATAGAAGCTCCATAAGCCCTTCATATCAAAGAATCAGAATATGCTGAGAAGAGGTCAGAAGTGTAATGTGAATCATTGCTTTTTAATGTACAATCAAAAGCATACAGAAAAAAGGTCAGGAGTACAACGTACAACATACACTATACTGGGAATGGGTCAAAAGTATAATGTACAGTGTAACATAGACTATAGAAAGAAAAGGGAGGAGTTTAATGCACAGCATAGACAATGCAGAGAAGGGGCCAGGAGTAACATATACTGTTTAGAGTATACAGTTAGTGTATGTCGGTCTTAAGTGTTTTACTTTGATTGTGAATAAGAAATGAAAAATATGTGAGCCAAAAACATGTTGAGCGTGTGTCATCTAATGTTCTTGTCAGTATTGTGTGTTTTTTACATGTGTTGTGCTCTGGCCAGAGTGGAATACTTCTCTGGCACATTATTTGGTCTGAGTTTTCTCTGTGGTAAAAGCGGATGCCTGGTTTCGATCTATCTAAATATTTGTCTGTCTATTTTTCTATGGATCAAGGATAAAAGGGCTGATTGGCTGTAAAGCTGATACTCCGGGCAAAAAGGTCCTGCTGTCTATCCTCCGTAAAGGGGTATACCTTCTTCCCCATTTTACAGTCGAGACTGGGCACACCGACGGGACAGCAGTGCAGAGTTCCAACTCTTCGTTTTCGAACTCTAAGAAGCGATCTCTTTACACAGCGATCGACCTAGGAGAGGGATCAGCCAAGAGGGCCTCTAAGAGACGTACTTGCGAACAGTATAGAAGCTCCATAAGCCCTTCATATCAAAGAATCAGAATATGCTGAGAAGAGGTCAGAAGTGTAATGTGAAACATAGCTTTTTAATGTACAATAAAGACTATACAGAAAAATGGTCAGGAGTACAACGTACAACATACACTATACTGGGAATGGGTCAAAAGTATAATGTACAGTGTAACATAGACTATAGAAAGAAAAGAGAGGAGTTTAATGCACAGCATAGACAATGCAGAGAAGGGGCCAGGAGTAACATATACTGTTTAGAGTACACAGTTAGTGTTTTTGTCCGTCTTAAGTTTTTTACTTTGATTGTGAATAAGCAATGAAAAATATGTGAGCCAAAAACATGTTGAGCGTGTGTCATCTAATGTTCTTGTCAGTATTGTGTGTTTTTTACATGTGTTGTGCTCTGGCCAGAGTGGATTACTTCTCTTGCACATTATTTGGTCTGAGTTTTCTCTGTGGTAAAAGTGGATGCCTGGTTTGGATCTATCTATCTACATATTTGTCTGTATTTTTCTATGGATCAAGGATAAAAGGGCTGATTGGCTGTAAAGCTGATACTCCGGGCAAAAAGATCCTGCTGTCTGTCCTCCGTAAAGGGGTATACCTTCTTCCCCATTTTACAGTCGAGACTGGGCACACCGACGGGACAGCAGTGCAGAGTTCCAACTCTTCGTTTTCGATCTCTAAGAAGCGATCTCTTTATACAGCCATCCCTCTCCTAGGTAGAGAGGGATGAGCCAAGAGGGCCTCTAAGAGACGTACTTGCGAACAGTATAGAAGCTCCATAAGCCCTTCATATCAAAGAATCAGAATATGCTGAGAAGAGGTCAGAAGTGTAATGTGAATCATTGCTTTTTAATGTACAATCAAAAGCATACAGAAAAAAGGTCAGGAGTACAACGTACAACATACACTATACTGGGAATGGGTCAAAAGTATAATGTACAGTGTAACATAGACTATAGAAAGAAAAGGGAGGAGTTTAATGCAAAGCATAGACAATGCAGAGAAGGGGCCAGGAGTAACATATACTGTTTAGAGTATACAGTTAGTGTATGTCGGTCTTAAGTGTTTTACTTTGATTGTCAATAAGAAATGAAAAATATGTGAGCCAAAAACATGTTGAGCGTGTGTCATCTAATGTTCTTGTCAGTATTGTGTGTTTTTTACATGTGTTGTGCTCTGGCCAGAGTGGAATACTTCTCTGGCACATTATTTGGTCTGAGTTTTCTCTGTGGTAAAAGCGGATGCCTGGTTTCGATCTATCTAAATATTTGTCTGTCTATTTTTCTATGGATCAAGGATAAAAGGGCTGATTGGCTGTAAAGCTGATACTCCGGGCAAAAAGGTCCTGCTGTCTATCCTCCGTAAAGGGGTATACCTTCTTCCCCATTTTACAGTCGAGACTGGGCACACCGACGGGACAGCAGTGCAGAGTTCCAACTCTTCGTTTTCGAACTCTAAGAAGCGATCTCTTTACACAGCGATCGACCTAGGAGAGGGATCAGCCAAGAGGGCCTCTAAGAGACGTACTTGCGAACAGTATAGAAGCTCCATAAGCCCTTCATATCAAAGAATCAGAATATGCTGAGAAGAGGTCAGAAGTGTAATGTGAAACATAGCTTTTTAATGTACAATAAAGACTATACAGAAAAATGGTCAGGAGTACAACGTACAACATACACTATACTGGGAATGGGTCAAAAGTATAATGTACAGTGTAACATAGACTATAGAAAGAAAAGAGAGGAGTTTAATGCACAGCATAGACAATGCAGAGAAGGGGCCAGGAGTAACATATACTGTTTAGAGTACACAGTTAGTGTTTTTGTCCGTCTTAAGTTTTTTACTTTGATTGTGAATAAGCAATGAAAAATATGTGAGCCAAAAACATGTTGAGCGTGTGTCATCTAATGTTCTTGTCAGTATTGTGTGTTTTTTACATGTGTTGTGCTCTGGCCAGAGTGGATTACTTCTCTTGCACATTATTTGGTCTGAGTTTTCTCTGTGGTAAAAGTGGATGCCTGGTTTGGATCTATCTATCTACATATTTGTCTGTATTTTTCTATGGATCAAGGATAAAAGGGCTGATTGGCTGTAAAGCTGATACTCCGGGCAAAAAGATCCTGCTGTCTGTCCTCCGTAAAGGGGTATACCTTCTTCCCCATTTTACAGTCGAGACTGGGCACACCGACGGGACAGCAGTGCAGAGTTCCAACTCTTCGTTTTCGATCTCTAAGAAGCGATCTCTTTATACAGCCATCCCTCTCCTAGGTAGAGAGGGATGAGCCAAGAGGGCCTCTAAGAGACGTACTTGCGAACAGTATAGAAGCTCCATAAGCCCTTCATATCAAAGAATCAGAATATGCTGAGAAGAGGTCAGAAGTGTAATGTGAATCATTGCTTTTTAATGTACAATCAAAAGCATACAGAAAAAAGGTCAGGAGTACAACGTACAACATACACTATACTGGGAATGGGTCAAAAGTATAATGTACAGTGTAACATAGACTATAGAAAGAAAAGGGAGGAGTTTAATGCACAGCATAGACAATGCAGAGAAGGGGCCAGGAGTAACATATACTGTTTAGAGTATACAGTTAGTGTATGTCGGTCTTAAGTGTTTTACTTTGATTGTGAATAAGAAATGAAAAATATGTGAGCCAAAAACATGTTGAGCGTGTGTCATCTAATGTTCTTGTCAGTATTGTGTGTTTTTTACATGTGTTGTGCTCTGGCCAGAGTGGAATACTTCTCTGGCACATTATTTGGTCTGAGTTTTCTCTGTGGTAAAAGCGGATGCCTGGTTTCGATCTATCTAAATATTTGTCTGTCTATTTTTCTATGGATCAAGGATAAAAGGGCTGATTGGCTGTAAAGCTGATACTCCGGGCAAAAAGGTCCTGCTGTCTATCCTCCGTAAAGGGGTATACCTTCTTCCCCATTTTACAGTCGAGACTGGGCACACCGACGGGACAGCAGTGCAGAGTTCCAACTCTTCGTTTTCGAACTCTAAGAAGCGATCTCTTTACACAGCGATCGACCTAGGAGAGGGATCAGCCAAGAGGGCCTCTAAGAGACGTACTTGCGAACAGTATAGAAGCTCCATAAGCCCTTCATATCAAAGAATCAGAATATGCTGAGAAGAGGTCAGAAGTGTAATGTGAAACATAGCTTTTTAATGTACAATAAAGACTATACAGAAAAATGGTCAGGAGTACAACGTACAACATACACTATACTGGGAATGGGTCAAAAGTATAATGTACAGTGTAACATAGACTATAGAAAGAAAAGAGAGGAGTTTAATGCACAGCATAGACAATGCAGAGAAGGGGCCAGGAGTAACATATACTGTTTAGAGTACACAGTTAGTGTTTTTGTCCGTCTTAAGTTTTTTACTTTGATTGTGAATAAGCAATGAAAAATATGTGAGCCAAAAACATGTTGAGCGTGTGTCATCTAATGTTCTTGTCAGTATTGTGTGTTTTTTACATGTGTTGTGCTCTGGCCAGAGTGGATTACTTCTCTTGCACATTATTTGGTCTGAGTTTTCTCTGTGGTAAAAGTGGATGCCTGGTTTGGATCTATCTATCTAAATATTTGTCTGTATTTTTCTATGGATCAAGGATAAAAGGGCTGATTGGCTGTAAAGCTGATACTCCGGGCAAAAAGATCCTGCTGTCTGTCCTCCGTAAAGGGGTATACCTTCTTCCCCATTTTACAGTCGAGACTGGGCACACCGACGGGACAGCAGTGCAGAGTTCCAACTCTTCGTTTTCGATCTCTAAGAAGCGATCTCTTTATACAGCCATCCCTCTCCTAGGTAGAGAGGGATGAGCCAAGAGGGCCTCTAAGAGACGTACTTGCGAACAGTATAGAAGCTCCATAAGCCCTTCATATCAAAGAATCAGAATATGCTGAGAAGAGGTCAGAAGTGTAATGTGAATCATTGCTTTTTAATGTACAATCAAAAGCATACAGAAAAAAGGTCAGGAGTACAACGTACAACATACACTATACTGGGAATGGGTCAAAAGTATAATGTACAGTGTAACATAGACTATAGAAAGAAAAGGGAGGAGTTTAATGCACAGCATAGACAATGCAGAGAAGGGGCCAGGAGTAACATATACTGTTTAGAGTATACAGTTAGTGTTTGTCGGTCTTAAGTGTTTTACTTTGATTGTGAATAAGAAATGAAAAATATGTGAGCCAAAAACATGTTGAGCGTGTGTCATCTAATGTTCTTGTCAGTATTGTGTGTTTTTTACATGTGTTGTGCTCTGGCCAGAGTGGAATACTTCTCTGGCACATTATTTGGTCTGAGTTTTCTCTGTGGTAAAAGCGGATGCCTGGTTTCGATCTATCTAAATATTTGTCTGTCTATTTTTCTATGGATCAAGGATAAAAGGGCTGATTGGCTGTAAAGCTGATACTCCGGGCAAAAAGGTCCTGCTGTCTATCCTCCGTAAAGGGGTATACCTTCTTCCCCATTTTACAGTCGAGACTGGGCACACCGACGGGACAGCAGTGCAGAGTTCCAACTCTTCGTTTTCGAACTCTAAGAAGCGATCTCTTTACACAGCGATCGACCTAGGAGAGGGATCAGCCAAGAGGGCCTCTAAGAGACGTACTTGCGAACAGTATAGAAGCTCCATAAGCCCTTCATATCAAAGAATCAGAATATGCTGAGAAGAGGTCAGAAGTGTAATGTGAAACATAGCTTTTTAATGTACAATAAAGACTATACAGAAAAATGGTCAGGAGTACAACGTACAACATACACTATACTGGGAATGGGTCAAAAGTATAATGTACAGTGTAACATAGACTATAGAAAGAAAAGAGAGGAGTTTAATGCACAGCATAGACAATGCAGAGAAGGGGCCAGGAGTAACATATACTGTTTAGAGTACACAGTTAGTGTTTTTGTCCGTCTTAAGTTTTTTACTTTGATTGTGAATAAGCAATGAAAAATATGTGAGCCAAAAACATGTTGAGCGTGTGTCATCTAATGTTCTTGTCAGTATTGTGTGTTTTTTACATGTGTTGTGCTCTGGCCAGAGTGGATTACTTCTCTTGCACATTATTTGGTCTGAGTTTTCTCTGTGGTAAAAGTGGATGCCTGGTTTGGATCTATCTATCTACATATTTGTCTGTATTTTTCTATGGATCAAGGATAAAAGGGCTGATTGGCTGTAAAGCTGATACTCCGGGCAAAAAGATCCTGCTGTCTGTCCTCCGTAAAGGGGTATACCTTCTTCCCCATTTTACAGTCGAGACTGGGCACACCGACGGGACAGCAGTGCAGAGTTCCAACTCTTCGTTTTCGATCTCTAAGAAGCGATCTCTTTATACAGCCATCCCTCTCCTAGGTAGAGAGGGATGAGCCAAGAGGGCCTCTAAGAGACGTACTTGCGAACAGTATAGAAGCTCCATAAGCCCTTCATATCAAAGAATCAGAATATGCTGAGAAGAGGTCAGAAGTGTAATGTGAATCATTGCTTTTTAATGTACAATCAAAAGCATACAGAAAAAAGGTCAGGAGTACAACGTACAACATACACTATACTGGGAATGGGTCAAAAGTATAATGTACAGTGTAACATAGACTATAGAAAGAAAAGGGAGGAGTTTAATGCACAGCATAGACAATGCAGAGAAGGGGCCAGGAGTAACATATACTGTTTAGAGTATACAGTTAGTGTATGTCGGTCTTAAGTGTTTTACTTTGATTGTGAATAAGAAATGAAAAATATGTGAGCCAAAAACATGTTGAGCGTGTGTCATCTAATGTTCTTGTCAGTATTGTGTGTTTTTTACATGTGTTGTGCTCTGGCCAGAGTGGAATACTTCTCTGGCACATTATTTGGTCTGAGTTTTCTCTGTGGTAAAAGCGGATGCCTGGTTTCGATCTATCTAAATATTTGTCTGTCTATTTTTCTATGGATCAAGGATAAAAGGGCTGATTGGCTGTAAAGCTGATACTCCGGGCAAAAAGGTCCTGCTGTCTATCCTCCGTAAAGGGGTATACCTTCTTCCCCATTTTACAGTCGAGACTGGGCACACCGACGGGACAGCAGTGCAGAGTTCCAACTCTTCGTTTTCGAACTCTAAGAAGCGATCTCTTTACACAGCGATCGACCTAGGAGAGGGATCAGCCAAGAGGGCCTCTAAGAGACGTACTTGCGAACAGTATAGAAGCTCCATAAGCCCTTCATATCAAAGAATCAGAATATGCTGAGAAGAGGTCAGAAGTGTAATGTGAAACATAGCTTTTTAATGTACAATAAAGACTATACAGAAAAATGGTCAGGAGTACAACGTACAACATACACTATACTGGGAATGGGTCAAAAGTATAATGTACAGTGTAACATAGACTATAGAAAGAAAAGAGAGGAGTTTAATGCACAGCATAGACAATGCAGAGAAGGGGCCAGGAGTAACATATACTGTTTAGAGTACACAGTTAGTGTTTTTGTCCGTCTTAAGTTTTTTACTTTGATTGTGAATAAGCAATGAAAAATATGTGAGCCAAAAACATGTTGAGCGTGTGTCATCTAATGTTCTTGTCAGTATTGTGTGTTTTTTACATGTGTTGTGCTCTGGCCAGAGTGGATTACTTCTCTTGCACATTATTTGGTCTGAGTTTTCTCTGTGGTAAAAGTGGATGCCTGGTTTGGATCTATCTATCTACATATTTGTCTGTATTTTTCTATGGATCAAGGATAAAAGGGCTGATTGGCTGTAAAGCTGATACTCCGGGCAAAAAGATCCTGCTGTCTGTCCTCCGTAAAGGGGTATACCTTCTTCCCCATTTTACAGTCGAGACTGGGCACACCGACGGGACAGCAGTGCAGAGTTCCAACTCTTCGTTTTCGATCTCTAAGAAGCGATCTCTTTATACAGCCATCCCTCTCCTAGGTAGAGAGGGATGAGCCAAGAGGGCCTCTAAGAGACGTACTTGCGAACAGTATAGAAGCTCCATAAGCCCTTCATATCAAAGAATCAGAATATGCTGAGAAGAGGTCAGAAGTGTAATGTGAATCATTGCTTTTTAATGTACAATCAAAAGCATACAGAAAAAAGGTCAGGAGTACAACGTACAACATACACTATACTGGGAATGGGTCAAAAGTATAATGTACAGTGTAACATAGACTATAGAAAGAAAAGGGAGGAGTTTAATGCACAGCATAGACAATGCAGAGAAGGGGCCAGGAGTAACATATACTGTTTAGAGTATACAGTTAGTGTATGTCGGTCTTAAGTGTTTTACTTTGATTGTGAATAAGAAATGAAAAATATGTGAGCCAAAAACATGTTGAGCGTGTGTCATCTAATGTTCTTGTCAGTATTGTGTGTTTTTTACATGTGTTGTGCTCTGGCCAGAGTGGAATACTTCTCTGGCACATTATTTGGTCTGAGTTTTCTCTGTGGTAAAAGCGGATGCCTGGTTTCGATCTATCTAAATATTTGTCTGTCTATTTTTCTATGGATCAAGGATAAAAGGGCTGATTGGCTGTAAAGCTGATACTCCGGGCAAAAAGGTCCTGCTGTCTATCCTCCGTAAAGGGGTATACCTTCTTCCCCATTTTACAGTCGAGACTGGGCACACCGACGGGACAGCAGTGCAGAGTTCCAACTCTTCGTTTTCGAACTCTAAGAAGCGATCTCTTTACACAGCGATCGACCTAGGAGAGGGATCAGCCA
Source organism: Staurois parvus (assembly GCF_062004578.1). Classification (NCBI taxonomy): domain Eukaryota; kingdom Metazoa; phylum Chordata; class Amphibia; order Anura; family Ranidae; genus Staurois; species Staurois parvus. The sequence continues at coordinate 106,970 of NW_028319016.1, forward strand.
AGAGGGCCTCTAAGAGACGTACTTGCGAACAGTATAGAAGCTCCATAAGCCCTTCATATCAAAGAATCAGAATATGCTGAGAAGAGGTCAGAAGTGTAATGTGAAACATAGCTTTTTAATGTACAATAAAGACTATACAGAAAAATGGTCAGGAGTACAACGTACAACATACACTATACTGGGAATGGGTCAAAAGTATAATGTACAGTGTAACATAGACTATAGAAAGAAAAGAGAGGAGTTTAATGCACAGCATAGACAATGCAGAGAAGGGGCCAGGAGTAACATATACTGTTTAGAGTACACAGTTAGTGTTTTTGTCCGTCTTAAGTTTTTTACTTTGATTGTGAATAAGCAATGAAAAATATGTGAGCCAAAAACATGTTGAGCGTGTGTCATCTAATGTTCTTGTCAGTATTGTGTGTTTTTTACATGTGTTGTGCTCTGGCCAGAGTGGATTACTTCTCTTGCACATTATTTGGTCTGAGTTTTCTCTGTGGTAAAAGTGGATGCCTGGTTTGGATCTATCTATCTACATATTTGTCTGTATTTTTCTATGGATCAAGGATAAAAGGGCTGATTGGCTGTAAAGCTGATACTCCGGGCAAAAAGATCCTGCTGTCTGTCCTCCGTAAAGGGGTATACCTTCTTCCCCATTTTACAGTCGAGACTGGGCACACCGACGGGACAGCAGTGCAGAGTTCCAACTCTTCGTTTTCGATCTCTAAGAAGCGATCTCTTTATACAGCCATCCCTCTCCTAGGTAGAGAGGGATGAGCCAAGAGGGCCTCTAAGAGACGTACTTGCGAACAGTATAGAAGCTCCATAAGCCCTTCATATCAAAGAATCAGAATATGCTGAGAAGAGGTCAGAAGTGTAATGTGAATCATTGCTTTTTAATGTACAATCAAAAGCATACAGAAAAAAGGTCAGGAGTACAACGTACAACATACACTATACTGGGAATGGGTCAAAAGTATAATGTACAGTGTAACATAGACTATAGAAAGAAAAGGGAGGAGTTTAATGCACAGCATAGACAATGCAGAGAAGGGGCCAGGAGTAACATATACTGTTTAGAGTATACAGTTAGTGTATGTCGGTCTTAAGTGTTTTACTTTGATTGTGAATAAGAAATGAAAAATATGTGAGCCAAAAACATGTTGAGCGTGTGTCATCTAATGTTCTTGTCAGTATTGTGTGTTTTTTACATGTGTTGTGCTCTGGCCAGAGTGGAATACTTCTCTGGCACATTATTTGGTCTGAGTTTTCTCTGTGGTAAAAGCGGATGCCTGGTTTCGATCTATCTAAATATTTGTCTGTCTATTTTTCTATGGATCAAGGATAAAAGGGCTGATTGGCTGTAAAGCTGATACTCCGGGCAAAAAGGTCCTGCTGTCTATCCTCCGTAAAGGGGTATACCTTCTTCCCCATTTTACAGTCGAGACTGGGCACACCGACGGGACAGCAGTGCAGAGTTCCAACTCTTCGTTTTCGAACTCTAAGAAGCGATCTCTTTACACAGCGATCGACCTAGGAGAGGGATCAGCCAAGAGGGCCTCTAAGAGACGTACTTGCGAACAGTATAGAAGCTCCATAAGCCCTTCATATCAAAGAATCAGAATATGCTGAGAAGAGGTCAGAAGTGTAATGTGAAACATAGCTTTTTAATGTACAATAAAGACTATACAGAAAAATGGTCAGGAGTACAACGTACAACATACACTATACTGGGAATGGGTCAAAAGTATAATGTACAGTGTAACATAGACTATAGAAAGAAAAGAGAGGAGTTTAATGCACAGCATAGACAATGCAGAGAAGGGGCCAGGAGTAACATATACTGTTTAGAGTACACAGTTAGTGTTTTTGTCCGTCTTAAGTTTTTTACTTTGATTGTGAATAAGCAATGAAAAATATGTGAGCCAAAAACATGTTGAGCGTGTGTCATCTAATGTTCTTGTCAGTATTGTGTGTTTTTTACATGTGTTGTGCTCTGGCCAGAGTGGATTACTTCTCTTGCACATTATTTGGTCTGAGTTTTCTCTGTGGTAAAAGTGGATGCCTGGTTTGGATCTATCTATCTAAATATTTGTCTGTATTTTTCTATGGATCAAGGATAAAAGGGCTGATTGGCTGTAAAGCTGATACTCCGGGCAAAAAGATCCTGCTGTCTGTCCTCCGTAAAGGGGTATACCTTCTTCCCCATTTTACAGTCGAGACTGGGCACACCGACGGGACAGCAGTGCAGAGTTCCAACTCTTCGTTTTCGATCTCTAAGAAGCGATCTCTTTATACAGCCATCCCTCTCCTAGGTAGAGAGGGATGAGCCAAGAGGGCCTCTAAGAGACGTACTTGCGAACAGTATAGAAGCTCCATAAGCCCTTCATATCAAAGAATCAGAATATGCTGAGAAGAGGTCAGAAGTGTAATGTGAATCATTGCTTTTTAATGTACAATCAAAAGCATACAGAAAAAAGGTCAGGAGTACAACGTACAACATACACTATACTGGGAATGGGTCAAAAGTATAATGTACAGTGTAACATAGACTATAGAAAGAAAAGGGAGGAGTTTAATGCACAGCATAGACAATGCAGAGAAGGGGCATGGAGTAACATATACTGTTTAGAGTATACAGTTAGTGTTTGTCGGTCTTAAGTGTTTTACTTTGATTGTGAATAAGAAATGAAAAATATGTGAGCCAAAAACATGTTGAGCGTGTGTCATCTAATGTTCTTGTCAGTATTGTGTGTTTTTTACATGTGTTGTGCTCTGGCCAGAGTGGAATACTTCTCTGGCACATTATTTGGTCTGAGTTTTCTCTGTGGTAAAAGCGGATGCCTGGTTTCGATCTATCTAAATATTTGTCTGTCTATTTTTCTATGGATCAAGGATAAAAGGGCTGATTGGCTGTAAAGCTGATACTCCGGGCAAAAAGGTCCTGCTGTCTATCCTCCGTAAAGGGGTATACCTTCTTCCCCATTTTACAGTCGAGACTGGGCACACCGACGGGACAGCAGTGCAGAGTTCCAACTCTTCGTTTTCGAACTCTAAGAAGCGATCTCTTTACACAGCGATCGACCTAGGAGAGGGATCAGCCAAGAGGGCCTCTAAGAGACGTACTTGCGAACAGTATAGAAGCTCCATAAGCCCTTCATATCAAAGAATCAGAATATGCTGAGAAGAGGTCAGAAGTGTAATGTGAAACATAGCTTTTTAATGTACAATAAAGACTATACAGAAAAATGGTCAGGAGTACAACGTACAACATACACTATACTGGGAATGGGTCAAAAGTATAATGTACAGTGTAACATAGACTATAGAAAGAAAAGAGAGGAGTTTAATGCACAGCATAGACAATGCAGAGAAGGTGCCAGGAGTAACATATACTGTTTAGAGTACACAGTTAGTGTTTTTGTCCGTCTTAAGTTTTTTACTTTGATTGTGAATAAGCAATGAAAAATATGTGAGCCAAAAACATGTTGAGCGTGTGTCATCTAATGTTCTTGTCAGTATTGTGTGTTTTTTACATGTGTTGTGCTCTGGCCAGAGTGGATTACTTCTCTTGCACATTATTTGGTCTGAGTTTTCTCTGTGGTAAAAGTGGATGCCTGGTTTGGATCTATCTATCTAAATATTTGTCTGTATTTTTCTATGGATCAAGGATAAAAGGGCTGATTGGCTGTAAAGCTGATACTCCGGGCAAAAAGATCCTGCTGTCTGTCCTCCGTAAAGGGGTATAGCTTCTTCCCCATTTTACAGTCGAGACTGGGCACACCGACGGGACAGCAGTGCAGAGTTCCAACTCTTCGTTTTCGATCTCTAAGAAGCGATCTCTTTATACAGCCATCCCTCTCCTAGGTAGAGAGGGATGAGCCAAGAGGGCCTCTAAGAGACGTACTTGCGAACAGTATAGAAGCTCCATAAGCCCTTCATATCAAAGAATCAGAATATGCTGAGAAGAGGTCAGAAGTGTAATGTGAATCATTGCTTTTTAATGTACAATCAAAAGCATACAGAAAAAAGGTCAGGAGTACAACGTACAACATACACTATACTGGGAATGGGTCAAAAGTATAATGTACAGTGTAACATAGACTATAGAAAGAAAAGGGAGGAGTTTAATGCACAGCATAGACAATGCAGAGAAGGGGCCAGGAGTAACATATACTGTTTAGAGTATACAGTTAGTGTATGTCGGTCTTAAGTGTTTTACTTTGATTGTGAATAAGAAATGAAAAATATGTGAGCCAAAAACATGTTGAGCGTGTGTCATCTAATGTTCTTGTCAGTATTGTGTGTTTTTTACATGTGTTGTGCTCTGGCCAGAGTGGAATACTTCTCTGGCACATTATTTGGTCTGAGTTTTCTCTGTGGTAAAAGCGGATGCCTGGTTTCGATCTATCTAAATATTTGTCTGTCTATTTTTCTATGGATCAAGGATAAAAGGGCTGATTGGCTGTAAAGCTGATACTCCGGGCAAAAAGGTCCTGCTGTCTATCCTCCGTAAAGGGGTATACCTTCTTCCCCATTTTACAGTCGAGACTGGGCACACCGACGGGACAGCAGTGCAGAGTTCCAACTCTTCGTTTTCGAACTCTAAGAAGCGATCTCTTTACACAGCGATCGACCTAGGAGAGGGATCAGCCAAGAGGGCCTCTAAGAGACGTACTTGCGAACAGTATAGAAGCTCCATAAGCCCTTCATATCAAAGAATCAGAATATGCTGAGAAGAGGTCAGAAGTGTAATGTGAAACATAGCTTTTTAATGTACAATAAAGACTATACAGAAAAATGGTCAGGAGTACAACGTACAACATACACTATACTGGGAATGGGTCAAAAGTATAATGTACAGTGTAACATAGACTATAGAAAGAAAAGAGAGGAGTTTAATGCACAGCATAGACAATGCAGAGAAGGGGCCAGGAGTAACATATACTGTTTAGAGTACACAGTTAGTGTTTTTGTCCGTCTTAAGTTTTTTACTTTGATTGTGAATAAGCAATGAAAAATATGTGAGCCAAAAACATGTTGAGCGTGTGTCATCTAATGTTCTTGTCAGTATTGTGTGTTTTTTACATGTGTTGTGCTCTGGCCAGAGTGGATTACTTCTCTTGCACATTATTTGGTCTGAGTTTTCTCTGTGGTAAAAGTGGATGCCTGGTTTGGATCTATCTATCTAAATATTTGTCTGTATTTTTCTATGGATCAAGGATAAAAGGGCTGATTGGCTGTAAAGCTGATACTCCGGGCAAAAAGATCCTGCTGTCTGTCCTCCGTAAAGGGGTATACCTTCTTCCCCATTTTACAGTCGAGACTGGGCACACCGACGGGACAGCAGTGCAGAGTTCCAACTCTTCGTTTTCGATCTCTAAGAAGCGATCTCTTTATACAGCCATCCCTCTCCTAGGTAGAGAGGGATGAGCCAAGAGGGCCTCTAAGAGACGTACTTGCGAACAGTATAGAAGCTCCATAAGCCCTTCATATCAAAGAATCAGAATATGCTGAGAAGAGGTCAGAAGTGTAATGTGAATCATTGCTTTTTAATGTACAATCAAAAGCATACAGAAAAAAGGTCAGGAGTACAACGTACAACATACACTATACTGGGAATGGGTCAAAAGTATAATGTACAGTGTAACATAGACTATAGAAAGAAAAGGGAGGAGTTTAATGCACAGCATAGACAATGCAGAGAAGGGGCCAGGAGTAACATATACTGTTTAGAGTATACAGTTAGTGTATGTCGGTCTTAAGTGTTTTACTTTGATTGTGAATAAGAAATGAAAAATATGTGAGCCAAAAACATGTTGAGCGTGTGTCATCTAATGTTCTTGTCAGTATTGTGTGTTTTTTACATGTGTTGTGCTCTGGCCAGAGTGGAATACTTCTCTGGCACATTATTTGGTCTGAGTTTTCTCTGTGGTAAAAGCGGATGCCTGGTTTCGATCTATCTAAATATTTGTCTGTCTATTTTTCTATGGATCAAGGATAAAAGGGCTGATTGGCTGTAAAGCTGATACTCCGGGCAAAAAGGTCCTGCTGTCTATCCTCCGTAAAGGGGTATACCTTCTTCCCCATTTTACAGTCGAGACTGGGCACACCGACGGGACAGCAGTGCAGAGTTCCAACTCTTCGTTTTCGAACTCTAAGAAGCGATCTCTTTACACAGCGATCGACCTAGGAGAGGGATCAGCCAAGAGGGCCTCTAAGAGACGTACTTGCGAACAGTATAGAAGCTCCATAAGCCCTTCATATCAAAGAATCAGAATATGCTGAGAAGAGGTCAGAAGTGTAATGTGAAACATAGCTTTTTAATGTACAATAAAGACTATACAGAAAAATGGTCAGGAGTACAACGTACAACATACACTATACTGGGAATGGGTCAAAAGTATAATGTACAGTGTAACATAGACTATAGAAAGAAAAGAGAGGAGTTTAATGCACAGCATAGACAATGCAGAGAAGGGGCCAGGAGTAACATATACTGTTTAGAGTACACAGTTAGTGTTTTTGTCCGTCTTAAGTTTTTTACTTTGATTGTGAATAAGCAATGAAAAATATGTGAGCCAAAAACATGTTGAGCGTGTGTCATCTAATGTTCTTGTCAGTATTGTGTGTTTTTTACATGTGTTGTGCTCTGGCCAGAGTGGATTACTTCTCTTGCACATTATTTGGTCTGAGTTTTCTCTGTGGTAAAAGTGGATGCCTGGTTTGGATCTATCTATCTAAATATTTGTCTGTATTTTTCTATGGATCAAGGATAAAAGGGCTGATTGGCTGTAAAGCTGATACTCCGGGCAAAAAGATCCTGCTGTCTGTCCTCCGTAAAGGGGTATACCTTCTTCCCCATTTTACAGTCGAGACTGGGCACACCGACGGGACAGCAGTGCAGAGTTCCAACTCTTCGTTTTCGATCTCTAAGAAGCGATCTCTTTATACAGCCATCCCTCTCCTAGGTAGAGAGGGATGAGCCAAGAGGGCCTCTAAGAGACGTACTTGCGAACAGTATAGAAGCTCCATAAGCCCTTCATATCAAAGAATCAGAATATGCTGAGAAGAGGTCAGAAGTGTAATGTGAATCATTGCTTTTTAATGTACAATCAAAAGCATACAGAAAAAAGGTCAGGAGTACAACGTACAACATACACTATACTGGGAATGGGTCAAAAGTATAATGTACAGTGTAACATAGACTATAGAAAGAAAAGGGAGGAGTTTAATGCACAGCATAGACAATGCAGAGAAGGGGCATGGAGTAACATATACTGTTTAGAGTATACAGTTAGTGTTTGTCGGTCTTAAGTGTTTTACTTTGATTGTGAATAAGAAATGAAAAATATGTGAGCCAAAAACATGTTGAGCGTGTGTCATCTAATGTTCTTGTCAGTATTGTGTGTTTTTTACATGTGTTGTGCTCTGGCCAGAGTGGAATACTTCTCTGGCACATTATTTGGTCTGAGTTTTCTCTGTGGTAAAAGCGGATGCCTGGTTTCGATCTATCTAAATATTTGTCTGTCTATTTTTCTATGGATCAAGGATAAAAGGGCTGATTGGCTGTAAAGCTGATACTCCGGGCAAAAAGGTCCTGCTGTCTATCCTCCGTAAAGGGGTATACCTTCTTCCCCATTTTACAGTCGAGACTGGGCACACCGACGGGACAGCAGTGCAGAGTTCCAACTCTTCGTTTTCGAACTCTAAGAAGCGATCTCTTTACACAGCGATCGACCTAGGAGAGGGATCAGCCAAGAGGGCCTCTAAGAGACGTACTTGCGAACAGTATAGAAGCTCCATAAGCCCTTCATATCAAAGAATCAGAATATGCTGAGAAGAGGTCAGAAGTGTAATGTGAAACATAGCTTTTTAATGTACAATAAAGACTATACAGAAAAATGGTCAGGAGTACAACGTACAACATACACTATACTGGGAATGGGTCAAAAGTATAATGTACAGTGTAACATAGACTATAGAAAGAAAAGAGAGGAGTTTAATGCACAGCATAGACAATGCAGAGAAGGGGCCAGGAGTAACATATACTGTTTAGAGTACACAGTTAGTGTTTTTGTCCGTCTTAAGTTTTTTACTTTGATTGTGAATAAGCAATGAAAAATATGTGAGCCAAAAACATGTTGAGCGTGTGTCATCTAATGTTCTTGTCAGTATTGTGTGTTTTTTACATGTGTTGTGCTCTGGCCAGAGTGGATTACTTCTCTTGCACATTATTTGGTCTGAGTTTTCTCTGTGGTAAAAGTGGATGCCTGGTTTGGATCTATCTATCTACATATTTGTCTGTATTTTTCTATGGATCAAGGATAAAAGGGCTGATTGGCTGTAAAGCTGATACTCCGGGCAAAAAGATCCTGCTGTCTGTCCACCGTAAAGGGGTATACCTTCTTCCCCATTTTACAGTCGAGACTGGGCACACCGACGGGACAGCAGTGCAGAGTTCCAACTCTTCGTTTTCGATCTCTAAGAAGCGATCTCTTTATACAGCCATCCCTCTCCTAGGTAGAGAGGGATGAGCCAAGAGGGCCTCTAAGAGACGTACTTGCGAACAGTATAGAAGCTCCATAAGCCCTTCATATCAAAGAATCAGAATATGCTGAGAAGAGGTCAGAAGTGTAATGTGAATCATTGCTTTTTAATGTACAATCAAAAGCATACAGAAAAAAGGTCAGGAGTACAACGTACAACATACACTATACTGGGAATGGGTCAAAAGTATAATGTACAGTGTAACATAGACTATAGAAAGAAAAGGGAGGAGTTTAATGCACAGCATAGACAATGCAGAGAAGGGGCCAGGAGTAACATATACTGTTTAGAGTATACAGTTAGTGTATGTCGGTCTTAAGTGTTTTACTTTGATTGTGAATAAGAAATGAAAAATATGTGAGCCAAAAACATGTTGAGCGTGTGTCATCTAATGTTCTTGTCAGTATTGTGTGTTTTTTACATGTGTTGTGCTCTGGCCAGAGTGGAATACTTCTCTGGCACATTATTTGGTCTGAGTTTTCTCTGTGGTAAAAGCGGATGCCTGGTTTCGATCTATCTAAATATTTGTCTGTCTATTTTTCTATGGATCAAGGATAAAAGGGCTGATTGGCTGTAAAGCTGATACTCCGGGCAAAAAGGTCCTGCTGTCTATCCTCCGTAAAGGGGTATACCTTCTTCCCCATTTTACAGTCGAGACTGGGCACACCGACGGGACAGCAGTGCAGAGTTCCAACTCTTCGTTTTCGAACTCTAAGAAGCGATCTCTTTACACAGCGATCGACCTAGGAGAGGGATCAGCCAAGAGGGCCTCTAAGAGACGTACTTGCGAACAGTATAGAAGCTCCATAAGCCCTTCATATCAAAGAATCAGAATATGCTGAGAAGAGGTCAGAAGTGTAATGTGAAACATAGCTTTTTAATGTACAATAAAGACTATACAGAAAAATGGTCAGGAGTACAACGTACAACATACACTATACTGGGAATGGGTCAAAAGTATAATGTACAGTGTAACATAGACTATAGAAAGAAAAGAGAGGAGTTTAATGCACAGCATAGACAATGCAGAGAAGGGGCCAGGAGTAACATATACTGTTTAGAGTACACACTTAGTGTTTTTGTCCGTCTTAAGTTTTTTACTTTGATTGTGAATAAGCAATGAAAAATATGTGAGCCAAAAACATGTTGAGCGTGTGTCATCTAATGTTCTTGTCAGTATTGTGTGTTTTTTACATGTGTTGTGCTCTGGCCAGAGTGGATTACTTCTCTTGCACATTATTTGGTCTGAGTTTTCTCTGTGGTAAAAGTGGATGCCTGGTTTGGATCTATCTATCTACATATTTGTCTGTATTTTTCTATGGATCAAGGATAAAAGGGCTGATTGGCTGTAAAGCTGATACTCCGGGCAAAAAGATCCTGCTGTCTGTCCTCCGTAAAGGGGTATACCTTCTTCCCCATTTTACAGTCGAGACTGGGCACACCGACGGGACAGCAGTGCAGAGTTCCAACTCTTCGTTTTCGATCTCTAAGAAGCGATCTCTTTATACAGCCATCCCTCTCCTAGGTAGAGAGGGATGAGCCAAGAGGGCCTCTAAGAGACGTACTTGCGAACAGTATAGAAGCTCCATAAGCCCTTCATATCAAAGAATCAGAATATGCTGAGAAGAGGTCAGAAGTGTAATGTGAATCATTGCTTTTTAATGTACAATCAAAAGCATACAGAAAAAAGGTCAGGAGTACAACGTACAACATACACTATACTGGGAATGGGTCAAAAGTATAATGTACAGTGTAACATAGACTATAGAAAGAAAAGGGAGGAGTTTAATGCACAGCATAGACAATGCAGAGAAGGGGCCAGGAGTAACATATACTGTTTAGAGTATACAGTTAGTGTATGTCGGTCTTAAGTGTTTTACTTTGATTGTGAATAAGAAATGAAAAATATGTGAGCCAAAAACATGTTGAGCGTGTGTCATCTAATGTTCTTGTCAGTATTGTGTGTTTTTTACATGTGTTGTGCTCTGGCCAGAGTGGAATACTTCTCTGGCACATTATTTGGTCTGAGTTTTCTCTGTGGTAAAAGCGGATGCCTGGTTTCGATCTATCTAAATATTTGTCTGTCTATTTTTCTATGGATCAAGGATAAAAGGGCTGATTGGCTGTAAAGCTGATACTCCGGGCAAAAAGGTCCTGCTGTCTATCCTCCGTAAAGGGGTATACCTTCTTCCCCATTTTACAGTCGAGACTGGGCACACCGACGGGACAGCAGTGCAGAGTTCCAACTCTTCGTTTTCGAACTCTAAGAAGCGATCTCTTTACACAGCGATCGACCTAGGAGAGGGATCAGCCAAGAGGGCCTCTAAGAGACGTACTTGCGAACAGTATAGAAGCTCCATAAGCCCTTCATATCAAAGAATCAGAATATGCTGAGAAGAGGTCAGAAGTGTAATGTGAAACATAGCTTTTTAATGTACAATAAAGACTATACAGAAAAATGGTCAGGAGTACAACGTACAACATACACTATACTGGGAATGGGTCAAAAGTATAATGTACAGTGTAACATAGACTATAGAAAGAAAAGAGAGGAGTTTAATGCACAGCATAGACAATGCAGAGAAGGGGCCAGGAGTAACATATACTGTTTAGAGTACACAGTTAGTGTTTTTGTCCGTCTTAAGTTTTTTACTTTGATTGTGAATAAGCAATGAAAAATATGTGAGCCAAAAACATGTTGAGCGTGTGTCATCTAATGTTCTTGTCAGTATTGTGTGTTTTTTACATGTGTTGTGCTCTGGCCAGAGTGGATTACTTCTCTTGCACATTATTTGGTCTGAGTTTTCTCTGTGGTAAAAGTGGATGCCTGGTTTGGATCTATCTATCTACATATTTGTCTGTATTTTTCTATGGATCAAGGATAAAAGGGCTGATTGGCTGTAAAGCTGATACTCCGGGCAAAAAGATCCTGCTGTCTGTCCTCCGTAAAGGGGTATACCTTCTTCCCCATTTTACAGTCGAGACTGGGCACACCGACGGGACAGCAGTGCAGAGTTCCAACTCTTCGTTTTCGATCTCTAAGAAGCGATCTCTTTATACAGCCATCCCTCTCCTAGGTAGAGAGGGATGAGCCAAGAGGGCCTCTAAGAGACGTACTTGCGAACAGTATAGAAGCTCCATAAGCCCTTCATATCAAAGAATCAGAATATGCTGAGAAGAGGTCAGAAGTGTAATGTGAATCATTGCTTTTTAATGTACAATCAAAAGCATACAGAAAAAAGGTCAGGAGTACAACGTACAACATACACTATACTGGGAATGGGTCAAAAGTATAATGTACAGTGTAACATAGACTATAGAAAGAAAAGGGAGGAGTTTAATGCACAGCATAGACAATGCAGAGAAGGGGCCAGGAGTAACATATACTGTTTAGAGTATACAGTTAGTGTTTGTCGGTCTTAAGTGTTTTACTTTGATTGTGAATAAGAAATGAAAAATATGTGAGCCAAAAACATGTTGAGCGTGTGTCATTTAATGTTCTTGTCAGTATTGTGTGTTTTTTACATGTGTTGTGCTCTGGCCAGAGTGGAATACTTCTCTGGCACATTATTTGGTCTGAGTTTTCTCTGTGGTAAAAGCGGATGCCTGGTTTCGATCTATCTAAATATTTGTCTGTCTATTTTTCTATGGATCAAGGATAAAAGGGCTGATTGGCTGTAAAGCTGATACTCCAGGCAAAAAGGTCCTGCTGTCTATCCTCCGTAAAGGGGTATACCTTCTTCCCCATTTTACAGTCGAGACTGGGCACACCGACGGGACAGCAGTGCAGAGTTCCAACTCTTCGTTTTGGAACTCTAAGAAGCGATCTCTTTACACAGCGATCGACCTAGGAGAGGGATCAGCCAAGAGGGCCTCTAAGAGACGTACTTGCGAACAGTATAGAAGCTCCATAAGCCCTTCATATCAAAGAATCAGAATATGCTGAGAAGAGGTCAGAAGTGTAATGTGAAACATAGCTTTTTAATGTACAATAAAGACTATACAGAAAAATGGTCAGGAGTACAACATACAACATACACTATACTGGGAATGGGTCAAAAGTATAATGTACAGTGTAACATAGACTATAGAAAGAAAAGAGAGGAGTTTAATGCACAGCATAGACAATGCAGAGAAGGGGCCAGGAGTAACATATACTGTTTAGAGTACACAGTTAGTGTTTTTGTCCGTCTTAAGTTTTTTACTTTGATTGTGAATAAGCAATGAAAAATATGTGAGCCAAAAACATGTTGAGCGAGTGTCATCTAATGTTCTTGTCAGTATTGTGTGTTTTTTACATGTGTTGTGCTCTGGCCAGAGTGGATTACTTCTCTTGCACATTATTTGGTCTGAGTTTTCTCTGTGGTAAAAGTGGATGCCTGGTTTGGATCTATCTATCTACATATTTGTCTGTATTTTTCTATGGATCAAGGATAAAAGGGCTGATTGGCTGTAAAGCTGATACTCCGGGCAAAAAGATCCTGCTGTCTGTCCTCCGTAAAGGGGTATACCTTCTTCCCCATTTTACAGTCGAGACTGGGCACACCGACGGGACAGCAGTGCAGAGTTCCAACTCTTCGTTTTTGATCTCTAAGAAGCGATCTCTTTATACAGCCATCCCTCTCCTAGGTAGAGAGGGATGAGCCAAGAGGGCCTCTAAGAGACGTACTTGCGAACAGTATAGAAGCTCCATAAGCCCTTCATATCAAAGAATCAGAATATGCTGAGAAGAGGTCAGAAGTGTAATGTGAATCATTGCTTTTTAATGTACAATCAAAAGCATACAGAAAAAAGGTCAGGAGTACAACGTACAACATACACTATACTGGGAATGGGTCAAAAGTATAATGTACAGTGTAACATAGACTATAGAAAGAAAAGGGAGGAGTTTAATGCACAGCATAGACAATGCAGAGAAGGGGCCAGGAGTAACATATACTGTTTAGAGTATACAGTTAGTGTTTGTCGGTCTTAAGTGTTTTACTTTGATTGTGAATAAGAAATGAAAAATATGTGAGCCAAAAACATGTTGAGCGTGTGTCATCTAATGTTCTTGTCAGTATTGTGTGTTTTTTACATGTGTTGTGCTCTGGCCAGAGTGGAATACTTCTCTGGCACATTATTTGGTCTGAGTTTTCTCTGTGGTAAAAGCGGATGCCTGGTTTCGATCTATCTAAATATTTGTCTGTCTATTTTTCTATGGATCAAGGATAAAAGGGCTGATTGGCTGTAAAGCTGATACTCCGGGCAAAAAGGTCCTGCTGTCTATCCTCCGTAAAGGGGTATACCTTCTTCCCCATTTTACAGTCGAGACTGGGCACACCGACGGGACAGCAGTGCAGAGTTCCAACTCTTCGTTTTCGAACTCTAAGAAGCGATCTCTTTACACAGCGATCGACCTAGGAGAGGGATCAGCCAAGAGGGCCTCTAAGAGACGTACTTGCGAACAGTATAGAAGCTCCATAAGCCCTTCATATTAAAGAATCAGAATATGCTGAGAAGAGGTCAGAAGTGTAATGTGAAACATAGCTTTTTAATGTACAATAAAGACTATACAGAAAAATGGTCAGGAGTACAACGTACAACATACACTATACTGGGAATGGGTCAAAAGTATAATGTACAGTGTAACATAGACTATAGAAAGAAAAGAGAGGAGTTTAATGCACAGCATAGACAATGCAGAGAAGGGGCCAGGAGTAACATATACTGTTTAGAGTACACAGTTAGTGTTTTTGTCCGTCTTAAGTTTTTTACTTTGATTGTGAATAAGCAATGAAAAATATGTGAGCCAAAAACATGTTGAGCGTGTGTCATCTAATGTTCTTGTCAGTATTGTGTGTTTTTTACATGTGTTGTGCTCTGGCCAGAGTGGATTACTTCTCTTGCACATTATTTGGTCTGAGTTTTCTCTGTGGTAAAAGTGGATGCCTGGTTTGGATCTATCTATCTACATATTTGTCTGTATTTTTCTATGGATTAAGGATAAAAGGGCTGATTGGCTGTAAAGCTGATACTCCGGGCAAAAAGGTCCTGCTGTCTATCCTCCGTAAAGGGGTATACCTTCTTCCCCATTTTACAGTCGAGACTGGGCACACCGACGGGACAGCAGTGCAGAGTTCCAACTCTTCGTTTTCGAACTCTAAGAAGCGATCTCTTTACACAGCGATCGACCTAGGAGAGGGATCAGCCAAGAGGGCCTCTAAGAGACGTACTTGCGAACAGTATAGAAGCTCCATAAGCCCTTCATATCAAAGAATCAGAATATGCTGAGAAGAGGTCAGAAGTGTAATGTGAATCATTGCTTTTTAATGTACAATCAAAAGCATACAGAAAAAAGGTCAGGAGTACAACGTACAACATACACTATACTGGGAATGGGTCAAAAGTATAATGTACAGTGTAACATAGACTATAGAAAGAAAAGGGAGGAGTTTAATGCACAGCATAGACAATGCAGAGAAGGGGCCAGGAGTAACATATACTGTTTAGAGTATACAGTTAGTGTTTGTCGGTCTTAAGTGTTTTACTTTGATTGTGAATAAGAAATGAAAAATATGTGAGCCAAAAACATGTTGAGCGTGTGTCATCTAATGTTCTTGTCAGTATTGTGTGTTTTTTACATGTGTTGTCCTCTGGCCAGAGTGGAATACTTCTCTGGCACATTATTTGGTCTGAGTTTTCTCTGTGGTAAAAGCGGATGCCTGGTTTCGATCTATCTAAATATTTGTCTGTCTATTTTTCTATGGATCAAGGATAAAAGGGCTGATTGGCTGTAAAGCTGATACTCCGGGCAAAAAGGTCCTGCTGTCTATCCTCCGTAAAGGGGTATACCTTCTTCCCCATTTTACAGTCGAGACTGGGCACACCGACGGGACAGCAGTGCAGAGTTCCAACTCTTCGTTTTCGAACTCTAAGAAGCGATCTCTTTACACAGCGATCGACCTAGGAGAGGGATCAGCCAAGAGGGCCTCTAAGAGACGTACTTGCGAACAGTATAGAAGCTCCATAAGCCCTTCATATCAAAGAATCAGAATATGCTGAGAAGAGGTCAGAAGTGTAATGTGAAACATAGCTTTTTAATGTACAATAAAGACTATACAGAAAAATGGTCAGGAGTACAACGCACAACATACACTATACTGGGAATGGGTCAAAAGTATAATGTACAGTGTAACATAGACTATAGAAAGAAAAGAGAGGAGTTTAATGCACAGCATAGACAATGCAGAGAAGGGGCCAGGAGTAACATATACTGTTTAGAGTACACAGTTAGTGTTTTTGTCCGTCTTAAGTTTTTTACTTTGATTGTGAATAAGCAATGAAAAATATGTGAGCCAAAAACATGTTGAGCGTGTGTCATCTAATGTTCTTGTCAGTATTGTGTGTTTTTTACATGTGTTGTGCTCTGGCCAGAGTGGATTACTTCTCTTGCACATTATTTGGTCTGAGTTTTCTCTGTGGTAAAAGTGGATGCCTGGTTTGGATCTATCTATCTAAATATTTGTCTGTATTTTTCTATGGATCAAGGATAAAAGGGCTGATTGGCTGTAAAGCTGATACTCCGGGCAAAAAGATCCTGCTGTCTGTCCTCCGTAAAGGGGTATACCTTCTTCCCCATTTTACAGTCGAGACTGGGCACACCGACGGGACAGCAGTGCAGAGTTCCAACTCTTCGTTTTCGATCTCTAAGAAGCGATCTCTTTATACAGCCATCCCTCTCCTAGGTAGAGAGGGATGAGCCAAGAGGGCCTCTAAGAGACGTACTTGCGAACAGTATAGAAGCTCCATAAGCCCTTCATATCAAAGAATCAGAATATGCTGAGAAGAGGTCAGAAGTGTAATGTGAATCATTGCTTTTTAATGTACAATCAAAAGCATACAGAAAAAAGGTCAGGAGTACAACGTACAACATACACTATACTGGGAATGGGTCAAAAGTATAATGTACAGTGTAACATAGACTATAGAAAGAAAAGGGAGGAGTTTAATGCACAGCATAGACAATGCAGAGAAGGGGCCAGGAGTAACATATACTGTTTAGAGTATACAGTTAGTGTTTGTCGGTCTTAAGTGTTTTACTTTGATTGTGAATAAGAAATGAAAAATATGTGAGCCAAAAACATGTTGAGCGTGTGTCATCTAATGTTCTTGTCAGTATTGTGTGTTTTTTACATGTGTTGTGCTCTGGCCAGAGTGGAATACTTCTCTGGCACATTATTTGGTCTGAGTTTTCTCTGTGGTAAAAGCGGATGCCTGGTTTCGATCTATCTAAATATTTGTCTGTCTATTTTTCTATGGATCAAGGATAAAAGGGCTGATTGGCTGTAAAGCTGATACTCCGGGCAAAAAGGTCCTGCTGTCTATCCTCCGTAAAGGGGTATACCTTCTTCCCCATTTTACAGTCGAGACTGGGCACACCGACGGGACAGCAGTGCAGAGTTCCAACTCTTCGTTTTCGAACTCTAAGAAGCGATCTCTTTACACAGCGATCGACCTAGGAGAGGGATCAGCCAAGAGGGCCTCTAAGAGACGTACTTGCGAACAGTATAGAAGCTCCATAAGCCCTTCATATCAAAGAATCAGAATATGCTGAGAAGAGGTCAGAAGTGTAATGTGAAACATAGCTTTTTAATGTACAATAAAGACTATACAGAAAAATGGTCAGGAGTACAACGTACAACATACACTATACTGGGAATGGGTCAAAAGTATAATGTACAGTGTAACATAGACTATAGAAAGAAAAGAGAGGAGTTTAATGCACAGCATAGACAATGCAGAGAAGGGGCCAGGAGTAACATATACTGTTTAGAGTACACAGTTAGTGTTTTTGTCCGTCTTAAGTTTTTTACTTTGATTGTGAATAAGCAATGAAAAATATGTGAGCCAAAAACATGTTGAGCGTGTGTCATCTAATGTTCTTGTCAGTATTGTGTGTTTTTTACATGTGTTGTGCTCTGGCCAGAGTGGATTACTTCTCTTGCACATTATTTGGTCTGAGTTTTCTCTGTGGTAAAAGTGGATGCCTGGTTTGGATCTATCTATCTACATATTTGTCTGTATTTTTCTATGGATCAAGGATAAAAGGGCTGATTGGCTGTAAAGCTGATACTCCGGGCAAAAAGATCCTGCTGTCTGTCCTCCGTAAAGGTGTATAACTTCTTCCCCATTTTACAGTCGAGACTGGGCACACCGACGGGACAGCAGTGCAGAGTTCCAACTCTTCGTTTTCGATCTCTAAGAAGCGATCTCTTTATACAGCCATCCCTCTCCTAGGTAGAGAGGGATGAGCCAAGAGGGCCTCTAAGAGACGTACTTGCGAACAGTATAGAAGCTCCATAAGCCCTTCATATCAAAGAATCAGAATATGCTGAGAAGAGGTCAGAAGTGTAATGTGAATCATTGCTTTTTAATGTACAATCAAAAGCATACAGAAAAAAGGTCAGGAGTACAACGTACAACATACACTATACTGGGAATGGGTCAAAAGTATAATGTACAGTGTAACATAGACTATAGAAAGAAAAGGGAGGAGTTTAATGCACAGCATAGACAATGCAGAGAAGGGGCCAGGAGTAACATATACTGTTTAGAGTATACAGTTAGTGTTTGTCGGTCTTAAGTGTTTTACTTTGATTGTGAATAAGAAATGAAAAATATGTGAGCCAAAAACATGTTGAGCGTGTGTCATCTAATGTTCTTGTCAGTATTGTGTGTTTTTTACATGTGTTGTGCTCTGGCCAGAGTGGATTACTTCTCTTGCACATTATTTGGTCTGAGTTTTCTCTGTGGTAAAAGTGGATGCCTGGTTTGGATCTATCTATCTACATATTTGTCTGTATTTTTCTATGGATCAAGGATAAAAGGGCTGATTGGCTGTAAAGCTGATACTCCGGGCAAAAAGATCCTGCTGTCTGTCCTCCGTAAAGGGGTATACCTTCTTCCCCATTTTACAGTCGAGACTGGGCACACCGACGGGACAGCAGTGCAGAGTTCCAACTCTTCGTTTTCGATCTCTAAGAAGCGATCTCTTTATACAGCCATCCCTCTCCTAGGTAGAGAGGGATGAGCCAAGAGGGCCTCTAAGAGACGTACTTGCGAACAGTATAGAAGCTCCATAAGCCCTTCATATCAAAGAATCAGAATATGCTGAGAAGAGGTCAGAAGTGTAATGTGAATCATTGCTTTTTAATGTACAATCAAAAGCATACAGAAAAAAGGTCAGGAGTACAACGTACAACATACACTATACTGGGAATGGGTCAAAAGTATAATGTACAGTGTAACATAGACTATAGAAAGAAAAGGGAGGAGTTTAATGCACAGCATAGACAATGCAGAGAAGGGGCCAGGAGTAACATATACTGTTTAGAGTATACAGTTAGTGTTTGTCGGTCTTAAGTGTTTTACTTTGATTGTGAATAAGAAATGAAAAATATGTGAGCCAAAAACATGTTGAGCGTGTGTCATTTAATGTTCTTGTCAGTATTGTGTGTTTTTTACATGTGTTGTGCTCTGGCCAGAGTGGAATACTTCTCTGGCACATTATTTGGTCTGAGTTTTCTCTGTGGTAAAAGCGGATGCCTGGTTTCGATCTATCTAAATATTTGTCTGTCTATTTTTCTATGGATCAAGGATAAAAGGGCTGATTGGCTGTAAAGCTGATACTCCAGGCAAAAAGGTCCTGCTGTCTATCCTCCGTAAAGGGGTATACCTTCTTCCCCATTTTACAGTCGAGACTGGGCACACCGACGGGACAGCAGTGCAGAGTTCCAACTCTTCGTTTTGGAACTCTAAGAAGCGATCTCTTTACACAGCGATCGACCTAGGAGAGGGATCAGCCAAGAGGGCCTCTAAGAGACGTACTTGCGAACAGTATAGAAGCTCCATAAGCCCTTCATATCAAAGAATCAGAATATGCTGAGAAGAGGTCAGAAGTGTAATGTGAAACATAGCTTTTTAATGTACAATAAAGACTATACAGAAAAATGGTCAGGAGTACAACATACAACATACACTATACTGGGAATGGGTCAAAAGTATAATGTACAGTGTAACATAGACTATAGAAAGAAAAGAGAGGAGTTTAATGCACAGCATAGACAATGCAGAGAAGGGGCCAGGAGTAACATATACTGTTTAGAGTACACAGTTAGTGTTTTTGTCCGTCTTAAGTTTTTTACTTTGATTGTGAATAAGCAATGAAAAATATGTGAGCCAAAAACATGTTGAGCGAGTGTCATCTAATGTTCTTGTCAGTATTGTGTGTTTTTTACATGTGTTGTGCTCTGGCCAGAGTGGATTACTTCTCTTGCACATTATTTGGTCTGAGTTTTCTCTGTGGTAAAAGTGGATGCCTGGTTTGGATCTATCTATCTACATATTTGTCTGTATTTTTCTATGGATCAAGGATAAAAGGGCTGATTGGCTGTAAAGCTGATACTCCGGGCAAAAAGATCCTGCTGTCTGTCCTCCGTAAAGGGGTATACCTTCTTCCCCATTTTACAGTCGAGACTGGGCACACCGACGGGACAGCAGTGCAGAGTTCCAACTCTTCGTTTTTGATCTCTAAGAAGCGATCTCTTTATACAGCCATCCCTCTCCTAGGTAGAGAGGGATGAGCCAAGAGGGCCTCTAAGAGACGTACTTGCGAACAGTATAGAAGCTCCATAAGCCCTTCATATCAAAGAATCAGAATATGCTGAGAAGAGGTCAGAAGTGTAATGTGAATCATTGCTTTTTAATGTACAATCAAAAGCATACAGAAAAAAGGTCAGGAGTACAACGTACAACATACACTATACTGGGAATGGGTCAAAAGTATAATGTACAGTGTAACATAGACTATAGAAAGAAAAGGGAGGAGTTTAATGCACAGCATAGACAATGCAGAGAAGGGGCCAGGAGTAACATATACTGTTTAGAGTATACAGTTAGTGTTTGTCGGTCTTAAGTGTTTTACTTTGATTGTGAATAAGAAATGAAAAATATGTGAGCCAAAAACATGTTGAGCGTGTGTCATCTAATGTTCTTGTCAGTATTGTGTGTTTTTTACATGTGTTGTGCTCTGGCCAGAGTGGAATACTTCTCTGGCACATTATTTGGTCTGAGTTTTCTCTGTGGTAAAAGCGGATGCCTGGTTTCGATCTATCTAAATATTTGTCTGTCTATTTTTCTATGGATCAAGGATAAAAGGGCTGATTGGCTGTAAAGCTGATACTCCGGGCAAAAAGGTCCTGCTGTCTATCCTCCGTAAAGGGGTATACCTTCTTCCCCATTTTACAGTCGAGACTGGGCACACCGACGGGACAGCAGTGCAGAGTTCCAACTCTTCGTTTTCGAACTCTAAGAAGCGATCTCTTTACACAGCGATCGACCTAGGAGAGGGATCAGCCAAGAGGGCCTCTAAGAGACGTACTTGCGAACAGTATAGAAGCTCCATAAGCCCTTCATATTAAAGAATCAGAATATGCTGAGAAGAGGTCAGAAGTGTAATGTGAAACATAGCTTTTTAATGTACAATAAAGACTATACAGAAAAATGGTCAGGAGTACAACGTACAACATACACTATACTGGGAATGGGTCAAAAGTATAATGTACAGTGTAACATAGACTATAGAAAGAAAAGAGAGGAGTTTAATGCACAGCATAGACAATGCAGAGAAGGGGCCAGGAGTAACATATACTGTTTAGAGTACACAGTTAGTGTTTTTGTCCGTCTTAAGTTTTTTACTTTGATTGTGAATAAGCAATGAAAAATATGTGAGCCAAAAACATGTTGAGCGTGTGTCATCTAATGTTCTTGTCAGTATTGTGTGTTTTTTACATGTGTTGTGCTCTGGCCAGAGTGGATTACTTCTCTTGCACATTATTTGGTCTGAGTTTTCTCTGTGGTAAAAGTGGATGCCTGGTTTGGATCTATCTATCTACATATTTGTCTGTATTTTTCTATGGATTAAGGATAAAAGGGCTGATTGGCTGTAAAGCTGATACTCCGGGCAAAAAGGTCCTGCTGTCTATCCTCCGTAAAGGGGTATACCTTCTTCCCCATTTTACAGTCGAGACTGGGCACACCGACGGGACAGCAGTGCAGAGTTCCAACTCTTCGTTTTCGAACTCTAAGAAGCGATCTCTTTACACAGCGATCGACCTAGGAGAGGGATCAGCCAAGAGGGCCTCTAAGAGACGTACTTGCGAACAGTATAGAAGCTCCATAAGCCCTTCATATCAAAGAATCAGAATATGCTGAGAAGAGGTCAGAAGTGTAATGTGAATCATTGCTTTTTAATGTACAATCAAAAGCATACAGAAAAAAGGTCAGGAGTACAACGTACAACATACACTATACTGGGAATGGGTCAAAAGTATAATGTACAGTGTAACATAGACTATAGAAAGAAAAGGGAGGAGTTTAATGCACAGCATAGACAATGCAGAGAAGGGGCCAGGAGTAACATATACTGTTTAGAGTATACAGTTAGTGTTTGTCGGTCTTAAGTGTTTTACTTTGATTGTGAATAAGAAATGAAAAATATGTGAGCCAAAAACATGTTGAGCGTGTGTCATCTAATGTTCTTGTCAGTATTGTGTGTTTTTTACATGTGTTGTCCTCTGGCCAGAGTGGAATACTTCTCTGGCACATTATTTGGTCTGAGTTTTCTCTGTGGTAAAAGCGGATGCCTGGTTTCGATCTATCTAAATATTTGTCTGTCTATTTTTCTATGGATCAAGGATAAAAGGGCTGATTGGCTGTAAAGCTGATACTCCGGGCAAAAAGGTCCTGCTGTCTATCCTCCGTAAAGGGGTATACCTTCTTCCCCATTTTACAGTCGAGACTGGGCACACCGACGGGACAGCAGTGCAGAGTTCCAACTCTTCGTTTTCGAACTCTAAGAAGCGATCTCTTTACACAGCGATCGACCTAGGAGAGGGATCAGCCAAGAGGGCCTCTAAGAGACGTACTTGCGAACAGTATAGAAGCTCCATAAGCCCTTCATATCAAAGAATCAGAATATGCTGAGAAGAGGTCAGAAGTGTAATGTGAAACATAGCTTTTTAATGTACAATAAAGACTATACAGAAAAATGGTCAGGAGTACAACGCACAACATACACTATACTGGGAATGGGTCAAAAGTATAATGTACAGTGTAACATAGACTATAGAAAGAAAAGAGAGGAGTTTAATGCACAGCATAGACAATGCAGAGAAGGGGCCAGGAGTAACATATACTGTTTAGAGTACACAGTTAGTGTTTTTGTCCGTCTTAAGTTTTTTACTTTGATTGTGAATAAGCAATGAAAAATATGTGAGCCAAAAACATGTTGAGCGTGTGTCATCTAATGTTCTTGTCAGTATTGTGTGTTTTTTACATGTGTTGTGCTCTGGCCAGAGTGGATTACTTCTCTTGCACATTATTTGGTCTGAGTTTTCTCTGTGGTAAAAGTGGATGCCTGGTTTGGATCTATCTATCTAAATATTTGTCTGTATTTTTCTATGGATCAAGGATAAAAGGGCTGATTGGCTGTAAAGCTGATACTCCGGGCAAAAAGATCCTGCTGTCTGTCCTCCGTAAAGGGGTATACCTTCTTCCCCATTTTACAGTCGAGACTGGGCACACCGACGGGACAGCAGTGCAGAGTTCCAACTCTTCGTTTTCGATCTCTAAGAAGCGATCTCTTTATACAGCCATCCCTCTCCTAGGTAGAGAGGGATGAGCCAAGAGGGCCTCTAAGAGACGTACTTGCGAACAGTATAGAAGCTCCATAAGCCCTTCATATCAAAGAATCAGAATATGCTGAGAAGAGGTCAGAAGTGTAATGTGAATCATTGCTTTTTAATGTACAATCAAAAGCATACAGAAAAAAGGTCAGGAGTACAACGTACAACATACACTATACTGGGAATGGGTCAAAAGTATAATGTACAGTGTAACATAGACTATAGAAAGAAAAGGGAGGAGTTTAATGCACAGCATAGACAATGCAGAGAAGGGGCCAGGAGTAACATATACTGTTTAGAGTATACAGTTAGTGTTTGTCGGTCTTAAGTGTTTTACTTTGATTGTGAATAAGAAATGAAAAATATGTGAGCCAAAAACATGTTGAGCGTGTGTCATCTAATGTTCTTGTCAGTATTGTGTGTTTTTTACATGTGTTGTGCTCTGGCCAGAGTGGAATACTTCTCTGGCACATTATTTGGTCTGAGTTTTCTCTGTGGTAAAAGCGGATGCCTGGTTTCAATCTATCTAAATATTTGTCTGTCTATTTTTCTATGGATCAAGGATAAAAGGGCTGATTGGCTGTAAAGCTGATACTCCGGGCAAAAAGGTCCTGCTGTCTATCCTCCGTAAAGGGGTATACCTTCTTCCCCATTTTACAGTCGAGACTGGGCACACCGACGGGACAGCAGTGCAGAGTTCCAACTCTTCGTTTTCGAACTCTAAGAAGCGATCTCTTTACACAGCGATCGACCTAGGAGAGGGATCAGCCAAGAGGGCCTCTAAGAGACGTACTTGCGAACAGTATAGAAGCTCCATAAGCCCTTCATATCAAAGAATCAGAATATGCTGAGAAGAAGTCAGAAGTGTAATGTGAAACATAGCTTTTTAATGTACAATAAAGACTATACAGAAAAATGGTCAGGAGTACAACGTACAACATACACTATACTGGGAATGGGTCAAAAGTATAATGTACAGTGTAACATAGACTATAGAAAGAAAAGAGAGGAGTTTAATGCACAGCATAGACAATGCAGAGAAGGGGCCAGGAGTAACATATACTGTTTAGAGTACACAGTTAGTGTTTTTGTCCGTCTTAAGTTTTTTACTTTGATTGTGAATAAGCAATGAAAAATATGTGAGCCAAAAACATGTTGAGCGTGTGTCATCTAATGTTCTTGTCAGTATTGTGTGTTTTTTACATGTGTTGTGCTCTGGCCAGAGTGGATTACTTCTCTTGCACATTATTTGGTCTGAGTTTTCTCTGTGGTAAAAGTGGATGCCTGGTTTGGATCTATCTATCTACATATTTGTCTGTATTTTTCTATGGATCAAGGATAAAAGGGCTGAATGGCTGTAAAGCTGATACTCCGGGCAAAAAGATCCTGCTGTCTGTCCTCCGTAAAGGTGTATAACTTCTTCCCCATTTTACAGTCGAGACTGGGCACACCGACGGGACAGCAGTGCAGAGTTCCAACTCTTCGTTTTCGATCTCTAAGAAGCGATCTCTTTATACAGCCATCCCTCTCCTAGGTAGAGAGGGATGAGCCAAGAGGGCCTCTAAGAGACGTACTTGCGAACAGTATAGAAGCTCCATAAGCCCTTCATATCAAAGAATCAGAATATGCTGAGAAGAGGTCAGAAGTGTAATGTGAATCATTGCTTTTTAATGTACAATCAAAAGCATACAGAAAAAAGGTCAGGAGTACAACGTACAACATACACTATACTGGGAATGGGTCAAAAGTATAATGTACAGTGTAACATAGACTATAGAAAGAAAAGGGAGGAGTTTAATGCACAGCATAGACAATGCAGAGAAGGGGCCAGGAGTAACATATACTGTTTAGAGTATACAGTTAGTGTTTGTCGGTCTTAAGTGTTTTACTTTGATTGTGAATAAGAAATGAAAAATATGTGAGCCAAAAACATGTTGAGCGTGTGTCATCTAATGTTCTTGTCAGTATTGTGTGTTTTTTACATGTGTTGTGCTCTGGCCAGAGTGGAATACTTCTCTGGCACATTATTTGGTCTGAGTTTTCTCTGTGGTAAAAGCGGATGCCTGGTTTCGATCTATCTAAATATTTGTCTGTCTATTTTTCTATGGATCAAGGATAAAAGGGCTGATTGGCTGTAAAGCTGATACTCCGGGCAAAAAGGTCCTGCTGTCTATCCTCCGTAAAGGGGTATACCTTCTTCCCCATTTTACAGTCGAGACTGGGCACACCGACGGGACAGCAGTGCAGAGTTCCAACTCTTCGTTTTCGAACTCTAAGAAGCGATCTCTTTACACAGCGATCGACCTAGGAGAGGGATCAGCCAAGAGGGCCTCTAAGAGACGTACTTGCGAACAGTATAGAAGCTCCATAAGCCCTTCATATCAAAGAATCAGAATATGCTGAGAAGAGGTCAGAAGTGTAATGTGAAACATAGCTTTTTAATGTACAATAAAGACTATACAGAAAAATGGTCAGGAGTACAACGTACAACATACACTATACTGGGAATGGGTCAAAAGTATAATGTACAGTGTAACATAGACTATAGAAAGAAAAGAGAGGAGTTTAATGCACAGCATAGACAATGCAGAGAAGGGGCCAGGAGTAACATATACTGTTTAGAGTACACACTTAGTGTTTTTGTCCGTCTTAAGTTTTTTACTTTGATTGTGAATAAGCAATGAAAAATATGTGAGCCAAAAACATGTTGAGCGTGTGTCATCTAATGTTCTTGTCAGTATTGTGTGTTTTTTACATGTGTTGTGCTCTGGCCAGAGTGGATTACTTCTCTTGCACATTATTTGGTCTGAGTTTTCTCTGTGGTAAAAGTGGATGCCTGGTTTGGATCTATCTATCTAAATATTTGTCTGTATTTTTCTATGGATCAAGGATAAAAGGGCTGATTGGCTGTAAAGCTGATACTCCGGGCAAAAAGATCCTGCTGTCTGTCCTCCGTAAAGGGGTATACCTTCTTCCCCATTTTACAGTCGAGACTGGGCACACCGACGGGACAGCAGTGCAGAGTTCCAACTCTTCATTTTCGATCTCTAAGAAGCGATCTCTTTATACAGCCATCCCTCTCCTAGGTAGAGAGGGATGAGCCAAGAGGGCCTCTAAGAGACGTACTTGCGAACAGTATAGAAGCTCCATAAGCCCTTCATATCAAAGAATCAGAATATGCTGAGAAGAGGTCAGAAGTGTAATGTGAATCATTGCTTTTTAATGTACAATCAAAAGCATACAGAAAAAAGGTCAGGAGTACAACGTACAACATACACTATACTGGGAATGGGTCAAAAGTATAATGTACAGTGTAACATAGACTATAGAAAGAAAAGGGAGGAGTTTAATGCACAGCATAGACAATGCAGAGAAGGGGCCAGGAGTAACATATACTGTTTAGAGTATACAGTTAGTGTTTGTCGGTCTTAAGTGTTTTACTTTGATTGTGAATAAGAAATGAAAAATATGTGAGCCAAAAACATGTTGAGCGTGTGTCATCTAATGTTCTTGTCAGTATTGTGTGTTTTTTACATGTGTTGTGCTCTGGCCAGAGTGGAATACTTCTCTGGCACATTATTTGGTCTGAGTTTTCTCTGTGGTAAAAGCTGATGCCTGGTTTCGATCTATCTAAATATTTGTCTGTCTATTTTTCTATGGATCAAGGATAAAAGGGCTGATTGGCTGTAAAGCTGATACTCCGGGCAAAAAGGTCCTGCTGTCTATCCTCCGTAAAGGGGTATACCTTCTTCCCCATTTTACAGTCGAGACTGGGCACACCGACGGGACAGCAGTGCAGAGTTCCAACTCTTCGTTTTCGAACTCTAAGAAGCGATCTCTTTACACAGCGATCGACCTAGGAGAGGGATCAGCCAAGAGGGCCTCTAAGAGACGTACTTGCGAACAGTATAGAAGCTCCATAAGCCCTTCATATTAAAGAATCAGAATATGCTGAGAAGAGGTCAGAAGTGTAATGTGAAACATAGCTTTTTAATGTACAATAAAGACTATACAGAAAAATGGTCAGGAGTACAACGTACAACATACACTATACTGGGAATGGGTCAAAAGTATAATGTACAGTGTAACATAGACTATAGAAAGAAAAGAGAGGAGTTTAATGCACAGCATAGACAATGCAGAGAAGGGGCCAGGAGTAACATATACTGTTTAGAGTACACAGTTAGTGTTTTTGTCCGTCTTAAGTTTTTTACTTTGATTGTGAATAAGCAATGAAAAATATGTGAGCCAAAAACATGTTGAGCGTGTGTCATCTAATGTTCTTGTCAGTATTGTGTGTTTTTTACATGTGTTGTGCTCTGGCCAGAGTGGATTACTTCTCTTGCACATTATTTGGTCTGAGTTTTCTCTGTGGTAAAAGTGGATGCCTGGTTTGGATCTATCTATCTACATATTTGTCTGTATTTTTCTATGGATTAAGGATAAAAGGGCTGATTGGCTGTAAAGCTGATACTCCGGGCAAAAAGGTCCTGCTGTCTATCCTCCGTAAAGGGGTATACCTTCTTCCCCATTTTACAGTCGAGACTGGGCACACCGACGGGACAGCAGTGCAGAGTTCCAACTCTTCGTTTTCGAACTCTAAGAAGCGATCTCTTTACACAGCGATCGACCTAGGAGAGGGATCAGCCAAGAGGGCCTCTAAGAGACGTACTTGCGAACAGTATAGAAGCTCCATAAGCCCTTCATATCAAAGAATCAGAATATGCTGAGAAGAGGTCAGAAGTGTAATGTGAATCATTGCTTTTTAATGTACAATCAAAAGCATACAGAAAAAAGGTCAGGAGTACAACGTACAACATACACTATACTGGGAATGGGTCAAAAGTATAATGTACAGTGTAACATAGACTATAGAAAGAAAAGGGAGGAGTTTAATGCACAGCATAGACAATGCAGAGAAGGGGCCAGGAGTAACATATACTGTTTAGAGTATACAGTTAGTGTTTGTCAGTCTTAAGTGTTTTACTTTGATTGTGAATAAGAAATGAAAAATATGTGAGCCAAAAACATGTTGAGCGTGTGTCATCTAATGTTCTTGTCAGTATTGTGTGTTTTTTACATGTGTTGTCCTCTGGCCAGAGTGGAATACTTCTCTGGCACATTATTTGGTCTGAGGTTTCTCTGTGGTAAAAGCGGATGCCTGGTTTCGATCTATCTAAATATTTGTCTGTCTATTTTTCTATGGATCAAGGATAAAAGGGCTGATTGGCTGTAAAGCTGATACTCCGGGCAAAAAGGTCCTGCTGTCTATCCTCCGTAAAGGGGTATACCTTCTTCCCCATTTTACAGTCGAGACTGGGCACACCGACGGGACAGCAGTGCAGAGTTCCAACTCTTCGTTTTCGAACTCTAAGAAGCGATCTCTTTACACAGCGATCGACCTAGGAGAGGGATCAGCCAAGAGGGCCTCTAAGAGACGTACTTGCGAACAGTATAGAAGCTCCATAAGCCCTTCATATCAAAGAATCAGAATATGCTGAGAAGAGGTCAGAAGTGTAATGTGAAACATAGCTTTTTAATGTACAATAAAGACTATACAGAAAAATGGTCAGGAGTACAACGCACAACATACACTATACTGGGAATGGGTCAAAAGTATAATGTACAGTGTAACATAGACTATAGAAAGAAAAGAGAGGAGTTTAATGCACAGCATAGACAATGCAGAGAAGGGGCCAGGAGTAACATATACTGTTTAGAGTACACAGTTAGTTTTTTTGTCCGTCTTAAGTTTTTTACTTTGATTGTGAATAAGCAATGAAAAATATGTGAGCCAAAAACATGTTGAGCGTGTGTCATCTAATGTTCTTGTCAGTATTGTGTGTTTTTTACATGTGTTGTGCTCTGGCCAGAGTGGATTACTTCTCTTGCACATTATTTGGTCTGAGTTTTCTCTGTGGTAAAAGTGGATGCCTGGTTTGGATCTATCTATCTAAATATTTGTCTGTATTTTTCTATGGATCAAGGATAAAAGGGCTGATTGGCTGTAAAGCTGATACTCCGGGCAAAAAGATCCTGCTGTCTGTCCTCCGTAAAGGGGTATACCTTCTTCCCCATTTTACAGTCGAGACTGGGCACACCGACGGGACAGCAGTGCAGAGTTCCAACTCTTCGTTTTCGATCTCTAAGAAGCGATCTCTTTATACAGCCATCCCTCTCCTAGGTAGAGAGGGATGAGCCAAGAGGGCCTCTAAGAGACGTACTTGCGAACAGTATAGAAGCTCCATAAGCCCTTCATATCAAAGAATCAGAATATGCTGAGAAGAGGTCAGAAGTGTAATGTGAATCATTGCTTTTTAATGTACAATCAAAAGCATACAGAAAAAAGGTCAGGAGTACAACGTACAACATACACTATACTGGGAATGGGTCAAAAGTATAATGTACAGTGTAACATAGACTATAGAAAGAAAAGGGAGGAGTTTAATGCACAGCATAGACAATGCAGAGAAGGGGCCAGGAGTAACATATACTGTTTAGAGTATACAGTTAGTGTTTGTCGGTCTTAAGTGTTTTACTTTGATTGTGAATAAGAAATGAAAAATATGTGAGCCAAAAACATGTTGAGCGTGTGTCATCTAATGTTCTTGTCAGTATTGTGTGTTTTTTACATGTGTTGTGCTCTGGCCAGAGTGGAATACTTCTCTGGCACATTATTTGGTCTGAGTTTTCTCTGTGGTAAAAGCTGATGCCTGGTTTCGATCTATCTAAATATTTGTCTGTCTATTTTTCTATGGATCAAGGATAAAAGGGCTGATTGGCTGTAAAGCTGATACTCCGGGCAAAAAGGTCCTGCTGTCTATCCTCCGTAAAGGGGTATACCTTCTTCCCCATTTTACAGTCGAGACTGGGCACACCGACGGGACAGCAGTGCAGAGTTCCAACTCTTCGTTTTCGAACTCTAAGAAGCGATCTCTTTACACAGCGATCGACCTAGGAGAGGGATCAGCCAAGAGGGCCTCTAAGAGACGTACTTGCGAACAGTATAGAAGCTCCATAAGCCCTTCATATTAAAGAATCAGAATATGCTGAGAAGAGGTCAGAAGTGTAATGTGAAACATAGCTTTTTAATGTACAATAAAGACTATACAGAAAAATGGTCAGGAGTACAACGTACAACATACACTATACTGGGAATGGGTCAAAAGTATAATGTACAGTGTAACATAGACTATAGAAAGAAAAGAGAGGAGTTTAATGCACAGCATAGACAATGCAGAGAAGGGGCCAGGAGTAACATATACTGTTTAGAGTACACAGTTAGTGTTTTTGTCCGTCTTAAGTTTTTTACTTTGATTGTGAATAAGCAATGAAAAATATGTGAGCCAAAAACATGTTGAGCGTGTGTCATCTAATGTTCTTGTCAGTATTGTGTGTTTTTTACATGTGTTGTGCTCTGGCCAGAGTGGATTACTTCTCTTGCACATTATTTGGTCTGAGTTTTCTCTGTGGTAAAAGTGGATGCCTGGTTTGGATCTATCTATCTACATATTTGTCTGTATTTTTCTATGGATCAAGGATAAAAGGGCTGATTGGCTGTAAAGCTGATACTCCGGGCAAAAAGATCCTGCTGTCTGTCCTCCGTAAAGGTGTATAACTTCTTCCCCATTTTACAGTCGAGACTGGGCACACCGACGGGACAGCAGTGCAGAGTTCCAACTCTTCGTTTTCGATCTCTAAGAAGCGATCTCTTTATACAGCCATCCCTCTCCTAGGTAGAGAGGGATGAGCCAAGAGGGCCTCTAAGAGACGTACTTGCGAACAGTATAGAAGCTCCATAAGCCCTTCATATCAAAGAATCAGAATATGCTGAGAAGAGGTCAGAAGTGTAATGTGAATCATTGCTTTTTAATGTACAATCAAAAGCATACAGAAAAAAGGTCAGGAGTACAACGTACAACATACACTATACTGGGAATGGGTCAAAAGTATAATGTACAGTGTAACATAGACTATAGAAAGAAAAGGGAGGAGTTTAATGCACAGCATAGACAATGCAGAGAAGGGGCCAGGAGTAACATATACTGTTTAGAGTATACAGTTAGTGTTTGTCGGTCTTAAGTGTTTTACTTTGATTGTGAATAAGAAATGAAAAATATGTGAGCCAAAAACATGTTGAGCGTGTGTCATCTAATGTTCTTGTCAGTATTGTGTGTTTTTTACATGTGTTGTGCTCTGGCCAGAGTGGAATACTTCTCTGGCACATTATTTGGTCTGAGTTTTCTCTGTGGTAAAAGCGGATGCCTGGTTTCGATCTATCTAAATATTTGTCTGTCTATTTTTCTATGGATCAAGGATAAAAGGGCTGATTGGCTGTAAAGCTGATACTCCGGGCAAAAAGGTCCTGCTGTCTATCCTCCGTAAAGGGGTATACCTTCTTCCCCATTTTACAGTCGAGACTGGGCACACCGACGGGACAGCAGTGCAGAGTTCCAACTCTTCGTTTTCGAACTCTAAGAAGCGATCTCTTTACACAGCGATCGACCTAGGAGAGGGATCAGCCAAGAGGGCCTCTAAGAGACGTACTTGCGAACAGTATAGAAGCTCCATAAGCCCTTCATATCAAAGAATCAGAATATGCTGAGAAGAGGTCAGAAGTGTAATGTGAAACATAGCTTTTTAATGTACAATAAAGACTATACAGAAAAATGGTCAGGAGTACAACGTACAACATACACTATACTGGGAATGGGTCAAAAGTATAATGTACAGTGTAACATAGACTATAGAAAGAAAAGAGAGGAGTTTAATGCACAGCATAGACAATGCAGAGAAGGGGCCAGGAGTAACATATACTGTTTAGAGTACACACTTAGTGTTTTTGTCCGTCTTAAGTTTTTTACTTTGATTGTGAATAGGCAATGAAAAATATGTGAGCCAAAAACATGTTGAGCGTGTGTCATCTAATGTTCTTGTCAGTATTGTGTGTTTTTTACATGTGTTGTGCTCTGGCCAGAGTGGATTACTTCTCTTGCACATTATTTGGTCTGAGTTTTCTCTGTGGTAAAAGTGGATGCCTGGTTTGGATCTATCTATCTAAATATTTGTCTGTATTTTTCTATGGATCAAGGATAAAAGGGCTGATTGGCTGTAAAGCTGATACTCCGGGCAAAAAGATCCTGCTGTCTGTCCTCCGTAAAGGGGTATACCTTCTTCCCCATTTTACAGTCGAGACTGGGCACACCGACGGGACAGCAGTGCAGAGTTCCAACTCTTCATTTTCGATCTCTAAGAAGCGATCTCTTTATACAGCCATCCCTCTCCTAGGTAGAGAGGGATGAGCCAAGAGGGCCTCTAAGAGACGTACTTGCGAACAGTATAGAAGCTCCATAAGCCCTTCATATCAAAGAATCAGAATATGCTGAGAAGAGGTCAGAAGTGTAATGTGAATCATTGCTTTTTAATGTACAATCAAAAGCATACAGAAAAAAGGTCAGGAGTACAACGTACAACATACACTATACTGGGAATGGGTCAAAAGTATAATGTACAGTGTAACATAGACTATAGAAAGAAAAGGGAGGAGTTTAATGCACAGCATAGACAATGCAGAGAAGGGGCCAGGAGTAACATATACTGTTTAGAGTATACAGTTAGTGTTTGTCGGTCTTAAGTGTTTTACTTTGATTGTGAATAAGAAATGAAAAATATGTGAGCCAAAAACATGTTGAGCGTGTGTCATCTAATGTTCTTGTCAGTATTGTGTGTTTTTTACATGTGTTGTGCTCTGGCCAGAGTGGAATACTTCTCTGGCACATTATTTGGTCTGAGTTTTCTCTGTGGTAAAAGCTGATGCCTGGTTTCGATCTATCTAAATATTTGTCTGTCTATTTTTCTATGGATCAAGGATAAAAGGGCTGATTGGCTGTAAAGCTGATACTCCGGGCAAAAAGGTCCTGCTGTCTATCCTCCGTAAAGGGGTATACCTTCTTCCCCATTTTACAGTCGAGACTGGGCACACCGACGGGACAGCAGTGCAGAGTTCCAACTCTTCGTTTTCGAACTCTAAGAAGCGATCTCTTTACACAGCGATCGACCTAGGAGAGGGATCAGCCAAGAGGGCCTCTAAGAGACGTACTTGCGAACAGTATAGAAGCTCCATAAGCCCTTCATATTAAAGAATCAGAATATGCTGAGAAGAGGTCAGAAGTGTAATGTGAAACATAGCTTTTTAATGTACAATAAAGACTATACAGAAAAATGGTCAGGAGTACAACGTACAACATACACTATACTGGGAATGGGTCAAAAGTATAATGTACAGTGTAACATAGACTATAGAAAGAAAAGAGAGGAGTTTAATGCACAGCATAGACAATGCAGAGAAGGGGCCAGGAGTAACATATACTGTTTAGAGTACACAGTTAGTGTTTTTGTCCGTCTTAAGTTTTTTACTTTGATTGTGAATAAGCAATGAAAAATATGTGAGCCAAAAACATGTTGAGCGTGTGTCATCTAATGTTCTTGTCAGTATTGTGTGTTTTTTACATGTGTTGTGCTCTGGCCAGAGTGGATTACTTCTCTTGCACATTATTTGGTCTGAGTTTTCTCTGTGGTAAAAGTGGATGCCTGGTTTGGATCTATCTATCTACATATTTGTCTGTATTTTTCTATGGATTAAGGATAAAAGGGCTGATTGGCTGTAAAGCTGATACTCCGGGCAAAAAGGTCCTGCTGTCTATCCTCCGTAAAGGGGTATACCTTCTTCCCCATTTTACAGTCGAGACTGGGCACACCGACGGGACAGCAGTGCAGAGTTCCAACTCTTCGTTTTCGAACTCTAAGAAGCGATCTCTTTACACAGCGATCGACCTAGGAGAGGGATCAGCCAAGAGGGCCTCTAAGAGACGTACTTGCGAACAGTATAGAAGCTCCATAAGCCCTTCATATCAAAGAATCAGAATATGCTGAGAAGAGGTCAGAAGTGTAATGTGAATCATTGCTTTTTAATGTACAATCAAAAGCATACAGAAAAAAGGTCAGGAGTACAACGTACAACATACACTATACTGGGAATGGGTCAAAAGTATAATGTACAGTGTAACATAGACTATAGAAAGAAAAGGGAGGAGTTTAATGCACAGCATAGACAATGCAGAGAAGGGGCCAGGAGTAACATATACTGTTTAGAGTATACAGTTAGTGTTTGTCAGTCTTAAGTGTTTTACTTTGATTGTGAATAAGAAATGAAAAATATGTGAGCCAAAAACATGTTGAGCGTGTGTCATCTAATGTTCTTGTCAGTATTGTGTGTTTTTTACATGTGTTGTCCTCTGGCCAGAGTGGAATACTTCTCTGGCACATTATTTGGTCTGAGGTTTCTCTGTGGTAAAAGCGGATGCCTGGTTTCGATCTATCTAAATATTTGTCTGTCTATTTTTCTATGGATCAAGGATAAAAGGGCTGATTGGCTGTAAAGCTGATACTCCGGGCAAAAAGGTCCTGCTGTCTATCCTCCGTAAAGGGGTATACCTTCTTCCCCATTTTACAGTCGAGACTGGGCACACCGACGGGACAGCAGTGCAGAGTTCCAACTCTTCGTTTTCGAACTCTAAGAAGCGATCTCTTTACACAGCGATCGACCTAGGAGAGGGATCAGCCAAGAGGGCCTCTAAGAGACGTACTTGCGAACAGTATAGAAGCTCCATAAGCCCTTCATATCAAAGAATCAGAATATGCTGAGAAGAGGTCAGAAGTGTAATGTGAAACATAGCTTTTTAATGTACAATAAAGACTATACAGAAAAATGGTCAGGAGTACAACGCACAACATACACTATACTGGGAATGGGTCAAAAGTATAATGTACAGTGTAACATAGACTATAGAAAGAAAAGAGAGGAGTTTAATGCACAGCATAGACAATGCAGAGAAGGGGCCAGGAGTAACATATACTGTTTAGAGTACACAGTTAGTTTTTTTGTCCGTCTTAAGTTTTTTACTTTGATTGTGAATAAGCAATGAAAAATATGTGAGCCAAAAACATGTTGAGCGTGTGTCATCTAATGTTCTTGTCAGTATTGTGTGTTTTTTACATGTGTTGTGCTCTGGCCAGAGTGGATTACTTCTCTTGCACATTATTTGGTCTGAGTTTTCTCTGTGGTAAAAGTGGATGCCTGGTTTGGATCTATCTATCTAAATATTTGTCTGTATTTTTCTATGGATCAAGGATAAAAGGGCTGATTGGCTGTAAAGCTGATACTCCGGGCAAAAAGATCCTGCTGTCTGTCCTCCGTAAAGGGGTATACCTTCTTCCCCATTTTACAGTCGAGACTGGGCACACCGACGGGACAGCAGTGCAGAGTTCCAACTCTTCGTTTTCGATCTCTAAGAAGCGATCTCTTTATACAGCCATCCCTCTCCTAGGTAGAGAGGGATGAGCCAAGAGGGCCTCTAAGAGACGTACTTGCGAACAGTATAGAAGCTCCATAAGCCCTTCATATCAAAGAATCAGAATATGCTGAGAAGAGGTCAGAAGTGTAATGTGAATCATTGCTTTTTAATGTACAATCAAAAGCATACAGAAAAAAGGTCAGGAGTACAACGTACAACATACACTATACTGGGAATGGGTCAAAAGTATAATGTACAGTGTAACATAGACTATAGAAAGAAAAGGGAGGAGTTTAATGCACAGCATAGACAATGCAGAGAAGGGGCCAGGAGTAACATATACTGTTTAGAGTATACAGTTAGTGTTTGTCGGTCTTAAGTGTTTTACTTTGATTGTGAATAAGAAATGAAAAATATGTGAGCCAAAAACATGTTGAGCGTGTGTCATCTAATGTTCTTGTCAGTATTGTGTGTTTTTTACATGTGTTGTGCTCTGGCCAGAGTGGAATACTTCTCTGGCACATTATTTGGTCTGAGTTTTCTCTGTGGTAAAAGCTGATGCCTGGTTTCGATCTATCTAAATATTTGTCTGTCTATTTTTCTATGGATCAAGGATAAAAGGGCTGATTGGCTGTAAAGCTGATACTCCGGGCAAAAAGGTCCTGCTGTCTATCCTCCGTAAAGGGGTATACCTTCTTCCCCATTTTACAGTCGAGACTGGGCACACCGACGGGACAGCAGTGCAGAGTTCCAACTCTTCGTTTTCGAACTCTAAGAAGCGATCTCTTTACACAGCGATCGACCTAGGAGAGGGATCAGCCAAGAGGGCCTCTAAGAG
Organism: Staurois parvus; assembly: GCF_062004578.1. Lineage (NCBI taxonomy): Eukaryota > Metazoa > Chordata > Amphibia > Anura > Ranidae > Staurois > Staurois parvus. Next base: position 143,437 of record NW_028319016.1, read on the forward strand.
ACGTACTTGCGAACAGTATAGAAGCTCCATAAGCCCTTCATATTAAAGAATCAGAATATGCTGAGAAGAGGTCAGAAGTGTAATGTGAAACATAGCTTTTTAATGTACAATAAAGACTATACAGAAAAATGGTCAGGAGTACAACGTACAACATACACTATACTGGGAATGGGTCAAAAGTATAATGTACAGTGTAACATAGACTATAGAAAGAAAAGAGAGGAGTTTAATGCACAGCATAGACAATGCAGAGAAGGGGCCAGGAGTAACATATACTGTTTAGAGTACACAGTTAGTGTTTTTGTCCGTCTTAAGTTTTTTACTTTGATTGTGAATAAGCAATGAAAAATATGTGAGCCAAAAACATGTTGAGCGTGTGTCATCTAATGTTCTTGTCAGTATTGTGTGTTTTTTACATGTGTTGTGCTCTGGCCAGAGTGGATTACTTCTCTTGCACATTATTTGGTCTGAGTTTTCTCTGTGGTAAAAGTGGATGCCTGGTTTGGATCTATCTATCTACATATTTGTCTGTATTTTTCTATGGATTAAGGATAAAAGGGCTGATTGGCTGTAAAGCTGATACTCCGGGCAAAAAGGTCCTGCTGTCTATCCTCCGTAAAGGGGTATACCTTCTTCCCCATTTTACAGTCGAGACTGGGCACACCGACGGGACAGCAGTGCAGAGTTCCAACTCTTCGTTTTCGAACTCTAAGAAGCGATCTCTTTACACAGCGATCGACCTAGGAGAGGGATCAGCCAAGAGGGCCTCTAAGAGACGTACTTGCGAACAGTATAGAAGCTTCATAAGCCCTTCATATCAAAGAATCAGAATATGCTGAGAAGAGGTCAGAAGTGTAATGTGAATCATTGCTTTTTAATGTACAATCAAAAGCATACAGAAAAAAGGTCAGGAGTACAACGTACAACATACACTATACTGGGAATGGGTCAAAAGTATAATGTACAGTGTAACATAGACTATAGAAAGAAAAGGGAGGAGTTTAATGCACAGCATAGACAATGCAGAGAAGGGGCCAGGAGTAACATATACTGTTTAGAGTATACAGTTAGTGTTTGTCAGTCTTAAGTGTTTTACTTTGATTGTGAATAAGAAATGAAAAATATGTGAGCCAAAAACATGTTGAGCGTGTGTCATCTAATGTTCTTGTCAGTATTGTGTGTTTTTTACATGTGTTGTCCTCTGGCCAGAGTGGAATACTTCTCTGGCACATTATTTGGTCTGAGGTTTCTCTGTGGTAAAAGCGGATGCCTGGTTTCGATCTATCTAAATATTTGTCTGTCTATTTTTCTATGGATCAAGGATAAAAGGGCTGATTGGCTGTAAAGCTGATACTCCGGGCAAAAAGGTCCTGCTGTCTATCCTCCGTAAAGGGGTATACCTTCTTCCCCATTTTACAGTCGAGACTGGGCACACCGACGGGACAGCAGTGCAGAGTTCCAACTCTTCGTTTTCGAACTCTAAGAAGCGATCTCTTTACACAGCGATCGACCTAGGAGAGGGATCAGCCAAGAGGGCCTCTAAGAGACGTACTTGCGAACAGTATAGAAGCTCCATAAGCCCTTCATATCAAAGAATCAGAATATGCTGAGAAGAGGTCAGAAGTGTAATGTGAAACATAGCTTTTTAATGTACAATAAAGACTATACAGAAAAATGGTCAGGAGTACAACGCACAACATACACTATACTGGGAATGGGTCAAAAGTATAATGTACAGTGTAACATAGACTATAGAAAGAAAAGAGAGGAGTTTAATGCACAGCATAGACAATGCAGAGAAGGGGCCAGGAGTAACATATACTGTTTAGAGTACACAGTTAGTGTTTTTGTCCGTCTTAAGTTTTTTACTTTGATTGTGAATAAGCAATGAAAAATATGTGAGCCAAAAACATGTTGAGCGTGTGTCATCTAATGTTCTTGTCAGTATTGTGTGTTTTTTACATGTGTTGTGCTCTGGCCAGAGTGGATTACTTCTCTTGCACATTATTTGGTCTGAGTTTTCTCTGTGGTAAAAGTGGATGCCTGGTTTGGATCTATCTATCTAAATATTTGTCTGTATTTTTCTATGGATCAAGGATAAAAGGGCTGATTGGCTGTAAAGCTGATACTCCGGGCAAAAAGATCCTGCTGTCTGTCCTCCGTAAAGGGGTATACCTTCTTCCCCATTTTACAGTCGAGACTGGGCACACCGACGGGACAGCAGTGCAGAGTTCCAACTCTTCGTTTTCGATCTCTAAGAAGCGATCTCTTTATACAGCCATCCCTCTCCTAGGTAGAGAGGGATGAGCCAAGAGGGCCTCTAAGAGACGTACTTGCGAACAGTATAGAAGCTCCATAAGCCCTTCATATCAAAGAATCAGAATATGCTGAGAAGAGGTCAGAAGTGTAATGTGAATCATTGCTTTTTAATGTACAATCAAAAGCATACAGAAAAAAGGTCAGGAGTACAACGTACAACATACACTATACTGGGAATGGGTCAAAAGTATAATGTACAGTGTAACATAGACTATAGAAAGAAAAGGGAGGAGTTTAATGCACAGCATAGACAATGCAGAGAAGGGGCCAGGAGTAACATATACTGTTTAGAGTATACAGTTAGTGTTTGTCGGTCTTAAGTGTTTTACTTTGATTGTGAATAAGAAATGAAAAATATGTGAGCCAAAAACATGTTGAGCGTGTGTCATCTAATGTTCTTGTCAGTATTGTGTGTTTTTTACATGTGTTGTGCTCTGGCCAGAGTGGAATACGTCTCTGGCACATTATTTGGTCTGAGTTTTCTCTGTGGTAAAAGCGGATGCCTGGTTTCGATCTATCTAAATATTTGTCTGTCTATTTTTCTATGGATCAAGGATAAAAGGGCTGATTGGCTGTAAAGCTGATACTCCGGGCAAAAAGGTCCTGCTGTCTATCCTCCGTAAAGGGGTATACCTTCTTCCCCATTTTACAGTCGAGACTGGGCACACCGACGGGACAGCAGTGCAGAGTTCCAACTCTTCGTTTTCGAACTCTAAGAAGCGATCTCTTTACACAGCGATCGACCTAGGAGAGGGATCAGCCAAGAGGGCCTCTAAGAGACGTACTTGCGAACAGTATAGAAGCTCCATAAGCCCTTCATATCAAAGAATCAGAATATGCTGAGAAGAGGTCAGAAGTGTAATGTGAAACATAGCTTTTTAATGTACAATAAAGACTATACAGAAAAATGGTCAGGAGTACAACGTACAACATACACTATACTGGGAATGGGTCAAAAGTATAATGTACAGTGTAACATAGACTATAGAAAGAAAAGAGAGGAGTTTAATGCACAGCATAGACAATGCAGAGAAGGGGCCAGGAGTAACATATACTGTTTAGAGTACACAGTTAGTGTTTTTGTCCGTATTAAGTTTTTTACTTTGATTGTGAATAAGCAATGAAAAATATGTGAGCCAAAAACATGTTGAGCGTGTGTCATCTAATGTTCTTGTCAGTATTGTGTGTTTTTTACATGTATTGTGCTCTGGCCAGAGTGGATTACTTCTCTTGCACATTATTTGGTCTGAGTTTTCTCTGTGGTAAAAGTGGATGCCTGGTTTGGATCTATCTATCTACATATTTGTCTGTATTTTTCTATGGATCAAGGATAAAAGGGCTGATTGGCTGTAAAGCTGATACTCCGGGCAAAAAGATCCTGCTGTCTGTCCTCCGTAAAGGTGTATAACTTCTTCCCCATTTTACAGTCGAGACTGGGCACACCGACGGGACAGCAGTGCAGAGTTCCAACTCTTCGTTTTCGATCTCTAAGAAGCGATCTCTTTATACAGCCATCCCTCTCCTAGGTAGAGAGGGATGAGCCAAGAGGGCCTCTAAGAGACGTACTTGCGAACAGTATAGAAGCTCCATAAGCCCTTCATATCAAAGAATCAGAATATGCTGAGAAGAGGTCAGAAGTGTAATGTGAATCATTGCTTTTTAATGTACAATCAAAAGCATACAGAAAAAAGGTCAGGAGTACAACGTACAACATACACTATACTGGGAATGGGTCAAAAGTATAATGTACAGTGTAACATAGACTATAGAAAGAAAAGAGAGGAGTTTAATGCACAGCATAGACAATGCAGAGAAGGGGCCAGGAGTAACATATACTGTTTAGAGTACACAGTTAGTGTTTTTGTCCGTCTTAAGTTTTTTACTTTGATTGTGAATAAGCAATGAAAAATATGTGAGCCAAAAACATGTTGAGCGTGTGTCATCTAATGTTCTTGTCAGTATTGTGTGTTTTTTACATGTGTTGTGCTCTGGCTAGAGTGGATTACTTCTCTTGCACATTATTTGGTCTGAGTTTTCTCTGTGGTAAAAGTGGATGCCTGGTTTGGATCTATCTATCTACATATTTGTCTGTATTTTTCTATGGATCAAGGATAAAAGGGCTGATTGGCTGTAAAGCTGATACTCCGGGCAAAAAGATCCTGCTGTCTGTCCTCCGTAAAGGGGTATACCTTCTTCCCCATTTTACAGTCGAGACTGGGCACACCGACGGGACAGCAGTGCAGAGTTCCAACTCTTCGTTTTCGATCTCTAAGAAGCGATATCTTTATACAGCCATCCCTCTCCTAGGTAGAGAGGGATGAGCCAAGAGGGCCTCTAAGAGACGTACTTGCGAACAGTATAGAAGCTCCATAAGCCCTTCATATCAAAGAATCAGAATATGCTGAGAAGAGGTCAGAAGTGTAATGTGAATCATTGCTTTTTAATGTACAATCAAAAGCATACAGAAAAAAGGTCAGGAGTACAACGTACAACATACACTATACTGGGAATGGGTCAAAAGTATAATGTACAGTGTAACATAGACTATAGAAAGAAAAGGGAGGAGTTTAATGCACAGCATAGACAATGCAGAGAAGGGGCCAGGAGTAACATATACTGTTTAGAGTATACAGTTAGTGTTTGTCGGTCTTAAGTGTTTTACTTTGATTGTGAATAAGAAATGAAAAATATGTGAGCCAAAAACATGTTGAGCGTGTGTCATCTAATGTTCTTGTCAGTATTGTGTGTTTTTTACATGTGTTGTCCTCTGGCCAGAGTGGAATACTTCTCTGGCACATTATTTGGTCTGAGTTTTCTCTGTGGTAAAAGCGGATGCCTGGTTTCGATCTATCTAAATATTTGTCTGTCTATTTTTCTATGGATCAAGGATAAAAGGGCTGATTGGCTGTAAAGCTGATACTCCGGGCAAAAAGGTCCTGCTGTCTATCCTCCGTAAAGGGGTATACCTTCTTCCCCATTTTACAGTCGAGACTGGGCACACCGACGGGACAGCAGTGCAGAGTTCCAACTCTTCGTTTTCGAACTCTAAGAAGCGATCTCTTTACACAGCGATCGACCTAGGAGAGGGATCAGCCAAGAGGGCCTCTAAGAGACGTACTTGCGAACAGTATAGAAGCTCCATAAGCCCTTCATATCAAAGAATCAGAATATGCTGAGAAGAGGTCAGAAGTGTAATGTGAAACATAGCTTTTTAATGTACAATAAAGACTATACAGAAAAATGGTCAGGAGTACAACGTACAACATACACTATACTGGGAATGGGTCAAAAGTATAATGTACAGTGTAACATAGACTATAGAAAGAAAAGAGAGGAGTTTAATGCACAGCATAGACAATGCAGAGAAGGGGCCAGGAGTAACATATACTGTTTAGAGTACACAGTTAGTGTTTTTGTCCGTCTTAAGTTTTTTACTTTGATTGTGAATAAGCAATGAAAAATATGTGAGCCAAAAACATGTTGAGCGTGTGTCATCTAATGTTCTTGTCAGTATTGTGTGTTTTTTACATGTGTTGTGCTCTGGCCAGAGTGGATTACTTCTCTTGCACATTATTTGGTCTGAGTTTTCTCTGTGGTAAAAGTGGATGCCTGGTTTGGATCTATCTATCTACATATTTGTCTGTATTTTTCTATGGATTAAGGATAAAAGGGCTGATTGGCTGTAAAGCTGATACTCCGGGCAAAAAGGTCCTGCTGTCTATCCTCCGTAAAGGGGTATACCTTCTTCCCCATTTTACAGTCGAGACTGGGCACACCGACGGGACAGCAGTGCAGAGTTCCAACTCTTCGTTTTCGAACTCTAAGAAGCGATCTCTTTACACAGCGATCGACCTAGGAGAGGGATCAGCCAAGAGGGCCTCTAAGAGACGTACTTGCGAACAGTATAGAAGCTCCATAAGCCCTTCATATCAAAGAATCAGAATATGCTGAGAAGAGGTCAGAAGTGTAATGTGAATCATTGCTTTTTAATGTACAATCAAAAGCATACAGAAAAAAGGTCAGGAGTACAACGTACAACATACACTATACTGGGAATGGGTCAAAAGTATAATGTACAGTGTAACATAGACTATAGAAAGAAAAGGGAGGAGTTTAATGCACAGCATAGACAATGCAGAGAAGGGGCCAGGAGTAACATATACTGTTTAGAGTATACAGTTAGTGTTTGTCGGTCTTAAGTGTTTTACTTTGATTGTGAATAAGAAATGAAAAATATGTGAGCCAAAAACATGTTGAGCGTGTGTCATCTAATGTTCTTGTCAGTATTGTGTGTTTTTTACATGTGTTGTCCTCTGGCCAGAGTGGAATACTTCTCTGGCACATTATTTGGTCTGAGTTTTCTCTGTGGTAAAAGCGGATGCCTGGTTTCGATCTATCTAAATATTTGTCTGTCTATTTTTCTATGGATCAAGGATAAAAGGGCTGATTGGCTGTAAAGCTGATACTCCGGGCAAAAAGGTCCTGCTGTCTATCCTCCGTAAAGGGGTATACCTTCTTCCCCATTTTACAGTCGAGACTGGGCACACCGACGGTACAGCAGTGCAGAGTTCCAACTCTTCGTTTTCGAACTCTAAGAAGCGATCTCTTTACACAGCGATCGACCTAGGAGAGGGATCAGCCAAGAGGGCCTCTAAGAGACGTACTTGCGAACAGTATAGAAGCTCCATAAGCCCTTCATATCAAAGAATCAGAATATGCTGAGAAGATGTCAGAAGTGTAATGTGAAACATAGCTTTTTAATGTACAATAAAGACTATACAGAAAAATGGTCAGGAGTACAACGTACAACATACACTATACTGGGAATGGGTCAAAAGTATAATGTACAGTGTAACATAGACTATAGAAAGAAAAGAGAGGAGTTTAATGCACAGCATAGACAATGCAGAGAAGGGGCCAGGAGTAACATATACTGTTTAGAGTACACAGTTAGTGTTTTTGTCCGTCTTAAGTTTTTTACTTTGATTGTGAATAAGCAATGAAAAATATGTGAGCCAAAAACATGTTGAGCGTGTGTCATCTAATGTTCTTGTCAGTATTGTGTGTTTTTTACATGTGTTGTGCTCTGGCCAGAGTGGATTACTTCTCTTGCACATTATTTGGTCTGAGTTTTCTCTGTGGTAAAAGTGGATGCCTGGTTTGGATCTATCTATCTAAATATTTGTCTGTATTTTTCTATGGATCAAGGATAAAAGGGCTGATTGGCTGTAAAGCTGATACTCCGGGCAAAAAGATCCTGCTGTCTGTCCTCCGTAAAGGGGTATACCTTCTTCCCCATTTTACAGTCGAGACTGGGCACACCGACGGGACAGCAGTGCAGAGTTCCAACTCTTCGTTTTCGATCTCTAAGAAGCGATCTCTTTATACAGCCATCCCTCTCCTAGGTAGAGAGGGATGAGCCAAGAGGGCCTCTAAGAGACGTACTTGCGAACAGTATAGAAGCTCCATAAGCCCTTCATATCAAAGAATCAGAATATGCTGAGAAGAGGTCAGAAGTGTAATGTGAATCATTGCTTTTTAATGTACAATCAAAAGCATACAGAAAAAAGGTCAGGAGTACAACGTACAACATACACTATACTGGGAATGGGTCAAAAGTATAATGTACAGTGTAACATAGACTATAGAAAGAAAAGGGAGGAGTTTAATGCACAGCATAGACAATGCAGAGAAGGGGCCAGGAGTAACATATACTGTTTAGAGTATACAGTTAGTGTTTGTCGGTCTTAAGTGTTTTACTTTGATTGTGAATAAGAAATGAAAAATATGTGAGCCAAAAACATGTTGAGCGTGTGTCATCTAATGTTCTTGTCAGTATTGTGTGTTTTTTACATGTGTTGTGCTCTGGCCAGAGTGGAATACTTCTCTGGCACATTATTTGGTCTGAGTTTTCTCTGTGGTAAAAGCGGATGCCTGGTTTCGATCTATCTAAATATTTGTCTGTCTATTTTTCTATGGATCAAGGATAAAAGGGCTGATTGGCTGTAAAGCTGATACTCCGGGCAAAAAGGTCCTGCTGTCTATCCTCCGTAAAGGGGTATACCTTCTTCCCCATTTTACAGTCGAGACTGGGCACACCGACGGGACAGCAGTGCAGAGTTCCAACTCTTCGTTTTCGAACTCTAAGAAGCGATCTCTTTACACAGCGATCGACCTAGGAGAGGGATCAGCCAAGAGGGCCTCTAAGAGACGTACTTGCGAACAGTATAGAAGCTCCATAAGCCCTTCATATCAAAGAATCAGAATATGCTGAGAAGAGGTCAGAAGTGTAATGTGAAACATAGCTTTTTAATGTACAATAAAGACTATACAGAAAAATGGTCAGGAGTACAACGTACAACATACACTATACTGGGAATGGGTCAAAAGTATAATGTACAGTGTAACATAGACTATAGAAAGAAAAGAGAGGAGTTTAATGCACAGCATAGACAATGCAGAGAAGGGGCCAGGAGTAACATATACTGTTTAGAGTACACAGTTAGTGTTTTTGTCCGTCTTAAGTTTTTTACTTTGATTGTGAATAAGCAATGAAAAATATGTGAGCCAAAAACATGTTGAGCGTGTGTCATCTAATGTTCTTGTCAGTATTGTGTGTTTTTTACATGTGTTGTGCTCTGGCCAGAGTGGATTACTTCTCTTGCACATTATTTGGTCTGAGTTTTCTCTGTGGTAAAAGTGGATGCCTGGTTTGGATCTATCTATCTACATATTTGTCTGTATTTTTCTATGGATTAAGGATAAAAGGGCTGATTGGCTGTAAAGCTGATACTCCGGGCAAAAAGGTCCTGCTGTCTATCCTCCGTAAAGGGGTATACCTTCTTCCCCATTTTACAGTCGAGACTGGGCACACCGACGGGACAGCAGTGCAGAGTTCCAACTCTTCGTTTTCGAACTCTAAGAAGCGATCTCTTTACACAGCGATCGACCTAGGAGAGGGATCAGCCAAGAGGGCCTCTAAGAGACGTACTTGCGAACAGTATAGAAGCTCCATAAGCCCTTCATATCAAAGAATCAGAATATGCTGAGAAGAGGTCAGAAGTGTAATGTGAATCATTGCTTTTTAATGTACAATCAAAAGCATACAGAAAAAAGGTCAGGAGTACAACGTACAACATACACTATACTGGGAATGGGTCAAAAGTATAATGTACAGTGTAACATAGACTATAGAAAGAAAAGGGAGGAGTTTAATGCACAGCATAGACAATGCAGAGAAGGGGCCAGGAGTAACATATACTGTTTAGAGTATACAGTTAGTGTTTGTCGGTCTTAAGTGTTTTACTTTGATTGTGAATAAGAAATGAAAAATATGTGAGCCAAAAACATGTTGAGCGTGTGTCATCTAATGTTCTTGTCAGTATTGTGTGTTTTTTACATGTGTTGTCCTCTGGCCAGAGTGGAATACTTCTCTGGCACATTATTTGGTCTGAGTTTTCTCTGTGGTAAAAGCGGATGCCTGGTTTCGATCTATCTAAATATTTGTCTGTCTATTTTTCTATGGATCAAGGATAAAAGGGCTGATTGGCTGTAAAGCTGATACTCCGGGCAAAAAGGTCCTGCTGTCTATCCTCCGTAAAGGGGTATACCTTCTTCCCCATTTTACAGTCGAGACTGGGCACACCGACGGTACAGCAGTGCAGAGTTCCAACTCTTCGTTTTCGAACTCTAAGAAGCGATCTCTTTACACAGCGATCGACCTAGGAGAGGGATCAGCCAAGAGGGCCTCTAAGAGACGTACTTGCGAACAGTATAGAAGCTCCATAAGCCCTTCATATCAAAGAATCAGAATATGCTGAGAAGATGTCAGAAGTGTAATGTGAAACATAGCTTTTTAATGTACAATAAAGACTATACAGAAAAATGGTCAGGAGTACAACGTACAACATACACTATACTGGGAATGGGTCAAAAGTATAATGTACAGTGTAACATAGACTATAGAAAGAAAAGAGAGGAGTTTAATGCACAGCATAGACAATGCAGAGAAGGGGCCAGGAGTAACATATACTGTTTAGAGTACACAGTTAGTGTTTTTGTCCGTCTTAAGTTTTTTACTTTGATTGTGAATAAGCAATGAAAAATATGTGAGCCAAAAACATGTTGAGCGTGTGTCATCTAATGTTCTTGTCAGTATTGTGTGTTTTTTACATGTGTTGTGCTCTGGCCAGAGTGGATTACTTCTCTTGCACATTATTTGGTCTGAGTTTTCTCTGTGGTAAAAGTGGATGCCTGGTTTGGATCTATCTATCTAAATATTTGTCTGTATTTTTCTATGGATCAAGGATAAAAGGGCTGATTGGCTGTAAAGCTGATACTCCGGGCAAAAAGATCCTGCTGTCTGTCCTCCGTAAAGGGGTATACCTTCTTCCCCATTTTACAGTCGAGACTGGGCACACCGACGGGACAGCAGTGCAGAGTTCCAACTCTTCGTTTTCGATCTCTAAGAAGCGATCTCTTTATACAGCCATCCCTCTCCTAGGTAGAGAGGGATGAGCCAAGAGGGCCTCTAAGAGACGTACTTGCGAACAGTATAGAAGCTCCATAAGCCCTTCATATCAAAGAATCAGAATATGCTGAGAAGAGGTCAGAAGTGTAATGTGAATCATTGCTTTTTAATGTACAATCAAAAGCATACAGAAAAAAGGTCAGGAGTACAACGTACAACATACACTATACTGGGAATGGGTCAAAAGTATAATGTACAGTGTAACATAGACTATAGAAAGAAAAGGGAGGAGTTTAATGCACAGCATAGACAATGCAGAGAAGGGGCCAGGAGTAACATATACTGTTTAGAGTATACAGTTAGTGTTTGTCGGTCTTAAGTGTTTTACTTTGATTGTGAATAAGAAATGAAAAATATGTGAGCCAAAAACATGTTGAGCGTGTGTCATCTAATGTTCTTGTCAGTATTGTGTGTTTTTTACATGTGTTGTGCTCTGGCCAGAGTGGAATACTTCTCTGGCACATTATTTGGTCTGAGTTTTCTCTGTGGTAAAAGCGGATGCCTGGTTTCGATCTATCTAAATATTTGTCTGTCTATTTTTCTATGGATCAAGGATAAAAGGGCTGATTGGCTGTAAAGCTGATACTCCGGGCAAAAAGGTCCTGCTGTCTATCCTCCGTAAAGGGGTATACCTTCTTCCCCATTTTACAGTCGAGACTGGGCACACCGACGGGACAGCAGTGCAGAGTTCCAACTCTTCGTTTTCGAACTCTAAGAAGCGATCTCTTTACACAGCGATCGACCTAGGAGAGGGATCAGCCAAGAGGGCCTCTAAGAGACGTACTTGCGAACAGTATAGAAGCTCCATAAGCCCTTCATATCAAAGAATCAGAATATGCTGAGAAGAGGTCAGAAGTGTAATGTGAAACATAGCTTTTTAATGTACAATAAAGACTATACAGAAAAATGGTCAGGAGTACAACGTACAACATACACTATACTGGGAATGGGTCAAAAGTATAATGTACAGTGTAACATAGACTATAGAAAGAAAAGAGAGGAGTTTAATGCACAGCATAGACAATGCAGAGAAGGGGCCAGGAGTAACATATACTGTTTAGAGTACACACTTAGTGTTTTTGTCCGTCTTAAGTTTTTTACTTTGATTGTGAATAAGCAATGAAAAATATGTGAGCCAAAAACATGTTGAGCGTGTGTCATCTAATGTTCTTGTCAGTATTGTGTGTTTTTTACATGTGTTGTGCTCTGGCCAGAGTGGATTACTTCTCTTGCACATTATTTGGTCTGAGTTTTCTCTGTGGTAAAAGTGGATGCCTGGTTTGGATCTATCTATCTACATATTTGTCTGTATTTTTCTATGGATCAAGGATAAAAGGGCTGATTGGCTGTAAAGCTGATACTCCGGGCAAAAAGATCCTGCTGTCTGTCCTCCGTAAAGGGGTATACCTTCTTCCCCATTTTACAGTCGAGACTGGGCACACCGACGGGACAGCAGTGCAGAGTTCCAACTCTTCGTTTTCGATCTCTAAGAAGCGATCTCTTTATACAGCCATCCCTCTCCTAGGTAGAGAGGGATGAGCCAAGAGGGCCTCTAAGAGACGTACTTGCGAACAGTATAGAAGCTCCATAAGCCCTTCATATCAAAGAATCAGAATATGCTGAGAAGAGGTCAGAAGTGTAATGTGAATCATTGCTTTTTAATGTACAATCAAAAGCATACAGAAAAAAGGTCAGGAGTACAACGTACAACATACACTATACTGGGAATGGGTCAAAAGTATAATGTACAGTGTAACATAGACTATAGAAAGAAAAGGGAGGAGTTTAATGCACAGCATAGACAATGCAGAGAAGGGGCCAGGAGTAACATATACTGTTTAGAGTATACAGTTAGTGTTTGTCGGTCTTAAGTGTTTTACTTTGATTGTGAATAAGAAATGAAAAATATGTGAGCCAAAAACATGTTGAGCGTGTGTCATCTAATGTTCTTGTCAGTATTGTGTGTTTTTTACATGTGTTGTGCTCTGGCCAGAGTGGAATACTTCTCTGGCACATTATTTGGTCTGAGTTTTCTCTGTGGTAAAAGCGGATGCCTGGTTTCGATCTATCTAAATATTTGTCTGTCTATTTTTCTATGGATCAAGGATAAAAGGGCTGATTGGCTGTAAAGCTGATACTCCGGGCAAAAAGGTCCTGCTGTCTATCCTCCGTAAAGGGGTATACCTTCTTCCCCATTTTACAGTCGAGACTGGGCACACCGACGGGACAGCAGTGCAGAGTTCCAACTCTTCGTTTTCGAACTCTAAGAAGCGATCTCTTTACACAGCGATCGACCTAGGAGAGGGATCAGCCAAGAGGGCCTCTAAGAGACGTACTTGCGAACAGTATAGAAGCTCCATAAGCCCTTCATATCAAAGAATCAGAATATGCTGAGAAGAGGTCAGAAGTGTAATGTGAAACATAGCTTTTTAATGTACAATAAAGACTATACAGAAAAATGGTCAGGAGTACAACGTACAACATACACTATACTGGGAATGGGTCAAAAGTATAATGTACAGTGTAACATAGACTATAGAAAGAAAAGAGAGGAGTTTAATGCACAGCATAGACAATGCAGAGAAGGGGCCAGGAGTAACATATACTGTTTAGAGTACACACTTAGTGTTTTTGTCCGTCTTAAGTTTTTTACTTTGATTGTGAATAAGCAATGAAAAATATGTGAGCCAAAAACATGTTGAGCGTGTGTCATCTAATGTTCTTGTCAGTATTGTGTGTTTTTTACATGTGTTGTGCTCTGGCCAGAGTGGATTACTTCTCTTGCACATTATTTGGTCTGAGTTTTCTCTGTGGTAAAAGTGGATGCCTGGTTTGGATCTATCTATCTACATATTTGTCTGTATTTTTCTATGGATCAAGGATAAAAGGGCTGATTGGCTTTAAAGCTGATACTCCGGGCAAAAAGATCCTGCTGTCTGTCCTCCGTAAAGGGGTATACCTTCTTCCCCATTTTACAGTCGAGACTGGGCACACCGACGGGACAGCAGTGCAGAGTTCCAACTCTTCGTTTTCGAACTCTAAGAAGCGATCTCTTTACACAGCGATCGACCTAGGAGAGGGATCAGCCAAGAGGGCCTCTAAGAGACGTACTTGCGAACAGTATAGAAGCTCCATAAGCCCTTCATATCAAAGAATCAGAATATGCTGAGAAGAGGTCAGAAGTGTAATGTGAAACATAGCTTTTTAATGTACAATAAAGACTATACAGAAAAATGGTCAGGAGTACAACGTACAACATACACTATACTGGGAATGGGTCAAAAGTATAATGTACAGTGTAACATAGACTATAGAAAGAAAAGGGAGGAGTTTAATGCACAGCATAGACAATGCAGAGAAGGGGCCAGGAGTAACATATACTGTTTAGAGTATACAGTTAGTGTTTGTCGGTCTTAAGTGTTTTACTTTGATTGTGAATAAGAAATGAAAAATATGTGAGCCAAAAACATGTTGAGCGTGTGTCATCTAATGTTCTTGTCAGTATTGTGTGTTTTTTACATGTGTTGTGCTCTGGCCAGAGTGGAATACTTCTCTGGCACATTATTTGGTCTGAGTTTTCTCTGTGGTAAAAGCGGATGCCTGGTTTCGATCTATCTAAATATTTGTCTGTCTATTTTTCTATGGATCAAGGATAAAAGGGCTGATTGGCTGTAAAGCTGATACTCCGGGCAAAAAGGTCCTGCTGTCTATCCTCCGTAAAGGGGTATACCTTCTTCCCCATTTTACAGTCGAGACTGGGCACACCGACGGGACAGCAGTGCAGAGTTCCAACTCTTCGTTTTCGAACTCTAAGAAGCGATCTCTTTACACAGCGATCGACCTAGGAGAGGGATCAGCCAAGAGGGCCTCTAAGAGACGTACTTGCGAACAGTATAGAAGCTCCATAAGCCCTTCATATCAAAGAATCAGAATATGCTGAGAAGAGGTCAGAAGTGTAATGTGAAACATAGCTTTTTAATGTACAATAAAGACTATACAGAAAAATGGTCAGGAGTACAACGTACAACATACACTATACTGGGAATGGGTCAAAAGTATAATGTACAGTGTAACATAGACTATAGAAAGAAAAGAGAGGAGTTTAATGCACAGCATAGACAATGCAGAGAAGGGGCCAGGAGTAACATATACTGTTTAGAGTACACAGTTAGTGTTTTTGTCCGTCTTAAGTGTTTTACTTTGATTGTGAATAAGAAATGAAAAATATGTGAGCCAAAAACATGTTGAGCGTGTGTCATCTAATGTTCTTGTCAGTATTGTGTGTTTTTTACATGTGTTGTCCTCTGGCCAGAGTGGAATACTTCTCTGGCACATTATTTGGTCTGAGTTTTCTCTGTGGTAAAAGCGGATGCCTGGTTTGGATCTATCTAAATATTTGTCTGTCTATTTTTCTATGGATCAAGGATAAAAGGGCTGATTGGCTGTAAAGCTGATACTCCGGGCAAAAAGGTCCTGCTGTCTATCCTCCGTAAAGGGGTATACCTTCTTCCCCATTTTACAGTCGAGACTGGGCACACCGACGGGACAGCAGTGCAGAGTTCCAACTCTTCGTTTTCGAACTCTAAGAAGCGATCTCTTTACACAGCGATCGACCTAGGAGAGGGATCAGCCAAGAGGGCCTCTAAGAGACGTACTTGCGAACAGTATAGAAGCTCCATAAGCCCTTCATATCAAAGAATCAGAATATGCTGAGAAGAGGTCAGAAGTGTAATGTGAAACATAGCTTTTTAATGTACAATAAAGACTATACAGAAAAATGGTCAGGAGTACAACATACAACATACACTATACTGGGAATGGGTCAAAAGTATAATGTACAGTGTAACATAGACTATAGAAAGAAAAGAGAGGAGTTTAATGCACAGCATAGACAATGCAGAGAAGGGGCCAGGAGTAACATATACTGTTTAGAGTACACAGTTAGTGTTTTTGTCCGTCTTAAGTTTTTTACTTTGATTGTGAATAAGCAATGAAAAATATGTGAGCCAAAAACATGTTGAGCGTGTGTCATCTAATGTTATTGTCAGTATTGTGTGTTTTTTACATGTGTTGTGCTCTGGCCAGAGTGGATTACTTCTCTTGCACATTATTTGGTCTGAGTTTTCTCTGTGGTAAAAGTGGATGCCTGGTTTGGATCTATCTATCTAAATATTTGTCTGTATTTTTCTATGGATCAAGGATAAAAGGGCTGATTGGCTGTAAAGCTGATACTCCGGGCAAAAAGATCCTGCTGTCTGTCCTCCGTAAAGGGGTATACCTTCTTCCCCATTTTACAGTCGAGACTGGGCACACCGACGGGACAGCAGTGCAGAGTTCCAACTCTTCGTTTTCGATCTCTAAGAAGCGATCTCTTTATACAGCCATCCCTTTCCTAGGTAGAGAGGGATGAGCCAAGAGGGCCTCTAAGAGACGTACTTGCGAACAGTATAGAAGCTCCATAAGCCCTTCATATCAAAGAATCAGAATATGCTGAGAAGAGGTCAGAAGTGTAATGTGAATCATTGCTTTTTAATGTACAATCAAAAGCATACAGAAAAAAGGTCAGGAGTACAACGTACAACATACACTATACTGGGAATGGGTCAAAAGTATAATGTACAGTGTAACATAGACTATAGAAAGAAAAGGGAGGAGTTTAATGCACAGCATAGACAATGCAGAGAAGGGGCCAGGAGTAACATATACTGTTTAGAGTATACAGTTAGTGTTTGTCGGTCTTAAGTGTTTTACTTTGATTGTGAATAAGAAATGAAAAATATGTGAGCCAAAAACATGTTGAGCGTGTGTCATCTAATGTTCTTGTCAGTATTGTGTGTTTTTTACATGTGTTGTGCTCTGGCCAGAGTGGAATACTTCTCTGGCACATTATTTGGTCTGAGTTTTCTCTGTGGTAAAAGCGGATGCCTGGTTTCGATCTATCTAAATATTTGTCTGTCTATTTTTCTATGGATCAAGGATAAAAGGGCTGATTGGCTGTAAAGCTGATACTCCGGGCAAAAAGGTCCTGCTGTCTATCCTCCGTAAAGGGGTATACCTTCTTCCCCATTTTACAGTCGAGACTGGGCACACCGACGGGACAGCAGTGCAGAGTTCCAACTCTTCGTTTTCGAACTCTAAGAAGCGATCTCTTTACACAGCGATCGACCTAGGAGAGGGATCAGCCAAGAGGGCCTCTAAGAGACGTACTTGCGAACAGTATAGAAGCTCCATAAGCCCTTCATATCAAAGAATCAGAATATGCTGAGAAGAGGTCAGAAGTGTAATGTGAAACATAGCTTTTTAATGTACAATAAAGACTATACAGAAAAATGGTCAGGAGTACAACGTACAACATACACTATACTGGGAATGGGTCAAAAGTATAATGTACAGTGTAACATAGACTATAGAAAGAAAAGAGAGGAGTTTAATGCACAGCATAGACAATGCAGAGAAGGGGCCAGGAGTAACATATACTGTTTAGAGTACACAGTTAGTGTTTTTGTCCGTCTTAAGTTTTTTACTTTGATTGTGAATAAGCAATGAAAAATATGTGAGCCAAAAACATGTTGAGCGTGTGTCATCTAATGTTCTTGTCAGTATTGTGTGTTTTTTACATGTGTTGTGCTCTGGCCAGAGTGGATTACTTCTCTTGCACATTATTTGGTCTGAGTTTTCTCTGTGGTAAAAGTGGATGCCTGGTTTGGATCTATCTATCTACATATTTGTCTGTATTTTTCTATGGATCAAGGATAAAAGGGCTGATTGGCTGTAAAGCTGATACTCCGGGCAAAAAGATCCTGCTGTCTGTCCTCCGTAAAGGGGTATACCTTCTTCCCCATTTTACAGTCGAGACTGGGCACACCGACGGGACAGCAGTGCAGAGTTCCAACTCTTCGTTTTCGATCTCTAAGAAGCGATCTCTTTATACAGCCATCCCTCTCCTAGGTAGAGAGGGATGAGCCAAGAGGGCCTCTAAGAGACGTACTTGCGAACAGTATAGAAGCTCCATAAGCCCTTCATATCAAAGAATCAGAATATGCTGAGAAGAGGTCAGAAGTGTAATGTGAATCATTGCTTTTTAATGTACAATCAAAAGCATACAGAAAAAAGGTCAGGAGTACAACGTACAACATACACTATACTGGGAATGGGTCAAAAGTATAATGTACAGTGTAACATAGACTATAGAAAGAAAAGGGAGGAGTTTAATGCACAGCATAGACAATGCAGAGAAGGGGCCAGTAGTAACATATACTGTTTAGAGTATACAGTTAGTGTTTGTCGGTCTTAAGTGTTTTACTTTGATTGTGAATAAGAAATGAAAAATATGTGAGCCCAAAACATGTTGAGCGTGTGTCATCTAATGTTCTTGTCAGTATTGTGTGTTTTTTACATGTGTTGTGCTCTGGCCAGAGTGGAATACTTCTCTGGCACATTATTTGGTCTGAGTTTTCTCTGTGGTAAAAGCGGATGCCTGGTTTCGATCTATCTAAATATTTGTCTGTCTATTTTTCTATGGATCAAGGATAAAAGGGCTGATTGGCTGTAAAGCTGATACTCCGGGCAAAAAGGTCCTGCTGTCTATCCTCCGTAAAGGGGTATACCTTCTTCCCCATTTTACAGTCGAGACTGGGCACACCGACGGGACAGCAGTGCAGAGTTCCAACTCTTCGTTTTCGAACTCTAAGAAGCGATCTCTTTACACAGCGATCGACCTAGGAGAGGGATCAGCCAAGAGGGCCTCTAAGAGACGTACTTGCGAACAGTATAGAAGCTCCATAAGCCCTTCATATCAAAGAATCAGAATATGCTGAGAAGAGGTCAGAAGTGTAATGTGAAACATAGCTTTTTAATGTACAATAAAGACTATACAGAAAAATGGTCAGGAGTACAACGTACAACATACACTATACTGGGAATGGGTCAAAAGTATAATGTACAGTGTAACATAGACTATAGAAAGAAAAGAGAGGAGTTTAATGCACAGCATAGACAATGCAGAGAAGGGGCCAGGAGTAACATATACTGTTTAGAGTACACAGTTAGTGTTTTTGTCCGTCTTAAGTTTTTTACTTTGATTGTGAATAAGCAATGAAAAATATGTGAGCCAAAAACATGTTGAGCGTGTGTCATCTAATGTTCTTGTCAGTATTGTGTGTTTTTTACATGTGTTGTGCTCTGGCCAGAGTGGATTACTTCTCTTGCACATTATTTGGTCTGAGTTTTCTCTGTGGTAAAAGTGGATGCCTGGTTTGGATCTATCTATCTACATATTTGTCTGTATTTTTCTATGGATTAAGGATAAAAGGGCTGATTGGCTGTAAAGCTGATACTCCGGGCAAAAAGGTCCTGCTGTCTATCCTCCGTAAAGGGGTATACCTTCTTCCCCATTTTACAGTCGAGACTGGGCACACCGACGGGACAGCAGTGCAGAGTTCCAACTCTTCGTTTTCGAACTCTAAGAAGCGATCTCTTTAAACAGCGATCGACCTAGGAGAGGGATCAGCCAAGAGGGCCTCTAAGAGACGTACTTGCGAACAGTATAGAAGCTCCATAAGCCCTTCATATCAAAGAATCAGAATATGCTGAGAAGAGGTCAGAAGTGTAATGTGAATCATTGCTTTTTAATGTACAATCAAAAGCATACAGAAAAAAGGTCAGGAGTACAACGTACAACATACACTATACTGGGAATGGGTCAAAAGTATAATGTACAGTGTAACATAGACTATAGAAAGAAAAGGGAGGAGTTTAATGCACAGCATAGACAATGCAGAGAAGGGGCCAGGAGTAACATATACTGTTTAGAGTATACAGTTAGTGTTTGTCGGTCTTAAGTGTTTTACTTTGATTGTGAATAAGAAATGAAAAATATGTGAGCCAAAAACATGTTGAGCGTGTGTCATCTAATGTTCTTGTCAGTATTGTGTGTTTTTTACATGTGTTGTGCTCTGGCCAGAGTGGAATACTTCTCTGGCACATTATTTGGTCTGAGTTTTCTCTGTGGTAAAAGCGGATGCCTGGTTTCGATCTATCTAAATATTTGTCTGTCTATTTTTCTATGGATCAAGGATAAAAGGGCTGATTGGCTGTAAAGCTGATACTCCGGGCAAAAAGGTCCTGCTGTCTATCCTCCGTAAAGGGGTATACCTTCTTCCCCATTTTACAGTCGAGACTGGGCACACCGACGGGACAGCAGTGCAGAGTTCCAACTCTTCGTTTTCGAACTCTAAGAAGCGATCTCTTTACACAGCGATCGACCTAGGAGAGGGATCAGCCAAGAGGGCCTCTAAGAGACGTACTTGCGAACAGTATAGAAGCTCCATAAGCCCTTCATATCAAAGAATCAGAATATGCTGAGAAGAGGTCAGAAGTGTAATGTGAAACATAGCTTTTTAATGTACAATAAAGACTATACAGAAAAATGGTCAGGAGTACAACGTACAACATACACTATACTGGGAATGGGTCAAAAGTATAATGTACAGTGTAACATAGACTATAGAAAGAAAAGAGAGGAGTTTAATGCACAGCATAGACAATGCAGAGAAGGGGCCAGGAGTAACATATACTGTTTAGAGTACACAGTTAGTGTTTTTGTCCGTCTTAAGTTTTTTACTTTGATTGTGAATAAGCAATGAAAAATATGTGAGCCAAAAACATGTTGAGCGTGTGTCATCTAATGTTCTTGTCAGTATTGTGTGTTTTTTACATGTGTTGTGCTCTGGCCAGAGTGGATTACTTCTCTTGCACATTATTTGGTCTGAGTTTTCTCTGTGGTAAAAGTGGATGCCTGGTTTGGATCTATCTATCTACATATTTGTCTGTATTTTTCTATGGATCAAGGATAAAAGGGCTGATTGGCTGTAAAGCTGATACTCCGGGCAAAAAGATCCTGCTGTCTGTCCTCCGTAAAGGTGTATCACTTCTTCCCCATTTTACAGTCGAGACTGGGCACACCGACGGGACAGCAGTGCAGAGTTCCAACTCTTCGTTTTCGATCTCTAAGAAGCGATCTCTTTATACAGCCATCCCTCTCCTAGGTAGAGAGGGATGAGCCAAGAGGGCCTCTAAGAGACGTACTTGCGAACAGTATAGAAGCTCCATAAGCCCTTCATATCAAAGAATCAGAATATGCTGAGAAGAGGTCAGAAGTGTAATGTGAATCATTGCTTTTTAATGTACAATCAAAAGCATACAGAAAAAAGGTCAGGAGTACAACGTACAACATACACTATACTGGGAATGGGTCAAAAGTATAATGTACAGTGTAACATAGACTATAGAAAGAAAAGGGAGGAGTTTAATGCACAGCATAGACAATGCAGAGAAGGGGCCAGGAGTAACATATACTGTTTAGAGTATACAGTTAGTGTTTGTCGGTCTTAAGTGTTTTACTTTGATTGTGAATAAGAAATGAAAAATATGTGAGCCAAAAACATGTTGAGCGTGTGTCATCTAATGTTCTTGTCAGTATTGTGTGTTTTTTACATGTGTTGTGCTCTGGCCAGAGTGGAATACTTCTCTGGCACATTATTTGGTCTGAGTTTTCTCTGTGGTAAAAGCGGATGCCTGGTTTCGATCTATCTAAATATTTGTCTGTCTATTTTTCTATGGATCAAGGATAAAAGGGCTGATTGGCTGTAAAGCTGATACTCCGGGCAAAAAGGTCCTGCTGTCTATCCTCCGTAAAGGGGTATACCTTCTTCCCCATTTTACAGTCGAGACTGGGCACACCGACGGGACAGCAGTGCAGAGTTCCAACTCTTCGTTTTCGAACTCTAAGAAGCGATCTCTTTACACAGCGATCGACCTAGGAGAGGGATCAGCCAAGAGGGCCTCTAAGAGACGTACTTGCGAACAGTATAGAAGCTCCATAAGCCCTTCATATCAAAGAATCAGAATATGCTGAGAAGAGGTCAGAAGTGTAATGTGAAACATAGCTTTTTAATGTACAATAAAGACTATACAGAAAAATGGTCAGGAGTACAACGTACAACATACACTATACTGGGAATGGGTCAAAAGTATAATGTACAGTGTAACATAGACTATAGAAAGAAAAGAGAGGAGTTTAATGCACAGCATAGACAATGCAGAGAAGGGGCCAGGAGTAACATATACTGTTTAGAGTACACAGTTAGTGTTTTTGTCCGTCTTAAGTTTTTTACTTTGATTGTGAATAAGCAATGAAAAATATGTGAGCCAAAAACATGTTGAGCGTGTGTCATCTAATGTTCTTGTCAGTATTGTGTGTTTTTTACATGTGTTGTGCTCTGGCCAGAGTGGATTACTTCTCTTGCACATTATTTGGTCTGAGTTTTCTCTGTGGTAAAAGTGGATGCCTGGTTTGGATCTATCTATCTACATATTTGTCTGTATTTTTCTATGGATCAAGGATAAAAGGGCTGATTGGCTGTAAAGTTGATACTCCGGGCAAAAAGATCCTGCTGTCTGTCCTCCGTAAAGGGGTATACCTTCTTCCCCATTTTACAGTCGAGACTGGGCACACCGATGGGACAGCAGTGCAGAGTTCCAACTCTTCGTTTTCGATCTCTAAGAAGCGATCTCTTTATACAGCCATCCCTCTCCTAGGTAGAGAGGGATGAGCCAAGAGGGCCTCTAAGAGACGTACTTGCGAACAGTATAGAAGCTCCATAAGCCCTTCATATCAAAGAATCAGAATATGCTGAGAAGAGGTCAGAAGTGTAATGTGAATCATTGCTTTTTAATGTACAATCAAAAGCATACAGAAAAAAGGTCAGGAGTACAACGTACAACATACACTATACTGGGAATGGGTCAAAAGTATAATGTACAGTGTAACATAGACTATAGAAAGAAAAGGGAGGAGTTTAATGCACAGCATAGACAATGCAGAGAAGGGGCCAGGAGTAACATATACTGTTTAGAGTATACAGTTAGTGTTTGTCCGTCTTAAGTGTTTTACTTTGATTGTGAATAAGAAATGAAAAATATGTGAGCCAAAAACATGTTGAGCGTGTGTCATCTAATGTTCTTGTCAGTATTGTGTGTTTTTTACATGTGTTGTGCTCTGGCCAGAGTGGAATACTTCTCTGGCACATTATTTGGTCTGAGTTTTCTCTGTGGTAAAAGCGGATGCCTGGTTTCGATCTATCTAAATATTTGTCTGTCTATTTTTCTATGGATCAAGGATAAAAGGGCTGATTGGCTGTAAAGCTGATACTCCGGGCAAAAAGGTCCTGCTGTCTATCCTCCGTAAAGGGGTATACCTTCTTCCCCATTTTACAGTCGAGACTGGGCACACCGACGGGACAGCAGTGCAGAGTTCCAACTCTTCGTTTTCGAACTCTAAGAAGCGATCTCTTTACACAGCGATCGACCTAGGAGAGGGATCAGCCAAGAGGGCCTCTAAGAGACGTACTTGCGAACAGTATAGAAGCTCCATAAGCCCTTCATATCAAAGAATCAGAATATGCTGAGAAGAGGTCAGAAGTGTAATGTGAAACATAGCTTTTTAATGTACAATAAAGACTATACAGAAAAATGGTCAGGAGTACAACGTACAACATACACTATACTGGGAATGGGTCAAAAGTATAATGTACAGTGTAACATAGACTATAGAAAGAAAAGAGAGGAGTTTAATGCACAGCATAGACAATGCAGAGAAGGGGCCAGGAGTAACATATACTGTTTAGAGTACACAGTTAGTGTTTTTGTCCGTCTTAAGTTTTTTACTTTGATTGTGAATAAGCAATGAAAAATATGTGAGCCAAAAACATGTTGAGCGTGTGTCATCTAATGTTCTTGTCAGTATTGTGTGTTTTTTACATGTGTTGTGCTCTGGCCAGAGTGGATTACTTCTCTTGCACATTATTTGGTCTTAGTTTTCTCTGTGGTAAAAGTGGATGCCTGGTTTGGATCTATCTATCTACATATTTGTCTGTATTTTTCTATGGATCAAGGATAAAAGGGCTGATTGGCTGTAAAGCTGATACTCCGGGCAAAAAGATCCTGCTGTCTGTCCTCCGTAAAGGGGTATACCTTCTTCCCCATTTTACAGTCGAGACTGGGCACACCGACGGGACAGCAGTGCAGAGTTCCAACTCTTCGTTTTCGATCTCTAAGAAGCGATCTCTTTATACAGCCATCCCTCTCCTAGGTAGAGAGGGATGAGCCAAGAGGGCCTCTAAGAGACGTACTTGCGAACAGTATAGAAGCTCCATAAGCCCTTCATATCAAAGAATCAGAATATGCTGAGAAGAGGTCAGAAGTGTAATGTGAATCATTGCTTTTTAATGTACAATCAAAAGCATACAGAAAAAAGGTCAGGAGTACAACGTACAACATACACTATACTGGGAATGGGTCAAAAGTATAATGTACAGTGTAACATAGACTATAGAAAGAAAAGGGAGGAGTTTAATGCACAGCATAGACAATGCAGAGAAGGGGCCAGGAGTAACATATACTGTTTAGAGTATACAGTTAGTGTTTGTCGGTCTTAAGTGTTTTACTTTGATTGTGAATAAGAAATGAAAAATATGTGAGCCAAAAACATGTTGAGCGTGTGTCATCTAATGTTCTTGTCAGTATTGTGTGTTTTTTACATGTGTTGTGCTCTGGCCAGAGTGGAATACTTCTCTGGCACATTATTTGGTCTGAGTTTTCTCTGTGGTAAAAGCGGATGCCTGGTTTCGATCTATCTAAATATTTGTCTGTCTATTTTTCTATGGATCAAGGATAAAAGGGCTGATTGGCTGTAAAGCTGATACTCCGGGTAAAAAGGTCCTGCTGTCTATCCTCCGTAAAGGGGTATACCTTCTTCCCCATTTTACAGTCGAGACTGGGCACACCGACGGGACAGCAGTGCAGAGTTCCAACTCTTCGTTTTCGAACTCTAAGAAGCGATCTCTTTACACAGCGATCGACCTAGGAGAGGGATCAGCCAAGAGGGCCTCTAAGAGACGTACTTGCGAACAGTATAGAAGCTCCATAAGCCCTTCATATCAAAGAATCAGAATATGCTGAGAAGAGGTCAGAAGTGTAATGTGAAACATAGCTTTTTAATGTACAATAAAGACTATACAGAAAAATGGTCAGGAGTACAACGTACAACATACACTATACTGGGAATGGGTCAAAAGTATAATGTACAGTGTAACATAGACTATAGAAAGAAAAGAGAGGAGTTTAATGCACAGCATAGACAATGCAGAGAAGGGGCCAGGAGTAACATATACTGTTTAGAGTACACAGTTAGTGTTTTTGTCCGTCTTAAGTTTTTTACTTTGATTGTGAATAAGCAATGAAAAATATGTGAGCCAAAAACATGTTGAGCGTGTGTCATCTAATGTTCTTGTCAGTATTGTGTGTTTTTTACATGTGTTGTGCTCTGGCCAGAGTGGATTACTTCTCTTGCACATTATTTGGTCTGAGTTTTCTCTGTGGTAAAAGTGGATGCCTGGTTTGGATCTATCTATCTACATATTTGTCTGTATTTTTCTATGGATCAAGGATAAAAGGGCTGATTGGCTGTAAAGCTGATACTCCGGGAAAAAAGATCCTGCTGTCTGTCCTCCGTAAAAGGGTATACCTTCTTCCCCATTTTACAGTCGAGACTGGGCACACCGACGGGACAGCAGTGCAGAGTTCCAACTCTTCGTTTTCGATCTCTAAGAAGCGATCTCTTTATACAGCCATCCCTCTCCTAGGTAGAGAGGGATGAGCCAAGAGGGCCTCTAAGAGACGTACTTGCGAACAGTATAGAAGCTCCATAAGCCCTTCATATCAAAGAATCAGAATATGCTGAGAAGAGGTCAGAAGTGTAATGTGAATCATTGCTTTTTAATGTACAATCAAAAGCATACAGAAAAAAGGTCAGGAGTACAACGTACAACATACACTATACTGGGAATGGGTCAAAAGTATAATGTACAGTGTAACATAGACTATAGAAAGAAAAGGGAGGAGTTTAATGCACAGCATAGACAATGCAGAGAAGGGGCCAGGAGTAACATATACTGTTTAGAGTATACAGTTAGTGTTTGTCGGTCTTAAGTGTTTTACTTTGATTGTGAATAAGAAATGAAAAATATGTGAGCCAAAAACATGTTGAGCGTGTGTCATCTAATGTTCTTGTCAGTATTGTGTGTTTTTTACATGTGTTGTGCTCTGGCCAGAGTGGAATACTTCTCTGGCACATTATTTGGTCTGAGTTTTCTCTGTGGTAAAAGCGGATGCCTGGTTTCGATCTATCTAAATATTTGTCTGTCTATTTTTCTATGGATCAAGGATAAAAGGGCTGATTGGCTGTAAAGCTGATACTCCGGGCAAAAAGGTCCTGCTGTCTATCCTCCGTAAAGGGGTATACCTTCTTCCCCATTTTACAGTCGAGACTGGGCACACCGACGGGACAGCAGTGCAGAGTTCCAACTCTTCGTTTTCGAACTCTAAGAAGCGATCTCTTTACACAGCGATCGACCTAGGAGAGGGATCAGCCAAGAGGGCCTCTAAGAGACGTACTTGCGAACAGTATAGAAGCTCCATAAGCCCTTCATATCAAAGAATCAGAATATGCTGAGAAGAGGTCAGAAGTGTAATGTGAAACATAGCTTTTTAATGTACAATAAAGACTATACAGAAAAATGGTCAGGAGTACAACGTACAACATACACTATACTGGGAATGGGTCAAAAGTATAATGTACAGTGTAACATAGACTATAGAAAGAAAAGAGAGGAGTTTAATGCACAGCATAGACAATGCAGAGAAGGGGCCAGGAGTAACATATACTGTTTAGAGTACACAGTTAGTGTTTTTGTCCGTCTTAAGTTTTTTACTTTGATTGTGAATAAGCAATGAAAAATATGTGAGCCAAAAACATGTTGAGCGTGTGTCATCTAATGTTCTTGTCAGTATTGTGTGTTTTTTACATGTGTTGTGCTCTGGCCAGAGTGGATTACTTCTCTTGCACATTATTTGGTCTGAGTTTTCTCTGTGGTAAAAGTGGATGCCTGGTTTGGATCTATCTATCTAAATATTTGTCTGTATTTTTCTATGGATCAAGGATAAAAGGGCTGATTGGCTGTAAAGCTGATACTCCGGGCAAAAAGATCCTGCTGTCTGTCCTCCGTAAAGGGGTATACCTTCTTCCCCATTTTACAGTCGAGACTGGGCACACCGACGGGACAGCAGTGCAGAGTTCCAACTCTTCGTTTTCGATCTCTAAGAAGCGATCTCTTTATACAGCCATCCCTTTCCTAGGTAGAGAGGGATGAGCCAAGAGGGCCTCTAAGAGACGTACTTGCGAACAGTATAGAAGCTCCATAAGCCCTTCATATCAAAGAATCAGAATATGCTGAGAAGAGGTCAGAAGTGTAATGTGAATCATTGCTTTTTAATGTACAATCAAAAGCATACAGAAAAAAGGTCAGGAGTACAACGTACAACATACACTATACTGGGAATGGGTCAAAAGTATAATGTACAGTGTAACATAGACTATAGAAAGAAAAGGGAGGAGTTTAATGCACAGCATAGACAATGCAGAGAAGGGGCCAGGAGTAACATATACTGTTTAGAGTATACAGTTAGTGTTTGTCCGTCTTAAGTGTTTTACTTTGATTGTGAATAAGAAATGAAAAATATGTGAGCCAAAAACATGTTGAGCGTGTGTCATCTAATGTTCTTGTCAGTATTGTGTGTTTTTTACATGTGTTGTGCTCTGGCCAGAGTGGAATACTTCTCTGGCACATTATTTGGTCTGAGTTTTCTCTGTGGTAAAAGCGGATGCCTGGTTTCGATCTATCTAAATATTTGTCTGTCTATTTTTCTATGGATCAAGGATAAAAGGGCTGATTGGCTGTAAAGCTGATACTCCGGGCAAAAAGGTCCTGCTGTCTATCCTCCGTAAAGGGGTATACCTTCTTCCCCATTTTACAGTCGAGACTGGGCACACCGACGGGACAGCAGTGCAGAGTTCCAACTCTTCGTTTTCGAACTCTAAGAAGCGATCTCTTTACACAGCGATGGACCTAGGAGAAGGATCAGCCAAGAGGGCCTCTAAGAGACGTACTTGCGAACAGTATAGAAGCTCCATAAGCCCTTCATATCAAAGAATCAGAATATGCTGAGAAGAGGTCAGAAGTGTAATGTGAAACATAGCTTTTTAATGTACAATAAAGACTATACAGAAAAATGGTCAGGAGTACAACGTACAACAAACACTATACTGGGAATGGGTCAAAAGTATAATGTACAGTGTAACATAGACTATAGAAAGAAAAGAGAGGAGTTTAATGCACAGCATAGACAATGCAGAGAAGGGGCCAGGAGTAACATATACTGTTTAGAGTACACAGTTAGTGTTTTTGTCCGTCTTAAGTTTTTTACTTTGATTGTGAATAAGCAATGAAAAATATGTGAGCCAAAAACATGTTGAGCGTGTGTCATCTAATGTTCTTGTCAGTATTGTGTGTTTTTTATATGTGTTGTGCTCTGGCCAGAGTGGATTACTTCTCTTGCACATTATTTGGTCTGAGTTTTCTCTGTGGTAAAAGTGGATGCCTGGTTTGGATCTATCTATCTACATATTTGTCTGTATTTTTCTATGGATCAAGGATAAAAGGGCTGATTGGCTGTAAAGCTGATACTCCGGGCAAAAAGATCCTGCTGTCTGTCCTCCGTAAAGGGGTATACCTTCTTCCCCATTTTACAGTCGAGACTGGGCACACCGACGGGACAGCAGTGCAGAGTTCCAACTCTTCGTTTTCGATCTCTATGAAGCTATCTCTTTATACAGCCATCCCTCTCCTAGGTAGAGAGGGATGAGCCAAGAGGGCCTCTAAGAGACGTACTTGCGAACAGTATAGAAGCTCCATAAGCCCTTCATATCAAAGAATCAGAATATGCTGAGAAGAGGTCAGAAGTGTAATGTGAATCATTGCTTTTTAATGTACAATCAAAAGCATACAGAAAAAAGGTCAGGAGTACAACGTACAACATACACTATACTGGGAATGGGTCAAAAGTATAATGTACAGTGTAACATAGACTATAGAAAGAAAAGGGAGGAGTTTAATGCACAGCATAGACAATGCAGAGAAGGGGCCAGGAGTAACATATACTGTTTAGAGTATACAGTTAGTGTTTGTCGGTCTTAAGTGTTTTACTTTGATTGTGAATAAGAAATGAAAAATATGTGAGCCAAAAACATGTTGAGCGTGTGTCATCTAATGTTCTTGTCAGTATTGTGTGTTTTTTACATGTGTTGTGCTCTGGCCAGAGTGGAATACTTCTCTGGCACATTATTTGGTCTGAGTTTTCTCTGTGGTAAAAGCGGATGCCTGGTTTCAATCTATCTAAATATTTGTCTGTCTATTTTTCTATGGATCAAGGATAAAAGGACTGATTGGCTGTAAAGCTGATACTCCGGGCAAAAAGGTCCTGCTGTCTATCCTCCGTAAAGGGGTATACCTTCTTCCCCATTTTACAGTCGAGACTGGGCACACCGACGGGACAGCAGTGCAGAGTTCCAACTCTTCGTTTTCGAACTCTAAGAAGCGATCTCTTTACACAGCGATCGACCTAGGAGAGGGATCAGCCAAGAGGGCCTCTAAGAGACGTACTTGCGAACAGTATAGAAGCTCCATAAGCCCTTCATATCAAAGAATCAGAATATGCTGAGAAGAGGTCAGAAGTGTAATGTGAAACATAGCTTTTTAATGTACAATAAAGACTATACAGAAAAATGGTCAGGAGTACAACGTACAACATACACTATACTGGGAATGGGTCAAAAGTATAATGTACAGTGTAACATAGACTATAGAAAGAAAAGAGAGGAGTTTAATGCACAGCATAGACAATGCAGAGAAGGGGCCAGGAGTAACATATACTGTTTAGAGTACACAGTTAGTGTTTTTGTCCGTCTTAAGTTTTTTACTTTGATTGTGAATAAGCAATGAAAAATATGTGAGCCAAAAACATGTTGAGCGTGTGTCATCTAATGTTCTTGTCAGTATTGTGTGTTTTTTACATGTGTTGTGCTCTGGCCAGAGTGGATTACTTCTCTTGCACATTATTTGGTCTGAGTTTTCTCTGTGGTAAAAGTGGATGCCTGGTTTGGATCTATCTATCTACATATTTGTCTGTATTTTTCTATGGATCAAGGATAAAAGGGCTGATTGGCTGTAAAGCTGATACTCCGGGCAAAAAGATCCTGCTGTCTGTCCTCCGTAAAGGGGTATACCTTCTTCCCCATTTTACAGTCGAGACTGGGCACACCGACGGGACAGCAGTGCAGAGTTCCAACTCTTCGTTTTCGATCTCTAAGAAGCGAT
Source organism: Staurois parvus (assembly GCF_062004578.1). Lineage (NCBI taxonomy): Eukaryota > Metazoa > Chordata > Amphibia > Anura > Ranidae > Staurois > Staurois parvus. Next base: position 173,617 of record NW_028319016.1, read on the forward strand.
CTCTTTATACAGCCATCCCTCTCCTAGGTAGAGAGGGATGAGCCAAGAGGGCCTCTAAGAGACGTACTTGCGAACAGTATAGAAGCTCCATAAGCCCTTCATATCAAAGAATCAGAATATGCTGAGAAGAGGTCAGAAGTGTAATGTGAATCATTGCTTTTTAATGTACAATCAAAAGCATACAGAAAAAAGGTCAGGAGTACAACGTACAACATACACTATACTGGGAATGGGTCAAAAGTATAATGTACAGTGTAACATAGACTATAGAAAGAAAAGGGAGGAGTTTAATGCACAGCATAGACAATGCAGAGAAGGGGCCAGGAGTAACATATACTGTTTAGAGTATACAGCTAGTGTTTGTCGGTCTTAAGTGTTTTACTTTGATTGTGAATAAGAAATGAAAAATATGTGAGCCAAAAACATGTTGAGCGTGTGTCATCTAATGTTCTTGTCAGTATTGTGTGTTTTTTACATGTGTTGTGCTCTGGCCAGAGTGGAATACTTCTCTGGCACATTATTTGGTCTGAGTTTTCTCTGTGGTAAAAGCGGATGCCTGGTTTCGATCTATCTAAATATTTGTCTGTCTATTTTTCTATGGATCAAGGATAAAAGGGCTGATTGGCTGTAAAGCTGATACTCCGGGCAAAAAGGTCCTGCTGTCTATCCTCCGTAAAGGGGTATACCTTCTTCCCCATTTTACAGTCGAGACTGGGCACACCGACGGGACAGCAGTGCAGAGTTCCAACTCTTCGTTTTCGAACTCTAAGAAGCGATCTCTTTACACAGCGATCGACCTAGGAGAGGGATCAGCCAAGAGGGCCTCTAAGAGACATACTTGCGAACAGTATAGAAGCTCCATAAGCCCTTCATATCAAAGAATCAGAATATGCTGAGAAGAGGTCAGAAGTGTAATGTGAAACATAGCTTTTTAATGTACAATAAAGACTATACAGAAAAATGGTCAGGAGTACAACGTACAACATACACTATACTGGGAATGGGTCAAAAGTATAATGTACAGTGTAACATAGACTATAGAAAGAAAAGAGAGGAGTTTAATGCACAGCATAGACAATGCAGAGAAGGGGCCAGGAGTAACATATACTGTTTAGAGTACACAGTTAGTGTTTTTGTCCGTCTTAAGTTTTTTACTTTGATTGTGAATAAGCAATGAAAAATATGTGAGCCAAAAACATGTTGAGCGTGTGTCGTCTAACCACATGTCGCCCAGGCACTGTAGAAATACGGCGGCAGGGCGGCACGGCTGGGCAAAACCATGTTTTAAAACGTTTGTTCTCAAAACAGGTAGGGGGCACGCGCTAGGCGCGCCGCCGCCCTACCTGTCCCGGCGATCACGGCCGCGGATGTCAGTCGCCGGGTCACAGCCAGTCGTTCCCCAGTGCCATTAGTACAGTGTCAGTGTTTTTTTTTTTTGCACTGATCACTCTATTGGTGTCACTGGGGATGTCAGTAACCCCAAGTCAGTTCCCCCCCAGTGTCAGAATGTCCGCCGCAGTCCCGCTATAAGTCGCTGATCGGCGCCTTTACTAGTTTAAAAAACCATTAAAAATCCAGTACATATCCCGCCATTTGTAAACACTATAACTTTTATGTAAACCAATTAATTTACACGTATTTGGTTATTTTTTAGCAAAGACATGTCGTAGAGTACATTTTGACCTAAATTTATGATGAAATTTGATATTTACTGGACAAGTTTTATAGCAAAAAGTCAAAAATATATCTTTTTTTTCAAAATTGTCGCTCTTTTTTGTTTATAGTGCAAAATTTAGAACACACACAGGTGATCAAATACAACCAAAAGAAAGCTGTATTTGTGGAAAAAAAAAGGACACAGTGTTGCATGACCGCGCAATTGTCAGTCAAAGTAACACAGCGCTGTATCACAAAAAATGGCCTGGTCAGGAAGGGGTGTGGGGAAATCTTTGGAAGACAAGTGGGTGAGATCAGTGCAGCCTGAGTTTGATAGAAAGCCATTCCCCAGCCCTGGAGAGCCTCTACTACAGGAATAAAGTGACAGCACAGTCATCCCGCCATCATTTGCACGATTTCTAATGCTGCGGACACACACTCAATTCAAATACACACTGCTAAGTCAATTGGCAGAAGATCGATCCTGTGGAAGATCTGCACATACACGTCACATTCTGTCCCGATCGCCCACAGATTGCAGATCATGACCGGGAACATCCATTCTGGCCCAGTGATTCCTCCCATTAGAACCGCCTTCGCTGACCGGCAGACTGGATCCGATCCTACTGACAGCCCAGTCCAAATTGCTAGCTTTCACCTTCTGCAGGGAGAACCATACAGGGCGGATCGGTCCCAATCCTTTTCCCATCTCCGCAATCTCCTCCTTCATACATCCATAGACTAGATTAATCCCGCCCTCCGTAGCTCCGCCTACCTGTGGAGACTTCTTGCAAGTTTATTGGTCCATCGGCCTGACACTCCGTAGCGTGTTGATCAGAGCAGCGCTGGGAACCGACTGAACGCTTCGGAGCCCTGAAGGGCACTGATTGGTTGCTAGGGACTCTTTAGCAACTCATGCCACGCCCCCTACGTGCGTGCGTGCTTAGGTCATGCCTGCCGACGTGGAGAGGGGCCTGAATGTAAACTGGAGCTCCACTTTCGACAGGAATCATGTGACCTCCACTCCACTTTTTTTTTTTAAACGAACTGTAATGTAACAAACAACCAATGGCTGCAGGCTGGAGCTCAACAGGAAATGTTACATTAAAGTTCATTTAAAAAAGTTTGAGTGGAGGTCACATGTTTCCTGTCGAATGGAGCTCCAGTTTGCAGCCTTTTTTTACATTCAAGTTCATTAAAGGAGTGGAGTGGAGGTCACATGTTTCCTGAGGAAAGTGGAGCTCCAGTATGCAGCCAGACCCCCTTATCTAACATTCGGCTATTGGACAGCGGTGGTGCAGACATTGCCAGCTATTGGTTATTATGCTGTGTCGTTGAAGGGGCGGGAGTGATGTTTGGTCACATGATCGAGCTGTCCTGCAATGGAGGGGCGATGGTGAATGGTGTGTGCTGCTTGCCGTGCCGTGTAGCAGGTTACCTAACGCTGGAGGATGGGGTCACCGTGTGATTGTACAGTCCGCTCCCCAACCACCGTGTGTGGAGGGGTGTGCCAGCCTAGTGTACATTGCATTGGATGTGTGTGGTGTGTTGATGATTGGAGCCATGTTGCTTTCCCAGGATTCCTCTATAGCACACGGACTAGGACAACGTCTTTCTGTTAGTTTCATGTCCCCATTCACAAAGCATCATTCAGCATGCCGCTTCCCTATTTCCTGGCTTTAACCACTTGCCTGTCGGGAGCTTTACCCCCTCCCCCTTACCAATGTTCAGCTTTCAGCGCCCTCATACTTTCACAATTGTGCGGTCATGCAACACTGACTGGACCCAAACTGCTTTTTTATAATTTTTTTTGATCGAGCTTTCTTTTGGTGGTATTTATTCACCACTGGTGTTTTATTTTTTGATAAACTAAAAAAGACCACAAATTTTGAGATGAAAATCGTTTTTCTCAGTTTCTATTCAAATGTTTTGTAAACAAGTATTTTTTCTCCTTCACTAATGGGCACTGTTAGGAGGCACTGATTCAACTGTTGGGCACTATTGGCTGCACTGATGGGGCTACACTAATTACCAGGACACGGATTATCAGTGACCTGATGATCAGTGTAGATGTTCCCCTGCGACATTCCGCATACCAGCTCTCCTCACACACTGTCAGCGGAAGAAGAGGACTATTGATAACCACCATTTCCTATTTACCCTGTGATCAGCTGAGATTGGATGCAACTGGTCGCATGGTAAAAGCATCTGTGATTGGCCCATTCCTTAATCATGTGATCAGCTGTGTCCAAAGGACACAGCGATCACAGATCGTGCATGCGGGGTGTGGTTCTGGGAGGACGTCCATGGATGCCCTCCCAGAACTAGCTGTAGATGACTTTTGGCTATAGCATGGCTGGGAACTGGTTAATACCATGTCCAGCTTTCCCTTTTATGGAAACGAAACCACTTGCCCTTCGGAAGACTTACCCCCAACCCCCCCCCCTCCCCCACCAATCCTGCCCAGGCCATTGTTTGCTATACGGCGCTGTGCTACTTCAAATGGCAGTTGTGCTGTCATGCAACACTGCATACAAATGGAATTTATATCCTTTTTTTCACACACAGCTTTCTTTTGGTTGTATATGATCATCGCTGGGTTTATTTTTTTATAACTGAAGAATGACCAAAATTAAAAAAGAAGGTTTTTGCTATAAAACATACCCCATAAAAAAATTGGGGGAAAAAAAATTCTTAATTTAGGCCAAAATATATTCTGCTACATGTCTTTGGTTCACAAAAATCCCAATAAGTGTATATATAGCGCAAAAAATAAAAACACCCAGCGGTGATTAAATACCACCAAAAGAAAGTTCTATTTGTGTGAAAAAAATGATAATTTCATGTGGGTACAGTGTTGCATGACCGCAAAATTGTCAAAGTGTGACAACGCTGCAAGCTGAAAATTGGCCTGGGCAGGAAAAGGGCATAAGTGCCCAGTAGACAAGTGGTTAATTTTTTATACTAGTAATGGTGGCAATCAGCGACTTTGGTGGGCATTCTGGCACTGAGTGAGAACCAACTGCCACTCACATCTCCAGTGACACTAATACAGTAATCAATGCTAATAAAAAGCACTAATACACTGGGCAGGAAGGGGTTAACATCTGGGTGATCAAAGGGTTAGCTGTGTACTGTTTTGTGATTACTGTGTGTTGTTTTATTAGGGGCTGTGCTGGGTTTTATCTCCCTGCTTTGATTGGGACGGTCTGTTTACTGGATTTTTGGGGATGTCTCTGCTGGATTGGGCCATCTCTTTGTGGGATTGTAATGAAATTGCCATGTGAAGGAAGGTAGGGTGAACATTTTGCCCCCTCTCCATTCCTTTACATGCCCCCGCTCTTGTCATACACAGACTGATATTTATTGTCCTTAATATAGATGAAGCATACCAAATGAAATCCATTCATTCTAATTATTATTACCACTACTATGCACAATGGGTAAAGCTGTATATAAGAAACAAAAAGAGGGTGCACAGGCCTGGCGCATTACCTTAAAAATGGGATCTATTTATAAATTGTAAAATACTCACAAGAGAAATGTAAAATCAGATCAAAATGAGAAACATGTCGCAAGGGATGCAGAGTGGTTCAGGAACCCCTATGGGTGGTCTGGTGGGGGACTGTGAACCTCTGGATAGCTGGTGGCTGATGCGTTTCAAAGTTATACCTCTTCCTCAGAGCCAGTGTGTCACAGTCCCCCACCAGACCACCCAGTTCAGCTATACGGCAGTTGAGATTAAACAAGGCAGTTCAGCTCAACGACAGTTCAGATTAAACAAGGCAGTTAAGCTCAACGGCAGTTCAGATTAAACAAGGCAGTTCAGCTCAACGGCAGTTCAGATTAAACAAGGCCGTTCAGATTAAACAAGGCCGTTCAGATTAAACAAGGCCGTTCAGCTCAACGGCAGTTCAGCTCAAACAAGGCAGTTCAGCTCAAATGGCAGTTCAACTCAAATGGCAGTTCAGATTACACAAGGCAGTTCAGATTACACAAGGCAGTTCAGACCAACAGCAGTTCAGCTCAAACAAGGCCGTTCAGCTCAAACAAGGCCGTTCAGCTCAAACAAGGCCATTCATATAAAACAAGGCAGTTCAGATAAAACAAGGCGGTTCAGCTCAACGGGCAGTTCAGATTAAACAAGGCAGTTCAGCTCAATGGCAATTCAGATAAAACAAGGCAGTTCAGCTCAATGGCAATTCAGATAAAACAAGGCAGTTCAGCTCAATGGCAGTTCATATTAAGGAAGTTTAGCTCAAAGGCAGTTCAGATTAAACAAGGCAGTTCAGATTAAACAAGGCAGTTCAGATTAAACAAGACAGTTCAGCTCAACGGCAGTTCAGATTAAACAAGGCAGTTCAGATTAAACAAGGAAGTTCAGCTCAAAACAAGGCAGCTCAGATTATTATTATTACTATTATTATACAGTATTTATATACAGTAGCGCTAAAAGGTTTGCTCAGCGCTGTACCTTATAGTGGAGGACAGTACATGAGACAATACAGTAACAAAACAGAACACAACAGATTCAAAGGCCCTGCTCTTTCGAGCTTACAATCTAGGAGGGAGGGGATAGTGGTACAGGAGGAAGTGGCTGGGGGGGATGGAGTGGTGGGAGGAGTGGAGGAAATCGGCTGTTAGGTGAGGGCGGGGTAGGCTTCCCTGAAGAGATGGGTTTTCAGGGTGCGCCTAAAGGTGAGGAGGGTAGGTGACAGTCTGATGGATTGGGGTAGTGAGTTCCAGAGGATGGGGGAAGTCCTGGAGAAGTCCTGCAGTCAGGCGTGGGAGGTGGAGACCAGTGAGCTAGAAAGTTGGAGGTCTTGTGAGGAGCGAAGAGTACGGTTGGGTGGTATTTGGGTATCAGGTCGGTGAGGTAGTTTGGGGCAGTGTTATGAATGGCTTTGTTTGTCTGTGTTAGTAGTTTGAATTTAATGCGCTGGGCAATCGGGAGCCAGTGGAGGGAATGACAGAGGGGGGGGGCAGAAGCGGAGCGGTTGGTAAGGTGGATGAGTCTGGCCGCTGACTTCAGGATAGACTGAAGCGGGGATAGTCTGCGATGAGGTAGGCCGGTGAGGAGGGAGTTGCAGTAGTCCAGACGTGAGATAATAAGGGAGTGAACGAGTAGTTTAGTAGTGTCCGGGGTTAGGAACGAACGTATTTTGGAGATGTTGCGGAGGTGGAGCCTGCATGAGTTTGCCAATGATTGGACATGGGGTTGGAAGGACAGATTGGAGTCTAGAGTGACACCTAGGATTTTGGCTTGCGGGGTGGGACTGATGGTGGCATTGTTGGTCATGATGGAGTGGGGGGGGCATGGGCTGGGGGGAAAATCAGGAGCTCGGTTTTGGAAAGGTTCAATTTGAGGAAATGGAGCGACATCCAGTCTGATATGTCGTTCAGTAGGTGGGTGATACGGGTGGAGACTGAAGGGGTGAGTTGAGGGGTGGAGAGGTAAATTTACGTGTCATCGGCGTAGAGGTGATAGTTAAAGCCGTGGGAGTGTATCAGGTTGCCAAGTGAGGAGGTGTAGATGGAGAAGAGAAGGGGCCCGAGGACAGAGCCTTGGGGGACCCCAGCAGAGAGGGGAAGAGAGGGGGAGGTGGTAGCATTATAGGTAACGCTGAAGGAGCGTTGGGATAGATAGGAGGAGAGCCAGGAGAGAGCGGAGTCTCTGATGCCGAGGGAGTGTCGTTTATTAAGGAGAAGGGGGTGGTCGACTGTGTCGAAGGCCGCGGAGAGGTCGAGGAGTAAGAGGACTGAGTAGTGGCCATTAGCTTTGGCAGTTAGCAGGTCATTAGTGATTTTGAGTAGGGCGGTTTTGGTGGAGTGTGGAGGACGGAAGCCAGACTGTAGTGGATCGAGGAGGTTGTTGTCAGTGAGGTGGGCGCTTAGGCGATTGTAGACTAAGCGCTCAAGGAGCTTGGAAGTAAATGGCAGCAGGGAAATGGGCCTAAGGTTGTTCAGGTTGGTGGGGTCCAGGGAGGGTTTTTTGAGTATGGGGGTGATGAGCGCGTGCTTTGGGGGGAGGAGAATGCGCAAGTAGAGAGGGAGAGATTGAAGATGTGGGTGAGGGAGCAAATGATGGAGGAGGGAGGTGAATGGAGGAGTTGTGTGGGGACAGGGTCAAGGGGGCAAGTGGTGAGGCGGGCTTCTGAGAACTCATTACACAATTACACAAGATTACACAAGGCAGTTCAGCTCAAGGGCAGTTCAGATTAAGCAAGGCAGTTCAGATTAAATAAAGCAGTTCATATTAAACAAGGCAGTTCAGACAATGGCAGGTCAGATTAAACAATGCAGTTCAGATTAAACAAGGCCGTTCAACTCAAAGGGAGTTTAGATTAAACAAGGGCATTCAACTCAACGGGAGTTTAGATTAAACAAGGGCATTCAACTCAACGAGAGTTTAGATTAAACAAGGGCATTTCAGCTCAAAAGGCAGTTCGGATCAAACAAGGCAGTTCAGATCAAACAAAGCAGTTCAGATCAAACAAAGCAGTTCAGATCAAACAAAGCAGTTCAGATCAAACAAGGCAGTTCAGATCAAACAAGGCAGTTCACATTAAACAAGGCAATTCAGATTAAACAAGGCAGTTCAGATCAACGGCAGTTCACATTAACCACCTCCCGCCCGCCATATAGTAATATGACGAGCGCAAGGTGGTTCTCTCGTTCTGGGAGGACGTCATATGACGTCCTCCCATTCTCACTTCACATGCGCGGCTAAGGGAGCGTGCAGCACGGCAATCGGCGGCGCGCTGTGTCCCTCGGACACAGCGGATCACCGATCACGGAAAGAGCCGAAGATGTCGGCTCGGTCATGTGATCATCTGTGTCCAATCACAGCTGATCACATGTAAACAGGGAAATGCCGGTTATCGGCATTTCTCTCCTCTCGAGCTGTCACGCTGACAGAGGAGAGGAGAGCCGGTAATCGGCTTTCTGCGGAGGGGACATGTACACTGATCATCAGGGCACTGATGATTAGTGTAGCCCCAGCAGTGCCACCTGTCAGTGTCCATCAGTGCCTTATGTCAGTGCCTCGTGCCAGTGCCCATCAGTGCCACATATCAGTGCCCATCTGAGCTGCCTTTCAGTGTCATTCATCAGTGCCAGTCAGTGCCACCTATCAGTGCTGCCAATCAGTGCCAGTCAGTGCCACCTAACAGTGCCATATATCAGTGCCATGTATCAGTGTTGCCTTTCAGTGCCCATCAATGATGCCTCTCAATGCCCATCAGTGATGCCTGGCAATGCCTCCTCATCAGTGCCACCTATCAGTGTCCATCAGTGCAGCCTATCAGTACCCATCAGTGCAGCCTAATTAGCGCACATCAGTCAAGGAGAAAAATCACTTATTTACACAATTTTATAACAAAAACTAAGAAAAAACTTTTTTTTTTTCAAAATTTTTAGTGGTTATTGGTTTGTTTAAGAAAAAAAAAACCAGAGGTGATTAAAAACCACCAAAATAAAGCTCTATCTGTCACAAAAAAATGATAAACATTTCATATGGGTACATTGTTGTTTGACCGCGCAATTGTCATTCAAAGTGCGACAGCGCTGAAAGCTGGAAATTGGCCTGGGCAGGAAGGGGGTATAAGTGCCCTGTAGGCTAGCGGGTAACCAATACACGCCCGGCCAATAGTCAAAAGGTGGCCAGCAAAATGTATTGGATTTCCGGGTCGGACGCCAAATGGCGTGCGCCCGCACATGCGCACTTTGCGCGCTTGCAGAGCCGCACAGCGGCGCGATCTGTCACCAGTCGTGTACCTCGGACACGGCCGATGACAGATCTGAGTATCGGCCCCGTTGCAGATACCATGTGACCTGCTATGACCAATCACAGCAGGTCACTTGACATTTCTATAAAATGGATGGCTTCATTCATGCCATCCATTGTACACTACTGTCTAGCTGTGAATGGTCACAGCTAATCACATGCACATGTCATGTGATTAGCTGTGGCCAAATCACAGCTAAGCACAAAAAAAAAAAAAACCCTGAATGAATTGATGTCATTCAGGTAAACTCTTTGCTATAAGCAAATTGTGTAAAAAAAAAAAAAAATATCAGCTTTGAGTAGGCATGGCCTATGTTTTCTTACCTTAACAGCCTCGGAGTCCCCGCCCCCTCCTCCACGCTGCAGCTGACGGGGAGGAATTTCTGTATGATCACCCAAACACAACCGCCCTGTAGTTGGCCAATCACAGACTGAGCCTCAAGAGCTCAGTTTTCACGCCACGCATGTGATTGGCTGCCTCTCAAGCCGAACTTAAATCAAGCCCCGCCCCCTTTTCCTGCCGCCTATCAACTTTGAGTAGGCGTGGCCTATGTTTTCTTACCTTAACAGACTCGGAGTCCCCGCCCCCTCCTCCACGCTGCAGCTGACAGGGAGGAATTTCTGTATGATCATCCATACACAACCGCCCTGTTGTTGGCCAATCGCAGATTGAGCCTCAAGAGCTCAGTTTTCACGCCACGCACCTCATTGGCTGCCTCTCAAGTGGAACTTTGATCAGGCCCCGCCCCCTTTTCTGTCCCTTATCAGCCTTGAGTAGGCGTGGCACTTCCCATGAGGCATTGCTCCTCACACATTCACATGTTCTCAGACACTTTCTGACATGTATGGATAGTACTGAGTTGTACGTGTGCTGCACTGTGTATAGTGACATGCATGGACGGTGTACTGAGCTGTACGTGTGCTGCACTGTGTATAGTGACATGTATGGACAGTACTGAGCTGTACGTGTGCTGCACTGTGTATAGTGACATGCATGGACAGTGTACTGAGCTGTACATGTGCTGCACTGTGTATAGTGACATGCATGGACAGTGTACTGAGCTGTACATGTGCTGCACTGTGTATAGTGACATGCATGGACAGTGTACTGAGCTGTACATGTGCTGCACTGTGTATAGTGCACAGTGTCAGAATGTCCGCCGCAGTCCCGCTATAAGTCGCTGATCGCCGCCATTACTAGTTTAAAAAACCATTAAAAATCCAGTACATATCCCGCCATCTGTAGACACTATAACTTTCATGTAAACCAATTCATTTACATGTATTGGGATATTTTTTAGCAAAGACGTCACAGAATACATTTTGGCCTAAATTTATGATGAAATTTGATTTTTACTGGACATGTTTTATAGCAAAAAGTCAAAAATATATATTTTTTTTCAAAATTGTCGGTCTTATTTGTTCATAGTGCAAAATTTAGAAAACGCGCAGGTGATGAAATACAACCAAAAGAAAGCTGTATTTGTGGGAAAAAAGGAACGTAAATATCATTTGGGTGCAGCGTTGCATGACCGCGCAATTGTCAGTCAAAGTAACACAGCGCTGTATAATAAATAATGGCCTGGTCAGGAAAGACTTCTTGCAGGTTTATTGGTCCATCTGCCTGACACTCCGTAGCGTGTTAATCCGAGCAGCGCTGGGAACCGACTGAACGCTTCAGAGCCCTGAAAGGCACTGATTGGTTGCTAGGGACTCTTTAGTAACTCATGCCACGCCCCCTACATGCGTGTGTGCTTAGGTCGCGCCTGCCGACGTGTCTAGGGGTCTGGCTGTAAACTGGAGCTCCACTTTCGACAGGAATCATGTGACCTCCACTCCACTTTTTTTTTTTTTTTTTTTTTAACGAACTGTAATGTAACAAACAACCAATGGCTGCAGGCTGGAGCTCGACAGGAAATGTTACATTAAAGTTCATTTAAAAAAAGTTTGAGTGGAGGTCACATGTTTCCTGTCGAATGGAGCTCCAGTTTGCAGCCTTTTTTTACATTAAAGTTCATTAAAGGAGTGGAGGTCACATGTTTCCTGAGGAAAGTGGAGCTCCAGTATGCAGCCAGACCCCCTTATCTAATATTCAGCTATTGGACAGCGGCGGTGCAGACATTGCCAGCAATTGGTTATTATCCTGTGTCCTTGAAGGGGCGGGAGTGATGTTTGGTCACATGATCGGGCTGTCCTGCAATGGAGGGGCGATGGTGCAGGGTGTGTGCTGCTTGCCGTGCCGTGTAGCAGGTTAGCTAACGCTGGAGGATGGGGTCACCGTGTGATTGTACAGTCCGCTCCCCAACCACCGTGTGTGGAGGGGTGTGCCGGCCTAGTGTACATTGCATTGGATGTGTGTGGTGTGTTGATGATTGGAGCCATGTTGCTTTCCCAGGATTCCTCTGTAGCACACGGACTAGGACAACGTCTTTCTGTTAGTTTCATGTCCCCATTCACAAAGCATCATTCAGCGTGCCGCTTCCCTATTTCCTGGCTTTAACCACTTGCCTGCCGGGAGCTTTACCCCCTCCCCCTTACCAATGTTCAGCTTTCACTGCCCTCATACTTTGACAATTGTGCGGTCATGCAACACTGACTGGACCGAAACTGCTTTTTTATCATTTTTTTAGACCGAGCTTTCTTTTGGTGGTATTTATTCACCACTGGGGGTTTTATTTTTTGATAAACTAAAAAAGACCACAAATTTTGAGGAGAAAAATCATTTTTCTTAGTTTCTATTAAAATGTTTTGTAAACAAGTATTTTTTCTCCTTCACTGATGGGCACTGTTAGGTGGCACTGATTCAACTGTTGGGCACTATTGGCTGCACTGATGGGGCTACACTAATCACCAGGACACGGATTATCAGTGCCCTGATGATCAGTGTAGATGTTCCCCTGCGACATGCCGCATACCAGCTCTCCTCACACACTGTCAGCGGAAGGAGAGGACTACTGATAACCACCATTTCCTATTTACCCTGTGATCAGCTGTGATTGGACGCAACTGGTCGCATGGTAAAAGCATCTGTGATTGGCCCATTCCTTAGTCATGTGATCAGCTGTGTCCAAAGGACACAGCGATCACAGATCGTGCGCGCGGGGTGTGGTTCTGGGAGGATGTCCATGGATGCCCTCCCAGAACTAGCCAACCGCGCGGTAGATGACTTTTGGCTATAGCATGGCTGGGAACTGGTTAATATCATGTCCAGCTTTCCCTTTTATGGAAACGAAACCACTTGCCCTTCGGAAGATTTATCCCCAACCCCCCCCCCCCCCAATCCTGCCCAGGCCATTGTTTGCTATACAGCGCTGCGCTACTTCAAATGACAGTTGTGCGGTCATGCAACACTGCATACAAATGGGATTTATATCCTTTTTTTCACACACCGCTTTCTTTTGGTGGTATATGATCATCGCTGGGTTTATTTTTTTATAACTGAACAATGACCAAAATTAAAAAAGAAGGTTTTTGCTATAAAACATACCCCATAAAAAAATTGGGGGAAAAAAAATTCTTAATTTAGGCCAAAATATATTCTGCTACATGTCTTTGGTTAGCAAAAATCCCAATAAGTGTATATTGATTGGTTTGCATGAAAGTTATAGTGTCTACAAATGGTGATATAAATATCTTGGAGTATTAATTAACCTCTTCCTTACCACATTATAGCCGAAAGACGGCTACAGCGCGGTTGTCTAGTTCTGGGACGACGTCCATGGATGTCATTCCAGAACACGCCCCCATACGGACACAGCTGATCATGTGATTTGGTAAACGGACAATCACAGCAGCCTTTTACCATGTGATCAGATGTGTCCGATGACACAGCAGATCACCAGGTAAATAGGGTTGTCGGTTATCGGCTGCACTTTCCTCACATTGTCACAGCATGAGGAAAGTACTGCCGATAACCGGAAAGTTATCGGCACTGATGATCAGGGCCCACCAGTGACACCCAGCAGTGACCTAGCAGTGCCACCCACCTGTGCCCTGCAGTGCCGCCTATCAGTGTAGCCTGTCAATGCCGCCTCTCAGTGCCTCCTATCAGTGCCACCTCATTGACGCACATCAGTGAAGGAGAATAATTACCTGTTTGCAATACTTTATAATAGAAACAAATAAAAAATGATAATTTCATGTGGGTACAGTGTTGCATGACCGCAAAATTGTCAAAGTGTGACAACGCTGCAAGCTGAAATTTGGCCTGGGCAGGAAGGGGGCATAAGTGCCCAGTAGACATGTGGTTAATTTTTTATACTAGTAATGGTGGCAATCAGCAACTTTGGTGGGCATTCTGGCATTGGTTGAGAACCAACTGCCACTGACATCTCCAGTGACACTAATACAGTAATCAATGCTAATAAAAAGCACTAATACACTGGGCAGGAAGGGGTTAACATCTGGGCGATCAAAGGGTTAGCTGTGTACTGTTTTGTGATTACTGTGTGTTGTTTTATTAGGGGCTGTGCTGGGTTTTATCTCCCTGCTTTTATTGGGACTGCCTGTTTGCTGGATGGAGACTGTCTCTGTGCTGGATTTTGGGGATGTCTCTGCTGGATTGGGCCATCTCTTTGTGGGATTGTAATGAAATTGCCATGTGAAGGAAGGCAGGGTGAACATTGTACCCCCTCTCCATTCCTTTACATGCCCCCGCTCTTGTCATACACAGACTGATATTTATTGTCCTTAATATAGATGAAGCATACCAAATGAAATCCATTCATTCTAATTATTATTACCACTACTATGCACAATGGGTAAAGCTGTATATAAGAAACAAAAAGAGGGCGCACAGGCCTGGCGCATTACCTTAACAATGGGATTTATTTATAAATTGTAAAATACTCACAAGAGAAATGTAAAATCAGATCAAAATGAGAAACATGTCGCAAGGGATGCAGAGTGGTTCAGGAACCCCTATGGGTGGTCTGGTGGGGGACTGTGAACCTCTGGATAGCTGGTGGTTGATGCGTTTCGAGGTTGTACCTCTTCCTCAGAGCCAGTGTGTCACAGTCCCCCACCAGACCACCCAGTTCAGCTATACGGCAGTTGAGATTAAACAAGGCAGTTAAGCTCAACGACAGTTCAGATTAAACAAGGCAGTTAAGCTCAACGGCAGTTCAGCTCAAACAAGGCAGTTCAGCTCAAACAAGGCAGTTCAGCTCAAACAAGGCAGTTCAGCTCAAACAAGGCAGTTCAGCTCAAACAAGGCAGTTCAGCTCAAACAAGGCCGTTCAGCTCAAACAAGGCCGTTCAGCTCAAACAAGGCCGTTCAGCTCAAACAAGGCCGTTCAGCTCAAACAAGGCCGTTCAGCTCAAACAAGGCCGTTCAGCTCAAACAAGGCCGTTCAGCTCAAACAAGGCCGTTCAGCTCAAACAAGGCCGTTCAGCTCAAACAAGGCCGTTCAGCTCAAACAAGGCCGTTCAGCTCAAACAAGGCCGTTCAGCTCAAACAAGGCAGTTCAGCTCAAACAAGGCAGTTCAGATTAAACAAGGCCGTTCAGCTCAAACAAGGCCGTTCAGCTCAAACAAGGCCGTTCAGCTCAAACAAGGCCGTTCAGCTCAAACAAGGCCGTTCAGCTCAACGGGCAGTTCAGATTAAACAAGGCATTTCAGCTCAACGGCAATTCAGATAAAACAAGACAGTTCATATTAAGGCAGTTTAGCTCAAAGGCAGTTCAGATTAAACAAGGCAGTTCAGATTAAACAAGGCCATTCAGCTCAACGGGTAGTTCAGATTAAACAAGACAGTTAAGCTCAACGGCAGTTCAGATTAAACAAGGCAGTTAAGCTCAACGGGTAGTTCAGATTAAACAAGACAGTTAAGCTCAACGGCAGTTCAGATTAAACAAGGCAGTTAAGCTCAACGGCAATTCAGATAAAACAAGACAGTTCATATTAAGGCAGTTTAGCTCAAAGGCAGTTCAGATTAAACAAGGCAGTTCAGATTAAACAAGGCCATTCAGCTCAACGGGTAGTTCAGATTAAACAAGACAGTTAAGCTCAACGGCAGTTCAGATTAAACAAGGCAGTTAAGCTCAACGGGTAGTTCAGATTAAACAAGACAGTTAAACTCAACGGCAGTTCAGATTAAACAAGGCAGTTAAGCTCAACGGCAGTTCAGATTAAACAAGGCAGTTCAGATTAAACAAGGCAGCTCAGATTGAACAAGGCAGCTCAGATTGAACAAGGCAGATCAGATTGAACAAGGCAGATCAGATTGAACAAGGCAGCTCAGATTGAACAAGGCAGCTCAGATTGAACAAGGCAGCTCAGATTGAACAAGGCAGTTCAGATTAAACAAGGCAGCTCAGATTGAACAAGGAAGTTCAGCTCAAAACACGGCAGCTCAGATTATTATTATTACTATTATTATACAGTATTTATATACAGTAGCGCTAAAAGGTTTGCTCAGCGCTGTACATTATAGTGGAGGCCAGTACATGAGACAATACAGTAACAAAACAGAACACGACGGATTTAAGGGCCCTGCTCTTTCGAGCTTACAATCTAGGAGGGAGGGGATAGTGGTACAGGAGGAAGTGGCTGTGGGGGATGAAGTGGTGGGAGGAGTGGAGGAGATCGGCTGTTAGGTGAGGGCGGGGTAGGCTTCCCTGAAGAGATGGGTTTTCAGGGTGCGCCTAAAGGTGAGGAGGGTAGGTGACAGTCTGATGGATTGGGGTAGTGAGTTCCAGAGGATAGGGGAAGACCTGGAGAAGTCCTGTAGTCAGGCGTGGGAGGTGGAGACCAGTGAGCTAGAAAGTAGGAGTTCTTGTGAGGAGCGAAGATTACGGGTTGGGTGGCATTTGGGTATCAGGTCGGTGAGGTAGTTTGGGGCAGCATTATGAATGGCTTTGTGTGTCTGTGTTAGTAGTTTGAATTTAATGCGTTGGGAAATCGGGAGCCAGTGGAAGGAATGGCAGAGGGGGGTGGCAGAAGCGGAGCGGTTGGTAAGGTGGATGAGTCTGGCCGCTGACTTCAGCATAGACTGAAGTGGGGATAGTCTGCGATGAGGTAGGCCGGTGAGAAAGCAGTTGCAGTAGTCCAGACGTGAGATAAGGGAGTGAACGAGTAGTTTAGTAGTGTCCGGGGTTAGGAACGAACGTATTTTGGCGATGTTGCGGAGGTGGAGCCTGCACAAGATTGCCAGCGATTGGACATGGGGTTGGAAGGACAGATTGGAGTCTAGAGTGACACCTAGGACTTTGACTTGCGGGGTGGGACTGATGGTGGCATTGTTGGTCATGAGGGAGTGGGGGGGGGGGCACGGGCTGGGGGGAAAATCAGGAGCTTGGTTTTGGAAAGGTTCAATTTGAGGAAATGGAGCGACATCCAGTCTGATATGTCGTTCAGTAGGTGGGTGATACGGGTGGAGACTGAAGGGGTGAATTGAGGGGTGGAGAGGTAAATTTGCGTGTCATCGGCGTAGAGGTGATAGTTAAAGCCGTGGGAGTGTATCAGTTTGCCGAGCAAGGAGGTGTAGATGGAGAAGAGAAGGGGCCCGAGGACAGAGCCTTGGGGGACCCCAGCAGAGAGGGGAAGAGAGGGGGAGGTGGTAGCATTATAGGTAACGCTGAAGGAGCGTTGGGATAGATAGGAGGAGAGCCAGGGGAGAGCGGAGTCTCTGATGCCGAGGGAGTGTCGTTTATTAAGGAGGGGGGGGTGGTCGACTGTGTCGAAGGCCGCGGAGAGGTCGAGGAGTAAGAGGACTGAGTAGTGGCCATTAGCTTTGGCGGTTAGCAGGTCATTAGTGATTTTGAGTAGGGCGGTTTTGGTGGAGTGTGGAGGACGGAAGCCAGACTGTAGTGGATCGAGGAGGTTGTTGTTAGTGAGGTGGACGCTTAGGCGATTGTAGACTAAGCGCTCAAGGAGCTTGGAAGTAATTGGCAGCTGGGAAATGGGTCTAAGGTTGTTCAGGTCGGTGGGGTCCAGGGAGGGTTTTTTGAGTATGAGGGTGATGTGCGCGTGCTTTGGGGGGAGGGGAATGCGCAAGTAGAGAGGGAGAGATTGAAGATGTGGGTGAGGGAGCGAATGATGGAGGAGGGGGGTGAATGGAGGAGCTGTGTGGGGACAGGGTCAAGGGGGCAAGTGGTGAGGCGGGCTTCTGAGAACTCATTACACAATTACACAAGATTACACAAGGCAGTTCAGCTCAAGGGCAGTTCAGATTTAGCAAGGCAGTTCAGATTAAATAAAGCAGTTCAGATTAAATAAAGCAGTTCAGATCAAACAAGGCAGTTCAGATCAAACAAGGCAGTTCAGATCAAACAAGGCAGTTCAGATCAAACAAGGCAGTTCAGCTCAACGGCAGTTCACATTAACCACCTCCCGCCCGCCATATAGTAATATAACGAGCGCAAGGTGGTTCTCTTGTTCTGGGAGGACGTCATATGAAGTCCTCCCATTCTCACTGCACATGCGCGGCTAAGGAAGCGTGCAGCACGGCGATCGGCGGTGCGCTGTTTCCCTCGGACACAGCGGATCACCGATCACGGAAAGAACCAAAGACGTCGGCTCGGTCATGTGATCATCTGTGTCCAATCACAGCTGATCACATGTAAACAGGGAAATGCCGGTTATCGGCATTTCTCTCCTCTCGAGCTGTCACGCTGACAGAGGAGAGGAGAGGCGATAATCGGCTTTCTGTGGAGGGGACATGTACACTGATCATCAGGGTACTGATGATCAGTGTGCCATGATGATCAGTGTAGCCCCAGCAGTGCCACCTGTCAGTGTCCATCAGTGCCTTATGTCAGTGGCTCGTGCCAGTGCCCATCAGTGCCACATATCAGTACCCATCTGAGCTGCCTTTCAGTGTCACCCATCAGTGCCACCTATCAGTGCTGCCAATCAGTGCCAGTCAGTGCCGCCTAACAGTGCCAGTCAGTGCTGTCTAACAGTGCCAGTCAGTGCCGCCTAACAGTGCCATATATCAGTGCCATGTATCAGTGTTGCCTGTCAATGCCCATCAGTGATGCCTGTCAATGCCTCCTCATCAGTGCCACCTATCAGTGTCCATCAGTGCAGCCTATTAGTGCCCATCAGTGCAGCCTCATTAGCGCACATCAGTGAAGGAGAAAAATCACTTATTTACACAATTTTATAACAAAAACTAAGAAAAAACTTTTTTTTTCACAATTTTCAGTGGTTATTGGTTTGTTTAAGAAAAAATAAAAAACCCTGAGGTGATTAAATACCACCAAAATAAAGCTCTATCTTTCACAAAAAAATGATAAAAATTTCATATGGGTACATTGTTGTTTGACCGCGCAATTGTCATTCAAAGTGCGACAGCGCTGAAAGCTGGAAATTGGCCTGGGCAGGAAGGGGGTAAAAGTGCCCTGTAGGCTGGCGGTTAACCAATACACGCCCGGCCAATAGCCAAAAGGCGGCTGGCAAAATGTATTGGATTTCCGGGTTGGACCCCAAATGGCGTCCTCCCGCACATGCGCACTTTTCGCGGTTGCAGAGCCGCTCAGCGGCGCAATCTGTCACCGGCCATGTGCCTTGGACAGATCTGAGTATCGGCCCAGTTGCCGGTACCATGTGACCTGCTGTGACCAATCACAGAACATCACTTGACAGTTGTATACAATGGATGGCTTCATTCATGCCATCCATTGTATACTACTGTCTAGCTGTGAATGGTCACAGCTAATCACATGCACATGTCATGTGATTAGCTGTGGCCAAATCACAGGTAAGCACAAAAATAAAAAATAATAAAAAAAAAACCCTGAATGAATTGATGTCATTCAGGTAAACTCTTTGCTATAAGCAAATTGTGTAAAAAAAATAAATAAATACTGATCACTTCCCCAAAGTAGTACAATGTTACTATGGTAACATTGTACTACTTTGGACATAGTGAAATATGAAAAAAAAATCTTAAAAAAATGAAAAAAATGTAATAACAAATTAAAAATTATAATAATAAAAAAAAATATATTTTTTTTTTCATACTGTCACCAGTCAGTATCCCTGATCACCGCCATGCCAGTTATATGATGATGCTGTACTGCACTGGTGACAGTATGTAAAAAAAAAAAAAAATTAAAAAAAAAATTTCCGAAAAATTATGACAAAAAAAATACAACTTCAAAAAACTCGCCATTCCTCTTATGAAGGACGTCGGACTGTCTACTCTGCAAAAAGGGGTCATTTGGGGGATATCTGTACTGTTCTGACATTCTTGGCTGTCAGTGCTTCAGGATTGATCAATATTCAGATCTATACCATAGTTTGTGAACTCTATAACTTTCCTACAAACTAAAAAATACATCCTAATTTGGGTTATTTTCACCAAAGACATGTAGCAGAATACATCTCGGCCTAAATTTATGAAGAACAATTATTTATTTGCAAACTTTTATAACAGAAACAAAGAAAAACGTGTTTTTTTTCAACATTTTTGGTCTTTTTTTGATAATTTAGCAAAAAATAAAAACCTCGGCAGTGATTAAATACCACCAAAAGAAAGCTCTAGTTGTGTGAAGAAAATTATAAAATTTTAGTTTGGATACAATGTTGTATGACCGCGCAATTGTCATTCAAAGTGTGAGAGCGCTGAAACCTGAAAACTGGCCTGGGCAGGAAGGGGTAACATTGCCCGGTATTCAAATGGTTAAACAAGGCAGTTCACATTAAACAGACCCCACAGCCAAGACCCTGCAAGCCTGCCGTGTCCCTACCTGAGAGCCGTGGTCGTCCCTGTCTGCTGATCGCTGGTCGTCCCTGGAACGCCGAGTGTCATGAGGTTTAGTAGGCGTGGCCTGTTTTCTTGCCTTAACAGCCTCGGAGTCCCCGCCCCCTCATCCAAGCTGCAGCTGACAGGGAGGAATTTCTGTGTGATCATCCAAACACAACCTCCCTGTAGTTGGCCAATCGCAGACTGAGCCTGAAAAGCTCAGTTTTCACGCCACGCACCTCATTGGCTGCCTCTCAAGCCAAACTTAGATCAAGCCCAGCCCCCTTTTCCTTCCGCCTATCAGCTTTGAGTAGGCATGGCCTATGTTTTCTTACCTTAACAGCCTCGGAGTCCCCGCCCCCTCCTCCACGCTGCAGCTGACAGGGAGGAATTTCTGTGTGATCATCCAAACACAACCTCCCTGTAGTTGGCCAATCGCAGACTGAGCCTCGAGCTCATTTTTCACACTACACACCTGATTGGATGCCTCTCAAGCCGAACTTAAATCAAGCCCAGCCCCCTTTTCTGCCGCCTATCAGCTTTGAGTAGGCATGGCCTATGTTTTCTTACCTTAACAGCCTCAGAGTCTCCGCCCCCTCCTTCACGCTACAGCTGACAGGGAGGAATTTCTGTGTGATCATCCAAACACAACCACCCTGTAGTTGGCCAATCGCAGACTGAGCCTGAAAAGCTCAGTTTTCACGCCAGGCACCTGATTGGCTGCTTCTCAAGCCGAACTTAGATAAAGCCCCGCCCCCTTTTCCTACCACCTATTAGCTTTGAGTAGGCATGGCCTATGTTTTCTTACCTTAACAGCCTCAGAGTCTCCGCCCCCTCCTTCACGCTACAGCTGACAGGGAGGAATTTCTGTGTGATCATCCAAACACAACCACCCTGTAGTTGGCCAATCGCAGACTGAGCCTGAAAAGCTCAGTTTTCACGCCACGCACCTGATTGGCTGCCTCTCAAGCCGAACTTAGATCAAGCCCCGCCCCATTTTCCTGCCACCTATCAGCCTTGAGTAGGTGTGGCACTTCCCATGAGGCATTGCTCCTCACACATTCACATGTTCTCAGACATTTTGACATGTATGGATAGTACTGAGCTGTTCGTGTGCTGCACTGTGTATAGGGACATGCATGGACAGTGTACTGAGCTGTACGTGTGCTGCACTGTGTATAGTGACATGCATGGACAGTGTACTGAGCTGTAAGTGTGCTGCACTGTGTATAGTGACATGCATGGACAGTGTACTGAGCTGTACGTGTGCTGCACTGTGTATAGTGACATGTATGGATAGTACTGAGCTGTACGTGTGCTGCACTGTGTATAGTGACATGCATGGACAGTGTACTGAGCTGTACGTGTGCTGCACTGTGTATAGTGACATGCATGGACAGTGTACTGAGCTGTACATGTGCTGCACTGTGTATAGTGACATGCATGGACAGTGTACTGAGCTGTACATGTGCTGCACTGTGTATAGTGACATGCATGGACAGTGTACTGAGCTGTACATGTGCTGCACTGTGTATAGTGACATGCATGGACAGTGTACTGAGCTGTACGTGTGCTGCACTGTGTATAGTGCACAGTGTCAGAATGCCCGCCGCAGTCCCGCTATAAGTCGCTGATCGCTGCCATTACTAGTTTAAAAAACCATTAAAAATCCAGTACATATCCCGCCATCTGTAGACACTATAACTTTCATGTAAACCAATTCATTTACACGTATTGGGATATTTTTTAGCAAAGACGTCACAGAATACATTTTGGCCTAAATTTATGATGAAATTAGATTTTTACTGGACATATTTTATAGCAAAAAGTCAAAAATATATATATTTTTTTCAAAATTGTCGGTCTTATTTGTTCATAGTGCAAAATTTAGAAAACGCGCAGGTGATGAAATACAACCAAAAGAAATCTGTATTTGTGGGAAAAAAGGGACGTAAATATCATTTGGGTGCAGCGTTGCATGACCGCGCAATTGTCAGTCAAAGTAACACAGCGCTGTATAATAAATAATGGCCTGGTCAGGAAGGACTTCTTGCAGGTTTATTGGTCCATCGGCCTGACACTCGGTAGCGTGTTGATCCGAGCAGCGCTGGGAACCGACTGAACGCTTCAGAGCCCTGAAAGGCACTGATTGGTTGCTAGGGAATCTTTAGCAACTCATGCCACGCCCCCTACATGCGTGCGTGCTTAGGTCGCGCCTGCCGACGTGGCGAGGGGCCTGGCTGTAAACTGGAGCTCCACGTTCGACAGGAATCATGTGACCTCCACTCCACTTCTTTTTTTTTTTTTTTTTTTTTTTAACGAACTGTAATGTAACAAACAACCAATGGCTGCAGGTTGGAGCTCGACAGGAAATGTTACATTAAAGTTCATTTAAAAAAAGTTTGAGTGGAGGTCACATGTTTCCTGTCGAATGGAGCTCCAGTTTGCAGCCTTTTTTTTACATTAAAGTTCATTAAAGGAGTGGAGGTCACATGTTTCCTGAGGAAAGTGGAGCTCCAGTATGCAGCCAGACCCCCTTATCTAATATTCAGCTATTGCACAGCAGCGGTGCAGACATTGCCAGCTATTGGTTATTATCCTGTGTCCTTGAAGGGGCGGGGGTGATGTTTGGTCACATGATCGGGCTGTCCTGCAATGGAGGGGCGATGGTGCGGGGTGTGTGCTGCTTGCCGTGCCGTGTAGCAGGTTACCTAATGCTGGAGGATGGGGTCACCGTGTGATTGTACAGTCCGCTCCCCAACCACCGTGTGTGGAGGGGTGTGCCGGCCTAGTGTACATTGCATTGGATGTGTGTGGTGTGTTGATGATTGGAGCCATGTTGCTTTCCCAGGATTCCTCTGTAGCACACGGACTAGGACAACGTCTTTCTGTTAGTTTCATGTCCCCGTTCACAAAGCATCATTCAGCTTGCCGCTTCCCTATTTCCTGGCTTTAACCACTTGCCTGCCGGGAGCTTTACCCCCTCCCCCTTACCAATGTTCAGCTTTCAGCGCCCTCATACTTTGACAATTGTGCGGTCATGCAACACTGACTGGACCCAAACTGCTTTTTTATCATTTTTTTAGACCGAGCTTTCTTTTGGTGGTATTTATTCACCACTGGGGGTTTTATTTTTGATAAACTAAAAAAGACCACACATTTTGAGGGGAAAAATCGTTTTTTTTAGTTTCTATTAAAATGTTTTGTAAACAAGTATTTTTTCTCCTTCACTGACGGGCACTGTTAGGTGGCACTGATTCAACTGTTGGGCACTATTGGCTGCACTGATGAGGCTACACTAATTACCAGGACACGGACTATCAGTGCCCTGATGATCAGTGTAGATGTTCCCCTGCGACATGCCGCATACCAGCTCTCCTCACACACTGTCAGCGGAAAGAGAGGACTACTGATAACCACCATTTCCTATTTACCCGGTGATCAGCTGTGATTGGACGCAACTGGTCAGATGGTAAAAGCATCTGTGATTGGCCCATTCCTTAGTCATGTGATCAGCTGTGTCCAAAGGACACAGCGATCACAGATCGTGCTCGCGGGGTGTGGTTCTGGGAGGACGTCCATGGATGCCCTCCCAGAACTAGCCAACCGCGCTGTAGATGACTTTTGGCTATAGCATGGCTGGGAACTGGTTAATATCATGTCCAGCTTTCCCTTTTATGGAAACGAAACCACTTGCCCTTCGGAAGATTTATCCCCAACCCCCCCCCCCCCAATCCTGCCCAGGCCATTGTTTGCTATACAGCGCTGCGCTACTTCAAATGACAGTTGTGCGGTCATGCAACACTGCATACAAATGGAATTTCTATCCTTTTTTTCACACACCGCGTTCTTTTGGTGGTATATGATCATCGCTGGGTTTATTTTTTTATAACTGAACAATGACCAAAATTTAAAAAAGAGGATTTTTGCTATAAAACATACCCCATAAAAAAATTGGGGGAAAAAAAATTCTTAATTTAGGCCAAAATATATTCTGCTACATGTCTTTGGTTAACAATAATCCCAATAAGTGTATATTGATTGGTTTGCATGAAAGTTATAGTGTCTACAAATGGTGATATATATATATCTTGGAGTATTAATTAACCTCTTCCTTACCACGCTATAGCCGAAAGACAGCTACAGAGCGGTTGTCTAGTTTTGGGACAACGTCCATAGATGTCATTCCAGAACACGCCCCCCATAAGGACACAGCTGATCATGTGATATGGTAAACGGCCAATCACAGCAGCCTTTTACCATGTGATCAGATGTGTCCGATGACACAGCAGATCACCAGGTAAATACGGTTGTCGGTTATCGGCTGCACTTTCCTCACATTGTCACAGCATGAGGAAAGTACTGCCGATAACCGGAAAGTGATCGGCACTGATGATCAGGGCCCATCAGTGACACCCAGCAGTGACCTAGCAGTGCCACCCACCTGTGCCCTGCAGTGCCGCCTATCAGTGTAGCCTGTCAATGCCGCCTCTCAGTGCCTCCTATCAGTGCCACCTCATTGACGCACATCAGTGAAGGAGAATAATTACCTGTTTGCAATACTTTATAATAGAAACAAATAAAAAATGCTAATTTCATGTGGGTACAGTGTTGCATGACCGCAAAATTGTCAAAGTGTGACAATGCTGCAAGCTGAAAATTGGCCTGGGCAGGAAGGGGGCATAAGTGCCCAGTAGACAAGTGGTTAATTTTTTATACTAGTAATGGTGGCAATCAGCGACTTTGGTGGGCATTCTGGCACTGAGTGAGAACCAACTGCCACTCACATCTCCAGTGACACTAATACAGTAATCAATGCTAATAAAAAGCACTAATACACTGGGCAGGAAGGGGTTAACATCTGGGCGATCAAAGGGTTAGCTGTGTACTGTTTTGTGATTACTGTGTGTTGTTTTATTAAGGGCTGTGCTGGTTTTTATCTCCCTGCTTTTATTGGGACTGCCTGTTTGCTGGATGGGGACTGTCTCTGTGCTGGATTTTGGGGATGTCTCTGCTGGATTGGGCCATCTCTTTGTGGGATTGTAATGAAATTGCCATGTGAAGGAAGGCAGGGTGAACATTGTACCCCCTCTCCATTCCTTTACATGCCCCCGCTCTTGTCATACACAGACTGATATTTATTGTCCTTAACATAGATGAAGCATACCAAATGAAATCCATTCATTCTAATTATTATTACCACTACTATGCACAATGGGTAAAGCTGTATATAAGAAACAAAAAGAGGGCGCACAGGCCTGGCGCATTACCTTAAAAATGGGATTTATTTATAAATTGTAAAATACTCACAAGAGAAATATAAAATCAGATCAAAATGAGAAACATGTCGCAAGGGATGCAGAGTGGTTCAGGAACCCCTATGGGTG
Source organism: Staurois parvus (assembly GCF_062004578.1). NCBI lineage: Eukaryota > Metazoa > Chordata > Amphibia > Anura > Ranidae > Staurois > Staurois parvus. Next base: position 199,136 of record NW_028319016.1, read on the forward strand.
GTCTGGTGGGGGACTGTGGACCTCTGGATAGCTGGTGGTTGACGCGTTTCGAGGTTGTACCTCTTCCTCAGAGCCAGTGTGTCACAGTCCCCCACCTGACCACCCAGTTCAGCTATACAGCAGTTGAGATTAAACAAGGCAGTTCAGCTCAACGACAGTTCAGATTAAACAAGGCAGTTCAGCTCAAACAAGGCCGTTCAGCTCAAACAAGGCCGTTCAGCTCAAACAAGGCCGTTCAGCTCAAACAAGGCCGTTCAGCTCAAACAAGGCCGTTCAGCTCAAACAAGGCCGTTCAGCTCAAACAAGGCCGTTCAGCTCAAACAAGGCCGTTCAGCTCAAACAAGGCCGTTCAGCTCAAACAAGGCCGTTCAGCTCAAACAAGGCCGTTCAGCTCAAACAAGGCAGTTCAGCTCCCACAAGGCCGTTCAGCTCCCACAAGGCCGTTCAGCTCCAACAAGGCCGTTCAGCTCCAACAAGGCCGTTCAGCTCCAACAAGGCCGTTCAGCTCCAACAAGGCAGTTCAGCTCAAACAAGGCAGTTCAGCTCAAATGGCAGTTCAGATAAAACAAGGCAGTTCAGCTCAACGGCAGTTCATATTAAGGAAGTTTAGCTCAAAGGCAGTTCAGATTAAACAAGGAAATTCAGATTAAACAAGGCAGTTCAGATTAAACAAGGCAGTTCAGATTAAACAAGGCAGTTCAGATTAAACAAGGCCATTCAGCTCAATGGGCAGTTCAGATTAAATAAGACCGTTAAGCTCAACGGCAGTTCAGATTAAACAAGGCAGTTAAGCTCAACGGCAGTTCAGATTAAACAAGGCAGCTCAGATTAAACAAGGCAGCTCAGATTGAACAAGGAAGTTCAGCTCAAAACAAGGCAGCTCAGATTATTATTATTATTATTACTATTATTATGCAGTATTTATATACAGTAGCGCTAAAAGGTTTGCTCAGCGCTGTACATTATAGTGGAGGCCAGTACATGAGACAATACAGTAACAAAACAGAACACGACGGATTTAAGGGCCCTGCTCTTTCGAGTTTACAATCTAGGAGGGAGTGGAGGAGATCGGCTGTTAGGTGAGGGCGGGGTAGGCTTCCCTGAAGAGATGGGTTTTCAGGGTGCACCTAAAGGTGAGGAGGGTAGGTGACAGTCTGATGGATTGGGGTAGTGAGTTCCAGAGGATGGGGGAAGTCCTGCAGTAAGGCGTGGGAGGTGGAGACCAGGGAGCTAGAAAGTAGGAGGTCTTGTGAGGAGTGAAGATTACGGGTTGGGTGGTATTTGGGTATCAGGTCGGTGAGGTCGTTTGGGGCAGCATTATGAATGGCTTTGTATGTCTGTGTTAGTAGTTTGAATTTAATGCGTTGAGCAATCGGGAGCCAGTGGAAGGAATGGCAGAGGGGGATGGCAGAAGCGGAGCGGTTGGTAAGGTGGATGAGTCTGGCCGCTGACTTCAGCATAGACTGAAGCAGGGATAGTCTGCGATGAGGTAGGCCGGTGAGAAAGGAGTTGCAGTAGTCAAGACGTGAGATAATAAGGGAGTGAACGAGTAGTTTAGTAGTGTCCGGGGTTAGGAACGAACGTATTTTGGAGATGTTGCGGAGGTGGAGCCTGCATGAGTTTGCCAATGATTGGACATGGGGTTGGAAGGACAGATTGGAGTCTAGAGTGACACCTAGGACTTTGGCTTGCGGGGTGGGACTGATGGTGGCATTGTTGGTCATGAAGGAGTGGGTGGGGGGGGCATGGGCTGGGGGGAAAATCAGGAGCTTGGTTTTGGAAAGGTTCAATTTGAGGAAATGGAGTGACATCCAGTCTGATATGTCGTTCAGTAGGTGGGTGATACGGGCGGAGACTGAAGGGGTGAGTTGAGGGGTGGAGAGGTAAATTTGTGTCGGCGTAGAGGTGATAGTTAAAGCTGTGGGAGTGTATCAGTTTGCCGAGCGAGGAGGTGTAGATGAAGAAGAGAAGGGGCCCGAGGACAGAGCCTTGGGGGACCCCAGCAGAGAGAGGAAGAGAGGGGGAGGTGGTAGCATTATAGGTAACGCTGAAGGAGCGTTGGGATAGATAGGAGGAGAGCCAGGGGACAGCGGAGTCTCTGATGCCGAGGGAGTGTCGTTTATTAAGGAGGAGGGGGTGGTCGACTGTGTCGAAGGCCGCGGAGAGGTCGAGGAGTAAGAGGACTGAGTAGTGGCCATTAGCTTTGGCGGTTAGCAGGTCATTAGTGATTTTCAGTAGGGCGGTTTCGGTGGAGTGTGGGGGATGGAAGTCAGACTGTAGTGGATCGAGGAGGTTGTTGTCAGTTAGGTGGGCACTTAGGCGATTGTAGACTAAGCGCTCAAGAAGCTTGGAAGTAAATGGCAGCAGGGAGATGGGTCTAAGGTTGTTCAGGTCGGTGGGGTCCAGGGAGGGTTTTTTGAGTATGAGGGTGATGTGCGCGTGCTTTGGGGGGAGGGGAATGCGCAAGTAGAGAGGGAGAGATTGAAGATGTGAATGGAGGAGTTGTGTGGGGACAGGGTCAAGGAGGCAAGTGGTGAGGCGGGCTTCTGAGAACTCATTACACAATTACACAAGATTACACAAGGCAGTTCAGCTCAAGGGCAGTTCAGATTTAGCAAGGCAGTTCAGATTAAATAAAGCAGGTCAGATTAAACAAGGCAGTTCAGATTAAACAAGGCCGTTCAACTCAACGGGAGTTTAGATTAAACAAGGGTATTTCAGCTCAAAAGGCATTTCGGCTCAACAGGCAGTTCAGATCAAACAAGGCAGTTCAGATCAAACAAGGCAGTTCAGATCAAACAAGGCAGTTCAGATCAAACAAGGCAGTTCAGATCAAACAAGGCAGTTTAGCTCAACGGCAGTTCACATTAACCACCTCCCGCTCGCCATATAGTAATATAACGAGCGCAAGGTGGTTCTCTCGTTCTGAGAGGATGTCATATGACGTCCTCCCATTCTCACTGCACATGCGCGGCTAAGGGAGCGTGCAGCACGGCGATCGGCGGTGCGCTGTTTCCCTCGGACACAGCGGATCACCGATCACGGAAAGAGCCGAAGATCTCGGCTCGGTCATGTGATCATCTGTGTCCAATCACAGCTGATCACATGTAAACAGGGAAATGCCGGTTATCGGCATTTCTCTCCTCTCGAGCTGTCACGCTGACAGCTCGAGAGGAGAGGAGAGCCGGTAATCGGCTTTCTGTGGAGGGGACATGTACACCGATCATCAGGGCACTGATGATCAGTGTGCCCTGATGATCAGTGTAGCCCCAGCAGTGCCACCTGTCAGTGTCCATCAGTGCCTTATGTCAGTGGCTCGTGCCAATGCCCATCAGTGCCACATATCAGTGCCCATCTGAGCTGCCTTTCAGGGTCACCCATCAGTGCCACCTATCAGTGCTGCCAATCAGTGCCAGTCAGTGCCGCCTAACAGTGCCAGTCAGTGCTGCCTAACAGTGCCAGTCAGTGCCGCCTAATAGTGCCATATATCAGTGCCATGTATCAGTGCTGCCTTTCAGTGCCCATCAGTGATGCCTGTCAATGCCCATCAGTGATGCCTGTCAATGCCCATCAGTGATGCCTGTCAATGCCTCCTCATCAGTGCCACCTATCAGTGTCATCAGTGCAGCCTGTCAGTACCCATCAGTGCAGCCTCATTAGCACACATCAGTGAAGGAGAAAAATCATTTATTTACACAATTTTATAACAAAAACTAAGAAAAAACTTTTTTTTCACTATTTTCAGTGGTTATTGGTTTGTTTAAGAAAAAATAAAAAACCCTGAGGTGATTAAATACCACCAAAATAAAGCTCTATCTGTCACAAAAAAATGATACAAATTTCATATGGGTACATTGTTGTTTGACCGCGCAATTGTCACTCAAAGTGCGACAGCACTGAAAGCTGGAAATTGGCCTGGGCAGGAAGGGGGTATAAGTGCCCTGTAGGCTAGCGGTTAACCAATACACGCCCGGCCAATAGCCAAAAGGCGGCCGGCAAAATGTATTGGATTTCCGGGTTGGACGCCAAATGGCGTCCTCCCGCTAATGTGCACTTTTCGTGCTTGCAGAGCCGCGCAGCGGCGCAATCTGTCAACGGCCGTGTACCTCGGACACGGCCGATGACAGATCTGAGTATCGGCCCCGTTGCCGGTACCATGTGACCTGCTGTGACCAATCACAGCAGGTCACATGACAGTTGTATACAATGGATGGCTTCATTCATGCCATCCATTGTATACTACTGTCTAGCTGTGAATGGTCACAGCTAATCACACGCACATGTCATGTGATTAGCTGTGGCCAAATCACAGCTAAGCACAAAAATAAAAAAAAAAACCCTGAATGAATTGATGTCATTCATGTAAACGCTTTGCTATAAGCAAATTGTGTAAAAAAAAAAAATACTGATCACTTCCCCAAAGTAGTACAATGTTACTATGGTAACATTGTACTACTTTGGACATAGTGAAATATGAAAAAAAATCTTAAAAAAATGAAAAAAATGTAATAATAATAAAAAAAAATATCTTTTTTTTTCATACTGTTACCAGTCAGTGTCCCTGATCACCGCCATGCCAGTTATATGAAGATGCTGTACTGCACTGGTGACAGTATGTAAAAAAAAAATAGTGAAAATAATTTTTTGCATTTTTTCATTTTCCGAAAAATTATGACAAAAAAAATACAACTTCAAAAAACTCGCCATGCCTCTTATGAAGTACATTGGACGGTCTACTCTGCAAAAAGGGGTCATTTGGGGGATATCTGTACTGTTCTGACATTTGGGGGATATCTGTACTGTTCTGACATTCTTGGACCTCAAGAAATTAGATTGGCCGTCACTACTTCAGGATTGATCAATATTCAGATCTATACCATAGTTTGTGAACTCTATAACTTTCCTACAAACTAAAAAATACATCCTAATTTGGGTTATTTTCACCAAAGACATGTAGCAGAATACATCTCGGCCTAAATTTATGAAGAACAATTATTTATTTGCAAACTTTTATAACAGAAACAAAGAAAAACGTGTTTTTTTTTCAACATTTTTGGTCTTTTTTTGATAATTTAGCAAAAAATAAAAACCCCAGCGGTGATTAAATACCACCAAAAGAAAGCTCTAGTTGTGTGAAGAAAATGATATAATTTTAGTTTGGGTACAATGTTGTATGATCGCGCAATTGTCATTCAAAGTGTGAGAGCGCTGAAACCTGAAAAATGGCCTGGGCAGGAAGGGGTAACATTGCCCGGTATTGAAATGGTTAAACAAGGCAGTTCACATTAAACAGACCCCACAGCCAAGACCCTGCAAGCCTGTCGTGTCCCTACCTGAGAGCCGTGGTCGTCCCTGTCTGCTGATCGCTGGTCGTCCCTGGAACGCCGAGTGTCATGAGGTTTAGTAGGCGTGGCCTATGTTTTCTTGCCTTAACAGCCTCGGAGTCCCCGCCCCCTCCTCCACACTGCAGCTGACGGGGAGGAATTCCTGTATGATCACCCAAACACAACCGCCCTGTAGTTGGCCAATCGCAGACTGAGCCTCAAGACCTCAGCTTTTGCACCACGCACCTGATTGGCTGCCTCTCAAGCCAAACGTAGATCAAGCCCCACCCCCTTTTCTGCAGCCTATCAGCTTTGAGTAGGCATGGCCTATGCTTTCTTACCTTAACAGCCTCGGAGTCCCCGCCCCCTCCTCCACGCTACAGCTGACAAGAAGGAATTTCTGTGTGATCATCCAAACACAACCTCCCTGTAGTTGGCCAATCGCAGACTGAGCCTGAAAAGCTCAGTTTTCACGCCACGCACCTGATTGGCTGCCTCTCAAGCCGAACTTAAATCAAGCTCAGCTCCCTTTTCCTGCACCTATCAGCTTTGAGTAGGCGTGGCTATGTTTTCTTACCTTAACAGCCTCGAAGTCCCCGCCCCCTCCTCCAAGCTGCAACTGACAGGGAGGAATTCTGTGTGATCATACAAACACAACCACCCTGTAGTTGGCCAATCGCAGACTGAGCCTCAAGAGCTCAGTTTTCACGCCACGCACCTGATTGGCTGCCTCTCAAGCCGAAGTTATATCAAGCCACGCCCCCTTTTCCTACCGCCTATCAGCTTTGAGTAGGCGTGGCCTATGCTTTCTTACCTTAACAGCCTCGGAGTCCCCGCCCCCTCCTCCAAGCTGCAGCTGACAGGGAGGAATTTCTGTAAGATCACCCAAACACAACCTCCCTGTAGTTGGCCAATCGCAGACTGAGCCTGAAAAGCTCAGTTTTCACGCCACGCACCTCATTGGCTGCCTCTCAAGCCGAACTTAGATCAAGCCCCGCCCCCTTTTCCTGCCGCCTATCAGCTTTGAGTAGGCATGCCCTATGTTTTCTTACCTTAACAGCCTTGGAGTCCCCGCCCCCTCCTCCACGCTGCAGCTGACAGGGAGGAATTTCTGTGTGATCATTCAAACACAACCGCCCTGTAGGTGGCCAATCACAGACAGCCTCAAGAGCTCAGCTTTCACACCACGCACCTGATTGGATGCCGCTCAAGCCGAACTTAAATCAAGCCCCTCCCCCTTTTCTGCCGCCTATCAGCTTTGAGTAGGCGTGGCCTATGTTTTCTTACCTTAACAGCCTCGGAGTCCCCGCCCCCTCCTCCAAGCTGCAACTGACGGGGAGGAATTTCTGTGTGATCATCCAAACACAACCTCCCTGTAGTTGGCCAATCGCAGACTGAGCTTCAAGAGCTCAGCTTTTGCACCACGCACCTGATTGGATGCCGCTCAAGCCGAACTTAAATCAAGCCCCTTTCCCTCTTCTACCGCCTATCAGCTTTGAGTAGGCGTGGCCTATGTTTTCTTACCTTAACAGCCTCGGAGTCCCCGCCCCCTCCTCCAAGCTGCAGCTGACAGGGAGGAATTCCTGTATGGTCATCCAAACACAACCTCCCTGTAGTTGGCCAATCACAGACTGAGCCTGAAAAGCTCAGTTTTCACGCCACGCACCTGATTGGCTGCCTCTCAAGCCGAACTTAAATCAAGCTCAGCCCCCTTTTTCTGCACCTATCAGCTTTGAGTAGGCATGGCCTATGTTTTCTTACCTTAACAGCCTCGGAGTCCCCGCCCCCTCCTCCAAGCTGCAGCTGACGGGGAGGAATTCCTGTATGATCACCCAAACACAACCGCCCTGTAGTTGGCCAATCGCAGACTGAGCCTGAAAAGCTCAGTTTTCACGCCACGCACCTGATTGGCTGCCTCTCAAGCCGAACTTAAATCAAGCCCCGCCCCCTTTTCCTGCCACCTATCAGCTTTGAGTAGGCGTGGCCTATGTTTTCTTACCTTAACAGCCTCGGAGTCCCCGCCCCCTCCCCCAAGCTGCAGCTGACAGGGAGGAATTTCTGTGTGATCATTCAAACACAACCGCCTTGTAGTTGGCCAATCACAGACAGCCTCAAGAGCTCAGCTTTCACGCCACGCACCTGATTGGCTGCCTCTCAAGCCGAACTTAGGTCAAGCCCCGCCCCCTTTTCCTGCCGCCTATCAGCTTTGAGTAGGCATGCCCTATGTTTTCTTACCTTAACAGCCTTGGAGTCCCCGCCCCCTCCTCCAAGCTGCAGCTGACAGGGAGGAATTTCTGTATGATCACCCAAACACAACCTCCCTGTAGTTGGCCAATCACAGACTGAGCCTGAAAAGCTCAGTTTTCACGCCACGCACCTGATTGGCTGCCTCTCAAGCCGAACTTAAATCAAGCTCAGCCCCCTTTTTCTGCACCTATCAGCTTTGAGTAGGCATGGCCTATGTTTTCTTACCTTAACAGCCTCGGAGTCCCCGCCCCCTCCTCCAAGCTGCAGCTGACAGGGAGGAATTTCTGTGTGATCATTCAAACACAACCGCCTTGTAGTTGGCCAATCACAGACAGCCTCAAGAGCTCAGCTTTCACGCCACGCACCTGATTGGCTGCCTCTCAAGCCGAACTTAAATCAAGCCACGCCCCCTTTTTCTGCACCTATCAGCTTTGAGTAGGCATGGCCTATGTTTTCTTACCTTAACAGCCTCGGAGTCCCCGCCCCCTCCTCCAAGCTGCAGCTGACGGGGAGGAATTCCTGTATGATCACCCAAACACAAGCGCCCTGTAGTTGGCCAATCGCAGACTGAGCCTGAAAAGCTCAGTTTTCACGCCACGCACCTGATTGGCTGCCTCTCAAGCCGAACTTAAATCAAGCCCCGCCTCCTTTTCCTGCCACCTATCAGCTTTGAGTAGGCGTGGCCTATGTTTTCTTACCTTAACAGCCTCGGAGTCCCCGCCCCCTCCTCCAAGCTGCAGCTGACAGGGAGGAATTTCTGTGTGATCATTCACACACAACCGCCTTGTAGTTGGCCAATCGCAGACTGAGCTTCAAGAGCTCAGCTTTTGCACCACGCACCTGATTGGATGCCGCTCAAGCTGAACTTAAATCAAGCCCCTCCCCCTTTTCTGCCGCCTATCAGCTTTGAGTAGGCGTGGCCTATGTTTTCTTACCTTAACAGCCTCGGAGTCCCCGCCCCCTCCTCCAAGCTGCAACTGACGGGGAGGAATTTCTGTGTGATCATCCAAACACAACCTCCCTGTAGTTGGCCAATCGCAGACTGAGCTTCAAGAGCTCAGCTTTTGCACCACGCACCTGATTGGATGCCGCTCAAGCCGAACTTAAATCAAGCCCCTTTCCCTCTTCTACCGCCTATCAGCTTTGAGTAGGCGTGGCCTATGTTTTCTTACCTTAACAGCCCCGGAGTCTCCGCCCCCTCCTCCACGCTGCAGCTGACAGGGAGGAATTTCTGTGTGATCATCCAAACACAACCGCCCTGTAGTTGGCCAATCACAGACTGAGCCTCAAGAGCTCAGCTTTCATGCCACGCACCTGATTGGCTGCCTCTCAAGCCGAAGTTATATCAAGCCCCGCCCCCTTTTCTGCCGCCTATCAGCTTTGAGTAGGCATGGCCTATGTTTTCTTACCTTAACAGCGTCAGAGTCCCCGCCCCCTCCTCCACGCTGCAGCTGACGGGGAGGAATTTCTGTATGATCATCCAAACACAACCACCCTGTAGTTGGCCAATCGCAGACTGAGCCTCAAGAGCTCAGCTTTCACGCCACGCACCTGATTGGCTGCCTCTCAAGCTGGACTTAGATCAGGCCCCGTCCCCTTTTCTGCCCCCCATCAGCTTTGAGTAGGCGTGGCACTTCCCATGAGGCATTGCTCCTCACAATTCACATGTTCTCAGACACTTTCTGACATGTATGGACAGTACTGAGCTGTACGTGTGCTGTACTGTGTATAGTGACATGTATGGACAGTACTGAGCTGTACGTGTGCTACACTGTGTATAGTGACATGCATGGACGGTGTACTGAGCTGTACGTGTGCTGCACTGTCTATAGTGACATGCATGGACAGTGTACTGAGCTGTACGTGTGCTGCACTGTGTATAGTGACATGCATGGACGGTGTACTGAGCTGTACGTGTGCTGCACTGGGACACGGCGGGTCATTATCATCCGTTTTCCCGCGATTAGCGGCAATCGCTGACAGAGAGCAGGGCTGCATTGTTTACACACAGCCCTGCTATCTGTCAGTTGCCTGTCAGCTCCTGACAAGCTGAAGAGGGAGAGAAGAGTTTATCTCTCAGGATCAGCCTTTCCTGTCCAGCACACACCCCGCCCCCTAGTAAAACACTCCCCTAACCCTTTCAGTGAAAAAAAATGTTAACCCCTTCATCCCCAGTGCCATTAGTACAGTGTCAGTGGGAGTTTTTTTTTCACTGATCACTGTATTGGTGTCACTGGGGATGTCAGTGACCCCAAGTCAGTTCCCTCCCAGTGTCAAAATGTTCGCCGCAGTCCTGCCATATGTCGCTTTTCAGCGCCATTATTAGTATAAGAAAAATTGAAAATCCCAGTATCTTTCCCGCCATTTGTAAACGCTATAACGTTCATGTAAACCAATTAATTTACACGTATTGGGATTTTTTTTAGCAGAGACATGTCGCAGAATGCATTTTGGATGAAATTTGTGACAAAATTAGATTTTTTAATTGTTTTTACTGGACATGTTTTATAGCAAAAAGTCCAAAATATTGTTTTTTTTTCTCAAAATTGTCAGCCTTTTTTTTATAGCGCAAAAAATTAAAAACGCACAGGCGATCAAATACCACCGAAAGAAAGCTCAATTTGTGGGGCAAAAAGGACGTAAATTTAATTTGGGTGCAGCGTAGCATGACCGCGCTATTGTCAGTTAAAGTAACGCAGCGCCGTAACACAAACCTCTTCTGTAACCGTTTCCTGACTACCCTACAGCAGGTGGCATGGGTATGCAAAATCACATATATATATATATATATATACACGTGAGTCGCACTCCCGTGGTTTTCACACCCCTCCCAGATAGCGTCAGATTGCCCGTCAGTACACCAGTCATCTCATTTAACCCCTTGATTGCCAAGAACACGCTCATGTACAATAATCCTCCATTGCTAGTATAGCGTCTGAACTGGTCAATATCTTTGATCAGGTCAGCACTATACCAGCGTTCACATTAGTATAGCGTCCCGAAAAATGCAGCGTTAGCGGGATCAGCCCCAGCACCTGCCAGCACCTGCCTTTAGCCCCTATATTGGCCAATATATTGTGTTTTTGTGCATTAAAAGTAAAAAAAGTGTATTTTTTTAACAAATTTGCTTTTGAAAAATTGCTGTGCGAGTACTATGTGCCAGAAAAAATTGTAGTACCCACCATTTTATTCACTAGGGTGTCTGCTTTAAAAAATATATAATGTTTGGGGGTTTAAATTAATTTCTTAGCAAAAAAAAATGATTTTTTTCATGTGAACAAAAAGGCTTGGTCTTCAAGTGGTTAGAAGAGTGAATGATGTGTGGCATAAACTTCTAATGCTGGGCATAAAACTCCCCCACCCCCCAAAACGGCCCCTTTTTGGAAAGTAGTCACCCAAAACTATTTGCTGAGAGGAATGTTGATTCAATAGAAGAATTTATTTTTTTACCACAAGTTTTTGGAAAATGACAAAAATAAATATATTTTTTTTTTTACACAAAATTGTCACTTAAATGATTTACTGCTCACACATGCCATGGGTATATGTGGAATTACTCCCCAAAATACATTTTTCCAATTCTCCCGAGTATGGGGGTACCACATGTGAGAGACTTTTTGGCAGTCTAGCCAAGTACAGGACCCCAAAATCCAATAAGCACCTTCAGGCTTTTAAAGGGCTTTATTTCTTCATTCCACTTCCAGACTACCTATCACAGTTTCAGAGGCCCTGAATGCCAGGATAGCACCTAACCCCCCAAATTACCCCTTTTTGGAAAGTAGACGCCCCAAGGAATTTGGTAAAAAGCACAGTAAGTATTTTGCAGATCTCATTTGTTGCCACAAGTTTTTGGAAAATGAAGAAAAAAAACAAAAACATATTTTTTAATTTTTTTTTTTATTTCAAAACCTTGTGAGAAAAAATGAGATCTGCAAAATACTCACCATGCCTCTTTTTAAACTCCTTGGGATGTCTACTTTCCAGAAAGGGGTCATTTGGGGGGGGGGGGGGTTGGAGCTATCCTGGCATGTTTAGGCCTTTGAAACTGTGATAGGTAGTGAGGAAGTGTAATGAGGAAGTTACGCACCTTCAGGCTTTCAAAGTGGTCATTGGATTTCAGGCTCCTGTATGTGGCTAGGCTCCCAAAAAGTCTCACACATGTGGTATCCCCATACTCAGTAGAAGTAGCAGAATGTATTTTGGGGTGTAATTCCACATATACCCATGGCTTGTGCGAGAAATAAATCATTTAAATGACAACTTCGTGTAAAAAAAAAAAAAGTTTTTGTCATTTTCCAGAAACTTGTGGAATAAAAAAATCAATCTTCCATGGACTCAATATGCTTCTCAGCAGATAGCTTAGGGTGTCTAATTTCCGAAAAGGGGTCATTTGAGGGTGTTTGTACTATCCTGGTATTTTAGCACCTCAAGAAATGTGATGGGCAGTCAGAAAGTAAAAGCTGTGTAAATTCCATTATCTATACCATAGTTTGTAGACGCTATAACTTTCACAAAAAGCAATCAATATACACTTATTGGGATTTTTTAACCAAAAATGTAGCAGAATACATTTTGGCCTAAATTTATGATTAGTTTTTTTAGATATTTTTTATGACCAAAATGAGAAAATATTTTTTTTAAAAAAAAATTTTTCCTTCAAAATTTTTCTGGTTATAGCGCCAAAAACAAAAAATGCACAGGTGATCAAATACCACCAAAAGAATGCTCTATTTGTGTTAAAAAAGGACATCAATTTCATTTATGTACCGTATTGCATGACCGCGCAATTGTCTGTTAAACTAGCGAAGCGCTGTATAGCAAAAAAATGGCGTAAATTGCAGTATCTATACCATAGTTTGTAGACGCTATAACTTTCACACAAAGCAATCAATATACACTTATTGGGGTTTTTTTTTACCAAAAACATGTAGCAGAATACATTTTGACCTAAATTTATAACTAACTTTGAGTTTACTATATATTTTTTATAGCTGAAAGTAAAAAATATTGTTTTTCTTCAAAATATTTGGTCTTTTTTTGTTTAGAGCATGAAAAATAAAAAGCGCACAGATGATCAAATACCATTGAAAGAAAGCTCTATTTGTGTGAAATAAAGGACATACATTTCATTTAGGTGCAGCATTGCATGACTGCGCAATGATGAGGGCAACTGATCTGTGGGGGTACTCTGATCTATGGGGGTGCTCTGATCTATGGGGGTGCTCTGAATAGGGCACCTGCAATTCTGCAGCATAGAGGTGGGTATGTTTTTTTTAGTAACCCCATACATCTCAGACTGATGCTGCAGTGTGGCGGGGAGTATGGATGTTTGTTTTTTGAGACCCCAAAAATTCTCCTTTAATTGACCTCCTATTTGATGGTGCCTAGTTAGTTCCATGTGTGACACCAGACTACAGCATGACATTAGGTAAGGGGTGCATTCTTCCTACTGACCACCAATGTGAGGGACACTTTTGCAATTGACCCTGATTAAACTCGTACGTTGTCATTGGCTCCACCTGTCACTCAGGCTCCGTTGACCAATAAATTTCCTGAAGATTCTTCAATAAAGGGCAGACCTAGACTGTCAGCCCGCCAATCAGCAGCACCGGATTCCCGCTAAGCAGCAGTGATTGGTTGCTAGGGGTTTCTTTAGCAATTGATGAAGCCACATTTGCTCCACCCCCTGTGGCGCGCGTCTCTCCTCCAGTTCCCACCCCCTGCATGGTTGGCTACAGGGACTTGTCAGGTATAATGGGTGCTGTGATAGGAGCTGTGCTGATCTATGGGGAGGAGGACTCTGATCTATGGGGGAACTCAGAGGGAATCTAGCTCTGTATACACAAGCATTCCTCTAGAAATGTACATTTACAAGTGATAATGATAATAAACTCTGCTTTCTATGGACAGTTTGTAACTTTTTTTTAAAAAAGTTCTGTTTAAAGGGAACCTTCACCCTCCCCACCCACTTTGTATCATTGCACTCCTAACCCCTCCACTGTCACAATTGATTATTTTTTAATTTCTTATTCTACTTTTTTTGCATTTTGTATGAAATGTATGTAATACCTTTTTCTTGTCCTTTCCTGCCACTGCCAGGATTCTCCCGCAGCATTCCAGGAAGCCTTGGGGTCCTGTACAACGCATGCGCTGCTGTGCATCATCGGGGCTCTGGCTGTCTCTTCCTGGTTCTTGCAGCTGTATCCCTGATGTAACACTGGGGCGCGTGCATGCCATCAGGGGGGCGGCTACAAGAACCCGGAAGACACAGCGGCCCCTCGATGTAAGTAAACAAGATGGAGGCATGGTGAACAGCTTGCAGCGGATTGCAGCTGGAGAGGCGGTATCATTAGAAAACCCCTCTGCAGTGTAAAGAGCAGGCTCTATGGCAATCCGCATCAAGTGTCTTGGAGCTGCAGCGGCTGGGCTGTAGCCATCGCATGCATCAATAATTGCAGCGAATCTGGTCGGGTCTCTCTGAGTTATGGTTCAACAATTAGTGTCAGTTCTCTGTATAGGTAATCCAGATTCACTCATGGCAACCGATACAGAAATCTATGTATTACTCCCAAGTGCAAATGGGAAGCCTGCAGTCCAAATGTGTTCATGTATCCAAAGGCTATGTTCTCACTTGTGCATTGTGGGGACACATGCACAATGGCGCATTTTGCAGCCCTTTATCACATGCACAGCATTGCTAATAATTTTTAATGGCACCTCCATGCGTCATGCCAATGCGTGTTCATTCATGTGCGCCAAAACGTATGGTACTTTATTACATTTTAGTGTGGTGCGATTTTTAATAGAGGCCAGGAAATTATTTTGTGCATTTATTGTGCATAGCGCAGTCCATTGAAATTAATGGGCTGCCCAAACATGACGCGCAGACTGCGGCCGGCCAGTTCTGGGAGGGCGTCATATGACGTCCTCTTAGGAAGGTGCCCTCCCTCACGCCCTCAGGGGTGCGCACCCGGCGATCTACAATCTCAAACTAGATTCACTTATGGCAACCGATACAGAATGGGTTGCCCAAACATGAGGTGCAAAAACACACAGAAAGCACAAGTTTCTGTTTAAAATCTATGTATTATACTTATGATGGAGTGGAATCACCACTGTCTTCCAGGGTTACAGAGCCATTAGGATCTTCAGTATCCAGCATATTCCGTAGGCCCCATTCACACCTGAGCGTTTTGTAAATGCACACAAACTCCCAAGTATGTACATGCATTTACAAAATGCGCATAACATGCATGTTACACTTGTGGTGCCATTCACAGGTAATGACACCTCAAACGCAGTAAGCAGACATGTTTCTGCATGTGGAAAAGTGCACAATCCTGTCAAAACGCACAAAGTTCAATGCTGAAAAAGATACATGAACTACTTTGGCGCGTGGGTTGTGCGTAGGGAAGCCCATTGAAATGAATGGGCTGCCCTATGCGTGTAGTACAAAAATACACACAAAAAAGAGCTCTTTTTACATGCGTCCACAAAATGCAGTTTATAGATACAGGATAAAAAAAATTACAAAGGAAAAAAATCTTTTGCAATTATGAGGGAGGCCACTGGGGTGTAGTATGTGTCATTATTTCTCTGTACTGCACTCCCAGCTGCCCACACTATACATGGCAGGAAGGGGGCGCTTTACCAGGATAAAGAGATGTGGACTGCTCAGCTCCGCCCACTCACATGCTGGCACTCCCAGCTGCCCACACTATACATGGCAGGAAGGGGTCGCTTTACCAGAAAAAAGAGATGAGGACTGCTCAGCTCCGCCCACTCACATGCTGGTTTAGCTGCTAATGACAGCTTTGAAACTGCACCCAAAATCGCCATTCACACATGTATTATCAGCCCAGAAGCCATTGGCTGTCCCTCTGGGGTGTTCTGTGGCTACTACTGCTTTGAATTACATCCCCAGCTGCCCACACTACACCTAGAAGGGAATAGGTCCCTTCACAGTAACAAACATGGCCGCCGGAGTCCTCAGCTCCGCCCCGTTTAGCTACTTAGCGAGTAATGACAGCTCTAAAACGGGAAACAAAATCAGCATTTGTACATAAATAATCAGTCCATAAGCCATGAGATGTCCCTCTGGGGTGTGCGGGTACTATGTCTGCTCTGAATTACATTCCCGGCTGCCCACACTGTACATAGAAAGGAATGAGTTACTTTACCATAACAAAGATGGCCACCGGAATCCTCAGTTCCGCCCACTCAGATACTGGGTTAGCAACTAATGACGGCTTTGAAACTTCAATCAAAATCAGCATTCAAACATGAATAAACATTACAAAATACATGAGCTGTCCCTCCAGAGAATACTGTGGCTATTACTACTCTGAATGACATTCACGGCTGCCCACACTGTATATAGAGGAGAATGGGTCACCGTACCTTAACAAAGATGGCCATTGCAGTACTCGTCCCCGCCTCTCCTTGGCTCCACCTCTCATATAGCCGAGTCTGTGGTCTCTTCATAACTGACGGAGGAGGAGCTTCAGCCCAGCAGTCCTCTCCTCTCTAAGAAAAGGCAGTGAATGAACAGTTGCTAGGGACTCCAGAGTGCTTAGCAACCGAGGTTTGCTCCGCCCCCTGCTGCGTGTAACTCCTCCCACTTCCCGCCCCCTGATTGGCTGACTTCTGGAACTTGTCAGGTATAATGGGGGCTGTGATAGGAGCTGTGTTGATGTGTGGGGAGGGGGACTGTGATCTATGGGGGACCTCAGAGGGGATCTAGCTCTGTATACACAAGCATTGCCATAGAAATGTCTGTCATCTCCTGTACAGGTGATCATGACATCACACTCTGCTTTCTATGGACACTTTACTACTTTGTTGTCAGAGGTTTTCTATAAAGTGACCCTTCCCCCTCCCCCCACTTTGTATCATTGCACTCCTCCCCCTCCGCTGCCACAGATGGACATTTTATTTCATTATTGTATTTATTATTCTACTTTTTTTGGCATTTTTTCTTAAATTTGTTTATTGCTGTAATATCTTTTTTTCTTGTCCCCACCCCTCACATTTACAGGTGATCATGACATCACACTCTGCTTTCTATGGACACTTTGCTACTTTTGTTTGTCAGTTTTCTTTTAAAGTGACCCCCCCTCCCCCCCCCCCACACACACTTTGTATGATTGCACTCCTCCCCCTCCGCTGTCACAGATGGTCATTTCTTTGTATTTCTTTTATGGATTATTCGCCTTTTTTGTATTTCTTTATTCATTTTTGTAATACCATTTTCCTTGTCCCCTCCCACCACTGGCAGGACTCTCCGACATCCTCCTGGAATACTGATGTCATGCATCCCAGGAAGCCTCGGGGTCCTGTACAACGCATGCGCTGCTGTGCATCATCAGAGCTCTGGCTGTCACTTCCTGATTCTTGCAGCTGTAGCCATGATGCTGCACTGTGGCCAATGCGTGCCATTAGGGGGATGGCTACGAGAACCCCGGAGAGACAGCGGCCCCTCGATGATGTACCAAAACACCTGACTGTTTCGTGAGCGCAGCAAAATTGTAAGTTTTTATGTGCATTTATGAAACTTTGTGGTGCCAATCATTGTTAATGACATCACAAACACAGCAAGCACACACGTGTTGTTCCACGTGGCAGACGTGTCAAAACGCACAAAGCTTAATGCTACTTTGGCACGTGTGTCATGCGTAGGGCCGCCTACTGAAATGAATGCGATTTTGCATGCGTTCATGGAATGTACTTTATAGCTTACACAAAATGATAACGGAAGTCATTCTTTTACCAGAACAAAGAGCTCTGAGCGCTCGGCTCCACCCCGCAACATTGTGCTGGGCTGGCAGATCATGACCGCTTTGTACCAAAACTGCCATTCATGGATGTATGGATGATTAAGGATGATGGCAATAGCCATTTGATACGCCAGTGGGAGGAACCTAACGGACCGCGTGGTGACGTCATATCCGGCGTCGGCGCCATCTTGGTGCACCTTGTGAGGATCCACACAATTAGTACACCCATGGTGTGGTGAAATGCGGATATTGAGCTGCACAAATGTGAGTAGTACCTAGAGTGTGGTTTCCAATAAAAGTATGCAGTTTTACACTATGTTGGATCTCTTTGCCTTATGTGGGACATGTATGGAGAGGTGTTCGCAGTAATTATCCGGAGGTATTCATTGGATATAGACTGATCAGAGGAGGAAGTACCACCGTTATTGCTGAGGAGGTTTTCAAGGTGTCCTGGGAGGATAACAAAAGAGGCATTCTATCTAGCTCAGTGGTCCTGAGGGGCCTGGGCAGGAAGGTGAGGGGGCACCCCTGTCACTGTGGATTCATTATCCAACTGGGAGCACTTGCATGAAGATTGCTGTGTGTTTTTATTCACCTGTTATTTCAGAGTAATCACAGCACTATATATTTATATATTTTTTATGGTATGAGATAATTTTCACATAGTACATTCTGTGGAAGAGGTACTTATAACGCTGCACTTCTATATCTGCAACAGCCATTAGGGGTCCCTCTGGGGTGTATTGCGGCTATTACTGCTCTGCACTACATTCCCTGCTGCCAACACCAGACATCGGAGTGAAAGGGTCACTTTACCATAAAAGAGATGGCCGCTGGAGTGCTCAGCTCCACCTCCCATCATTGGCTCCACCTCTCATCCTTGGCTCCACCTCTCAGGCTCTGTAATCCTTCAAATTTACTGAAAGCTTTTCAGGAAATGGCAGTCCTGGACTGTCAGCCCGCCAGTCTGCAGCGCTGGATTCCACTGAGCAGCAGTCAATGACTGCTAGGGACCCCAGCGTACTTAGCAACTTCTTAGCAACCAATGATGTCATGTGTATGCCTTGTCCCCTGTAGCACACCTCCTCCCAGTTCCCTTCAACCCTGTCTGCCCTTCTTCAGGGACATATTGATCAGGCACTGGGCAATGTGATGGGCTCTGCTGATCTATGGGGCTACTCTTATCTATGAGGGAACTCTGATCTATGGGGGGGGTATTCTGATGACGCAAATGATCTGTGGGGGTACTCTGATGTATGTGGGCACTCTAATCTATGGGGGTCCTCTGATTGGGGCAACTGGTCTGTGGGTCTACTCAGATCTGTAGAGGCACTCTATGGGGGTACTCTGATTGGGGTAACTGATCTGTGGGGTACTCTGATCTGTAGAGGCACTCTATGGGGGTACTCTGATTGGGGCACCTGATCTGTGGTGGTACTCTGATGAGGGCAACTGATCTATGGGGGTACTCTGATCTATGGGGGGTGCTCTGAATGGGGCACCTGCAATTCTGCAGCATAGAGGTGGGTATGTTTTTTTTAGTAACCCCATACATCTCAGACTGATGCTGCAGTGTGGTGGGGAGTATGGATGTTTGTTTTTTGAGAACCCCAAAATTCTCCTTTAATTGACCACACACTTTTTCTGGCAGAGATTTCTTCTCATTTTTTCATTCATTCTACAGGCTGCATACAAAAAAAAAGAACATAGTATATATACCCAACAAGGACCAGCGATGTACTGGTGCATCACTGGATTTGAATGTTTATACCAGGATGATGCCTACAGCTGCTGGCATCATCCTGGTATCGTTTTTTTCAGCCGGCGATTGGCTTTCATGTAAAAGAAATCCTAGTGGCTAATTAGCTGCAAGATTGCTTTTACAAGCAGTGGGAGATGATGTCCCCCCTCCCCCGCTGCCTTCCACAGCCTTCTCAGGCAGTCCCGTGCCATCGGGGGAACCTGAGAATGAAGCCGGTGTATCTGCCACCTGACCATAGAGCTGATTGGAGACCAGAGTGGTGCCAATCATCTCTATAGTCTAAGAATTCGGAAGCTACGAGCATTTCATCACTTCAGTTTCGCAGGATATAAACAGCGCCATTTGTAAATTGGGAAAGCATCTGATCACACCGATTTTGGTTTGATTAGATAATGTAAGGGCAGAGGAGATATCTAGAGTCTGATAGACCCCAGATTTCTCAAAAAAGAATATGACAATACCCATTGAAGTTATAAGGGTTATTTGCATTCCCTGTTATAGCATTAAAAGTGATAAAAAAAAAATTGAAAGGTACAATGTAAAAATATTAAAAAAAAAATCAAAATAACTAAAAAAAAAATTGCCCCTCCCATGCGCACACACCTGTGTGCACAAGCCTTGACCCTGTGCTGTTATGTAAACAGCGGTTGCACCATGCATGTGAGGTATTGCCGTGAACGTCAGATCAAGGGCAGTAATTCTAACACTAGACCTCCTCTGTAAATCTAAAATAGTAGCTTTTAAAGGCTTTTAAAGCTCTGCCTATGGATATTAAAAATGTTTGCAGTTTGTCACCATTGCACTAGGCATGCGCAGTTTTAAAGCATGTCATGTTTGGTATCTATTTACTCGGCATACCATTATCTTTTATATGTTACCAAACAATTGGCCAATATATTGTGTTTTTGTGCATTAAAAGTAAAAAAAGTGTATTTTTTTTAACAAATTTGCTTTTGAAAAATTGCTGTGCGAGTACTATGTGCCAGAAAAAATTGTAGTACCCACCATTTTATTCACTAGGGTGTCTGCTTTAAAAATATATAATGTTTGGGGGTTTAAATTAATTTCTTAGCAAAAAAAATGATTTTTTTCATGTGAACAAAAAGTCTTGGTCTTCAGGTGGTTAGAAGAGTGAATGATGTGTGGCATAAACTTCTAATGCTGGGCATAAAACGCCCCCACCCCCCAAAACGACCCCTTTTTGAAAAGTAGTCACCCAAAACTATTTGCTGAGAGGAATGTTGATTCAATAGAAGAATTTATTTTTTTACCACAAGTTTTTGAAAAATGACAAAATAAATATATATATATTTTTTTTACACAAAATTGTCACTTAAATGATTTACTGCTCACACATGCCATGGTTATATGTGGAATTACTCCCCAAAATACATTTTTCCGATTCTCCCGAGTATGGGGGTACCACATGTGAGAGACTTTTTGGCAGTCTAGCCAAGTACAGGACCCCAAAATCCAATAAGCACCTTCAGGCTTTTAAAGGGCTCAGCTCCACCTCCCATCATTGGCTCCACCTCTCATCCTTGGCTCCACCTCTCAGGCTCTGTAATCCTTCAAACTTACTGAAAGCTCTTCAGGAAATGGCAGACCTGGATTGTCAGCCCACCAGTCTGCAGCGCTGGATCCCCACTGAGCAGCAGTCAATGACTGCTAGGAACGCCAGCGTACTTAGCAACTTCTTAGCAACCAATGATGTCATGTGTATGCCTTGTCCCCTGTAGCACACCTCCTCCCAGTTCCCTTCAACCCTGTCTGCCCTTCTTCAGGGACATATTGATCAGGCACTGGGCACTGTGATGGGCTCTGCTGATCTATGGGGCTACTCTTATCTATGAGGGAACTCTGATCTATGGGAGGTATTCTGATGACACAAATGATCTGTGGGGGTACTCTGATGTATGTGGGCACTCTAACCTATGGGGGTCCTCTGATTGGGGCACCTGATCTGTGGGTCTACTCAGAACTGTAGAGGCACTCTATGGGGGTACTCTGATTGGGGTACCTGATCTGTGGGGGTACTCTGATCTGTAGAGGCACTCTATGGGGGTACTCTGATTGGGGCACCTGATCTGTGCTGGTACTCTGATGAGGGCAACTGATCTGTGGGGGTACTCTGATCTATGGGGGTGCTCTGATCTATGGGGGTGCTCTGAATAGGGCACCTGCAATTCTGCAGCATAGAGGTGGGTATGTTTTTTTTTAGTAACCCCATACATCTCAGACTGATGCTGCAGTGTGGCGGGGAGTATGGATGTTTGTTTTTTGAGAACCCCAAAATTCTCCTTTAATTGACCTCCTATTTGATGGTGCCTAGTTAGTTCCATGTGTGACACCAGACTACAGCATGACATTAGGTAAGGGGTGCATTCTTCCTACTGACCACCAATGTGAGGGACACTTTTGCAATTGACCCTGATTAAACTCGTACGTTGTCCTTGGCTCCACCTGTCACTCAGGCTCCGTTGACCAATACATTTCCTGAAGATTCTTCAATAAAGGGCAGACCTAGACTGTCAGCAGCACTGGATTCCCGCTAAGCAGCAGTGAATGGTTGCTAGGGGTTTCTTTAGCAATTGATGAAGCCACATTTGCTCCACCCCCTGCGGCACACGTCTCTCCTTCAGTTCCCGCCCCCTGCCTGGTTGGTTACAGGTACTTGTCAGGTATAATGAGTGCTGTGATAGGAGCTGTGCTGATCTATGGGGAGGGGGACTCTGATCTATGGGGGAACTCAGAGGGAATCTAGCTCTGTATACACAAGCATTCCTCTACAAATGTACATTTACAAGTGATAATGATAATAAACTCTGCTTTCTATGGACAGTTTGTAACTTTTTTTTAAAAAAGTTCTGTTTAAAGGGAACCTTCACCCTCCCCACCCACTTTGTATCATTGCACTCCTAACCCCTCCACTGTCACAATTGAATATTTTTTAATTTCTTATTCTACTTTTTTTGCATTTTGAAAGAAAATTTTTTTTGGTAATACCTTTTTCTTGTCCTTTCCCGCCACTACCAGGATTCTCCTGCAGCATTCCAGGAAGCCTTGGGGTCCTGTACAACGCATGCGCTGCTGTGCATCATCGGGGCTCTGGCTGTCTCTTCCTGGTTCTTGCAGCTGTATCCCTGATGATACACTGTGGCCCGTGCCCGCCATCAGGGGGACGGCTACAAGAACCCGGAAGACACAGCGGCCCCTCGATGTACGTAAACAAGATGGAGGCATGGTGAACAGCTTGCAGCGGATTGCAGCTGGAGAGGCGGTATCATTAGAAAACCCCTCTGCAGTGTAAAGAGCAGGCTCTATGGCAATCCGCATCAAGTGTCTTGGAGCTGCAGCGGCTGGGCTGTAGCCATCGCATGCATCAATAATTGCAGCAAATCTGGTCGGGTCTCTCTGAGTTATGGTTCAACAATTAGTGTCAGTTCTCTGTATAGGTAAACCAGATTCACTCATGGCAACCGATACAGAAATCTATGTATTACTCCCAAGTGCAAATGGGAAGCCTGCAGTCCAAATGTGTTCATGTATCCAAAGGCTATGTTCTCACTTGTGCATTGTGGGGACACATGCACAATGGCGCATTTTGCAGCCCTTTATCACATGCACAGCATTGCTAATACTTTTTAATGGCACCTCCATGCGTCATGCCAATGCGTGTTCATTCATGTGCGCCAAAACGTATAGTACTTTATTACATTTTAGTGTGGTGCGATTTTTAATAGAGGCCAGGGAATTATTTTGTGCATTTATTGTGCATAGCGCAGTCCATTGAAATTAATGGGCTGCCCAAACATGACGCACAGACTGCGGCCGGCCAGTTCTGGGAGGGCGTCATATGACGTCCTCTCAGAACGTGCCCTCCCTCACGCCCCCAGGGGCGCGCACCCGGCGATCTACAATCTCAAACTAGATTTACTCATGGCAACCGATACAGAATGGGTTGCCCAAACATGACGCACAGAAACAGACAGAAAGCACAAGTCTCTGTTTAAAATCTATGTATTATACTTATGATGGAGTGGAATCACCACTCTCTTCCAGGGTTACAGAGCCATTAGGATCTTCAGTATCCAGCATATTCCGTAGGCCCCATTCACACCTGAGCGTTTTGTAAATGCACACAAACTCCTAAGTATGTACATGCATTTACAAAATGCGCATAACATGCATGTTACACTTGTGGTGCCATTCACAGGTAATGACACCTCAAACGCAGTAAGCAGACATGTTTCTGCATGTGGAAAAGTGCACAATCCTGTCAAAACGCACAAAGTTCAATGCTGAAAAAGTTACATGAACTACTTTGGCGCGTGGGTTGTGCGTAGGGAAGCCCATTGAAATGAAT
This sequence comes from Staurois parvus, assembly GCF_062004578.1. NCBI lineage: Eukaryota > Metazoa > Chordata > Amphibia > Anura > Ranidae > Staurois > Staurois parvus. The sequence continues at coordinate 222,611 of NW_028319016.1, forward strand.
GGGCTGCCCTATGCGTGTAGTACAAAAATACACACAAAAAAGGGCTCTTTTTACATGCGTCCACAAAATGCAGTTTATAGATACAGGATAAAAAAAATTACAAAGGAAAAAAATCTTTTGCAATTATGAGGGAGGCCACTGGGGTGTAGTATGTGTCATTATTTCTCTGTACTGCACTCCCAGCTGCCCACACTATACATGGCAGGAAGGGGGCGCTTTACCAGGATAAAGAGATGTGGACTGCTCAGCTCCGCCCACTCACATGCTGGTTTAGCTGCTAATGACAGCTTTGAAACTGCACCCAAAATCGCCATTCACACATGTATTATCAGCCCAGAAGCCATTGGCTGTCCCTCTGGGGTGTTCTGTGGCTACTACTGCTTTGAATTACATCCCCAGCTGCCCACACTACACCTAGAAGGGAATAGGTCCCTTCACCGTAACAAACATGGCCGCTGGAGTCCTCAGCTCCACCCCGTTTAGCTACTTAGCAAGTAATGACAGCTTTAAAACTAGAAACAAAATCAGCATTCATATATAAATAATCAGTCCAAAAGTCATGAGATGTCCCTCTGGGGTGTGCGGGTACTATGTCTGCTCTGAATTACATTCCCAGCTGCCCACACTGTACATAGAAAGGAATGAGTTACTTTACCATAACAAAGATGGCCACCAGAATCCTCAGTTCCGCCCACTCAGATACTGGGTTAGCAACTAATAACGGCTTTGAAACTTCAATCAAAATCAGCATTCAAACATGAATAAACATTACAAAATGCATGAGCTGTCCCTCCAGAGAATACTGTGGCTATTACTACTCTGAATGACATTCACGGCTGCCCACACTGTATATAGAGGAGAATGGGTCACTGTACCTTAACAAAGATGGCCATCGCAGTACTCGTCCCTGCCTCTCCTTGGCTCCACCTCTCATATAGCCGAGTCTGTGGTCTCTTCATAACTGACGGAGGAGGAGCTTCGGCCCAGCAGTCCTCTCCTCTCTAAGAAAAGGCAGTGAATGAACAGTTGCTAGGGACTCCAGAGTGCTTAGCAACCGAGGTTTGCTCCGCCCCCTGCTGCGTGTAACTCCTCCCACTTCCCGCCCCCTGATTGGCTGACTTCTGGAACTTGTCAGGTATAATGGGGGCTGTGATAGGAGCTGTGTTGATGTATGGGGAGGGGGACTGTGATCTATGGGGGACCTCAGAGGGGATCTAGCTCTGTATACACAAGCATTGCTATAGAAATGTCTGTCATCTCCTGTACAGGTGATCATGACATCACACTCTGCTTTCTATGGACACTTTACTACTTTGTTGTCAGAGGTTTTCTATAAAGTGACCCTTCCCTCTCCCCCCACTTTGTATCATTGCACTCCTCCCCCTCCGCTGCCACAGATGGACATTTTATTTCATTATTGTATTTATTATTCTACTTTTTTTGGCATTTTTTCTTAACCACTTGAGCTCCAGAGGATTTACCCCCCTTAATGACCACGCCTCTTTTTGCTACTCGGCGCTGCACTAATTCAACTGATAATTGCGCGGCCATGCAATGCTGCACCCAAACAAAATTTACGTCCTTTTTTTCACACAAATAGAGCTTTCTTTTGGTGGTATTTGATCACCTGTGCGCTTTTTATTTTTCACGCTATAAACAAAAAAAGGCCAAAAATTTTGAAGAAAAACAATATTTTTTACTTTCAGCTATAAAAAATATACAGTAAACTCAAAGTTAGTTATAAATTTAGGCCAAAATGTATTCTGCTCCATGTTTTTGGTAAAAAAAATCCCAATGAGTGTATATTGATTGCTTTGTGTGACAGTTATAGCGTCTACAAACTATGGTATAAATACTGCAATTTACGCCATTTTTCTGCTATACAGCGCTGCGCTAGTTTAACGGACAATTGCGCGGTCATGCAATACGGTACATAAATGAAATTTACATCCTTTTTTTCCCCACAAATTCAGCTTTCTTTCGGTGGTATTTGATCGCCTGTGCGGTTTTTATTTTTTGCGCTATAAAAAAAAGGCTGACAATTTTGAGGAAAAAAAAACAATATTTTGGACTTTTTGCTATAAAACATGTCCAGTAAAAAAAAAATGCAAAAATCAAATTTAGTCATAAATTTCTGCCAAAATGCATTCTGCGACATGTCTTTGCTAAAAAAAAACCCCAATACGTGTAAATTAATTGGTTTACATGAAAGTTATAGCGTTTACAACTGGCAGGAAAGATACTGGGATTTTTAATTTTTATTTATACTAATAATGGCGCCGATCAGCGACATATGGCGGCAATCAGTGACATATGACGGCGACCAGCGACTTATGGCGGGACTGCGGGACTGAGGCGGACATTTTGACACTGGGGGGAACACCAATACAGTGATCAGTGAAAAAAAACCACTGAAACTGTATTAATGTCACTGGGGAGGAAGGGGTTAACATTTTTAGTGTTCACTGTGTGAGGGGAGTGTTTTACTAAGGGGGCGGGGGTGTGTGCTGGACGGGGGGAGGGAGGGGGGAGCTGATCGAGGGAGAGAAACTGTATTCTCCCTCTGCAGCTTGGCGGCGAACTGTCACAGAGCAGGCTGTGTGTAAACAATGCAGCCCTGCTCTGTTTCAGTGTTTACCGCTCATCGCGGGAAAACGGCCGGTAAAAACCGGCCGTGACCCGGCGGCGGGGACCCGCTGCTGACACCCGTGGGACAGGTAGGGCGGGCGCGTGCCTTGCGCGCTCCCCCTGCCTGTTTTGTAGGCACACGTTTTAAAACGTGCTTTTGCCTACGAGCGCCGCCCTGCCACCGTTTATATGCGGTGGCTGGGCGGCATGTGGTTAGATTTGTTTATTGCTGTAATATCTTTTTTTCTTGTCCCCACCCCTCACATTTACAGGTGATCATGACATCACACTCTGCTTTCTATGGACACTTTGCTAATTTTGTTTGTCAGTTTTCTTTTAAAGTGACCCCCCCTCCCCCCCCCCACACACACTTTGTATGATTGCACTCCTCCCCCTCCGCTGTCACAGATGGTCATTTCTTTGTATTTCTTTTATGGATTATTCGCCTATTTTGCATTTCTTTATTCATTTTTGTAATACCATTTTCCTTGTCCCCTCCCACCACTGGCAGGACTCTCCGACATCCTCCTGGAATACTGATGTCATGCATCCCAGGAAGCCTCGGGGTCCTGTACAACGCATGCGCATCATCAGAGCTCTGGCTGTCACTTCCTGATTCTTGCAGCTGTAGCCATGATGCTGCGCTGTGGCCAATGCGTGCCATTAGGGGGACGGCTACGAAAACCCAGGAGAGACAGCGGCCCCTCGATGATGTACCAAAACACCTGACTGTTTCGTGAGCGCAGCAAAATTGTAAGTTTTTATGTGCATTTATGAAACTTTGTGGTGCCATTCATTGTTAATGACATCACAAACACAGCAAGCACACACGTGTTGTTCCACGTGGCAGACGTGTCAAAACGCACAAAGCTTAATGCTACTTTGGCACGTGTGTCATGCGTAGGGCCGCCTACTGAAATGAATGCGATTTCGCATGCGTTCATGGAATGTACTTTATAGCTTACACAAAATGATAACGGAAGTCATTCTTTTACCAGAACAAAGAGCTCTGAGCGCTCGGCTCCACCCCGCAACATTGTGCTGGGCTGGCAGATTATGACCGCTTTGTACCAAAACTGCCATTCATGGATGTATGGATGATTAAGGATGATGGCAATAGCCATTTGATACGCCAGTGGGAGGAACCTAACGGACCGCGTGGTGACGTTATATCCGGCGTCGGCACCATCTTGGTGCACCTTGTGAGGATCCACACAATTAGTACACCCATGGTGTGGTGAAATGCGGATATTGAGCTGCACAAATGTGAGTAGTACCTAGAGTGTGGTTTCCAATAAAAGTATGCAGTTTTACACTATGTTGGATCTCTTTGCCTTATGTGGGACATGTATGGAGAGGTGTTCGCAGTAATTATCCGGAGGTATTCATTGGATATAGACTGATCAGAGGAGGAAGTACCACCGTTATTGCTGAGGTTTTCAAGGTGTCCTGGGAGGATAACAAAAGAGGCATTCTATCTAGCTCAGTGGTCCTGAGGGGCCTGGGCAGGAAGGTGAGGGGGCACCCCTGTCACTGTGGATTCATTATCCAACTGGGAGCACTTGCATGAAGATTGCTGTGTGTTTTTATTCACCTGTTATTTCAGAGTAATCACAGCACTATATATTTATATATTTTTTATGGTATGAGATAATTTTCACATAGTACATTCTGTGGAAGAGGTACTTATAGCGCTGCACTTCTATATCTGCAACAGCCATTAGGGGTCCCTCTGGGGTGTATTGCGGCTATTACTGCTCTGCACTACATTCCCTGCTGCCAACACCAGACATCGGAGTGAAAGGGTCACTTTGCCATAAAAGAGATGGCCGCTGGAGTGCTCAGCTCCACCTCCCATCATTGGCTCCACCTCTCATCCTTGGCTCCACCTCTCAGGCTCTGTAATCCTTCAAATTTACTGAAAGCTTTTCAGGAAATGGCAGTCCTGGACTGTCAGCCCGCCAGTCTGCAGCGCTGGATTCCACTGAGCAGCAGTCAATGACTGCTAGCGACCCCAGCGTACTTAGCAACTTCTTAGCAACCAATGATGTCATGTGTATGCCTTGTCCCCTGTAGCACACCTCCTCCCAGTTCCCTTCAACCCTGTCTGCCCTTCTTCAGGGACATATTGATCAGGCACTGGGCACTGTGATGGGCTCTGCTGATCTATGGGGCTACTCTTATCTATGAGGGAACTCTGATCTATGGGGGGGTATTCTGATGACGCAAATGATCTGTGGGGGTACTCTGATGTATGTGGGCACTCTAATCTATGGGGGTCCTCTGATTGGGGCAACTGGTCTGTGGGTCTACTCAGATCTGTAGAGGCACTCTATGGGGGTACTCTGATTGGGGTACCTGATCTGTGGGGTACTCTGATCTGTAGAGGCACTCTATGGGGGTACTCTGATTGGGGCACCTGATCTGTGGTGGTACTCTGATGAGGGCAACTGATCTATGGGGGTACTCTGATCTATGGGGGTGCTCTGAATGGGCACCTGCAATTCTGCAGCATAGAGGTGGGTATGTTTTTTTTAGTAACCCCATACATCTCAGACTCATGCTGCAGTGTGGCGGGGAGTATGGATGTTTGTTTTTTGAGAACCCCAAAATTCTCCTTTAATTGATCTCCTATTTGATGGTGCCTAGTTAGTTCCATGTGTGACACCAGACTACAGCATGACATTAGGTAAGGGGTGCATTCTTCCTACTGACCACCAATGTGAGGGACACTTTTGCAATTGACCCTGATTAACCTAGCTGGGAATCTAGCTCTGTATACACAAGCATTCCTCTAGAAATGTACATTTACAAGTGATAATGATAATAAATTCTGCTTTCTATGGACAGTTTCTGGCTTTTTTTTAAAAAGTTCTTTGAAACATATCTTTTTTATGTACAATCAATACTATACAGAAAAAAGGTTCTGTTTAAAGGGAGCCAGGGGCGGACTGACCATTTGGTCAGTCCCGGGGTCAGTAGGGGGCACCATGAGATGCCCCTGGTACCTTTTTCTTTGGCTTTTTTGAGTTTGAGCAAGGACACGGGGGCCCCATGATCCCCCTATTGCCCGGGGGCCCCATGAGTTGTCAGTCCGCCCCTGTACATAGTTAAATATTTGGCCTCGTAATTATGTGAAAGGAATCCCAATAAGGCAAACTATGCAGAACGATCATACAAGCAGGAAAATTATTCGCCACTGTGAGTGCCGAAACCAAATAGGGGCTCACCCTTACCCCAAACTGTCTGTAATTCCAAAATAAAAAGCACACCATAAAAAAATGACAGAGTCTCTAAGATGAAGCCCAGCTTTAGGTGAAATGTGGCAGAGGAGGCGGCCCCAGGATGGAATTTGTGTTGGTTTTCTAGAATAATAAAGCTTCACTTGTGTTGGATTTTATAGTGTGTCACCAACTTATTTCTTTTGGATGTACAGAGAGATTTTTTGGACCCTTGGAGACTCTGGTAGGTTTTTTTTAACGTGTGCTCCACTTTAAAAAATGTTTGCCACTTCAATACCAGACACTTTCTCCCCCTTCCTGCCCAGATTAATTTTCAGGTTTCAGCGCTCTCACACTTTGAGTGACAATTACTCAGTCATGCAACACTGTACTCAAATAACATTTTTATCATCAGCTCAGATAGAGCTTTCATTTGGTGGTATTTAATCACCAATGGGTTTTTTTATTTTTTCACTATATAAACAAAAACATACCAAAAATTAAAAAACATATTTTCTTAGTTTCAGTTTTAAATTTTTGCAATAAATAATCTTCCTTCACAAATTTAGGACAAAAAGTATTCTGCTACATTTCTTTAGTTAAAATACCCCAAATCATTGTATATTGTTTAGTCTGGGTGAAAGTTATGGAGTCTACAAACTATGGGATATATATCTGAAATGCATCAATCCTGTTGTACTGATGGCCACTCTAATTTCTTGAGGCTCTAAAATGTCAGGACAGTACAAATACCCCCCTCCCCCCCCCAAATGACCACTTTTTGGAAAGTAGACACCCCAATATATTTAATTAGAGGCATTGTGAAGTTTTTGAAGTTGTAATTTTTTTTGAAAATGGAGAAAATAATAAAGTTTTTTTTTTTTACATAATGTCCCCAGATCAGTACAGCATCATCATATGACTGTTGTGGTGGTGATTAGGGATACTGACTGGTGACAGTATATATCAAAAAAAAAATTATATTTTTTTTTTACATACTGTGACCAGAGCAGTGCAGTCTCACTATAGCGACACTGTACTACTTTGGGGAGGTGATTGGGTTTTTTTTTAGCAGAGATGATAACTCTTATAAAAAGTCATTTGTATGAATGGCATCCATTAATGTGTCTTTATATACAAATGTGATAGCTGCTATTGGATTTCACAGCTATCACATGGTACAGGTGTGCTGTAATTGACCCTGTCTGTACCATGTGATCATTGTGACCAATCACAGAGATCATAATCGTACAAAATGAATGGCTATGAATGAAAGCCATTAATTGTGAGATTGTAAGCTCCAAGGAGCCCTCCTATCCCTCTTGTATTGAACTGTATTGTTGCTGTATTGTCTCCCTTTATACCGTAAAGCGCTGAGCAAACTGTTGGCGCTATATAAATCCTGTATAATTATAATAATAAAAATTGTGTAAATTTGACATGTGATCGCTGTGATTGGTCTCAGCGAACACATGGTACCAGGGCTGTCCCAGTACAAGGGGCTGTCATCCACTGTGCCTGGTGGACACAGCAGGTAACAGATCATGCCATTCTGCAGCCCCTAGAGTGCACATGAGACGTGCAACTGGGTGGATGTCATATGAAGTAGACCCAGGTGTCACTTTGGGTGGGGGGCCCATGGAACACAGCCCCCTTTGGAGGGGTGGGGAGACCCCTGTCTCAGCTCCCCATATCCCTATTATGTGTAAGCCACCCTGTGCCTGTTAGGGGTACAGGGTGGAATGTCCTGATATTGTGTAGACATGTATAGGAGGGGTGGGGGGTTGTTCATTGTTTACTGTCATGTGGTGCATCCCATTGTTCTATTGTGTGTCTTGCTTGGGAGCAAACTATTATGGGATATATGTGCTTGTGTATTGGCTTGGTGGGGGGTGTATGCTGATGTGTCTCTGGTTGATAGATTTGGTTTGCCCCGCCCCGTGTCCTTATGCAGGGAGGGGGGAATTGTTCCCTTGAATGTAGATTTCTTGTGTCTGTGTTAAAATAAAGCAGTCTATTTCCTGATTTTACTTCGAGTGGTGTCCGTGGATCTGTGTTCAGACAGGGAAGCGGGAGTTTAACGGAAATACTTTAGTGCAGTTGGGGTTTGGTTCCGTTACACCAGGATTATAGTGCTCCTTCTCTGCCATCATTTTACATTGCTAGATGGGAATGGAAGGTGAACGAAATTGGATGGAGAGAGCCTATCTCAATCAGTCCAAAATGTCTCAGCATAGCAAAAACCATCCATAGCCTAGTCAATATTCCTCCACAATTAATAGATGTGGAGTGTACATCGAGTCATTGAAAGTTCTTTATTTTGTTGGCGAATTTTAGACTATATACACTTTTAATATTGCATAGTAATTTAGCTCACTTTATTTCCAAAACAAAAAAAAACAATGTCTAAAATAGACTGAATAATTGCATACTTCAACTAATTGGTTCATGAAATAAAATGTAGAATTTACACTGGACTCTTAGGAACTACCGTATTTTTCGCACCATAAGACGCACTTTTTTCCCCCCAAAAAAGGGGGGAAAATGTCAGTGCGTCTTATGGAGCGAATATAGAGCGGCCGGTCCGGTATTTCCACTGCCGCCGTGTCCGAATACCGGGCCGGCCGCTCAGCTCTGCAGTGGGACCTTATGGAGATGACTGCTGACCTTTGGGGAGGGGGGGGAGCGGGTACCTGAATTTGACAGATACCCGCTCCCACTTCCGTGGAGTTGTTCTTTCATCTTACCCGTTCCTCTATCCAGCGGCGCGGTCTTCCCGGCTTCTGTAGTGTGGGCATGACAGCCGGGTGCCAAGTGCGCATGCGCAGGAAGCGGTGCTTTTTGTGAATGGTAAGGCGGCACCTGGGACACATGACAGATCCCAGAAGCCGCCGGACCAATCACAAAGCGCAAGTGCTTCTCGCTCATGCGCACTGGGCACCCGGCTGTCATGCCGAGCGCCATTACAGAAGCCGGGAGGACAGCGCGCAGCTGGATAGAGGAACAGGTAAGATGAAAGAACAACTCCGCGGAAGTGGGAGCGGGTATCTGTCAAATTCAGGTACCTCCCCCCCCTCCCCAAAGGTCAGCAGTCATCCCCTGTACTATCCACAGTCTCTGGTCATCCCTGTGCTGTCCGCAGTCTCTGGTCATCCCTGTGCTCTCCGCAGTCTCTGGTCATCCCTGTACTGTGTCCGCAGTCTCTGGTCATCTCTGTGCTGTCCGCAGTCTCTGGTCATCCCTGTGCTCTCCGCAGTCTCTGGTCATCCCTGTACTGTGGCCGCCGTCTCTGGTCATCTCCTGTACTATGTCCGCAGTCTCTGGTCATCTCCTGTACTATGTCCGCAGTCTCTGGTCATCTCCTGTACTGTGTCCGCAGTCTCTGGTCATCTCCTGTACTGTGTCTGCAGTCTCTGGTCATCCCCTGTACTGTCTGCAGTCTCCTGGTCATCCCCTGTACTGTCTGCAGTCTCTGGTCATCTCCTGTACTGTGTCTGCAGTCTCTGGTCATCTCCTGTACTGTGTCCGCAGTCTCTGGTCATCCCTGTACTGTGTCCGCAGTCTCTGGTCATCTCCTGTACTGTGTCCGCAGTCTCTGGTCATCCCTGTACTGTGTCCGCAGTCTCTGGTCATCTCCTGTACTGTCTGCAGTCTCCTGGTCATCCCCTGTACTGTCTGCAGTCTCTGGTCATCTCCTGTACTGTGTCCGCAGTCACTGGTCATCTCCTGTACTGTGTCTGCAGTCCATTAGTTCAGAATTTTTTTTTCCTGTTTTCTGCCTCTAAAACCTAGGTGCGTCTTATGGAGCGAAAAATACGGTAATTAACACAATGAACACCATTGTACCAGTTACAGTACTGATAGGTCTCATAGGCGTTATTAACTAACCATCCTCTCAATGCCCTCTATTAACTACAAAGGGAGTTGTCAGAGCCCATTGACACAACTGCCATTCCCTTTAGGAATTCCTGAGACTGCTTTTTCAGTTAACACTTGACCACTCATAAAAAAATGTCAGACAGACCAAATGCTGCATACATTTTAATACATTTACTGAACATTAACATGGGCATGTTTTATACACATTTTTAAGCATTTTGAAATATCTCATGCATGGCTTATTTAAAAACTGAATCTATTTTTCAATATTTTTGGAGCTTTGCTTACTCTATACAGTTTTCGTAAAAAGATACTAAAGGTTGACCCTATTTTTTTTCATTTAAAATAAAAGAGATAATACTTTGTGCAACGATATTGCACAGAAAGGCCCCTTACCTCCTTTTCTGGAAATCCCCCACCAATGCTCCATAGTAAGCAGGTGAAAAGAAGGCACCCCAGTGTGCACACTCCTCCTGAGCTGGGCTGTGTGTCCATAGACACACACAGCACATGTAAGCCACGCCTTTGCTTCCTCCTTTAAGGAGTTTGACTGACAGCAGTGGTTTTGATGCCCTCAGTTTCTCCTGTGAAAGCTGAAAGTGAGGGAAGCACTGCTGGAAATGAGACAGCGCTGGAGCAGTGACAGGAGACAGGTAAGTGTTTAGGGATGGTGGTGGGTAGGACAAGTAGTGTTTTTTTTTTAACTAACTGCAGAGAATATGGGGAGGGTGGGAGATGGAGAGCAAATAACTCTACCTAACCTTGTATATCGGTTTTACTGGTACCAGGGGCAGAATGACCATTCGAGCACTCGGACACTGCCCGGGGTCAGTAGGGGGCCCCATGAGATGCCCCTGATACCTTTCATTGGCTTTTTCATAGGCTTTTTTGGGTGTGGGTGAGGACATCCCCAGGGGCCCCATGATCCCCTATTGCCCAGGGGCCCCATGAGTTGTCAGTCCGCCCCTGACTGGTACCAAACCTCTATGGAAAATAGTTGAAAGAAACCCTAACCAAAAAACCCAAAAAAACTAATGGGGCTTTAATGGTACCACACCATATCAATATCGATATCTATTGTTCTCACGTTTCTATTTCACTTGTATTGATATGGTGTGGTACCTTTAAAGCCCCATTAGTTTTTTTTTGGTTAGGGTTTCTTTCAACTATTCTACCTTAATGCAGAGTATGCATTAAAAAACTATAGACTTTAGAACCACTTGAAGCACATTAATTTTTTGGAAATGTGTTGCAAAGTTTCTTATCTGGTAATCCTGCCAGGAACAGCACTTCTTTTTTGAAAGCTAACAAAGCTAAGTTGATGCCTTGCAATTAGCAGCAGTGTTTTTGGCCTGCCATGTGCGTGTTGGCAGGTGGTAACGTAGGTTCCCTCTTAAGGTGCACGCTCCCCTAGAAGAAGGCTGGGAGTCTGGGCAGGACCTAGGAGGGAGGTGGGCCAGACTGCAGAGGAAGAGGCAACATCCGTCTGCTGACACCTGTTCTCCGGGTGCATGCCCAGGAGAGGACTTTGGAAATTGATCTACCCCTCAGTCCCTCCCCTCCCTAGCCCAGGAAGAGTAACAGGCCAACAAGGAGTGAGTACCTTTCTGCAGGGATCTGAGCAACAACCGGCAGGGCCCAGTGCCAAGAGTCCATATTGCTGTTGGAACTGTGTTGGAGTCTGTGACCCACTGGAGCCATGTTATTGATTGAGGCTTTCAAGTAAAGATGTTAACCACATCCAGCCTTGTGGTGCTTTTATTCGGTCAGAATGCTACTCTGAAGAGAGTGAGAGTGAATTCCACTGATGTCCCCTGGTTGTTGGGCCTTAGAAAGATAGGAATCCCTGGGAGTGAGGGGGCGAAGGCGCACAGCCTGGAGAGTGGATTGTGGAGTCGGTCTCAGCCTGCCACCTGCACATTGGGAAGAATCATGGGCAAAGGTATCGTATTGCTCTGAAGGTCAGTTTTACGTTGGGGGGTTGGCTCAGATGTTTGCTATAGCCACAAAACGAGGCAGCTTGCCACCCCCCAACATGCGCTTCTTCAGTTAGCCATTTTTCTGACTGTTAAGTCTATTGGATAGGCAGCCAAACTGACAACTGAATGTGCTTGCAAGGCAGGTTGACAATGCTGCTGTTAGTTGCGGTGCATTGGCTTAGGGATGTCAGTGTTCAACAGGAGGTACTGTTACTGGCAAATTCCAAAAGGGAAACATATAGAGTGTTTCCCCAATACATCTCAAAGCAACATGCTGCTGTTAACATAGACCACTGAAAGCATTGGACTTTCTCTAATCCGCATACTTGACCTACTGTAGCAAATACAGCAAACTGAAATGAGAAAGGTCCTTCATGGAATCCTATGTTTGGTTGTGGACATGAGGCCTGACTATAGTCCTGCACAGCCAGGCAACACGCATTTGTCACAGACTTGCATTCAGAGTCAGTAAACAGTCCTTGAGCTTGGTTTTATGTTTTATTAAGGGGTGTTAAACTTGGATGGGGAAAGGGGTGTATGGGATGCCCAATGAAACTACAAACCAAGGATGAACTCCTTAGCAACTATGTACAAGTCTTTACTCAGTAGAAACTCTTCTTCGAGAGCTCTCCAGCCTCTCCGGGTGTACCGCCCAAGACCCCAGATAATCCTCTTCTTTTCCAGCTGCCTGAGGGAATCCCTGGGCAAGGGAATCCAGTGCCTGCCACTTTAAATTAAACAGTCCCGGGTAAGGAGCTTATCAGGTTTCCCACCAGAATGCTCTTTTTCCCTTAACTGGTCCACGGGGTGTAGGACTACTCAATCAGTCTCAGTCCTGTGAGCAGGTTTACATAGTTGGCTGCCATTAGGCCTTCCGCTGGACTGACTCCTTTCCTGGCTCTACAGGTGGTCCTCTGTCTGGGGGCCAGTGAGGCTGAGTGATCCTCCTTTCCAGTGCCCTTCCTGTAGGTAGGCCCCTTCCCACTGGGCCCCCTCCCAGGTCCCCTCACTCCCAATGATTCCAGGCCCAGCTTCCTCACATCTACCACCCAAACTCTCCCTGCCACTGAGCAGGCTCAACCACTTTTAAGGGCTGTTCTGACCCCATGACAAACCTGCTTGATGACTGGTCAGGATCCCTTAAGAGTGCAGACCAGCCCCTCCTCACCCCCACCCACTGCTTCTAAAATCTCCAAGATTCTAGAGCAGGGACAAGTTTCAAGTTATTGATCTGCAGAGCCTCTCAGCCCTGACCCAACTGACTATTGCCCAGGCTGCTACTCAACCTTTCTAACTAATAAATAATCAGCTATCACCAGCCAGCTAACTAGGAGGGTGCCTCACTAAAAATTAAAGCATCTTCAACATGTGATGAATTCTGTAGCAGAAGCTGCATTTTGAGCAAATTGTTATATAACCACTGGAATGTTAGAGGTTTTTTTTTTACAGTCCAAAAATATGTCTTTGCTTCATATCCCAATAAAAAAAAATCTCTTTTCTTGGTGCATTGCTTTTTAGACAGGAAATGAAAGGAAAAAATAAAATCCTGGGATGTATGAAATCATTTTGGCATAGGCCAGCAACCAGGAAACAACTGAAGAAATGAAAAAAAAGGTTAAAACAATTAAATATAATACACTGCTCAAAAAATGAAAGGAACAGTTTGAAAACACATCAGATCTCAATGGGGAAAAACCTCCTGCTGGATCTCTATACTGACATGGACGGGTAATGTGTTAGGAACGTAAGGATGCCCCATCAAAGACACCCCGAAAATCAAAGTGAGAAAATGATGCAGCAGGCGAGTCCATTTTGCTGAAATGTCATTGCAGCAACTGAAAATGGTACTCAGTAGTTTCTATGGCCCCCACGTGCTTGTATGTATGCCTGACAATGTTGATCCTAATGAGACATGGGATGGTGTCCTGGGGTATTTCCTCCCAGATCTGGACCAGGGCATCACTGAGCTCCTTTCCAGTCTGAGGTGCAACCTGGCGGCGGCGGATGGACCGAAACATGATATCCCAGAGGTGTTATATTGAATTTAGATCAGGCGAGCATGGGGGCCATTCAATTTTATCAATTCCTTCATCCTCCAGAAACTGCCTGCATACGTTCGCCACATGAGGCCGGGTATTGTCGTGCACCAGGAGGAACCCAGGATCCACTGCACCAGGAAGAACCCAGGACCCACTGCACCAGCATACGGTCTGACAATGGGTCCAAGGATTTCATGCCGATACCTAATAGGTATCGTTGTCTAGGCTGTAGAGGTCTGTGCGTCCTCCCATGGATATGCCTTCTCAGACCATCACTGACCCACCACCAAAACAGTCATGCAGAATGATGTTACAGGCAGCATAACGTTCTCCACGGCTTCTCCAGTTCCTTTCACGTCTGTCACTGGTGCTCAGGGTGAACCTGCTCTCATCTGTGAAAAGCACAGGGTGCCAGTGGAGGACCTGCCAATTCTGGTGTTCAATGGAAGATGCCAGTTGAGCTCTATGGTGGCTGGCAGTGAGCACAGAGCCCACTAGAGGATGTTCGGTCCTCAGGCCACCCTCATGAAGTCTGTTTCTGATTGTTTGGTCAGAGACATTCACACCAGTGGCCTGCTGAAGGCCATTTTGTAGGGCTCTCGGCTAGTGCTCATCCTGTTCCTCCTTACACAAAGGAACACACACCGGTCCTACTGATGGGTTATGGACCTTTTATGGCCCTGTCCAGCTCTCCTAGAGTAACTGCCTGTCTCCTGGAATCTCCTCCATGCTCTTGAGATTGTGCTGGGAGACACAGCAAACCTTCTGGCAATGGCACATATTGATGTTCCATGCTGGAGGAGTTGGACTGCCTGTGCAACCTCTTTAGGGTCCAGGTATTGCCTCATGCTACCAGTAGTGACACTGACCCTAGCCAACTGCAAACCTAGTAAAAATCAGTCAGAAAAGATGAGTATGGAAAAAATGTCAGTGTCCTCCACCTGTAAAACCATACTTGTTTTGGAAGTCGTCTCATTGTTGCCCATCTAGTGCACTTGTTAATTTCATTAAGCTGAAACTGATTAACAACCCCCTCTGCTACTTAGCTGACCAGATCAATATCCCAGGAGTTTCATTGACTTGATGCTATACTCTGAGTAAAAAGTCTTCCTTTAATTTTTTTGAGCCGTGTATATCTTCTTATTTATTTACTAATGCTAGCAGCATAAGGATTAAAATAGTTAAAGTGGAGCTCCATCCAAAATGGGAAGTTCTGCTTTAAAGCTTCATCCCCCACTCCCTGTTAAGGATTGGCACTTTTGGGGAGTGGGGGGGGGGCCCAAAGTTGGCAATTGAAAATGGAAGTTTTCCTCTCCCCACTCCCTCCCTTTAGTCTTCTGGGACACGTGACAGTTCCCGGAACACTACGGGACTATTTGCAAAAGGCAGCGCTACTTGCGCAAGATACAAGTTGTCATGGCCGGGTGACCACAGTGAAGATGCCGCGAACACAGGACGGCCGGTGTGAGAACACCGCAGGATCAAGGGATAGGTGATTGGCTGTTTTTTAAAAGTCAGCAGCTACAGTTCTTGTAGCTGCTGACCTCTAATTTTTTTTTTCATTTTGACTGGAGCTCGGCTTTATTGTTGATTGAGAGACTTTACTTCTGCTTTAATAATACTGAGTTGTAAAGTTACTGAAAAATTGGCTTTCATTTTCTTTAATTAACCACTAGCCTACAGGGCACTTATACCCCCTTCCTGCCCAGGCCAATTTCCAGCTTTCAGCGCTGTTGCACTTTGATTGACAATTGCGCGGTCATGCAACATTGTACCCTTAGGAAATTTTTATAATTTTTTTGTTACAGATAGAGCTTTATTTTGGTGGTATTTAATCACCTCGGGGTTTTTTATTTTTTCAAACCAAAAACCACTGAAAATTTTGATTAAAAAAGTTTTTTCTTCGTTTTTGTTATACAATTTTGTAAATAAGTGATTTTTCTCCTTCACTGATGTGCGCTAATGAGGCTGCAGTGATGGGCACTGATAGGCTGCACTGATGGACACTGATAGATGGCACTGATGAGGAGGCACTGGTAGGTGGCACTGATGGGCATTGACAAGTATCACTGATGAGCACGGAAAGGCAGCACTCATATATGGCACTGATAGGCGGCACTGACTGGCACTGTTAGGTGGCACTGATAGGCAGCACTGATGGGCACTGATGCACATTGATAGGTGGCACTGACTGGCACTGATAGGCGGCACTGACTGGCACTGATAGGTGGCACTGATTAGCAGCACTGATAGGTGGCACTGACTGGCATTGATAGGTGGCACTGACTGGCACTGGGCACTGAAAGGCAGCTCAGATGGGCACTGATATGTGGCACTGATGGGCACTGAAATGTGGCACTGATGGGCATTGGCAGGTGGCATGGATGAGCACTGAGAGCTGGCACTGATGGACACTGACAGGTGGCGCTGATGGGGCCACAATGATCATCAGGGCACACTGATCATCAGTGCTTTGATGATCTGTGTACATGTCCCCTCCGAGGAATGCCGATTACCGGCTCTCCTCACGAGCTGTCAGCATGAAGTAGGACCCCCTCTGTGAAAATCAGCAGTTCCAACATGGAGATGTCACTGCAGGAAAGACTTATTAGAGGCATAATGTCACAGAAAAAGTGGTTAATTATATTGGAAGTGTAGCAAGACAATTTTAAAAGCATTATCATTGCGGGAAGAATCTGTAGAAAACTAAATGACCAGCAAAATACAGCCAAACCGGCACAGACACTCACACTCATGACAGTTGAATAATAATAATTTAATAATAAAATAATCATTAACCCCTAACTTCAACCCCCTAACCCTAAAAAAGTAAAGAAATTATTATAATTATTATTGATAACAATAATAATAACTAGATTATTATTATTATTACTATTATTATTATTATTATTATTAAATTTTTGTTCAGCTTTGGGTGATTCTTTTTATTATTATTTATTATTATGATTATTGTTAATATTAGTAATTTATTTAATATTTTTTGGGGGGTTAGGGGGTTAAAGTAAGGGTTTAATTATTATTTATTTATTATTTTATATTATTCATTTATTTTATTTATTTATGATTATTTTTATTTATTTGTGTATTTATTTTACATTTATTTATTCATATATGATTAAAAAAAAATTTAATTTGGGCAGAAAATCATGCTATGGAATTCAAAACGCTAAAAAAAAACCACACAAATCTGCCCGTGTTTAGGGAAAAAAAAAGCTCCAGAACTTGTTTGAGCTTCAGGCCTTTGGCTTCAGGGGACTTGGAGTGGAGATTTTGGAGTGGCGTTTTGGAGCTTTCAGCTTTGAGATACAAATCGCCCAGGTGTGAATGGGGCCTAAGTGCAACCTATTTGCCAACCTCAATGTGTGTGCAGTACTTATACAAAGATCCTTTATTGATTCAGTGCATCAGTTTGCAAACATATGCCATAGGCAGTGAATATATTTTGTTGGATCCAAAATGGAAAGAAATTGGGAAGCCATAAAACATATACAGTTTGTAACACTTTGAACAGTAGTTTTCTCCACAGTTTATCTTCAGAGTTCATCGACTATCAACTACCAACGTAGACATTACCAATTATTATTAAAGGCATCAAAACTTTTCACATCAGATGAAAACAATGTTTCATTGTGTGGAAAACTCATACAACCAAACTGAAAATGGAATATTCTTTCATAGAAAATGTGTAACCAAAATGAATTAGGAAGAAAATGATATAACTAAAACAGATAATAAAAGAAACAAATTACGCCATAAAAAGAGTTTCATTTAACATTTATAATGAGAAATACACTGTAACATCAGTTATTCATTCATCGTATATTTATAATGAATTTTGAAATATATTAATTCATCTTAAATATTATATTAAATGAAATATTCCCCTGTCACAGCTTGGTGCCAGTGTTCCGAAGTCACATTTTCTTTCCGTAAATAAGAGCTTTCTATTCCCCCGACAAGCCTAGTAACAAGCTCTCAAAGGACTAGGCTCTCTAAAGACCAAAGTTTCATAACTAGCAATTATTCAAAACATAATATTTAAAAAATAATTACCTGTTAAACAATCACTGTTTATACTGTACACCCTTAGTGGTTTGTCTGATGGCCTGAGTAAGTTACTGTATGTCCAACACAGCACAGCAGAAGTGGATTCAAAGAATTGCTTTTCACAACCTAGTGTGAAAATATTAAATTTTTAAAGGATTATATAATGGTTTTGTGAACTTTTTTTAAGTCCAAAATTAAAAGAATATAATTTAAAGCAGTAGTACACATAAAAAAAAGAAAAACTTCTCCCTGCAAGGTAAAGGCAAAATGTGCGAGTATGTATCACATACTAGTAAATTATGAATAACTTACCTAAAAGCGAAGCCCTCCAGCAGTGCACTGTCTCTGCTGCAGAGGCTTCCATATTCACCCGGTCTTCCTTCCGGGTTAGCGGGCTGCGCGCTTTGAATGGCCGAGCCACAATGATGTCACTCTCCTCATGACGTCACCCGCTGCCAAGCATGAGAATATCTCCTAAACGGTGCATATTTAGGAGATATTCATTTTACCCACAGGTAAGTTTTATTTAAAGCTTATCTTTAGGCAAATATAAATATCAGAAACTTACGACAACTTTAAAAAAAGATTTTTATTTACATAACTAGCACATGTTACATATTACAAATTACATGTGAAGATGAACTACTTTAACCACTTCAATACCGGGCACTTTTACCCCCTTCTTGCCCAGGCCAATGTTCAGCTTTCAGCGCTTTTGCACTTTGAATGACAATTGCGCGGTCATGCCACACTGTACCCATATGACATTTTTATCATTTTTTTCACACAAATGAAAGAGATGCTTGGAGTATACAGTCATGGCCGAAATTGTTGGCACCCTTGATATTTCTCCAGGAAATCATGTATTTCTCACGAAACGTATTGCATTAACACATGTTTTGCTATACACATGTTTATTCCCTTTGTGTGTATTGGGACAAAACAAAAAAAGGGAGGAAAGAAAGCAAATTCGACATAATGTCACACAAACCTCCAAAAATGGGCTGGACAAAAGTATTGGCACCCTTTCACAACTGCGGATAAATAAGAATGTTACAAGCATGTGATGCTCCTGTAAACTCACCTGGGGCAAGTAACAGGTGTGGGCAATATAGAAATCACACCTGAAAGCAGATAAAAAGGAGAGACGTTCACTTAACCTTTGCATTGTGTGTCTGTCTGTGCCACACTAAGCATGGACAACAGAAAGAGGAGACGAGAACTGTCTGAGGACCTGAGAACCAAAATTGTGGCAAAATATCAACAATCTCAAGGTTACAAGTCCATCTCCAGAGAACTAGATTTGCCTTTGTCCACAGTGCGCAACATTATCAAGAAGTTTGCAACCCATGGCACTGTAGCTAATCTCCCTGGTCGTGGACGGATGAGGAAAATTGATGAAAGATTGCAACGCAGAATAGTCCGGATGGTGGATAAGCAGCCCCAAACATGTTCCAAAGACATTCAAGCTGTCCTGCAGGCTCAGGGAGCATCAGTGTCAGCGCGAACTATCCGTCGACATTTAAATGAAATGAAACGCTATGGCAGGAGACCCAGGAGGACCCCACTGCTGACACAGAGACATAAAAAAGCAAGACTACAGTTTGCCAAAATGTACTTGAGTAAGCCAAAAGCCTTCTGGGAAAACGTCTTGTGGACAGATGAGACCAAGATAGAGCTTTTCGGTAAAGCACATCATTCTACTGTTTACCGAAAACGGAATGAGGCCTACAAAGAACAAAACACAGTACCTACGGTAAAATATGGTGGAGGTTCAATGATGTTTTGGGGTTGTTTTGCTGCCTCTGGCACTGGGTGCCTTGACTGTGTGCAAGGCATCATGAAATCTGAGGATTACCAAAGGATTTTGGGTCGCACTGTAGGGCCCAGTGTCAGAAAGCTGGGTTTGCGTCCAAGATCCTGGGTCTTCCAGCAGGACAATGACCCCAAACATACGTCAAAAAGCACTCAGAAATGGATGGCAAAGAAGCGCTGGAGAGTTCTGAAGTGGCCAGCAATGAGCCCAGATCTACAGTTGTGGCCAAAATTATTCAACCCCCAATGCTGTAAAGGGGTTTAGGGACTATAGTGTACATTTGGAATTGTATTCAGAATCAAATCCTACAAGGACGTTGTAACTACCCAAATGCAACTAAAATGACATCAATTGTTTATGTAATACAGTAGTAAATGGTTCTTATGTGGTTTCTTCATTGCCACAATTATTCAACCCCTTAAAGACTACCACTCTGAAGAACAGAGGTTCATACAGGTGCTTTCCATCAGGTATTGAAAACACCTGTGGATGTCACCGAGCAGCAATCAAGCATAATAAGCACCAATTAGGCAGCTTTAAAATGACTGTGATACTCAGCTCCTTCTAGACATTTACTGGTGTGGTTACAAACATGGTGAAGGCAAGAGAATGGTCCAGGAAGACAAGAGAAGAGGTGATTTCTCTTCACAGGAAGGGCAATGGCTATAAGAAGATTGCAAAGATGTTAAACATACCAAGAGACACCTTAGGAAGCATCATTCGCAAATTCAAGGCAAAGGGCACTGTTGAAACGCTACCTGGTCGTGGCAGAAAGAAGATGCTGACTTCGACTGCTGTGCGCTACCTGAAGCGTAGAGTGGAGAGAAGTCCCCGTGTGACTGCTGAGGAACTGAGAAAAGATTTGTCAGATGTGGGTACAGAAGTTTCAGCCCAGACAATAAGACGCACACTGCGTAATGAAGGCCTCCGTGCCAGAACTCCCAGGCGTACCCCCTTGCTGTCTCCAAAGAATAAGAAGAGTCGACTGCAGTATGCCAAAAGCCATGTGGACAAACCACAAAAGTTGTGGGATAGTGTTCTGTGGACTGATGAAACAAAATTAGAACTGTTTGGGCCCATGGATCAACGCTATGTTTGGAGGAGGAAGAACAAGGCCTATGAT
Organism: Staurois parvus; assembly: GCF_062004578.1. NCBI lineage: Eukaryota > Metazoa > Chordata > Amphibia > Anura > Ranidae > Staurois > Staurois parvus. Next base: position 243,364 of record NW_028319016.1, read on the forward strand.
GAAAAGAACACCTTGCCTACTGTGAAGCATGGTGGAGGGTCAATCATGCTTTGGGGCTGTTTTGCTTCTGCAGGTACAGGGAAGCTTCAGCGTGTGCAAGGTACCATGAATTCTCTTCAGTACCAGGAGATATTGGATGGAAACGTGATGCAGTCCGTCACACACCTGAGGCTTGGGAGACGTTGGACCTTTCAACAGGACAATGATCCCAAGCATACCTCCAAGTCCACTAGAGCATGGTTGCAGAGGAAAGGCTGGAACATTTTGGAGTGGCCATCGCAGTCACCAGACTTAAATCCGATTGAGAACCTCTGGTGGGACTTAAAGAAAGCAGTTGCAGTGCGCAAGCCTAAGAATGTGACTGAACTGGAGGCCTTTGCCCATGAAGAATGGGCGAAGATACCCGTAGATCGCTGCAAGACACTTGTGTCAAGCTATGCTTCACGTTTAAAAGCTGTTATAACTGTAAAAGGATGCTGTACTAAGTACTAAGATTGAATGTCACTTGGGGGTTGAATAAAACTGATAATGCTGTGAGCACAGAAAAGACATTTGTGGTTATTTCATTATAACTGTTATGTTATATTTGTCTGACCTACAAGTGCCTCTTTAATGTAAATGTAAGCAAGATGACTGAATGATCAAAAGCAATGTCAAACTGGCCAAAACACTCAATTTCAGTGGGGGTTGAATAATTTTGGCCACAACTGTAAATCCCATTGAACACCTGTGGAGAGATCTTAAAATTGCTGTTGGGAAAAGGTGTCCTTCCAATAAGAGAGACCTGGAGCTGTTTGCAAAGGAAGAGTGGTCCAAAATTCCGGGTGAGAGGTGTCAGAAGCTTATTGATGGTTATAGGAAGCGACTGATTTCAGTTATGTTTTCCAAAGGGTGTGCAACCAAATATTAAGTTAAGGGTGCCAATACTTTTGTCCAGCCCATTTTTGGGGTTTTGTGTGACATTATGTCATATTTGCTTTTCTGCCTCTGTTTTATATTTGTTCCAATACATACAAAGGGAATAAACATGTGTATAGCAAAACATGTGTTAATGCAATACCTTTTTTGTGTGAAATACTTGATTTTCAGGAAAAATATCAAGGGTGCCAACAATTTCGGCCATGACTGTATGGTTGTAGAGTCAATGAGTCAGGCAGCCCAGCTGTGTCATGTGATTAGCTGTGGCTAAATCACAGCTAAGCAAAAAAAAAAAACCCTGAATGAATCGATTTCATTCAGGTAAATGCTTGCTTATAGCAAAGTAATTCTTTGCTATAAGCAAATTGTGTAAAAAAAAAAAATACTGATCACTTCCCCAAAGTAGTACAATGTTACCATGGTAACATTATACTACTTTGGTCATAGTGAAATATGAAAACAAATCTTTAAAAAAGAGAAAAAAAGTAATAAAAAATTTAAAAAAAATTATTTTTCTTTCGTACTGTCACCAGTCAGTGTCCCTGATCACCGCCATGACAGTTATATGATGATGCTGTACTGCACTGGTGACAGTGAAAATATATTTTTTTATTTCTTCATTTCCGAAAAATTATGACAAAAAAATTACAACTTCAAAAAACTCGCCATGTCTGTTATGAAATACGTTGGACTGTCTACTTTACAAAAAGGGATCATTTGGGGGATATCTGTACTGTTCTGACATTTGGGGGATATCTGTACTGTTCTGACATTTTTGGACCTCAAGAAATTAGATTGGCTGTCAGTACTTCAGGACTGATCAATTTTCAGATATATCCCATAGTTTGTGAACTCTATAACTTTCCTACAAACTAAATAATGCATCCTAATTAGTATTTTTTTCACCAAAGACATGTAGCAGAATACATCTTGGCCTACATTTATGATGAACAATTATTTATTTACAAACTTTTATAACAGAAACAAAAAAAAACCGTGGGTTTTTTTTCAAAATGTTTGGTCTTTTTTTGTTAATTTAACAAAACATAAAAACCCCAGTGGTGATTAAATACCGCCAAAAGAAAGCTCTAGTTGTGTGAAGAAAATGCTAAAGTTTTAGTTTGGGTACAATGTTGTAAGACCGCGCAATTGTCATTCAAAGTGTGAGAGCGCTGAAACCTGAAAATTGGCCTGGGCAGGAAAGGGGTAAAGGTGCCCGGTATGGAAGTGATTAAGCTTCTCTTCCCCAGGGAAAATACGTTTAACGTGTGTAGCCTTTTCTCATACCTGAGATCCTCTAGTCCGCTTATTAGTTTTGTTGCCCTTTTATGGACCCTATCCAGTTCCACCACATCCTTCCTGAGGACTGGTGATCAGAACTGGATGGCATACTCAAGATGCAGCCAAAGTAGAGTTTTGTAAAGTGGTAGAATTATAGATGTATCTCTTGAGTAAATACCTTTTTTAATGCATGCTAATGGTCTGTTGGCCTTGCTTGCTGCAGCATTGCATGTTATTGCTAAGTATCATCAGCTAGGACCAGAAGAACCTTTTCCATTATTGATTCCCCTTGGGGTTCTTCTACTAGCATTCATATTTTTAGCCCCCAAGTGCATCACTTTACATTTCCCTACATTGAACATTATTTGCCCACTTCTTTATTTTATCGAAGTCATCTTGTAAAGTTTCAGTATCCTGTTGTGACTTTATTTTCCCTGCTTAGCTTTGTATCGTCAGCAAATACCGAGATTTAAATATTTATTCCAACCTCTATATCATTTATACACAAGTTAAACATAATTAGTCCCAGGACAGAGCCCTGGGGCACCCCATTTAAAGCTCCAGACCATTCAGAAGCTATGCTATTTATCAGTACCCTTTGGATGCCCCTCTGTAATCAGTTTCTATCCAGGAACATATACTATTGTCAATGCCAACAGAACTCAATTTGTGAATTAGAAGATTATGGGATACCGTGTCAAATGCTTTGGCAAAGTCTAGATACACTACATCCACAGGCCTTCCTTTATCCAGGTTACCGTTTACTTCCTAAAATAATTTTATTAGGTTGGTTTGGCAAGAATGATCTTTCATAAACCCATGTTGGTTACTACTAATTATACTATTTTCATCAGCAAATTTTTAGATATGATCCCTTATTATTCCCTTCAATAGTTTACAAACTATCCATGTTCGACTGACTGGCCTATAGTTTCCAGGTATATATCTCTGCCCTTTTTTGAATACTGGTACCATGTTAGCTTTCTGCCAGTCTTGATCAGAGGAAATGACCACCTGAGACTGTAATCTCAAGATCTAGCAGGCCAGTGAGCACAACTAAACAGGTGTACCCGTGTACCGGTTCTTGCAGATGCAGGAGCAGTGTGACTGCATGTAAATGGTGGTGTCAGAGTCGCAGGATCTAAGGAGCCACCCGGTCTTCACCAGAGCCACTGGAGGTGTGAATGTTGCACTGTGTGGCAGCCCCCAGGTTGCAGGTCTCTAACACATCCGTGCGGACACAGTGCAACCAAATAGCATGTTGGAAGGACACAGGTATGGGCAGGATACTGTAGTAGCAATTTTGGAAAGCAGGAAACTCCGGACACGGACTTCTGAGGAAAACAAGCGATTTATTAAAACAGCGCTGAATGAGGAAAGAAAAAACAGAGGGCGCACAGGCCTAGTGCATTACCATAAAAAATGTTTAATAAAAAATAAAGTAGGTGTTGTACTCACAAACGACAATATAGTCAAGGCACATCATAAAGAACAGCTGGGTCAACACTGCGCTGAGTGACAGTCCGCAATAGGGAGTGTAGACATCCAATAGGCTGACGTGTTTCGAGGACTTGCCTCTTCCTCAGAGCCTAAAACAGCGCTGTTTGACCTAACAGAAGGCTCATGTTCTCATCTGCTATGTGAGTTATAGAAAACTTTGTACAAGCGTATATACCAATGATTACTCACAATGCATACATTCCTTCTTTCACTTTCTATACACTCAAAAGTCTTTCTAAACTCTGCAAAATATGACCTTGAACAGCAGCTGCAGATAAGGGTACTAGCTACAAGCTGGTACATATTACTCAGAGGAAAAAAGGGAGGAGGAGAGTTAGCTGAAAACTTTGCAAGCAGATACTGTTAGAAATGTTACAGTTTAAAGGGGAACTCTACAATATCTGGGTGCTACCACAATACTAGGAACCAAGGTAACCTACTGCAGCAAGCTAGGAGGGGACGCCAGGGGAGAGGACTCACGAAACAAGTATGAAGTGCTGGAGACAGAGGGATGCTGATCAACGGTGCAGAGCAAGTTGGAAAGAGCTGCAGGGCAAACAACAGGAAACAATGCTGAGAAGGACACACACAGCATCAGGAACTGAAGGGATCCATGGACAGAATCCAAAGGGAATATAACTGCACCGCCAGAGGGAAAACATTGAGAACAAAGACAGGATCAAACAACACACAGAATATGGAAATACTCAAGTGGCAGTAAACACCACAGGAACAAACGTGTTCCAGCTTCCACATGAAAACATGTCGCTCGAACACTAACACACAGGTGCAAAGGCTTAATAATACCTAGGTTTAGGGCGAATACGTCTGGAGGAAAAGAAATGTAATCTCCAAACACGGAAAGGTTTCTTCACAGTGACAGCTGTGAAAATGTGGATAAGACTCCCTCAAGAGTTGGTTCTGGCCAGCTCAGTGGATTGCTGTAGGAAAGTCCTGGATTCTTTTCTAGATACACAGAATATAACTGGATATAACATTTATAGGTAAAGTTGATCCAGGGAATATCCGATTGCCTCTCGGGGGATCAAGAAGGAATTTTTTTCCCTAGCAGGAGCAAATTGGATCATGCTTTGCTGGGTTTTTATGCCTTCCTCTGGATCAACTGTGGGTATAGGATTATAACTTTTTTTTTTCTATGGTTGAACTGGATGGACTTTTGTCTTTTTTGAGCCAGACTAACTATGTAACTATGTAATTATGAATAGGCAGGAACAAGAACAACTCTGACAAGAGAAAAACCTGGTGCCAGATCGATGTGTACAGAAGCGTGACAGCTGGTACCATTCCAGTCAGTAAGCTGTCCTTAGAAAATATGAATAACATTCTAGCATCGACCTGGCAAAGTTCTTTGAGGATTATTGGGTGTAAGCCATCTGGTCCTGGTGATTTGTTCACATTAAAGTCTTGTTAATCTGAAAGGTTGGCTCCCCTTCCCCGCTCCCTCTGTAGACCTGCAGTGTCTCCCGCCGTCCTCCTTGCTCTGAGTTCAGCGGCGGTGGCAGCAAGGCGGTACATTCAGAGGAGGAATCCTTTCTTCCATTCCTCCTGCCCTCTTCCCTGCTGTGAGTTAAACAGCATTGGCTGCAGCAGGCAAGTACATGTAGAACAGGAGTCCACCCTGCCATTTCTCCCACCCTCCACAATGCTGAGTTAAGGTAGGGGGAAGATTATGGGGAGAAGGGGGCTGTGATGTCAGAGGGGGGATCTGTGATATGGGGGGCTGTGAGAGACAGGAACTGTGATATGGGGGAGCTGTGATATGGGCGGGTTGTGATGTGGGGGGGCTGTGAGAAGGAGAAGCTGTGATATGGGGGCTGTTAGAAGGGGGAGCTGTGATATGGGGGGCTGTGAAGTAAGAGAGAGGAGCTGTGATATTGGGGGCTGTGAAGTGAGGGGGGAGCTGTGAAATAGAGGGGCTGTGAGAGGGGGGAGCTGTGATATGGGGGGCTGTGAAGTGAGAGAGGGGAGCTGTGATATGGGGGGCTAAGTGAGAAGGGAAGCTGTAAAATTGGGGGTTGTGAGAGGGGGGAGCTGTGATATGGGCTGCTGTAAAGTGAGAGGGGGAGCTGTGATACGGGGGGCTGTAAAGTGAAAGGGGGAGCTGTGATATTGGGAGCTGTGAAGTGAGGAGGTAGCTGTGAAATGGGAGAGGGGAGCTTTGATGTGAGGGGGCTGTAAAGTGAGAGCGGAAGCTGTGATATTGGGAGCTGTGAAGTGAGGGGGGAGCTGTGAAATGGGGGGCTGAGAGGGGGGATCTGTGATATGAGGAGCTGGGAAGTGAGGGGGGAGCTGGAAAATGAGGGGGGCTGTGAGAGGGGGGAGCTGTGAAGTGAGAGGGTGAAGCTGTGATATGAGGGGCTGTGAAGTGATGGGGGAGCTAGGAAATGGGGGCTGTGAGAGGGGGAAGCTGTGATATGGGGGGCTGTGCTGTTAGAAGGAAAGCTGTGATATGGGGGGTGAAAGAAATTAATCAAATTTATAATTCAGCACTTATATTGATGGCAAGCTTGCAAAATATTTGGTTTTTATGATTAATCATAATTAATATTAATATGTTTGAATGGTCGCCTTAAGCCCATGATATTATGTAATTCTTCAGTAATAGCTGAGACAGTAAAATATGAGTTAGTTAAGCTGAGACCAGCTAAACCAGCTGAAGACTATATTTAGGCATAGCTGGTTAGATGTCTCTAGTAAATGACAAAGGTATTAGAAGTGACTTACTATTACTTAATGTATTTTTTAATAGCATCTGTGTGTATTTAGTATAATTTACAATATTGATACATATATAGATTAGTGATTATACATTGATATGCTGTAAAGATATGTTAAGTTACATTATCATTTAAATATGAATAGCTGAGGCTTATAGTATTATGTACATCAGCATGTACCTGTCCATCAAACATCATATATATAGTGTCCCGTATTCTATGATATTGCTTTGTTAGCAGTACTGACTTCCTTACAAGCTATGACACTCATTCGCTGCATAAAAGGTCCATAAGGGACAGTGGACAGAGACTCTCTCGCTGACACACACACACACGTCTGAGAACCTTCTGAGAGACTGCAACAGGTGCATGCTGCAAGACAAGATCGTCACTTCCGTCTATTTCCAGCTTCTTCACAAAGTCTCGAGAAGGACAAGGAGAGCATGGACATGGTGCACATGGTCAGATAGCCATGAGAATAATGGTGACTTTCCTTTAAACTTCTGCTTGATATTTCTACAGTAGTTTTATCTACATGGAACTGTTCATGATACGCTTTACATTGTTATTTTAAGCCATTGTGTGCTAAAATAAAATCACGCTTTATTTTTTATTTCAAACGGCTCTTTCATTCATAATTGCCTCAAGACACTAAAAGAAGCATTATATGTGTCTAAAATCCAACAGGGGGAGCTGTGATATGGGGGAACTGTGATGGTAGAGGGGGAGCTGTGATATGAAGGGTCTGTAATGTCAGGAGGGGGAGAGCTGTGATGTGGGGGATTGTGGTTGCAAGGGGGACTGTGATGTGAAGGAGGGCTGTGATCTAAGCGGGGCTATAATGTTGGAGGGCTCTGATGTGAAAGGGATTTGTGATGTACGGAGGCTGTGATGGGAAAGGGGGGACTGAGGACATTAATGTAAAGGGGACTGTGATGTGAAAGACCTGAGTAATAGAAGAAAAATGAGATTTGGACTTCTGCAGAAAGAAAATGTTACCAACCGGACCTCCATGAATTTTAATTCACTGTATGGGGTCAATGTGATTTTGACTTTGCCTTTGTACTATTTATATATTTAAAAAATGTTACACTTACAGAATTGAAAGTCAATGGGTTTGTGAAAGACAGTCTTTCCCATGAGCTTAGTTCTGTTCCGGTCATATATCATTTAAGACCATATGGCCCTTACACTAATGGAATATCCCTTGGATTACAAAATGTAAGCATTATATACAGTACAAGGTGTGACAATTTAATTCCTTAAGACTCTGGCTTTGCTCCATGGTGGTGACTCAAAGAGCCATTCACACTCGTGCGCGTTCTAACATGTTCTAACCTGCACTTGCCTGAGTCGCAGACAGGTTGACTTTTTGGAGAAGTAGAGAAAATAACCTGTGTTTTGCGCTGTTGGCAGAAAATGAGTGACAAGAATCTGGAGCAGCGGATTAACATCACATTTTGAATGAAAATTGTCAAAAGTGCAAGTGAAACTTTAGCTGTCTTACAATAGGCTTATGGTGAACATTCCTTGAAGAAATCAAATGTTTTTAAATGGCATAAATGGTTTAAAAAGGGGTGGGAAGATGACCACGATGATGCAAGAAGTGGGCAGCAAAAAATGCAAAGGACGGATTCAAATGTGAAAAATGAAAAGGTTGCGGGAATCTGTTTGGAGAAATAGACCAGAACTCTGGCCTAACAAGTTGATTCTCCACTACGACAAGGCTCCTGCACATGGTGCATTAAGTGTTTGCGAGTTCCTGGCCCAGAACTCCAGTCTGACACTTGACCCACCACCTTATACCCCTGACATAGCACTCTGCAAACTTTGGACTGTTTCCAAAATTAAAAAAACTTCTTAAAAGGATATAGATTTGATGACATTCTGGACATCTAGCTGGGCAGTGTTCTGGTAAACAAATTCCAGGAATGTTTTCGGCAGTGGCACAGCCATCTAGGAAAATGCATCCTTTCACAAGGGGACTACTTTGAAGGTGAGAACAGCCGCTAGGGTATTGGTAAGCAAATATTGTTTTTTTTTACAGCCCATTCCTGGTATTAAGTTGTCACACCACATACATTGTACAGTTTGTTATTAATAAATTTAAGGCTTGAGAAATATATCTTGTCCGCATTTACAAAAGCTTATGTTTTCCCAAAGATACATTTTTTCGGTTGTAATGCTGCTTCATGTGAACTCCGTGATATTTCCTAATAAATACATTTACACTTACAAGCCACTTTATTAGGTACACCTTGCTAGTGCCAAGAAAATATCCCCCACACCATTACACCACTACCAGCCTGAATGGTTGATACAAGGCAGGATGGATCCATGCTTTCATGTTGTTTTCACCAAATTCTGACCCTACCATCTGAATATGGCAGCCACCAGTCTGCCCATTCTCCTCTGACATCAACAAGGCATTTTCCTCCACACAACTGCCGCTCACTGGATATTTTCTCTGTTTTGGACCATTCTCTAAAAACCCTAGAGATGGTTGTGCGTGAAAATCCCGGTAGATGAGTAGTTTTTGAAATTCTCAGACCAGCCCGACTGGCACTAACAACCAAACCAAAGGTGCCAAATGTTAACTTAAATCCCCTTTATTCCCTATTCTGATGCTCATTTTAAGCTTCAGCAAGTCATCTTCACCACGTCTAGATGCCTAAATTCATTGAGTTGCTGCCATGTGATTGGCTGATTAGCAATTTGTGTTACCGAGCAATTGAACAGGTGTACCTAATACAGTGACCTGTGAGTGTAAATCTTTAAGCCCAATCTCTTTAAAAAATGGTCATAAAATACTTGAGTTTCCGTTGTAGAGCTGACTTCACATCTTTATTTTTCAGGCTGTAAATGAAAGGATTTAGCTTGGGAATCACAGCTGTGTTGAGCAAAGACAAAAATTTACTAGACTTAGTGGTGCTGATTGGGGTTAAGTATTGACAAACAAGACTTGCATAGTAAAGAGTAACAACAGTTAGGTGTGAGGAACAAGTGTAGAAAGCTTTAGATCTCCCTGTACTAGTCTTCATTCTCATTCTGGTGGCAATGATGAATGAGTAGGAGATGAAGGTGAGGAGAAATGGGGTAAAGGTTGAGAGTAAACCCCCCTGTGTGAACATCAACAGCTCTAAAATAGAAGTGTCACTGTAGGAAAGTTTCATCAGTCCTACAAGGTAACAGAAGAAATGGTTAATTTCATTGGAAACGTAGCATGAGAATCTTGAAAATATACCCATTGCGGGTAGAATTTGTAGAAGACTAAACGACCAACAGAATATGGCCAAACCAGCACAGACTCTACAATTCATGACAGTTGAATAATGAAATGGTTTGCAGATGGCAACAAAACGATCGTAGCTCATGATAGTAAGAAGGATTAACTCATTGCCGCATAACCATCCAAAGAAATAACCATCCAAAGAAATACACCTGTGCCATGCAGTCAGTGAAAGATACTACATTATCTCCTGTTACAAAGATAACAAGGATCCTGTGTAGTGTTACAGTGGTAGAAGAAATGTTGACAACAGACAGATTACAAAGGAAGAAATACATTGGAGTGTTGAGCTGAGGATCCAGACAAACCAATAGAAGAATGGACATGTTGCCACCAAGAGATATGAGATAAATGAGAAGAACCAGGAAAAATATAGGAACCTGTAATTGGGGGTTATCCGAAAGCCCATTAAGAATGAAGAAGGTCAACATTGTCTCGTTTTTCTCATTCATACCTTCGGTAAACTATTAGCCAACCATACGCGAAGTACACAACACGTTTACCAACCTCCTACTGACAGTCTGTCCATAGGTTAGATTTTGCAACACACTTGCGGACTAGGCATTAAACTAAAAAATGTAAAGAGCGCTAGGTATCAGTGTATACTACCAAAAAATACAACTTCAAAAAAACTTTTAAACAAGAAATATTTTTTCCGGATAAAGATCTACAAATATTGTGCTATCAAAAAAGCCAATGTGTCCATAAATGTCCACAACCAATAAACCAGCTATGGTGCCAGTAGGGATCTATGCAACACTCTTGAATGTGCTCCAAACATTGCTTGCAAAAAAGTGCTCTTCAAATAGTGATCTTCAGTGGTCCCACTCCTTTCCCTGAGACTCACCAAACCTTTAGACCCAAGCAGTAAACAGGTCTATATCCGCTTGTGTACTGTTTCCAGGATCTGTATCTCCATCTTCCTCTATGTCCCCTTATATGCACTCATTAACTCAGGGATAAAAGGCCATAAACAGGATCATTGCACAACCAGTTTAATAGAAAAAAATGTATCACAGACAAAGAGGTAAAAAACACTCACATGCTCTGTTGCCAAGACCGGCACCCAGCGAATCCCAGCAATGTATCAATCACCAGTAAGACTGCTGCCTCTATACCAACATGGAGAAGTGGCATGCATTCCACTGGCCGGAAATTGCACCACTGGAAGTGACATCAATGGCTATGTGACCTCGGCTCAATGTGTTTCACCGTCATCGGCATCTTCAGGAAGCTAATTTGCAGACTAGGGGCTTACGATTAATGAATCCTCTCCTCATTTACTCAATTCAACCCTGTGCCTAGCCAAGTCAAATGAAAATATATTTCACTGTCGAAGAAGAATAACACTTGATCTCTGTATCCTTATTTCATGTAATACAACATTTTGGTAAGTCACGCACAACAAATTATTGACTGACCTTTTGAAGAGCTTTTTTTACTCAACATCAACTGGATCAACTGTGGGTATAGGATTATAACTTTTTTTTTTTTTTAAATGGTTGAACTGGATGGACTTTTGTCTTTTTTCAGCCAGACTAATTATGTAACTATTCTCAATGAAGAGATCTTTTCCTCACCCGTACTCCATTTTGCAGAAACTGTGTTGTGCAGGCTTAATGTAGTATGTGGGCTTTTCTTTCTTATGAGGAAATAGGACGATGGTAAGAATTATTTTTAAATATCTGCTCTGTCTGCATTAGGGCACACCACCGTTAAACCATTCGAAGAACTTTTCTATCATTTGACCTGGATGTCATAATATTCATAGCAGGTGCATATAATATGGTACATGGTATGGTTATTAGCATGTATCTTCTTGGTACTGTGGATTATATGCCAACGATATGTACCCACACTACTCTGATCATTTATGTTAAGTTCTATCCATGATTAACCCCAGTGGGTGTCGGGGTGTGTGGCTTGGATGGAGCTATCCTGAGGCTGCTATTATCTGTGTGAAGGAAGGGCTTGCACAGTGTGCAGCGATTAATATATTTCCTTTGCCTTCACGTTCTATTGGCTTGTGTTTATAATTGCATGCCCATTGGTGGGACAATTGTTGGGACTTTTCCTGGGTTGACATTTAATGGTTTCTTCCCTGTAAACCATGTTAAACTTTCAACAAAAATTTTAAAAAAAATATTTTGCCTGATATCTGGACATTAAGTCCTCATGCACACTAGACGTTTTTACAGCGGCTGTTTTTGGCTTTTGGAGATTTGCACCAGATTTTGTACTCTCCAGTTTTAGTAAATGAACCCCAATGTGTCTCTCTTGCCCATCTCATATAGTTGGGAGCTATGTTTTATATATAGATAATGGAGCATTTAATACACTGCAAAGGATTTACAGAGCACTAGGGGATACCTAAAGAGACAGCAGAGCAGAAGCAGCCCACTTTGAGGCAGGGGTTGTCTCATTAACCACTTGAGCCCCAGAGGATTTACCCCCCCTTAATGACCAGGCCTTTTTTTGCTGTTTGGCGCTGCACTAATTCAAATGATAATTGCGCGGTCATGCAATGCTGTACCCAAACGAAATTTATGTCCTTTTTTTCACACAAATAGAGCTTTCTTTTGGTGGTATTTTATCACCTGTGCGCTTTTTATTTTTTGCGCTATAAACAAAAAAACCAGGAAAATTTTGAAAAAAAACAATATTTTCTACTTTCAGCTATAAAAAATATATCGTAAACTCAAAGTTAGTCATAAATTTAGGCCAAAATGTATTCTGCTACATGTTTTTGGTAAAAAAAAAATCCCAATAAGTGTATATTGATTGCTTTGTGTGGAAGTTATAGCGTCTACAAACTATGGTATAGATCAGGGGTGGGCAAACTTTTTGACTTGAGGGCCGCAATGGGTTCATATATTGGACCCGGGGGCCGGACCAAGAGTAGATGAATGATGTGTATGTGTCATCCATAGTAAGTATAGTAATATTCCCCCATAGTAAGCATAGTAATTAATCCCCCATATAGTAATTCATCCCCCATATAGTAATTCATCCCCCCATATAGTAATTCATCCCCCATAGTAATTCATCCCCCATATAGTAATTCATCCCCCATATAGTAATTCATCCCCCATAGTAATTCATCCCCCATATAGTAATTCATCCCCCATATAGTAATTTGTCCCCATATAGTAATTCGTCCCCCATAGTAATTCATCCCCCATATAGTAATTCATCCCCCATATAGTAATTCATCCCCCATAGTAATTCATCCCCCACATAGTAATTCATCCCCCATATTAATTCATCCCCCATATAGTAATTCATCCCCCATATAGTAAGTCCCCCATATAGTAATTCATTCCCCATATAGTAAGTCCCCCATATAGTAATTCATTCCCCATATAGTAAGTCCCCCCTATAGTAATTCATTCCCCATATAGTAAGTCCCCCATATAATAATTCATCCCCCATATAGTAAGTCCCCCATAGTAATTCATTCCCCATATAGTAAGTCCCCCATATAGTAATTCATTCCCCATATAGTAAGTCCCCCCTATAGTAATTCATTCCCCATATAGTAAGTCCCCCATATAGTAATTCATCCCCCATATAGTAAGTCCTCCATAGTAATTCATTCCCCATATAGTAAGTCCCCCATAGTAATTCATTCCCCATATAGTAATTCATCCCCCATATAGTAATTCATCCCCCATAGTAATTCATTCCCCATATAGTAATTCATCCCCCATAGTAATTCATCCCCCATATAGTAATTCATCCCCCATAGTAATTCATTCCCCATATAGTAAGTCCCCCATATAGTAATTCATTCCCCATATAGTAAGTCCCCCATATAGTAATTCATTCCCCATATAGTAATTCATCCCCCATAGTAATTCATCCCCCATATAGTAATTCATCCCCCATATAGTAATTCATCCCCCATAGTAATTCATCCCCCATATAGTAATTCATTCCCCATATAGTAAGTCCTCCATATAGTAATTCATTCCCCATATAGTAAGTCCCCCATATAGTAAGTCCCCCATATAGTAATTCATCCCCCCTATAGTAAGTCCCCCCTGTGTCAATTCACTTACCTTTGCTCCGCGCGTTCCTCTCGTATTCCCGCGCCGTTCTGGTCTTCAGGGAGGACTGTGAGAGAAGAGTTCGTCACGCTGCCCCGCCTACATCCTGGCTGCCCCGCCTACATCCTGACAGCTGCAGAGTCCTGACGCCCGAGAGGAGGGAGGGGGCGGCCATCCGAGAGGGGGGGCGGCCATCCGAGAGGAGGGGAGGGGAGAGGAGGAGAGGAGGGGAGAGGAGGAGAGGAGGGGAGGAGGAGAGGAGGGAAGGGGCGGCCATCCGAGAGGGGGGGCGGCCATCCGAGAGGAGGGGAGGGGAGAGGAGGAGAGGAGGGGAGAGGAGGAGAGGAGGGGAGGAGGGGAGGAGGAGAGGAGGGAAGGGAGCGGACGCCCGGCACACAGGAGAGCCGCATCTAAAGTTTGTAAAGAGCCGCGGCTTGCCGACCACTGGCCTTGCGGGAGCCTAGCTCCGCGGGCCGGATTAAAAGGTCCGCCGGGCCGTATACGGCCCGCGGGCCGTAGTTTGCCCATTGCTGGTATAGATACTGTAATTTATGCCTTTTTTTTGCTATACAGCGCTGCACTAATTCAAATGATAATTGCACGGTCATGCAATGCTGCACCCAAACGAAATTTACGTCCTTTTTTTCACACAAATAGAGCTTTCTTTTGGTGGTATTTTATCACCTGTGCACTTTTTATTTTTTGCGCTATAAACAAAAAAACACGAAAATGTTGAAAAAAAACAATATTTTCTACCTTCAGCTATAAAAAATATATCCTAAACTCAAAGTTAGTCATAAATTTAAGCCAAAATGTATTCTGCTACATGTTTTTGGTAAAAAAAAATCCCGTGCATTAGCGGGCAAACTCGCGCTATCTGGGAGGGGCGCTAACACTATCGGAAGTCACCAGTGACACTAATACAGTGATCAGTAAAAATCTGTTCACTGTAATCAATGACACTGGTGACAGGGCAGTGAAGGGGTTAACTGGGGGGGGGCGATCAAGGGATTAAATAGGATTACTGGTGTACTGGCGGGCAAACTGGCGCTATCTGGGAGGGGCGCTAACACTATTGGAAGTCGCCAGCGACACTGATACAGTGATCAGTAAAAATCTGTTCACTGATCAATGACACTGGTGACAGGGCAGTGAAGGGGTTAACTCGAGGGGGGGGCGATCAAGGGGTTATATGGGATTACTGGTGTATTAGCAGGCAATCTGGCACTATCTTGGAGGGGCGCTAACACTATCAGAAGTCGCCAGCGACACTGATACAGTGATCAGTAAAAATCGGTTCACTGATCAGTGACACTGGTGACAGGGCAGTGAAGGGGTTAACTCGGGGGGGGGGGGGGTGATCAAGGGGTTAAATGGGATTACTGGTGTACTAGCGGGAAAACTGGCACTATCTGGGAGGGGCGCTAACACTATCGGAAGTCGCCAGCGACACTGATACAGTGATCAGTAAAAATCGGTTCACTGATCAGTGACAGTGGTGACAGGGCAGTGAAGGGGTTAACTGGGGGGGGGGATTAAGGGGTTAACTGGGGGGGGCGATCAAGGGGTTAAACGGGATTACTGGTGTACTGGCGGGCAGTCTGGCGCTATCTGGGAGGGGCGCTAACACTATCGGAAGTCACCAGCGACACTGATACAGTGATCAGTAAAAATCGATTCACTGATCAGTGACACTGGTGACAGGGCAGTGAAGGGGTTAACTGGGGGGGGCGATCAGGGGGCTAAATGTGTCCTAGAGTGTTCTAACTGTGGTTATGTGCTGTTTTACTCACTGTTTGTATGTCTTCTTCTCTGTCTGGAACGGAATGTGTCTAGGCAGAGAAGATTGACATCATATCCTGTCCTGTGTAACTGTCAACACAGGACAGGATAGGACAGGGACCGATCATCTGATTTCAGCCAGACATCACTGGCTGAAATCGAATGATTGATCCCTCCGGGATCAAATGGTGTCACCCGAGGGTCGGCGGGAGTGCGCGCGAGCGCCCCCTGCCGGCGAAAACTTCGGGAGCGCGGAGCCCGTTTTAAAACGTGCTTTTGCACCCCAGTGCCGCCCTGCACACATATATATGCAGTGGCAGGGCGGCAAGTGGTTAAGAGGTCAGTGCTGGTCTCTCCCGATGTTCCATTCTGCTGTGCAGCCACTGAGGGATTCAGCTGCGGCTGGACTCTAGTGGCCCAGACTCTGCCTGAGTTCCATTGGAGTAAGGGGGACCCCAGAAGCCACATCAGCTCTGCCTGAGACCACCACACCAGCTTTGTCTGAGACGCTGCCGGCTCTATCTGGGACTATCACATCAGCCCTGCGTGAGTGTATGCTTCTCCTGTGTTGTCTGACCTGTTTATGAACTGCCTCTTACCTCCCTGTTGGATTACAAAGTGCTGTAGAGACTTTAACTTTGCCCTCCGGGGCTGAATTACAAAGTATTTTGTGCTCTCTCTGCACTACTCCCCATTCAGTGACTGTTGTCTGTTTTAATAAAGCTTTAAGTGTTTGCCATCTGCCTTGTGTGTTCCGTCCCGCTTACCCTCCATCACAATATCCAAACAAGGAGACAGTCAAGTCTTTAACTGAAGGCTTTACAAACGGTTTCCAGTTCCTGTATTTTCTGGATCAGGTTGTATTTTAGTTAACAATTTGAAGTCCGTTTCACAATTTCCACATATAGTTAGGGAAAAATTAAACAAAGAACTTCTAGAAGGCCGTATGGCCGGACCATTTACAAATCCACCTTTTTCATGATCACTTTGTCTCCACCTGTTGCTGTGCCCGTCTCCCGACCTTCTTCCTTTTCTTTCCTCTCTTCCTTCAATATCTTTACATCTGGTGTCTCCCCCCTCCCCCTTTCCCCCCCCCCCTTTTTTTCTCCTCTCTCCTTTTCTCTTTCCTCTCTGGGTGTATTTTCTTGGTTTTATGGAATTATCTCATTACTGTTGAATATCGCCTGTCTGAGGATGCCCCCCTTGTATCTATGTTTGGATTCATCTTCCTTCATCCCCATGGATCATACTGATACCTATGTTGTTGTTTTTTGCCCATTCCATTGTCGATGTTCTTATTATTTTCTTATATTGGACATTTGTGTACATCACATTGCAGTGTCAGTGGGCGGGGCGTGTCAGTGGGCGGGGCGGTGGTCCTCTGGTGGGAGGAGATTGGACATTTGTGTACATCACATTTCTCTTTCACTTTCCTCTTCTCTACATTGCATTGAGCCATCCTGAGCGCACTCCATCTACCCGGCAACTGATGATCAGCTCTGAGTTCATTTTCCTATTGGACAGAGAGCCCAAATCATCCAATCAGCACACAGTTCCGCCCTCCAGTACACAGAGTCCTGACTCACCGTGTGACTCCCCCCGAGCTATGTGAGGTGGACGGAGCTGAGTTTTGGGGTCTCTATGAGGCGGAAGAAGATGATCCCCCTCATCCTGATTATTATCGGGGTGTCCGGGGTGTATGGAGGTGAGTCTGGGGGGAGGGGCTGTTACTTATAAATATGATGTCATATATTTCCTGATATTAGGAGAGACAATGTTATATATTAGTGATGTCACACCTGTACGGATATCCCCTGTATATGGGGAGCGATGATGTCACACCTGTACGGATATCTCCTGTATATGGGGAGCGGTGATGTCACACCTGTACGGATATCTCCTGTATATGGGGAGTGGTGATGTCACACCTGTACGGATATCTCCTGTATATGGAGAGTGGTGATGTCACACCTGTACGGATATCTCCTGTATATGGAGAGTGATGATGTCACACCTGTACGGATATCCCTTGTATATGGGGAGTGATGATGTCACACCTGTACGGATATCTCCTGTGTATGGGGAGTGGTGATGTCACACCTGTACGGATATCTCCTGTATATGGGGAGCGGTGATGTCACACCTGTACTGATATCTCCTGTGTATGGGGAGCGGTGATGTCACACCTGTACGGATATCTCCTGTATATGGGGAGTGGTGATGTCACACCTGTACATATATCCCCTGTATATGGGGAGTAGTGATGTCACACACAGATATAAATGTACAGGGGTGTACAGCCCCCCCCCCCCCCCCTCTATGACCAGCTGTATGCTGTACCAGGAAATGCAGTTTTCCTCTAGACATATCACACGCTCGCTCAGCATTCTACCGCTCAGCCGGAATCCTCACAAAGCCGTATTTTCTGCGTTACAATTTGATATAAAATACCTCGTAGAGTTTTTCTAACTTTTGTTTGCAATTCACAAAACAAGAACAATACTAAAACAAGGCGTGCGGCATTTATCTCAGGACGTGATATCCAGGGGGATGGATACAGTGGGGAAGAATTAGAACCCCTGTCAGTTTTTATTGCTAATAAAGAGGTAAAATGGTTTGGGGCCAGTTCACACTCCATGCGTTTCTGCCGGGTTCCCAGTCCATGCGTTTCTGCCAGGTTCCCACTACATGCGTTTCTGCCGGGTTCAAACTGTGTGCGTTTCTGCCGGGTTTACACTCCATGCATTGCTGCCGGGTTCACACTCCATGCGTTGCTGCCGGGTTCACACTCCATGCGTTGCTGCCGGGTTCCCACTCCATGCGTTTCTGCCGGGTTCACACTGATGCGGTGCGACACATCACATGGGATCTGCACATGAACCACACTGCATTCCTGTGCAAATCACATGCGGTCTCTGCGGTGCAGTTTGAGCCGTACATTTTTTATGGCTCAGATCGCTCCACATCCGCACCAAAGTAGTGCAGGACCTTTGTTTTCTCCGCACTAGAATCAGATTGCAGGATATTCTCACCCATGTGATCCAATTCTGCACATCGCACTGCGTTCTGCGATACGATTTCGGGGTGTTAACATTCATACCCGCAGGGGATCACATGAATGGGGTGTGATCAAGATGCGGTGCGGGAATCTCACAGAAACCGGAGTGAATCCGGCACCACATCAGTGTGAACTCGAGTTCAGCTGCTTTTTTCTGCATCCAAAACGCACAGAAAGTAGGTGATATGGTTGTCAGTGTCATAGTTCACATCAGTGCTTGCAGTTCCAGTGCGTTCCGGATGCAAAACAAGGTAGAACACGCTGCATTTTTCTTGCACAGAACTGTACTGGATCCCGGTAAAATGCATAAAAACGCACCGGAACGCACATGTCCATATTTAAATTGAAGAAAAAGAGAGGGGGAAAAAATGAACTTGAACACATGAAAAACGCACCAGAACGCATAAAAAATGTGTCAAAACCGCGCATGCAGAAATGCATCTGGACTGCGTTTCCATAGTGTGAAGCGACTCTTAAACCGCAGAAATCTGCCAACTCAGTCAGCGCGCTCCCTGCTGCATGTGTATTAATACAGAAGAAGAAAGGTGACTGGGATACAGTGAAGGGAAGCTGATCCCACAGGACACACGCCGCGTATCAAACACAACGAAGTCCAATGAAGGAAATACAAAATATCTATAAATGTCAAATATTGAATGAAAATAGTCAAAAATCAGACATATAAATTCCCTTCTCCACCAATAAGAAACACAGCATTGCCATTGGGGAGATTTCCCTTCACTTCCTGTCCCATAGCCAAAACAGGAGGTGAGAGGAAAACCCAAAAATAAAGGGAATTCCTTGAGGCCCCCCAGGTCACCAGAACTAGTGCCCCCATTGGAAGATTTCCCCTCTATTACTGTTCTGGGGACAACCCAAAATGTGGGAATTTCTTTCACTTTCAATGATGATGGTAAACAGGACAAATAGAGAGGGGGTCTCCCTATCGGGGGCACAGTCAGCAACAAACACCTGAGCGGGGTTCTAATCCATCTCCACTCTCCAACACTAAGTCCCCGGTCACATTGGGTGTGAATTGCCATGTGATTTGTATGCCGTGTGACTTGTGAATCGCATGCCAAGTCGCACCCCATTGTCCGCAATTAGAGCGGAGCCGCCCCGATTTCTGGAGTAGTCCATGCGCTGCTTTTGGTGCGATTTGTATAGAGATCAGTGTCATGTCTTACAAATCGCACCTGAAATCAGCTTGTCATCCGACTTCACTGTAAGTTGTACGATTTCAGAGTCGGGTTTGGTGTGAGCGGCTTGTAACACAAACGTTTTGCCTTTAGTTATACTTTACGTAATCTGAACCCGATGATTCCGTGTTTTCCTGTATTTTGGTTTCTATACATTACTCTTTATCCACTCGCCCTCCTGAGGATTCCCCCCCCCCCCCCTCCTTCCTGACCAGGACATTGTTTGCATTACGGCGCTGTTTTACTTTACCTGACAATTGCGCGGTCATGCAACGCTGCACCCAAATGAAATTTATCTCCTTTTTTTCCTATGAATTGAGATTTCTTTCGGTGGTATTTGATCGCTTGTGCGGTTTTTTTATGCTATAAAAAAAAGACCAACAGTTTTAAAAAAAAAAACAATATTTTTGACTTTTTGCTATAAAACATGTCCAGTAAAAAAAAATTAAAAAATTTAATTTCGTCATAAATTTAGGCCAAAATGTATTCTGCTCCATGTCTTTATTCCCAATACGTGTAAATTAATTGGTTTACATGACAGTTATAGCGTTTACAAATGGTGGTATATATATTGGGATTTTTTTTTGTTTTTTTTAAATTAGTAATGGCGGCTATCAGTGACTTATAGCAGGACTGTGGTGGACATTCTGACACTGGGGGGAACTGATTTGGTGTCACTGACATCTCCAGTGACACCAATACAGTGATCAGTGCTAATAAAAAGTACTGACACTGTACTATAAAAGGGTTTAACATGTGGGGCAATCAAAGGGTTAACTGTGTGCTGCGTGTGTTTTACTGTGGGGCAGTGTGTTTGTGCTTCCTTGTAAGCACACTGCTTTGCATGGCTGTACTATGCACAGCCAATCAAAGCAGTGTGCAGGAGCTGACAGGAGAGAGAACTGTTTTGTTTACTGTACTAATGGCACTGGTCCAGGAAGGGGTTAATGTGGGGCAGTCAAAGGGTTAACTGTGTGCTGGGTGTGTTTTACTAGGGGGCGGGATGTGTGTGCTTCACTGTAAACACACTGTTTTGGATGGCTGTGCTGTGCACAGCCATCCAAAACAGTGTGCATGAGCTGACAGGGAGGAGAGCCATTAGTTAGCAAAACAGTTCTCCTCCCCATCGGAGATCTTCGGCAATTAACGGGCAACAGCAAGTAATCACCGGCTGGTACCCAGTGTTTGACAGCCGTGGCTGCGAATGACGGGTAGGGTGCACGCCCCCATCCCGGAAATTTAAAAACACGTATGTGTTCAAAATAATAGCTGTGTGTTGAAAAAAGCTGAAAATCCTTCTAATAGCTTTTATTTCCATCCACACAAATGCATTGGGAACACTACACATTCTATTCCAAATCAAAACATGAAGAAAAATATATCAAATTTGTGTTGTTCCTCTAAAAAAATTGAAGAAAAGTGAATATTAGACTGTTCAAAAAAATCGCAGTGTTTGTATTCTTCTTTACAAACTCAAACATTCACTATATAAACTGAAAAAAAGATTTGCTTTCCTTTGAATGACTTCATGAATATTTGGTTGTAGTCGCACTGTTTCTGAGAACTGCTGTACATCTGTGTTGCATGGAGTCACCCAACTTCTGGCCCCTGTGATCAGGTATTCCAGCCCAGGATGATTGGACGACATTCCACAGTTCTTCTCTATTTCTTGGTTTTGCCTCAGAAACTGCATTTTTGATGTCACCCCACAAGTTTTCTATTGGATTAAGATCCGGGGATTGGGCTGGCCACTCCATAACGTCAATCTTGTTGGTCTGGAACCAAGATGTTGCACGTTTACTGGTGTGTTTGGGGTCGTTGTCTTGTTGGAACACCCATTTCAAGGGCATTTCCTCTTCAGCATAAGGCAGCATGACCTCTTCAAGTATTCTGATGTATTCAGACTGATCCATGATCCCTGGTATGCGATAAATAGGCCCAACACCGTAGTATGAGAAACATCCCCATATCATGATGCTTGCACCACCATGCTTCACTGTCTTCACAGTGTACTGTGGCTTGAATTCAGTGTTTGGGGGTCGTCTGACAAACTGTCTCCGGCCACTAGACCCAAAAAGAACAATCTTACTTTCATCAGTCCACAAAATGTTCTCTTTAGGCCAGTCAATGTGCTCTTTGGCAAATTGTAACCTCTTCAGCACATGTCTTTTTTCCAACAGTGGGACTTTGCGGGGGCTTCTTGCAGATAGCTTGGCTTCACATCGGCGTCTTCTAATTGTAACAGTCCTCACAGGGAACTTTACACCTTCTTTCATCTTCCTGGAGCTGATTGTTGGCTGAGTCCTTGCCATTTTGGCTATTCTTCTATCCATGCGAATGGTAGTTTTTCGCTTTCTTCCACATCTTTCAGGTTTTGGTTGCCATTTTAAAGCATTTGCGATCATTTTAGCTGAGCAGCCGATCATTTTCTGCACTTCTTTATATGTTTTCCCCTCTCCAATCAACTTTTTAATCAAGGTACGCTGTTCTTCTGAACAATGTCTGGAACGACCCATTTTCCTCAGAATTTCAGAGAGAAATGCACTGTAACCAGCATGTACAACATTTGCTGCCTTCCTTCCTTAAATAAGGGCAATAATTGGCACCTGTTTTTTAAAGAATGAATGACCTCACTAATAGAACTCCACACTGCTATTATTTTGAACACGCCCCTTTCAATGAGTGATTCAATTACACAGAATCAGCAGCATGCATGTCATGACTGTTAGGCCTGTTGGATTTCTATTACTCTACTACACCTGCTAGGAAATTATTTGCCATGTAGAAATATCATTTCTACCAAAAACAGTGATTGATCCGGTTAGTGATGTCTGACTGCTATTATTTTGAACACAACTGTATATGTGATTTTGCACACCCGTGCCGCCCTGTAGCTGTATTTCTGCTATAGGGCAGTTGGGAAGCTATTAGGGGCTGTGATGTGAAAGACCTGAGTAATAGAAGAAAAATCAGATTCGGACCTTTGCAGGAAGAACCAACCGGACCTCCCGTGAAATTTAATTCAGTACCCGTGGTATAAAGTGTGGTCACCTTAAAGAGGAGATCTCGGGTGCACTTTCCTCACGTTGTCAGAGCAGGGATCGGCACCGATCATCAGGGCACTGATGATCAGTGCCCTGATGATCGGTGCCCAGCAGTGCCGCCCAGCAGTGCCACCACCTGTGCCCAGCAGTGCCACCCACCTGTGTTCATCAGTGCTGCCCAGCATTGCCGCCAGTCAGTGCCCAGCAGTTGCGCCAGTCATAAAATTTCATATGGGCATAGTGTTGCATGACCGCGCAATTGTCATTCAAAGTGCAACAGCGCTGAAAGCTGAAAATTGGCCTGGGCAGGAAGGGGGTATAAGTGCCCGGTAGGTGAGGGGTTAATCAGACCTTTCTGCGGTGCCTGTAATGGTTCCGTGCACTTCAGGTGTAATGTATCTCTCGATATCTGACATTTGTGGATCTCGGGGTGTTGGACGGCCCGCTTCGGTCTGACTGTATGAAGGGTCTGGTAATGTCCTCCCAATACCTCAATCCATCACACTTTTTGTTGGGTTCTCTTCTATCACTCTCTAGAGCCCGGTGGGGGTCAGACCTGGGGGAATAATGGAGGAAGTTTTATGGGTCCAAACTAGCGTTTCTTTGTCTGCTAGTCACAAATTGCCACAACTTTTACTTTCCATCATTTTTATTGTTTTAGTAGAAAAGATAAAAGAGTTACAAACATTTGATAAGACAGAGGACTGAGTAAGGCACAAGGAATCGCCAACTAGGTACAAGTATACAGAGAACACGGCACAGTGTCATAGGACTGAACTCTGCATAGATGGAATAGTTGGAGCCCCTCGTCTCTACAGAGAAATAGTCCATGTCAGGATTTGTAATAGTCCACATGGCTTATCAACCCCCTGGAATTCCTCCACAGGATAGGTATACATGACTCCCCTAATTGCTCTAAATGTGGGCTTCCCCCAAGTGACCTTATCCACCTGTTATGCCAATGCACAAAAATATTTAGATTCGTTTTTAGAAACGCGTTGGGCAGAGCCTCCCTTGTGACGTCATCGCGTAAGAATTGCCATTTTTACCATTCCTTGCTGCTTGAGGATTTTATGATCTATAAAGTTCATGATACTTGTAAGTGCGGTTCTTTTTGTTAAATAAATGTTTTTTTAAGTTATCTGCACTATGAGAGGCACCTTTTTTATTTTTACATGAGTTCATGTCAACCCTAGGAGATCGGGACGGTCTGAGGAGTCTTTGATGATGTATGCGGTCTGACTTGAGTTATATGAGTCTGGATGGAAGTATTCAGAACAGGTGTTTGTTGACCCCTCTGTAGTTAAGGGGTCAAAGGATCTGGTAAGCCTCCAATTTGTCATCACGGTGGTGCAGGACTCACATTGGTGGTTATATTGGAATGAAGATTTTTGGCTATTCATCACAAAACACGGGGACTGTTCTATAGACCCTCTAGGGACTGTTACACATATGTCAGCCCTATTCACACCACAACTTCTGGCATTGGTTCACCATTGAGCACTTTTTTCCCTGTTTATCATTGGTTATGTAATAATTGTACACTATTTCTGTATTATTTCATTTTTGTTTTTTATTTAGCGCAACACTAGAGATTTATTTGTGATTTAGAGAGGATATCCTCTTGGTGTGTTTGCTGCTTTGTACATAATTCGGTTGGAGTATTTGTGTGGATTTTGATTTATTATATGATCATTAAAGTCAGTTAAAGTAACGCAGCGCCGTATCGCAAAAAATGGCCTGGTCAGGAAGGGGGGGAAATCCTCTGGAGGACAAGTGGTTAAAGAGTCTCCTCTCTGGAGGGGGTGAGCTATGCATGCCATACTTGAAAATTGGCCAATTTTTCAGCCGAAAAAAAAATAGGCCGATTTTCGCACCATTAGTGGGTTAATTGGTCGGCTGCTTCGGGGTTTTGGCACATTTTATATCGGTAAAGTTGGAAACTTTGCAGCCGATTTTCCCGGCAATGATGGGCAAATCGGCCAATCGTTTTACCGATAAAAAATCTGTGCATGAGCCGTGACCTGCAAGAAGAAGAAAAAGAAGAATAATTCCTGTCCGCCATTATATTTTATATGAAAAGTCTTGCGGTTGCAACAATGTATCTATTTGTATCCGAATAAAAACATCTGTATCCAAAATGGATACAAATGGATACATTGTTGCAACCGCAAGACTTTTTCATGTCAAATATAATAGCGGAGCTCTCTGCGAGGAACAGAAGTAATTAAATGCCGGCCAATAGACGGGATCAAAATCGGCCGAATTTTTTTACCGTTGGTGGAAATGTCGGACGATCAAACGACCGATTTTTTTTTTTTTAGTTTTTTTATTAAAAATCAGCCGATTTTCGACCCGTCTATGGCCTGCATTAGGCAGCAGGGCTGCATGTGCAGAAGGTTAGGAATGCTGAGTACATGTGGGGGTGATTTACTAAAACTGGAAAGTGCAAAATCTGGTGCTGCTCTGCATAGAAACCAATCAGCTTCCAGGTTGTAGTGTCAAAGCTTAACCCCCCCGTCGGTATTCCCGAGTTTAGCTCGGGGAAAACTTTCAGTACCAAAAGCGGTAATCATGAACTACACTTGGGAATACTCTGCAGCATTGCTCCGGGTTTCCTGTATCACTTACCTTGTCCTGCGCTCCCGTGATGCCCCCCCTGCAGTGTCCCCGGCCATCTCCTCCAGCCAATGCCGGCATCCATCTTCCGGGTTCAGTTCCCTGCGACGTCGGGACGTACGGGGGACGGAACCGGCGGGAAATTTAAAAATGTTAAAAAGTGACATTCACTAAATACACTAAAATCACATAGTATAACATTCCTGTATCAAACCATTTCACATACATTTTGTCCCGAGTGCTTTGTCCGGCACCCTGCCTGCATTGTTACTGTTCTTTCTGCCTGGAAACTGAGAAACGTCCATGGCGTCCAAAAAGCGTCCCTTTAGCGATAGTAAATCAGAACCACTTGCAGAATTGAGTGATAATGATTCGTGGGGGAAATTCCTCATCAGACACTGAAAACGATTTTGCGCCTGAGCTCAGTGATGTGCGAACTTTGCGCTATATTTCAAATTTCAGTGTTTTTGGTTTGATTACATTATTGAATTAAATGTATTATTATTTTTTATGATTTTTTAATATATTATGATTTATGATTTTGTGTTTCAAATTTTATCATACCCGGGATGTTTACTAGACTCTTGTTCGGACAGATTTCAGTGAGTTATTCCTAAAAATAACAGGCCTACAATAAAAAACGACATATTTCCATGCAAAAAAAGTACCGCTTTGAGCACAGAAATATGGACATAATCAGACCGCTAGGGAGGTTCATTAAACAAGCTGAAGTTAGGAGCTGATTGGCTCCCATGCACAGCTGCACCAGATTCTGAGTGCTCCAGTTTTAGTAAATCCCCCCCCCTGTGTACTCGGTATGAATTGCACCTTTTCCATTACTGGCATTTCTTCTGAGGACTCTGGTTGCTTGGCTGTCATGTACATCCACAGGCTTCAGTGCTGGATGAGTGATCAGAAGAGTGCAGCAAGTAAAGCTCGGACTTGTCATCGTCTTACTTGCACCCAGCAGTGAATAGCAGGAACTCCAGCTTTGTCTTGTATACAGAATATTGATCTGTGATGTGGCAATGTTCTAGGGGTGTGCCAAGAATAATCCTGAGCCTAGGCTGCCCCCCCTCATTGACCTCACAGTTACTGCGGGGAAGGTCTTTGCTGCCGACACTTACATAGACTATTCTGCCTGGCAGGGGGCAGTTTAGGCCTCATGTACACTGGGCATGTATCCGGGGGGGGGGGCATGACACTCCAGCATATAGGTACAGACAGAAGGCACTGGTGCCCCATTCAGCCCCATTGCTGGCCGCCTGTACAACTCTATAGGATTCTGACAGCTGCTGGATGGTGCACCGAGCACTACTAATGTTTAGAGCGGTCAGTCTGTCTGCAGTCGCAGCGAAATGCACCAAAAACGCACTGTAACACACATGTCTCTATGTAGATTGAAGGAAAAGAGGGGAAAAAAATGGACCAGAAAGCATCAAAAACACACCGGAACGCATCAAAAACATGCATCCGGAACGCATCTGGACTGCGTTTCTATAGTGTGAACCGGCCCTCAGAAAAGTCCATTCTCTCGCTCTCAGCCTCCCCCAAATCTTCAGATTTCTATTTTTGGTGCTGTGATCCAACTTCCCGTTAGAGGGTAGCCATGTTTATTATCTATGATCCCACTGGATGTAGGGACTACCCATCCTTGCTTGCACTAAGATGAACTATGGACAATGGAAGTTGTAGTGTGCAGAGAGCAGTGTACATGACTGCCACTAACATGCACTGCTCATTCCAAACATGAAATGGAAGTGAGGAGGAAAAGGAGAGGTGTGGGAGCTCACAGAGGACATTATACAGAGGAAGAAAAATAACAGAAAATAATCATGACAAATAGATTACAGGACTTGTAAGTAGTGGATGTAAATGGATTATTTTTGGAGAAAAAGATACAGTTTAGTGTCGCTTTAATGGTTCGATCATCTGTCAGACCTCTGTTGCTTCCTGGGTCCCTGTTGGAGGGCCGGTTCACACTCCATGTGTTTCAGTTGCTTTTTTTCCTGCAACCAAAATGCACAAAAAGTAGGTGATATGGTTGTCAATGTCATAGTTCACATCAGTGCTTGCAGTTCCAGTTGCAGAAAAAAAAAAGTAGAACGGGCTGCATTTTTTCCCTCACAGAACTGGAACGCGGTAAAAAAGCACCGGAACGCACCAAAACACACCAAAAACGCACATGTCCCTATTTAAATTGAAGAAAAAGAGAGGGGGAAAAGTGAACGAGAATGCGTCAAAAACGCATCAGAAATGCTCATGCAGAAACACATCCGGAACACATCTGGACGGCGTTTCTATGGTGTGAACGGGTCCGGAGAGTTTGGCCTTCACAGGTGCAGAGAAATCTCTCCAATAAGGACTCAGCAGGATTGTAAATTGTGAAATAAAACCTCCCATCTGTCATCATTCCAGACTCGTTACCCAATTTAACAATCACAATCATTGGTGGGATTATAACGGAAGTAAAAGAAATAATTTGCTGAGAATAAAAAAAAATTCTCCTTGTTTTCCCCAAAGCCTGGGCAGCCTAGATCCCATGGTGTGCTCTGTGTACATGACACACTCCTGACCCCTGCACTATGGATGGCACCTGGTTGTCACTATGCTTGCTGTCTTTTTCTTCTCCTCTGGGTGCCCAGGAGGGCCCCTGTCAGATCGGTTGTATAGGGCCACCCTGATTGTGATTCATTGGCTGTACAGGTAGTGCAGTCAGCATATGTTTGGAAATCTTCTCAGTCTGATAGTTTGCTGGGTGATCACACGGATCCTCATAGCACTCCTGCAGGTGATGTCCTGGAAATGTGTGTTGGGATTTGTATCTCCTCTCCCATGATGACGTCGGTCTAGGCTGAATATATACAGTGCTGTGTGATGGAGAATTGTCTATTCCTTTTATTATTGCTAAGTGCAGTAACCCATGGCAACCCATCTGATTTCACTTTACAGCTGTCAGGTGACTGAGAGAGGAAATCTGATTGGTTACTATGGATTGTTACATTCAGAACTTGTCTATTTGTGTTACTGAATACCCTCCATGTCTCTCTATCAGACAGTCACTCTCTGCGGTATTATGACACTACAGTCTCCTCTCCGGGATCCGGGCTCCCTGTGTTCTCTGTAGTCGGATATGTGGATGATAAAGAGATAGAGAATTATAACAGCGACACTCGGCAGCATCTTCCCAAGACTGAGTGGATGAAGAAAGTGGGACCTGACTACTGGGAGAGGAACACACAAATAAGTCGGGGCAATGAGGCTGTTTTCAAGCACAATGTACAGTTATTGATGAGCCGATTCAACCAGACTGGAGGTGAGACAATTCTTACATTTCTATTTCTTTATTACACCAAATACAAACATGGAATAAAATGTATACAAATGTGCCAGAAATGTGTCTGATGTATGAAAAGATTGGTGGCCGTTTACTGAATGCTCAGTGAGTATGGTATACATGGGGGGCCGCAACCCATCAATCACGATCGACTGGTCGACCACGGGGAGCCGAGAGGTCGATGATGACCGCGGTTCTGCCTCCCCCCAGCCTCCGCCGCTCTCATATTATTGGCAGAGCAGAGAGCGAGAGGCAACACAGTGCTGGATGGAGGGCGGGGTCAGGGGCAGAAGCTGCTCATTGATTGGTTGCTAGGCTGTCCTAGCAACCAATCACCATCTTGGTATTATGAACTCCAGCAGCTCCTGCTCCCGCCTTCCACCCAGCACTGTGTTGTCTTCTGATCTCCTCTCTGCTCTACACACGCTGACAAGTTGGCAGTGCTACCCGAGTGTGTGATATGGGGGGGACACAGGAGACACGGGGGGGGGGGCTTTGGAGACACTGTGAAAGGGGGGACACAGGAGAAACTGTGGGAGGGAGGACACAGGAGACACTATGGGGAGGGGGGGCACAGGCGACTCTGTGGGAGGGGGGGTTTAGGAGACTGTGGGAGGGGGGACACAGGAGACACTGCTGGGAGGGGGGGGGACAGAGTAAACTACAGTGGGGGGATTTTGATGAGAAAAGGACAGGGGACAATGCTTTGGGGGATGTGGAGGCAGAGGACACATTGGGGGGAGAACGCTGCTATGGGGCAGGATAGAGGACACTACACGGTGGGTGATGTAAAGGAGGGCAGAGGACACTGGTTTGGGGGGGGGGGGTACAGAACACTACTGTGGGTGGAGGGGGGCAAAGAACACAGCATAGGGGTACAAGACACTACTGTGGGGGGAGGGGGCAGAGAGCACTACAGTGGAGGGGGGTGATGTAAAGGGGGCAGAGGACACTACATTGGGGGGGTACAGGACATTACATTGGGGGGTGATGTAAAGTGAGGATGAAAGGGGTGATTTTTTTTTTTTTTAAGGGCACCACCTAGTAACCCCCCCCAAAGGGATCTTTGCTTTACTCCATGTTGTCCAGGTAGACCTCATCCTCTGAAAGGTTGCCTACCCCTGGTATACAGTGGGGGGCAAAAATGAGAGAGGCCTGTAATTGGCATCATAGGTAGACCTCAACTATGAGAGACAAAATGAGAAAACAAATCCAGACAATCACATTGGCTGATTTGGAAAGAATTTATTTGCAAATTATGGTGGAAAATAAGTATTTGGTCACCTACAAACAGGCAAGATTTCTGGCTCTCACAGACCTGTACCTTCTTCTTTAAGAGGCTCCTCTGTCCTGCACTCATTACCTGTATCAATGGCACCTGTTTGAACTTGTTATCAGTATAAAAGACACCTGTCCACAACCTCAAACAGTCACACTCCAAACTCCACTATGGTGAAGACCAAAGAGCTGTCGAAGGACACCAGAAACAAAATTGTAGACCTGCACCAGGCTGGGAAGACTGAATCTGCAATAGGCAAGCAGCTTGGTGTGAACAAATCAACACTGGGAGCAATAATTAGAAAATGGAAGACATACAAGACCACTGATAATCTCCCTCGATCTGGGGCTCCACACAAGATCTCACCCTGTGGGGTCAAAATGATCACAAGAACGGTGAGCAAAAATCCCAGGACCACACGGGGGGACCTAGTGAATGACCTGCAGAGAGCTGGGACCAACGTAACAAAGGCTACTATCAGTAACACACTACGCCGCCAGGGACTCAGATCCTGCAGTGCCAGACGTGTCCCCCTGCTTAAGCCAGTACATGTCTGGGCCCGTCTGAAGTTTGCTAGAGAGCATTTGGATGATTCAGAAGAGGATTGGGAGAATGTCATATGGTCAGATGAAACCAAAATAGAACTGTTTGGTAGAAACACAACTCGTCGTGTTTGGAGGAGAGAGAATGCTGAGTTTCATCCAAAGAACACCATACCGACTGAAGCATGGGGGTGGCAACATCATGCATTGGGGCTGTTTCTGCGCAAAGGGACCAGGACGACTGATCCATGTACAGGACAAAATGAATGGGGCCATGTATCGTGAGATTTTGAGTGCAAACCTCCTTCCATCAGCAAGGGCATTGAAGATGAAACGTGGCTGGGTCTTCCAACATTATTAATATTATTATTACATCGGGTTTATATAGCGCCAAAGGGTTTGCTCAGCGCTGTACAATAGAGGGGGTGGGGACAATACATGAAACAGTACAACAATAACAAACAGCACACGAGGGGTTAGAGGGCCCTACTCTTTTGAGCTTACAATCTAGGAGGGAGGGGGTAGTGGTACAGGTGGAAGTGGCTGTGGGGAATGGAGTGGTAGGAGGAATGAAGGAGGATGGCTGTTAGGTGAGGGTGGGGTAGGCTTCCCTGAAGAGATGGGTTTTGAGGGAGCGCCTGAAGGTGAGGAGGGAAGGCGACAGTCTGATGGATTGGGGCAGTGAGTTCCAGAGGATGGGGGAGGACCTGGAGAAGTCTTGCAGTCGTGCGTGGGAGGAGGAGACCAGGGAGCAAGATAGAAGGAGGTCCTGTGAGGAGCGAAGGGTACGGGTAGGGTGGTACTTGGGAATCAGGTTGGTGAGGTAGTTAGGGGCAGTGTTGTGAATGGCTTTGTAGGTCAGAGTTAGAAGTTTAAATTTGATGCGTTGGGCGATGGGGAGCCAGTGGAGGGATAGGCAGAGGGGGGTGGCAGAGGTGGAGCGGTTGGTGAGGTGGATGAGTCTAGCCGCTGAGTTCAGGATGGTCTGGAGCTGGGAGAGCCTGCGCTGGGGTAGGTCGGTGAGAAGGGAGTTGCAGTAGTCAAGGTGTGAGATGATGAGAGAGTGTACGAGTAGTTTAGTGGTGTCAGGGGTAAGGAAGGAGCGTATCTTGGCAATGTTGCAGAGGTGGAGCCTGCATGTGTTTGTAAGTGATTTGACATGAGGTTGGAAGGAGAGGTTTGAGTCAAGAATGACGCCAAGGATTTAGGCTTACGGGGCGGAATTGATAGTGGTGTTGTTGGTAGTGATGGATAGGATGGGGGGGGCGTGGGCAGGTGGAAAGACGAGGAGCTCGGTTTTGCAGAGGTTAAGCTTGAGGAAATGGAGCGACATCCAGTCTGATATGTCGTTTAGGAGGTGAGTGATGCGGGCGGAGATTGTGGGGGTGAGGTGAGGGGTGGAGAGGTAAATTTGAGTGTCGTCGGCGTAGAGCTGGTAGTTGAAGCTGTGGGAGTGTATGAGTTTGCCAAGGGAGGAGGTGTAGATGGAGAAGAGAAGGGGTCCAAGGACAGAGCCTTGGGGGACCCCAACAGAGAGGGGGAGGGAGGGGGAGGTGGCACCGTTGTAGGAGACGCTGAAGGAGTGTCGGGATAGGTAAGAGGAGAACCAGGAGAGAGTGGTGTCTCTGATGCCAAGGGAGAGAAGTTTAATAAGGAGGAGGGGGTGGTCAACTGTGTCGAAGGCCGTGGAGAGGTCCAGGAGAAGGAGGACAGAGTAGTCGCCCTTGGCTTTGGCGTTTAGTAGGTCGTTAGTGATTTTGAGGATGGCGGTTTCAGTGGAGTGTAGGGGACGGAAGCCGGACTGTAGTGGGTTAAGGAGGTTATTGTCAGTTAGGTGGGCGCTTAGGCGATCGTAGACTATGCGCTCAAGGAGCTTGGAGGTGAGTGGCAGCAGGGAGATGGGTCTGAGGTTGATGACAATGATCCCAAACATACCACCCGGGCAACGAAGGAGTGGCTTCGTAAGAAGCATTTCAAGGTCCTGGAGTGGCCTAGCCAGTCTCCAGATCTTAACCCCATAGAAAACCTTTGGAGGGAGTTGAAAGTCCGTGTTGCCCAGCGACAGCCCCAAAACATCACTGCTCTAGAGGAGATCTGCATGGAGGATGGGCCAACATACCAGCAACAGTGTGTGCCAACCTTGTGAAGACTTACAGGAGACGTCTGACCTCTGTCATTGCCAACAAAGGATATATAACAAAGTATTAAGATGAACTATTGATATTGACCAAATACTTATTTTCCACCATAATTTGCAAATAAATTCTTTCCAAATCAGCCAATGTGATTGTCTAGATTTGTTTTCTCATTTTGTCTCTCATAGTAGTGGTTTATGTAAGAATTTATTCTAAATACATAGGGCGATGTCCTCTCCCTTAAGCAAAATATTGCAGTGCCTCCAGCCGTTAAAATACGGCAAATATTTAATGAACCAATAATTTGGACAGCTTAATAATTTGATCACCACTTAATAATATACCTTGAGTCCTTTTAACCAGTATGATTTCGTACCATATACACAAAATTTGCCTTTTTGATAAATAAATAAATGTATTTATGTACAAAATTTATATATATATTAATACAAACGCAAAAGACTGGTGATGAATATATACTCGTACATACAATAAAAAATATGATAGGCTAATTTCTATATGATCAAACAATAGATGCTTACATATAACGGTAAATATAGGAAAAACCAAATTTAGGTATAAGTTGTCTTATAGTGCCTCAGAAATTATTTCTCATATTCCGTGGCCATAGGAATATAAGAAAGTATTCTCTGATAAATTGCACTACAACAAAACTACAAATCAGTTGATATGCAATATCTAATCTTGATACCAAAATCAAACAATTTTAGTGATAATTATATATGTACAACCTTAATATTCCTAAACACACAATAAATGTTATAAGCCTTAGAAAATTGGAAATAACCAAAGAAAATTATAACTTGGCAGTCTCACCACCCCCAGAATCTTGAGTTTGAGGATTTCCCAGTGGGATGCAGTTGGGCCTTCAAATGGTCCTCAAGACAAAATGGCAGCTGGAACTCCTTCGGCAAAATGGCCGCAGGTAGCAAGTGAGGGATAGTGCAGTAGGTGTTAGCAATAGGATAGATAATATATATTTTGGAAGTTATAGCAGTCTTGATTGTAGTGTTTAGAGTACAGTGTAGCTATTATATAAGTAAAGTATATCAGAAGAAGTAGTTCAGTATAGTCATAGACGTGTTGATAGAAGTCTAGATCAGAAGTGTCATAGAAGAAGTGTAGAAGTCTAGAAGTTGACAAGTTTTCTTTTCTGAGGTGTATGGCATTTTTATACCATACAATCTTTTGTTTCAAGGGACCCTCCCAGCAGGCTTGTTGATTGGACGGTCGAGAAGTGTGCGTACCTAGAGATATTTCTCACCTGTCCACTGGGGACAGTCAGGTATCAAAAAAAAACTAGTTGCCGACTGCAGATAGCCAAATGACAGCTGCACTGCGGCCGGCCAGTTCTGGGTGGGCGTCATATGACGTCCTCCCAGAACGCGCTCTCCTGCGCACCCCCGGGGGCGCGCACCCGGCGATCTCCGTGATCGCTGTGTCCTACGGACACAGCTGATCACGTGATGTGGTAAAAGGCCAATCACAGCGGCCTTTTACCACGTGATCAGCCGTGTCCAATGACACGCTGATCAGCGGGAAATGCAATTGCCGGTTCTCGGCTGCACTTTCCTCACGCTGTCAGATCGTGAGGAAAGTACTGCCGAGAACCGGCAGTTGTCAGAGCGGGGATCGGCACCGATCATCAGGGCACTGATGATCAGTGCCCTGATGATCGGTGCCCAGCAGTGCCACCCACAAGTTCCGCCCAGCAGTGTGCCCACTAGCTCCTCCCACTTGTGCCCAGCAGTGCACCCACCTGTGCCCAGCAGTGCCCACCAGTGCCACCCAGCAGTGCCACCTACCTGTGCCCAGAAGTGCCACCTACCTGTGCCCAGCAGTGCCGCCCACCAGTGCCCATCAGTGGTGCCAGTCAGTGCTCAGCAGTGCCGCCACTCAGTGCCCAGCAGTGATGCCAGTCAGTGCCACCTATCAGTGCTATCAGTATCCATCATCAGTGTCGCCTCATTAGTGCTGCCTATCCGTGCCGCCTATCCGTGCCACCTCATTAGTGCTGCCTACCAGTGCTGCCTATCAGTGCCCTTCAGTACTGCCTATCAGTGCCGCCTCATCAACGCACATCAGTGAAGGAGAAAAATTACCTGTTTGAAAAATTTTATAATAGAAACAAAGAAACTTTTTTTTTTCAAATTTTTTGCATTTTTTTGTTTATAGCGCAAAAAGTAAAGTGCCCAGCAGCTATTAAATACCACCAAAAGAAATCTCTATTTGTGAGAAAAAAAATGATAAAAATTTCATATGGGTACAATCTTGCCTGACCGCGCAATTGTCAATCAAAGTGCGACAGCGCTGAAAGCTGAAAATTGGCCTGGTAAAGAAGGGGGTATAAGTGCCGGTAGGCAAGTGGTTAACGATGACTCACACTTTGAAACAAAATGTCTTTAGGTATCAAATATATATGTCCTATTCAAGTATAGTTGATTTTTACTACTAACTCTTGGATAAGGACCATAGAAAGATATACATACATTCAGTTTCTCATTTTCCTGATGTTTAAACTGTATTGGAATAGCTGACTTCTTTTTGGAAATATAAAATTTACCCCAATTCACAAATAATCTTCTTCATCACTTCAAACTTAGTTAAGTGGTATGCAATACCCAACTTTGTTGAATATATTTTGGTGTGTGGAAATATACCCTTGATAATATTTCCATTGATATAAACCAAATTTTCCTTTGTATCCTAACTGACCCAGGTTTTACCTTGTGCTGAATGTACAGTTCATGGAAATGTGACGGAGAACCTCATCCATTGTTGAGTAATTAGGGTAAATAGACTGGCCTGGAATTAAACCTCCGTATTCAATAGCTATTGTGACAGTTTAGAAGCCTTGTTTGGTGAACACACATCTTCCAAGGTTTTGGAGAAAATAGGCCAAATAAAGTTTCTGTCTCACCATTGTCTCTTTTGGTACCTTATGTACAGTTGCAAGAAAAAGTATGTGAACCCCTTGGGATTACGTGGAGTTTTGCATGAATTGGGCATAAAATGTGCTCTCTACATCATCTAAGTCACAACAATAGAAGAACACAGTCTGCTGAACATAATACTACACAAACATTAGATGTTGCCATGGTTTAATTGCACATAACATGTAAACATTCACAGTGCAGGGAGGAAAAAGTATGTGAACCTTTGGACTTAATAACTGGTTGACCCTCCTTTGGCAGCAATAACCTCAACCAAACATTTCCTGTAGTTGCAGATCAGACCTGCACAACGATCTGGAGTAATTTTGGACCACTCTTCACAAAACTGTTTCAGTGTAGCAATATTCTTGGGATGTCTGGTGTGAATCGCTCTCTTAAGGTCATGCCACAGCATTTCAATCGGGTTGAGGTCAGGACTCTGACTGGGCCACTCCAGAAGGCGAATTCTGTGCTGTTGCAGCCATTGTTTTGTTGAATTACTTGTATGCTTTGGGTCATTGTCCTGTTGCATCACCCATCCTCTGCGGAGCTTCAGACGGCGGACAGATGGTCGTACGTTTTCCTGCAAAATGTCTTGATAAACTCTGGAATTCATTTTCCCATCAATGACAACAATCCGTCCAGGCCCTGAGGCAGCAAAGTAGCCCCAAACCATGATGCTCCCTCCGCCATGTTTTACAGTGGGGATGAGGTTTTGATGTTGGTGTGCTGTGCCTTTTTTTTCTCCACACATAGTGTTGTGTGTTCTTCCCAAACAACTCAATCTTGGTTTTATCTGTCCACAGTATATTTTGCCAGTAGTGCTGTGGAACATCCAGGTGCTCTTTTGCAAACTTCAAACGTGCTGCAATATTCTTTTTGGACAGCAATGGCTTCCTCCGTGGTGTCCTCCCATGTACTCCATTCTTGTTTAATGTTTTCCTTATTGTAGATGTGTCAACAAAAATGTTAGCATGTGCCAGAGATTTCTGTAGGTCTTTAGCTGACACTCTGGGATTCTTCTTTACTTCATGCAGCATTCTGCGCTGTGCTCTTGCAGTCATTTTTACAGGACGACCACGCCTAGGGAGAGTAGCAACAGTGCTAAACTTTCTCCATTTGTAGACAGTCTGTCTTACCGTGGACACATGAACATCAAGGCTTTTGGAGATACTTTTGTAACCCTTTCCAGCTTCATGCAAGTCAACAATTCTTGATCATAGGTCTTCTGAGAGCTCTTTTCTGCGAGGCATGGTTCACATCAGACAGCAGGGTGGATAAAAATCAATGATTTTTTAAAAAAAAATAAAATCCGATTTTTTTTTTTGATTTAAATCAGATTTTTTTAAATAAAATGCTTTTTGAGGAAAATATATTACCATCCAAAGTTTATTCCATCATGAAATAAAGATTAGTTTTTTAATTATGTAGAATAAGGCTGTATAGGTTTAATTTTTTTGGTAAATAAATTCCATGAATCCATTCACAATGTCAGGCTCTTCCAGAGGTTTTTGTAAGATTATTGGGCAGTTTCTCTGCCTACAAGATATTATCACAGATGCTCGGTTTACTTTTGCAGTTCTCAAAACTGAATTTGACTCAGCGGAGATCACATGCCTCTTCTTCACAGCAAAAATGTTATAACATGAACAGAGTTAAGAAAAAGACCTTCATCCTAACTTCTACAAACCTCTGAATACAGAATCAACCCCTTCAGTGCTAAGTTTCAAGAAGATGAGTGAATAGAATAGAAACAATGTTTTTCTGATTGTTTGGCGTGGAATAGATCTGCACAAGAAGAAAGTGAAACTAAGTGTGAGGAGGAAGGGGCTGACAGTCTAAATTTCTTAAAATATATATACCGTTTTTTTCGCTCCATAAGACTCACCTGACCATAAGACGCACTTAGGTTTTAGAGACAGAAAACAGGAAAAAAAATATTCGGAACCAATGGACTGCAGACATAGTACAGAAGATGACCAGAGACTGCGGACATAGTATAGGAGATGACCAGAGACTGCGGACATAGTACAGGAGATGACCAGAGACTGCGGACATAGTACAGGGATGACCAGAGACTGCGGACAGTACAGGGATGATCGGAGACTGCGGACAGTACATGGGATGACCAAGAGACTGCGGACACAGTACAGGGGATGACCAGAGACTGCGGACACAGTACAGGAGATGACCAGAGACTGCGGACACAGTACAGGAGATGACCAGAGACTGCGGACATAGTACAGGAGATGACCAGAGACTGCGGACAGTACAGGAGATGACTGCTGACCTTTCGGGAGGGAGGGGAGCGGGTACCTGAATTTGACAGGTACCTGCTCTAACTTCCTTGGAGTTGTTCTTTAATTAGTGTCCGCTCTGCAGCACGACCTTACCTGTTCCTCTATCCAGCTGCGCGCTGTCTTACCGGCTTCTGTAGTGTCGGCGCTCGGCTTGACAGCTGGATGCCCAGTGCGCATGAGCGAGAAGCGCTGCGTTTTGAGATTGGTCCGGCGGCTTCTGGGACCTGTCATGTGTCCCAGGTGCCGCCTTACTATTTACAAAGAGCACCGCTTCTTGCGCATGCGCACTGGGCATCCAGCTGTCAAGCCGAGCGCCGACACTACAGAAGCCGGGAAGACAGCGCGCCGCTGGATAGAGGAACAGGTAAGGTCCCGCTGCAGAGCTGAGCGGCCCAGTATTCTGACACGGCGGCGGTGGAAATACCGGACCGGCCACTCCATATTCGCTCCATAAGACGCACTGGCATTTTCCCCCCTTTTTTGGGGGAAAAAAAAAAGTGCGTCATATGGAGCGAAAAATACGGTATTTTGTTTAGCCAAATTAGTTAACAAACATGGATGTTTGTTTAAGCAAATCACATATGCTGGAATGTTATTGTTTCAGTTGAATAAATCTATTTAAATTGTTATTATTAAGGTAATGATTATTTTTCTCCTTCCTAAGTACAACAGAAAAGTTGTCCAAATATGAATGATTAACCTATTAAACTGGGGATAAAAAACTAATATGAAAAGTTGTTATTCTAAAAATCTTCATCTACTTGTATATTAAAGTTATACCAGCAAGAATTAGTCTTTATGTAGAAAACTAGGATTTAAATCAAGCCTTACTGACTAGTGATTTAAATCAGTTTGATTTAAATCAAATCCACCCTGTCAGACAGTGCTTCTTGAAACCAGTAAACCCAAAACAGGTGTGTGTTTTTTAAGGGCAGGACAGCTGTCAGCAACACATCCAATATCATCACACTGATTGGAGTCAAGGTTGGCTCACTCCTGGCTCCAATTAGCTCTGGGAGAAGTCATTAAGCTAGGGCCTCACATACTTTTTCCTCCCTGCACTGTGAATGTTTACATGTTATGTGCAATTAAACCATGGCAACATCTAATGTTTAATAAAATATAAGTGTATGCGCTAAAAATAAAAAAATATATATATCTACATATATATATATATCACCATATATTAAGTGTCCAAAATAAATATATTAGTGTCCAAAACAAATTATCCTCTGTGACTTCATAACACTGTGAATAATCCACCACCAAATGAATTAGATGAACTCACCAGAGCTATATGCTGATCAAATTATAGACCAGCAATAGCGCTTGTGCTCTGGGAGCGATGAATAAACGATGTCCAAATAATAGATGTGGTAGTACTCAATCACTTCCAGGTAATCAGAAATGGTAAGCAGCATGAGGAATAGATTCTTATTATAAGTCCTCCTGCGCTTCTATGGAACACCCCTCCTAATTAATAAGCTGCTAACACTCAAACTGATACCCAAAACAGTGCTCAAATATATAAATAAATTAGTGTAGCGCTAAACTTTCATTAAAATAAACAAGGCCAATATAATCAATCATATATAATATATAAATATTGTGATAAGTGCTGTGATCCTCTCAGTGCTCTTATATACCACTTAATACACTCACATAAATCCCTCTATTTCAAAACAAAACCAATAAACTCATATTCCATAAATAATATATAGGTAT
The DNA here is from genome assembly GCF_062004578.1 of Staurois parvus. Lineage (NCBI taxonomy): Eukaryota > Metazoa > Chordata > Amphibia > Anura > Ranidae > Staurois > Staurois parvus. The sequence goes on from NW_028319016.1 coordinate 283,113, forward strand.
TGTGATAGTGCCACTTCAAAAAAAAAAAAAAATTATAAATAAATAGATAAATCAATATCATGTGATGGTGCCACTTCAACTTAATTCAACGTCCAATGTTCAAATCCAAATCCGTCTATTCCAAGTGTTCTTTATATACATGCAATGTGTTTTTATATATATAGTGCCACTCGTGAACCAACACACTCCTTTCCACTTCGGCTGCAATGCCTGCTCACCTCCTTCCAGCGACCCCTAGGGGCCCACAAGCCTTTAGGATCACTCTGGATCCTCAAGAATCCTGGTTTGGTACCTCTCTGCTGCTCCTCCTATGGCACCATCACATGATATTGATTTATTTATGTATTTATTTATAATTTTTTTTTTTTTTTGAAGTGGCACTATCACAATACCTATATATTATTTATGGAATATGAGTTTATTGGTTTTGTTTTGAAATAGAGGGATTTATGTGAGTGTATTAAGTGGCATATAAGAGCACTGAGAGGATCACAGCACTTATCACAATATTTATATATTATATATGATTGATTATATTGGCCTTGTTTATTTTAATGAAAGTTTAGCGCTACACTAATTTATTTATATATTTGAGCACTGTTTTGGGTATCAGTTTGAGTGTTAGCAGCTTATTAATTAGGAGGGGTGTTCCATATAAGCGCAGGAGGACTTATAATAAGAATCTATTTCCTAGTACCTATTCCTACCTCCAGCAGCTAATATGGATGTTTTTGGGTTCTTAGAGAATAGATCCATTAATTTAGAAGAAGTATTTAGTCAACCCAATATGGGACCAATGGGAGATTTGGAAACACAATATTGGAAATTAAGTCACTTAATGGAGAAGAAAGTGTCCCTATGGTGGGACATAGTCACACATGAAAAGTACTTAAAAGACAAATTAGTGCCCAGAAGAATTAGATGGGATATACCCATTTGTGATGGATTAACAGATGGAGAGGCAGTGGATGAATGGTTTAATTTCTTCCATGAAAAAGGCCTTGAACTAGTCATGTTCCTAATAAAAAGGAAACAAAGGAAATTAAGAATTTTGGATAAACAAATAGGTGAGATAAAAGAAAAAACTATACCATTTAAAGATACGGTAGAGATGCAAAATCTAACAAATCGACTCAACAAAGATTTAGAAAGGGTGGACCAAGAGGTGAAGTACAGAAAAACGAAAAAATATCAGAGAGATTTAAATGATATGAAAAGAAATCAAGTGTTCAAATGGCAATCAGAGGAAAATGAGGTAGAATTGGCTTCGGCCAATACGACCCCAGTTAAAGAAAAAGGGGAAAATTAAAGGCGATCCTGCACCTATATATAAAAATCAAGATAGAGGTTCTAATCAAGTGCGGTATAACACTCAGAATTATAGGACACCGAAAAATGGATTTAAACCAAAACCAAATAATGGAAATGGTGGATATAGGGGACCAAATAATAAGAAAGGCCCACCATATAATAATAGACCCTATTATCAAAATAATAGACCTTACTACCAATCAGGGCCTAATCACAATAATTACCGGCCAAGACCATATATTCCTAGACCATATGGACCGAGGTTTGAAGGCCCAGAACCATATGATCGATGGGATTATGCAAGGTTTGAGTACAGGAGTCCCATTTACACCTATAATAGGTTTGAGCCATTAAGGGAGGATTTTAGACAAGGGGATTTTTTAGAGAGATACCCAGAAGAGAGAAGCCCAGAGAGAGAAAAGAGGAAAAGCCCAGGAAAAGGAGGAGATGCAGGGCCGGATATAAAAAACAAAAGAAAAAGAGAACAATAGGAGAAGGGGTGTTCAACATCAGCGGCTCCACATTAACGAAAGAGGAGCTTATGGCATTAGATAGAGGCTTGAAGTATGCTCCCCCTGCATCCATGAATAAATTCAAAGTATATATAGATACTCAAAAATTCATTAGAAGATTAAATGTGAAAAAGTACTTTCTAGGATTACCGGGGGCGAAGAATTGTATAAATAGTGCCCCGAGTAGCAGATTTACCCATACTGATCTTAAAAACAAATCACTTTTTAATCCACAGAATAGCAATAACAGTCAAATTGAGGTTTTTAAAAAATTAGTTAATCAAGATTTAGAGAAATTGAATGTCCCCAGAGTAAAGAAAAATATAGGGGTGGAAATTGGGATTAAGAGGTTGTCCAAACGGGATGATATTGTTATAAGGCCAGCGGATAAAGGGGGAGGGATAGTGGTTCTGTCGAAAGACTACTATGTGAAAGAACTCTCCACTCAGCTTAATGATAAATCCACATACCAAGTTTTAAGGAAGGATCCCACAATTACATATAAAAAGGAATTAGAAAAATTGATAAAGAAAGGAGTGGATAAAAAAATTTTAAACAAGAAAGAATCAAAGTATTTAGTACTGGACCTATGTAGGGTGCCGATAATCTATACAGTCCCGAAAATACATAAAAATATGGAGAACCCACCAGGCAGACCCATTGTGAATGGTATAGAATCAGTACTAGCCAGGATGGGGGAATATATTGATGAATTCCTGCAACCAGTGGTAAAGAATACAAAGGCTTATCTGAGGGATACCAAACACTTGTTACAGACCTTAGATAAATATAAGGGAAGCAATAGTGTATACATAGCTAGTGCTGATGTGACATCATTGTATACTATTATAGGGCATGATGATGCCATGAAAGCAGTAGAGTGGGGACTCAGAGAATATAGTAATTTGACATGGACCCAAAGGAAGTACTTGTTAGAATGTTTGGATTTTTCCCTCAGTCATAATTATTTTTGGTACAGTGGTACATATTATAAACAAATAAGAGGTGTAGCTATGGGTGCACGGTACGCACCAAGTGTGGCGAATGTTTTTATGTCATGTTGGGAAGAAATGGAAGTATTTAATAACTACCCAGAAGAATTAAAAGTTTACAAAAGGTTCATTGATGACGTTCTAGTAATATGGGAGGGAGAGGAAACAGCATTAGTAGGGTTTTTGGATAAACTCAATATGAATAATAAAAATATAAAAATTACGTGGGAACACAGTAAGGATCAGATCAACTTCTTGGTTTTAAATATAACAGTAGTAGAAGGGAAATTTATAACGAAAACATTTTTTAAAAACGTGGACAGAAACGGGTACATACCAATGGGAAGTTGCCACTATCCTCCTTGGCTATATAATATACCAAAAGGACAAATGGTAAGAATAAGGAGAAATTGTACAAAACATGAAGATTATTTGGAACAAGCAGGAGGATTGGCATCCAGATTTATAGAAAAAGGATATCCAAAAAATATGATTACACAGAAAATAACAGAGGTAGGAAATATGGATAGAGATACACTTCTGGAAGATAAAAATAGAGAAGTAATCCAGGAGGATAATCTACCTATTGTTATGGATTACAACGTTCATTATAAAAAAGTAGAATTAATTTTTAAAAAACATTGGAATGTCTTGAAGTTGGACCCCATGTTAACAAAAGTATTATCAGAGTACCCAAGGTTTGTCTATCGTAAAGCATCTACTGTTAAATCTAGGGTGGTGAAAAGTGTGTTAGATCCCCCACAAATGAATAAAATAACATTTCTGAATGAAAAAGGCTTCTACCCATGTAGAAAGTGTGTTGCTTGTAGGGCCACGAAGAGTGGCAGACGGAAAAGCTTTATAGTTAACACAACTGGACAGGAACATAATATTAGAGATTTTATTACGTGTAAAACTACGGGAGTGGTATACTGTCTACAGTGTGAATGCGGACACCAATATATTGGGAGGACAAAAAGACCACTCTGGAAGAGGATAGGGGAACACGTAAGAAATATTTTAAAAGGATTCCCAAAGCATAACGTCTCAAAGCACTTCTCTAAGTATCATAATAAGGACCCCACTAAAATGCAATTCTGGGGTATAGAGAAATACAAAAGGCATTGGAGAGGTAGCAATAAGATGTAAAAATTAAGCCAAGCTGAGTCACGCTGGATATATGACATGAAAACGTTGGTCCCGAGAGGTTTAAATGTTGAGTTCGATCTCAACTCTTTTATTAATGATTATTAATGTTTTAGGATTCGATGGATTTTAGGATTTGACTGTTATGATTTTTTAAGATGTATTCATGATTCTTGTAAATTGTAATATATGGGTAAACTGCATATATAGGAAGTTGATATATATATTAGTATATATATGTACAGTTGCAAGAAAAAGTATGTGAACCCCTTGGGATTACGTGGAATTTTGCATGAATTGGGCATAAAATGTGCTCTGAACGTCATCTAAGTCACAACAATAGAAGAATACAGTCTGCTGAACATAATACTACACAAACATTAGATGTTGCCATGGTTTAATTGCACATAACATGTAAACATTCACAGTGCAGGGAGGAAAAAGTATGTGAGGCCCTAGCTTAATGACTTCTCCCAGAGCTAATTGGAGCCAGGAGTGAGCCAACCTTGACTCCAATCAGTGTGATGATATTGGATGTGTTGCTGACAGCTGTCCTGCCCTTAAAAAACACAGACCTGTTTTGGGTTTACTGGTTTCAAGAAGCACTGTCTGATGTGAACCATGCCTTGCAGAAAAGAGCTCTCAGAAGACCTACGATCAAGAATTGTTGACTTGCATGAAGCTGGAAAGGGTTACAAAAGTATCTCCAAAAGCCTTGATGTTCATGTGTCCACAGTAAGACAGACTGTCTACAAATGGAGAAAGTTTAGCGCTGTTGCTACTCTCCCTAGGCATGGTCGTCCTGTAAAAATGACTGCAAGAGCACAGCGCAGAATGCTGCATGAGGTAAAGAAGAATCCCAGAGTGTCAGCTAAAGACCTACAGAAATCTCTGGCACATGCTAACATTTTTGTTGACACATCTACAATAAGGAAAACATTAAACAAGAATGGAGTACATGGGAGGACACCACGGAGGAAGCCATTGCTGTCCAAAAAGAATATTGCAGCACGTTTGAAGTTTGCAAAAGAGCACCTGGATGTTCCACAGCACTACTGGCAAAATATACTGAGGACAGATGAAACCAAGATTGAGCTGTTTGGGAAGAACACACAACACTATGTGTGGAGAAAAAAAGGCACAGCACACCAACATCAAAACCTCATCCCCACTGTAAAACATGGCGGAGGGAGCATCATGGTTTGGGGCTGCTTTGCTGTCTCAGGGCCTGGACGGATTGTTGTCATTGATGGGAAAATGAATTCCAGAGTTTATCAAGACATTTTGCAGGAAAACGTACGACCATCTGTCCGCCAACTGAAGCTCCGCAGAGGATGGGTGATGCAACAGGACAATGACCCAAAGCATACAAGTAATTCAACAAAACAATGGCTGCAACAGCACAGAATACGCCTTCTGGAGTGGCCCAGTCAGAGTCCTGACCTCAACCCGATTGAAATGCTGTGGCATGACCTTAAGAGAGCGATTCACACCAGACATCCCAAGAATATTGCTACACTGAAACAGTTTTGTGAAGAGGAGTGGTTCAAAATGACTCCAGATCGTTGTGCAGGTCTGATCTGCAACTACAGGAAACGTTTGGTTCAGGTTATTGCTGCCAAAGGAGGGTCAACCAGTTATTAAGTCCAAAGGTTCACATACTTTTTCCTCCCTGCACTGTGAATGTTTACATGTTATGTGCAATTAAACCATGGCAACATCTAATGTTTGTGTAGTATTATGTTCAGCAGACTGTGTTCTTCTATTGTTGTGACTTAGATGACGTTCAGAGCACATTTTATGCCCAATTCATGCAAAACTCCACGTAATCCCAAGGGGTTCACATACTTTTTCTTGCAACTGTATATGGCTAGATATTTTTTTAAAACGATAGGAATTTACTGTGTATCAATTTTTTTAAAATTAACTAATAAAGATTTGTTTGTATTAGATTTTAATGAGGGAGTAAGGATGAATAATTGAATTAATAAGAGTAAAAAATTATATATAGAGAGATTGGTATATGTATTTTTATTTATTTTTATTAGTTTTTTAATGTACTTTTACTATAATGAATTTTGAGCATTTTTTATTATTATGTATAGGATTATTTTATAATATCAAGCTGGGCTAAAGACTGGATGGGAGGATATTGATAAAGGATTAAAAGTCTCCCATTTATAGTCTTATGTAAAATGTTATGGGTATATGGGTGTATATACCATTATATATGTTTTATTTATAAATATATTTTTTAAATATTAAAAACGATAAAATTGTTAAAGCAATATAAATTAGGTCTGATATGTATTGGCTAGTCTTCAGAATGAAGGTTATGAATTTAAAAGTATAAGATTTGAGTATTAGCAAGAGGAGAGATATATAAGTTGAGCAGTGTAATATATATCCCTGGGATGAGGCTCCGAGAAAATGGCGGCCGTAATTTGAATGGTGATTAAAGGGCGGGATAGATGTTTCCACATTAGTATAAAAGAAGGTTGCGTCTCCATAGCGATACCCCGAAGAAGTCACGAGACCACGTGACGTAACGCGTAGGCACGCTAAGACGCAACTTCCGGTTTCCGGAGTGATGCACTTCCGGTGCGGGATGCCATTTTCCTGGTTATCAGGAAGCAAAAACAAAGGTGTGCAGTTTGCCCATATAGGGACGGAATATCGCTGTACAAATAAATGTGAGTTACCTTTTGGCTATGTTTTAAATTAAACTCTTACATTTCGGAAATACTACACTATGGAGGATCTTTTTTTCACTCACTAATATGTGAGAGAGAGTTTGCAAAAAAAACGCTGGTGAGGATCCTATGAGGCACAGCAGTGAAGGAGTGGAGGAGGCCTGATAGGAGGAGTAGCAGAGAGGTACCAAACCAGGATTCTTGAGGATCCAGAGTGATCCTAAAGCCTTGTGGGCCCCTAGGGGTCGCTGGAAGGAGGTGAGCAGGCATTGCAGCCAAAGTGGAAAGGAGTGTGTTGGTTCACGAGTGGCACTATATATATATAAAAACACATTGCATGTATATAAAGAACACTTGGAATAGATGGATTTGGATTTGAACATTGGACGTTGAATTAAGTTGAAGTGGCACCATCACATGATATTGATTTATTTATCTATTTATTTATAATTTTTTTTTTTTTGAAGTGGCACTATCACAATACCTATATATTATTTATGGAATATGAGTTTATTGGTTTTGTTTTGAAATAGAGGGATTTATGTGAGTGTATTAAGTGGCATATAAGAGCACTGAGAGGATCACAGCACTTATCACAATATTTATATATTATATATGATTGATTATATTGGCCTTGTTTATTTTAATGAAAGTTTAGCGCTACACTAATTTATTTATATAGCATGAGGAATAGTATATCTCTACCAAGGAAATTACTCTGCAGCCAAGGGTCTCATGGTGAATCTCTCCACTTAATTTCATACCTCCATATATACATGAAGCACACTCAGGGACAAAGAAGAAAACATGATGGTGCAGTACGTTTTAGAACAATTATATATTTAATAAAAGCTCAAAGAACTCACAAACAAGGTGTCCAGACAGACACCAGCTTGAACAGCAATGCACAACACTGAGGTGATGAACGAGCCCCGCTCGCCGCGGATCACCTCCGACAAACAATGGGAAAGGAACGTTCTGACGTCAACATCGAGTAGGCCACGCCCAACGCGTTTCGTCACCACAACGTCATCAAGGGGCGGTACGGATGGAGACGTCAGCTTGTATAAATACCGCACTTGATCTGCATAGCGGTAATGACCCGCCAATCACAGTGGCGCTGTATAAATCCACCGCCGCTCGATCGATCAGATCACCAATACCCCTTATTCAATCCACTCCAACCATGCATAACTCACAGGTGGAGATAGGATGAATACATTGGATAAATGGCTGAATACAAACCATTGTGTGCCTGACCCTCCACAGTCCGTCCACCATTAAAGGGCCACTCACACAAGTATAAATGGTTCAATACAAACTATTGTGTGCCTGACCCTCCATGGCCCGTACATCATTAAAGGGCCATGCACACAAATTAAAGCATCACTCCTCTCTTAACCACATAAAAAGTATATATATATATATATATATATATATATAACAATTTAAATGATAAAAAATATAAAACAATCATTAATATGCACTAAAAAAGGAGGGAATGGATGACATAATTCCCACTGTCACATAAATATTAATATTTTAAACACAATATTTTTCAATCATTATGCAAATTAATACAGGGAATGAATAATACAAACTTAGATATATTCCACCAACACCATAAAATATATTCTACAAAAAATAGCTAATTACCATCATACAATCTCTATAATTAGCCACTATAGTTAGAAAATTAGTCAAAAAACAATTCAAGTCAATATCTACTGTATATTTAAACCCCTTGGTACCAAAGAATCCAATTCATATATCCAAAAAGTCTCCTTCTTGGATATTTCCTTAATTAAATCTGTACCCCTCAAATGTTTTCTTACTCTCTCAATTCCATAAAATGTCGCTAAACTTGGGTCACTATTGTGTTTTAATTTAAAATGTCTTGAAACACTATGCTTCTTAAATCCTTTTTTTATATTATTCAAATGTTCATTTATCCTGGTCTTTAACTGTCTCCCTGTTCTCCCTACGTACTGAAATTGACACGGGCACTCCAAAACATATATTACATGAGAAGAATTACATGAAATAAGTTGATCAATTCTATATTCCTTCTTTCTTATATTTGAAACAAATTTCTTCCTTTTTATTCTTAAAGATCTATTAATAGTTCTGCATGCTTTACATTTGTTACAATGAACAAAGCCTTTAAGATCAGGGAAGAAATTTACTTTTTTGGGTGAATCTAAAACATTATGTACTAATTTTGTCCTTAAAGATCTATTTTTCTTATAAATAAATTTTGGTCTTTCAGGAATAATCTTTTTCAGTATCTCATCTTTAAGCAATATCGGCCAATATGTTTTGAAAATACCTTCAATATTTTTATATTGATTATTAAAGTTGGTAATGAAGGCAACATCAATTCTATTATTTTTAATCTTTCTATTGGATAGAAAAGTATTTCTATCCTCTTTATCAATAACTTCTCTTTCCGCCATCAAGAAGGATTTTTTATATCCTTTATCAGTAAACCTATCTATCAATAGGTCAGTTTGATCAACAAAATCCTTCCGTAAACTACAGTTTCTTTTAATCCTAGTGAACTGACTTCTTGGAGTATTATATAACCATTTAGAATGATGTCCACTGGAAATTGGAATGTAACTATTTTTATCAATATCTTTCAAAAATGATTTAGTATAAATCTACCCCTCATATTTATATAAGGTCAGATCCAAAAAATTAACCCGTTCAAAATCCTTAGCAACTGTAAACTTTAAACCATAACAATTCTCATTAATACTATTTGAAAATACATCAAGATCTATTAAAGAACCCCTCCAGATCACTATAATATCATCTATATAGCGCCTGTATAAAACCATCTCTGGCCATTTATCAAATATACATTCTTCTTCCCATTTGTCCATAACAATATTGGCCACACTAGGAGCATATTTAGCTCCCATTGCAACACCCCTACACTGCTGAAAAAAGGTATTGTTATACCAGAAGTTGTTATTTGACATAGCAAATTCTAACAATTCACAAATAAATTTGGTACCAAGGGGTTTAAATATAGATATTGACTTGAATTGTTTTTTGACTAATTTTTAACTATAGTGGCTAATTATAGAGATTGTATGATGGTAATTAGCTATTTTTTGTAGAATATATTTTATGGTGTTGGAATATATCTACGTTTGTATTATTCATTCCCTGTATTAATTTGCATAATGATTGAAAAATATTGTGTTTAAAATATTAATATTTATGTGAAAGTGGGAATTATGTCATCCATTCCCTCCTTTTTTAGTGCATATTAATGATTGTTTTATATTTTTTATCATTTAAATTGTTATATATATATATACTTTTTATGTGGTTAAGAGAGGAGTGATGCTTTAATTTGTGTGCATGGCCCTTTAATGATGTACGGGCCATGGAGGGTCATGCACACAATAGTTTGTATTGAACCATTTATACTTGTGTGAGTGGCCCTTTAATGGTGGACGGACTGTGGAGGGTCAGGCACACAATGGTTTGTATTCAGCCATTTATCCAATGTATTCATCCTATCTCCACTTGTGAGTTATGCATGGTTGGAGTGGATTGAATAAGGGGTATTAGTGATCTGATCGATCGAGCGGCGGTGGATTTATACAGCGCCGCTGTGATTGGCGGGTCATTACCGCTATGCAGATCAAGTGCGGTATTTATACGAGCTGACGTCTCCATCCGTAACGCCCCTTGATGACGTGGTGACAAAACGTTGGGCGTGGCCTACTCGATGTTGACGTCAGAACGTTCCTTTCCCATTATTTGTCGGAGGTGATCCGCGGCGAGCGGGGCTCGTTCATCACCTCAGTGTTGTGCATTGCTGTTCAAGCTGGTGTCTGTCTGGACACCTTGTTTGTGAGTTCTTTGAGCTTTTATTAAATATATAATTGTTTTAAAACGTACTGCACCATCATGTTTTCTTCTTTGTCCCTGAGTGTGCTTCATGTATATATGGAGGTATGAAATTAAGTGGAGAGATTCACCATGAGACCCTTGGCTGCAGAGTAATTTCCTTGGTAGAGATATACTATTCCTCATGCTGCTTACCATTTCTGATTACCTGGAAGTGATTGAGTACTACCACATCTATTATTTGGACATCGTTTATTCATCGCTCCCAGAGCACAAGCGCTATTGCTGATCTATAATTTGATCAGCATATAGCTCTGGTGAGTTCATCTAATTCATTTGGTGGTGGATTATTCACAGTGTTATGAAGTCACAGAGGATAATTTGTTTTGGACACTAATATATTTATTTTGGACACTTAATATATGGTGATATATATATATATATATATATGTGTATATATATTTTTTTTATTTTTAGCGCATACCCTTATGATATTTTGTTCACTTTGCCAAATTAATTTTTGTACATATACAAATGTTTTGGTGGGATTTGCTGCTGACACATAGTTTTTTGTTTAGTGTGGCGCTTTTTCTTTTTTAACATCTAATGTTTGTGTAGTATTATGTTCAGCAGACTGTGTTCTTCTATTGTTGTGACTTAGATGACGTTCAGAGCACATTTTATGCCCAATTCATGCAAAACTCCACATAATCCCAAGGGGTTCACAACAGGACAATGACCCAAAGCATACAAGTAATTCAACAAAACAATGGCTGCAACAGCACAGAATACGCCTTCTGGAGTGGCCCAGTCAGAGTCCTGACCTCATCCCGATTGAAATGCTGTGGCATGACCTTAAGAGAGTGATTCACACCAGACATCTCAAGAATATTGCTACACTGAAACAGTTTTGTGAAGAGGAGTGGTCCAAAATGACTCCAGATCGTTGTGCAGGTCTGATCTGCAACTACAGGAAACGTTTGGTTGAGGTTATTGCTGCCAAAGGAGGGTCAACCAGTTAAGTCCAAAGGTTCACATACTTTTTCCTCCCTGCACTGTGAATGTTTACATGTTATGTGCAATTAAACCATGGCAACATCTAATGTTTGTGTAGTATTATATTCAGCAGACTGTGTTCTTCTATTGTTGTGACTTAGATGACGTTCAGAGCACATTTTATGCCCAATTCATGCAAAACTCCACGTAATCCCAAGGGGTTCACATACTTTTTCTTGCAACTGTATAACATGAACAGAGCTCTGTCTTATTACTAAGCTCAGTGAATATTACCTTTGCATTGTGATCTGTCTTTTCCTTTAGTAGATGAACCCCATTGCTGTGACTTCACAAAACAGCTAAAGTTGGAGAGATGACATGAACAGCGATCCCAGAGAAATGTCTTGTAGCAATGCTGTCTGTCTCAGGGCTGGAGAGCTGTGACCCCCACCGTTTTAGGATTCTTATAAAGACAGTAATGATCTGAAGTCAGGAACTTCACTAGATAAGTAGGTACCCCCAGAGTCCTGTATGTGGCCCCCAAAAACTAGATTTGTCTGGTCCTGTATTTATAAGATTACCAGGGACATGTCTAGTACTCTGTATGTACACCGACATTCCATGTGACCTCAGATCATGAAATCAGAGGATACTACAAAGATTACTACTGTACAGAAAGTGTGCAGAAACCTTTGTAAGGCTACGTTCACACCTATGCAGGTTGCGTTTGTCCTGTTTCTGTGTTGCATTTTTTTATTATTTATTTTTCTTGTTGCTAGGCAGATTTAAAACTTTTGGCGGTTTTGCTCCCGCACTTATTCCCTTGGTTCTGTCTAGGATTATAAATGTAATAAGTGATTACAACCTTTTGTCTATACATGAATTTAGCCAATCCTGATGTGGATAATACCAATAAAGTTAATACCAAATGATAACAAACGTGCAAAAAATAAAGATCTAATTTATTTACACAGAAATGAAGCTTGCAATTAATCAAATATAATAAAATATAATGTAGCCGGTATAACTTTAAAAGTAGTAATATTACAATGCAAATACAGAATGTTACCAATACAAAGAGATGACTACAGGAAAGAAAGTTACAGAAAAGAAACAGAATAATACGTTACGCAGACATCCTGATGACTGGGCTTCCAAAGAGAAAGTGTGAGTCTTGCTTTGGTGTTATATACTCTGAAAACACCACTCCTAGACACACCCACCCAGGTAAAGTCACACCCCTCCTCATATCTTCACCTCTAATGGGTGGGCTCAGGACAATAGTCAGTTTAGGTCACCAGCTGCCTTCCTTCCCCCTCACCTCAGTCCAGTCCTTTGAAGTGGCGTCCCCCACAGTTATTTGTCACTTTATTACAGCTGCTCTCAAAATGTCCAGTTCCTGGAATTTCTTTAGAACTGAGACTTATACCTATCAAAAGTTCACAATATTGTTCATGAAGGTAAAAATTATTGTAGGCCCCAAATAGTCATTAAAAAACGCAATACATGCTTTTCTGCAGCATCTCCATTGAAGTCTATAGAACCAAAAATGCAACTTTTTTGCGTTCAAAAAAGTCCCTGACCCTTTAAAAAAACTCACCGGGTGAAAACGCAGAGATGTGAACATGTTCCATAGGAAATCCTGTTAAATGGACTGTACTGCATTTCTGCAAAATGCTGTGGAAAATGCTTAGCTGTGAACCTGGGGTCAGATGGGGCCCAATCCTCCAGAATTTACATCTTATTGACAAAAATTCTTACCCAACAAATTCTAGAGAGATCTCGGACTATGAGGCCCTATTCACATCGTGTAGCAGAACTGCGATTTTGACAGGCGATTATCACGTGATTTTGAGTGTTGCATAGGGTAGCCCATGCACTTGAATAGGCTGCGCTATGCATGTTTGTCACCTAAAAAGCTCCTGCTCCTTTTCCGGTGACAAGCTTCACACAATTTTGAATGGGGCAGTTTGCCACAACAGCCGCGCAACAATCATGTCAGAGTCGCATCCCATTTGGGGTGTCATTGAAGGATAATGTTTTTATATTGTTCTTCAGCTGCCACATGATTTGGGATCGCAGGAGGAATCGCAGCGATTCTGCTCACAATCCCAAATCGCGAGATGTGATCGGGGCCTAAAATCTCATAGCTCTTATGGGGCTGTTTGACGGAAGCGTAGGCAGGACAGAACACGCAGAGAAGATGGTGAACCCACAAAGCTTATTTGAAGCAACAAAATGACAGACACTCAATGGGGAAATGGCAGGGAGGGTGATGTGTGCGCAAACTAGGGACAATTCCAGGCACGGTCTTCTCCGGCAGGGTGGCTTGTGCGGTCTTCCCCCCCCTTTGGACTGGGGTCTTCGGCAGCAGGCAAACAATCTTCCCCCTAGGCTTGGGGGGTCCCAGGCAGAGCCTGATCACGAGGGTCTCACCTCAGCTGAGCTCCCTCCGTGACTGCACAGCGGATTGGAGTCTCGGGCAACAGGCGGTCAACCTACCCCTGTGCAGGGGTCTCGGGCAACAGGCAGGCAATCTCCCCCCTAGGCTTGGGGGGTCCCAGGCAGAGCCTGGTCACGAGGGTCCCGCCTCAGCTGAGCTCCCTCCGTGACTGCACAGTGGATTGGAGACTCGGGCAACAGGTGGGCAACCTACCCCTGGGCAGGGGTCTCGGGGACTTAACGGGACTCTAGCTGTGGAGTCTGGCCTAGCCAGGGTGGATAAAAATCAATGATTTTTTTTAAAAAATCAAAAAAATCAGATTTTTTTTATTTAAATCAGATTTTTTTAAATAAAATGCTTTTTGAGGAAAATATATTACCATCCAAAGGTTATTCCATCATGAAATAAAGATTCGTTTTTTAATTATGTAGAATAAGACTGTATATGTTTAATTTTTTTGGTAAATAAATTCCATGAATCCATTCACAATAACATGCTCTTCCAGAGGTTTTTGTAAGATTATTGGGCAGTTTCTCTGCCTACAAGATATGATCACAGATGTTCGGTTTACTTTTGCAGTTCTCAAAACTGAATTTGACTCAGCGGAGATCACAGGCCTCTTCTTCACAGCAAAAATGTTATAACATGAACAGAGTTAAGAAAAAGACCTTCATCCTAACTTCTACAAACCTATGAATACAGAATCAACCCCTTCAGTGCTAAGTTTCAAGAAGTTCAGTGAATAGAATAGAAACAATATTTTTCTGATTGTTTGGAGTGGAATAGATCTGCACAAGAAGAAAGTGAAACTAAGTGTGAGGAGGAGGGGCTGACAGTCTAAGTTTCTTAAAATATATATATTTTGTTTAGCCAAATTAGTTAACAAACATGGATGTTTGTTTAAGCAAATAACATATGCTGTCTATTTAAATTGTTATTATTAAGGTAATGATTATTTTTCTCCTTCCTAAGTACAACAGAAAAGTTGTCCAAATATGAATGATTAACCTATTAAACTGGGGATAAAAAAACTAATATGAAAAGTTGTTATTCTAAAAATCTTCATCTACTTGCATATTAAAGTTATACCAGCAAGAATTAGTCTTTATGTAGAAAACTAGGATTTAAATCAAGCCTTACTGACTAGTGATTTAAATCGTGATTTAAATCAGTTTGATTTAAATCAAATCCACCCTGGGCCTAGCACAGCTCCCACCCAGCTCTCTAGGGATATCGGGTTCACGGGGACTCAACGGGACTTTAGCTGTGGAGTCTGGCCTCAGCACAGCTCCCACCCAGATTCCTAGGGACAAAAGGCTCACGGGGACTCAACGAGTAGCGATGGCTCAAGCACTCAGGGGCATCACAGGTAGCTATGCTCTGGGCACGCCATGGGGTGGTTCAAGTAAGGGTAGTCTAGGCGTGTAGTAGGGCAGTTCATGACCTGGGTGATCTGTGCGCACAACAGGGACAGCGTAGGACACGGGTGGTCAGTGCACACAGCAGGGACAGTTAAAAACACAGGTGGTCGGTGCACACAGCAGGGACAGTTCAAAACACAGGTGATCGGTGCACACAGCAGGGACAGTTCAAAACATGGGTGGTCGGTGCGCACAGCAGGGACAGTTCAGGACACGGGTAGTCTGTGCGCACAACAGGGACATTTCAGGACACGGGGGAGGTCAGTGCGCACAACAGGGACAGTTTGGGACACGGGTTGTCTGTGCACACCACAGGGACAGTTCAGGACACGGGGGAGGTAGGTGCGCACAACAGGGACAGTTCAGGACATGGGTAGTCTGTGCGCACACCACGGGCAGTTCATGGCTTCTAGGGACACTCATGGTAGGCGACTTGCAGACACTCAGCAGCAGGCGGCTTCCAGGGAGGTGGGCGACTTGTGGACACTCGGCAGTAGGCAGCTTCCAGGGACCCTCACAGCAGCCGGCTCCTCCAGGGGCCTAGCAATCAGCAGCAGGGGCCCTCACGGCAGCCGGCTCCTCCAGGGGCCTAGCAATCAGCAGCAGGGGCCCTCACGGCAGCCGGCTCCTCCAGGGGCCCAGCGATCAGAAGGCAGGGGCCCTCACAGCAGCCGGCTGCTCCAGGGCCCATTGACCAGCAGGCAGTGGCCCTCAAAGCGGCCAGGAACAGCAGCGGGGGTAGCATGGCCGCGGGGTCTGACCTTGGAAGAGGGGGCTTATGCAGAGCTGTGGAGACTCCCATCCTGGGACATTCAGTGGAGGGAGCAAGATGATTCCAGCAGTGTGCACAGGAACAAAGAGAAAAACTGTTTCCTGTGCCAGTCTATTTAAAAGCTATGTGGGATGCTGCCGGGTTGCCGGCCCAGCACCATTCATGGAAACTTAGGAGGACAGAGGAATGTGCAAGGGGGGAGGGAGGGGTGGAGGGATATGGCTGAGTCACAGCAGGCAAAGGGGGGTGGGGGAAGCATGGGCACTCTGTGACAAGCTGGTTGTGGTCACATGGTTCTGTGCAAACATAATGGTGTCCCACTTGTGTGATATAATTGGAGCTTTCAGTGGGTGGAGCCTGCCGGCTGATTTAGAGTTCCTGTTCTGATTGGTGGATCAGGTGAGATGGGAGCCAGAAAATAAATGTTGGTTGGCTTACAGATATCACTGCAGTGCACAACCATATACATTGATTAATGCAGCACTTCTATAGAAAAAGCATTAACAAAATTGTACATAAACACAGAAATCACACTGACAGTCTATTCATGTGAGATCAAACTACAATAAAAATCCCAGAATTCCAAACTGAATGACACTCACCAGACTTTTATCTTTCTGGTATAGAAAGGTAAAAGGCGTTGTCCTGCCTTCTCTGCAGTTATGAAAGGGTTACAGAGGGTTACTGGCAGTATGGGTCTGGGTCAGCAACGTTGCCGGTGTCAAGACGGTTGGCATGTCTGGGTCAGTAGACACTGGGACCAAAGGTCTGGCGTTCATGATAGCCATGACTTCAGCCATCAGCGTGGTTAGGACTTCGTGTGTGAGACGAGTAGATCCAATCTTTAGAAGCATTGCATCTAGAATGCGACGAGCTACTCCAGTCATCCTCTCCCAAGCTCCTCCCATATGTGAGGCGTGAGGAGGATTGAAGATCCAAGTGCATCTTTGGTTTTGAAGATAGTTACTTGTCTCTGAGTCTGTTGCAACGATCTTCAATTCCTTGCAGGCTCCAATAAAGTTTGTGCCACAGTCAGAACAAATCTGTTTTGCTGGTCCTCGAATGGAGAAAAATCTTCTCAAAGCATTGATGAAGCTTGAGGTAGATAGAGACTCAATTACCTCAATGTGAACTGCTCTGGTACTCATACACGAGAAAAGAACAGCCCAGCGTTTGCTCTCTGCACTGCCTCCTCTGGTCTTGCGAGAAGAAATGTTCCAAGGACCAAAAACGTCCAGGCCCACATTTGTGAATGGAGGATCTGAAGCCAGCCTGTCTGTAGGTAAGTCTGACATCTTCTGGACTTCAAGTTTTCCTCTGATTTTCTTGCAAGTTACACATTTGTTAATCACACTGGAGACTAGTCTTTTACCTCCTAGGATCCACAATCCAGCTGAGCGGACTGCTCCTTCAGTGAGGTGGCGACCTTGATGTGCAACTTGCTCGTGGTAGTGTCTTGTCAGAAGAACGGCAACGTGATGATTCTTGGGTATGACAATGGGATGTTTTTCTAGAATAGTCGTATCAGCTACTGGTAGACGTCCTCCAAGTCTCATCACTCCATCTTCATCAAGGACAGGGTTCAACTTTTTGAGCGGGCTGTGTTTAGAAAGGTCTTCTTTCTTGAGAAGACATTGAATTTCTTCCTTGAAGGCTTCCTGCTGAACACATCTGATAATGGTGACATTGGCTCGCTCAAGATAGTCATTGTTACCCTGGTCAACACTGGCTGTTTTGCTGAAGGATCTGGCCAAGCAGATGAGTTTCCCTATGGCACGGATGAGTGACTTCCAGCTGGAAAACCTTTCAAACTTATATGAGCCAAGACCTTCTCTGGTGGTTAGAGTCTTGTAAACTGCAACTAGAGGTCTTACCTCTTTGTCTTGGTCTGGTTCTACAAGCTGAAAAGCTCCTTTCTGATCAGTCTCTTCAGTTTCTGGTCCAGTCAAGAATGATGGACCTGTGAACCAGTTAGTCTGTTTGAGGACAGCAGCTGGTACCAGTCTAGTCCCATGGTCAGCAGGGTTCTTGTCTGTACTGATGTGATGCCACTGTTCTGGACTTGTACACTTTCTGATACGTGTCACTCTGTTTGACACGTATGTGTAGAATCTTCTTGAAGCGTTGTGGATATAACCTAAAACAATCTTGCTGTCTGTGTAGAAGTTCACTGCATGGATCTCGATGTCCAGTTCTGCAATGAGTAAGTCTGCTATCCCACAGCTAGGACAGCAGCACAAAGTTCTAAGCGTGGGACTGTGTGAGCAGGTCTTGGAGCCAGTTTGGACTTTCCCAAGATGAATCCTGCATGGCTTTGTCCCTGAGTGCCTATGACTCTAAGGTAGGCTACAGCTGCTATAGCCACGGTGGATGCATCTGAAAACACGTGTATCTCTCTTCGTTTTGTAACAGATAAAGAAACAGAGACGTATGGTCTTTGGATGCTAAGTCGCTCAAGCTCCAGCAAAGAGTCTTTCCACAACTTCCACTGCATTTCTTTCTTTTCAGGTAGAGGTGTGTCCCAATCACTTTGTTCTAGCTCAGTTGTAATCTCTCTCAAAAGAGCTTTGCCTTGCATGGTGATGGGTGCTACGAACCCCAAGGGATCGTAAAGACTGTTGACCGTAGACAAGACACCTCGCTTTGTGAACGGCTTCTCTTCCCTGGATACTCGGAAGGTGAAGCTGTCAGTTTTCAAGTCCCAACTAAGCCCTAAGCTTCTTTGAAGGGGTGGTGAATCTGTACCTAGATCTAGGTCTTTGAGGTCTTTTGCACGGTCTTCTGCTGGGAATGCTTCCATGACTTTGCTGCTGTTGGAAGCCATTTTGTGCAGTCTTATGTTAGATTCTGCTAGCAAGTCTCTAGTGCTTTTCAAAATGTCTATGGCTTCTCCACTACTGGAGAAGGAAGCAAGTCCATCGTCTACATAAACGTTTTTCATAACAAATTGTTTGGCTTCAGGGTTGTGTCTGTCACCTTGTTGCGCTGCTCGTCTCAAGCTGTAGATAGCGACAGCTGGTGAGGGACTGTTCCCAAACACATGTACTTTCATTCTATACTCTATGATACCTTTGTTGAGGTCGTTGTCTTCATACCATAGGAACCTCAGGTAGTCTCTGTGGTCTTCACGGACAAGGAAACAGTAGAACATCTGCTGTACATCTGCTGTTACTGCAACAAGTTCTCTTCGGAATCTGATAAGGACTCCAAGAAGCGTGTTGTTCAGGTCTGGTCCGTTGAGAAGTACATCATTAAGGGAAATACCTTCATGCTTTGCACTGGAATCAAATACTACACGTATCTGACCTGGTTTTTGAGGATGGTACACTCCGAATATTGGCAAGTACCAGCGTTCTTGTGTTTCATGCAGTGCTGGTGCTTTTTCAGCTTGATCATTGTCAAAGATCTTCCGCATGAATTCTTGGAAGTGTTCTTTCATGTCTGGCTTTCTTTCAAGAGTACGCTGCAATAGCGCAAGGCATTTCTCTGCTAGCACTCTGTTGTTGGGAAGACGATGCCGTGGTGTACGGAATGGTAGTGGGGCTACCCAACTGCCTGCTTTGTCTTTGAAGACTTCTCTGTCCATGATCTCAAGGAAAAGGTTATATTCAACAGATGGTGCTAGTTTGTCATCATCTTGAGTTCTCTCAAACACTTTGTGGCCTAGCTGATCTGAATCTTCAGCTGAGGCTGTATCTTCCAGGAACCTCTGGATGTTCTGGGGATGTGTTGGGTTAGATAGTTTCTCTTTAATCTGCATGCTGTTGTTACATGGGCAAAGACATGATGTGCGACCGTTCTGCAGCAGATTTGTTCTGTAGACATTCACCTTTGCGGGTTTGTGAAGTCCATCCAGACATACATTTCCAACGATAACCCATCCAAGATCAAGACGTTGAGCAAATGGTGCATTGTGCGGCCCATTGTATTGTTCTCTGACCTTGTGCACTCTCAGTATGTCTCTTCCTAGTAGAAGGACGATTGCAGCATCTGGGTTGAGTGTTGGGATCTTGTCTGCTATTCGCATGAGATGAGGGTAGTGACGTGCCACTTCAGGTGTGGGAATCTCTGACCTGTCATCTGGTATCATGTCACATTCTATGAGGGTAGGAAGAGTCAGCTGCGTCTTTCCATCTAATGACTCGATGGTGTAGTTGTTTGCTCTTCTCCCTGATGTCTCTAACTCCAGAACATGTCTTCAAGGTATATGGAGTTGAACTTCCTTTGTCACCGAAGAGGTCGAAGAACTCTGTCTTTGCTAGCGACCTGTTGCTTTGTTCGTCTAGGACTGTATACATCTTTACTGCCTTTTCACTGACACCGTTGGGATACACTTTGACTAAGCATATCTTGGAGCATGATCTAGAGAGTCCTGGTTCTGTACAGATCTCAGTGCACTTTGAAGTTATCGCTGGTGTTGCACTTTCTTTTTGCTCCCCACCATGATCTTCTTGAGTTGCTGGAACTTCTGATCTCCATGGTGGTGGTCCTGGGTGCAGTGCTGACAGATGTCGGTCAATGTTGCATTCTGTGCACCGTATTTCTCTCTTACAGTCTTTTGCAAGATGTTGCATTGAGGCACAGCATCTGAAACAAATGTGATTGTCTTTAAGGTAAGCCTTGCGCTCCTCTAATGTCTTACTTCTGAAACTGCAACATTTTCTTAGTGGATGAGGCTTGTTGTGTATTCGGCACTGTTTGTCTGGATCCTCAACTTCCTTGCTTGTGTTGTCTTCCTGATTGGCTGCAGCCTCAGGCGGGACTTCTGTCTTCCGCACAGACACTGTTGCTCTGCGTTCTTTGTAGTGTACTGGTGGCTGCTTCTCTGTCCTTGGGAAGCTTGCAACTCTCTTGTTCAGGAAGGCGAAGCTTGGGTCATTGCGTGTCTTAGCTTGGTCTACAACGAATTCAGCGAGGAAGACAAACGGTGGAAATGCAACTCGATAGTCTTTCTTGTATCTGGATGCTTGAGAGACCCACCTTTCTTGCAGGTTGAAAGGGAGCTTCTCGATTATGGGCTTTACTCCACGTGCTGTGTCTAAGTATAAGAGACCTGGCAGAGTTCCACTAGTCTTTGCTGCTTCTATCTCTAGGAGTAGGTCTCCGAGCTCTCTCAGCTTCTGATTGTCTTTGTCATTTTCGGGCAAGTTTCAATTTTCTTTAAAAGTGCTTCTTCAATTACTTCAGGTGACCCATAGCAGTCTTCCATTCTCTGCCAGACCATCGCACGTCCTGCTGTTGCATCATGGACATGCACTGACCTGATTCTTTTGGCCTGCTCTGAGGACTCTGGTCCTAGGTGTTTGGCGAGTAGGTCGAGCTTCTCTCTGTCTGTCAGCTCTAAGCTTTGGGTGCTGCTTAGGAAGGATGACCTCCAGGCCCAGTAGTTTTCAGGATGATCATCAAACTTCAAGAGACCAGTGCTCACCATCTCACGGCGCATCAGGTATTTCGACACGTCTGTAACCCTTGCTGTGTCAGGTGAGTTTTTTCTGGGTACAAACGTGGGACTACTGGCTGACAGTGACTGATGGGTTCGTTGAGGTATTTGACTAAGTCTATTTTGGTCAGATGGTTGCTCTCCTCTATTGTAGTCTAGGAGGAGAGGTTATATCGCCATCTACTTGGTTTCTTAGCGTGTTGGCGGTTTGGTATCTGAGCCCGTGATTGGTTGACTTATCACGTGGTGGTTCAGGTTCAGTCTTGTAGTGATGCGTAACATCAAAGCTGTGTGCTCCCAACTGGGTCCTTGATGGTTTCGGTGCGTCACTAGGCTGTTTATCAGGGTATAGGGTTGCTTGTGATTGCACGTACTCACAGGTGCGTTGGAATGTACTGAGAGGTGTTATCGGGGTTTCCAGTACATCGCTCTCTACAAACGGAATATCTGCAGCTCTCCCGAGAACTTCGGCTTCAGCTATGGCTGCTGCAGCTATTTTCTTTTGCTGAAGTATGTGTAAAGAGGCTTGCACTTCTGCCTTTCTCCTAAGCGTTTCTGCTTCTCTCCTTTTTATTTCAGCTTCCCCTTCGGCTTGTCTCTTTTTCTGCTCTTCATCTAGGTAGCCTTGCTCTTTCATAAGCTCTGCTTCCCGTATGGCATAGGAGGCCATGGCGCATGCGGCCTCGGCCTTGGCTTGTGCCCTGGCGGCGATAGCGCTGACTGAAGACAAGTTTGTGACGTTTGAATGTTTGGAGCTCATGCTTTTACTTCTGGTTGCTCCAGCACTGACTGACGATAGGTCTGTGACGTTTGAATGCCTGGAACTTGAACGCTTAGATCTGGCGGTTTCTGCTTTGGATGACAACAGATCCGATTTGTTATAAGTTCTCGGCGTGCTGCATTGTGACCTAGTTTCCAGCGTACTGTGCATATTTTCCTCCTGTTTGCACGAGATTTTAGGAAGGGTTAATTTTAGTGATATCTTTCATATCTTTCTCTGTGTCTGCGTGCTGCATTGTGCTTGAGTGGAGTACACAGCGTGTTAATGATGATGACTGCTTGTCTGTTCAGCACACAAGCTGAGTTAGTTTCACTTTGCTATGCCTAGACTGGCTGTGCTGTGGGGATTTCACACACACGTGCTGCTGTATTAACAGTTAAGAGTCTTTTCTGTGTTGTGGGGCTTGCTGTAGCGTTTTCACACAATGTGCTCTGAAGTAACCGTGTAAGTCTTTTTACTGTCCTGCCTTCTCTGCAGTTATGAAAGGGTTACAGAGGGTTACAGGCAGTATAACTTTTGATGTCCACACAGTAATGAGTCGATGATTGATAACCGATGATCTTTTACTGATAACATGTGAACATAGTACATGAAGTGTGGATATGAATGTGAATGTGAGTGGTAAAACTGGAATACAAACAAAATAAAACAGACATGAGTACATATCTAACTTCCTAGCTATATGCATAACATTCCACAGTACATAGGAGGGGTACTTACAGACTTTGGGGGTCTAATCAAGCCCATATATGAAGAGGGAACAGCATCCCACATCTACTCT
Source organism: Staurois parvus (assembly GCF_062004578.1). Classification (NCBI taxonomy): domain Eukaryota; kingdom Metazoa; phylum Chordata; class Amphibia; order Anura; family Ranidae; genus Staurois; species Staurois parvus. The sequence continues at coordinate 306,271 of NW_028319016.1, forward strand.
CATAGTAGAATTTCTTCAGTCTGAAGAGATGAGGTCACTTCCTCCCAAGCTAGCAGACAGGAAGTCCCTGGCCTTAAAGGGGACAGACACTGCTGAATGCTAAAGAATGCCTTGTGTAATACAAGGCAGCACAGGCGTTTTATCAGACCTCCATGGCAGCACACCTCCAGCTTGGTCCACTCCACCCTCCACTGTACTTCTCCAACATCCAGGTAAACAATAAAAGGCACAAAGAACAAAACTACAATAGTGCAAAATCATGTTTATTATTTAAAAAACACAAAATGGTACATATAGACTCCCATTTGTCTTGTGCAGCAAAGCACTATGTAATAAAGCACTAGTAAAGGTGCCAACCAGTCCGCCTAGTCAGCTCCCCATCTATCATGCTGCAGCTCATCCACCAGATACATCCAGCTGCCAATTTGCACCATGACTCTGCCCTTCTGTGATGTCATCAGGCTCCACCCCCATGCATTTTCTTCCAAATGGAGTTTGTGAAGAGTACAGTCTGGTCATGCATTCCCGCTGCTTATACTGTATAACCCATTATCATGGTGAATTAGACTCCAGATGGCAGCAATCTCCTTCTAGTTAGATGTTGAACAAGAATATTATTGTACTATTAACCCTTCCATACCAGCGGTATTAATGCAAAGGTGAACAGAAGTGGATTCATGGAAACCTACAAATGAAAGCAATTATCAATTTCAAAATGAAGAATTACAAGTACACTAAAATGGCATATGAATCAATAGATTAAGCATGCGCAATATAATAAATATCCTTAACCACTTGCCCTTCAGAGGATTTACCCCCCTTCCTGACCAGGCCATTTTTTTTGTTTGGCACTGCGATATTTCAGCTGGTAATTGCACAGTCATGCAATGCTGTACCCAAACGAAATTTATGTCCTTTTTCACACAAATAGAGCTTTCTTATGGTGGTATTTGATCACCTCTGCGGTTTTTATTTTTTGTGCTGTAAACAAAAAATGACTGAAAATTTTGAAAAAAATCCAGTATTTTTCACTTTTAGTGACTCAAAGTTAGTCATAAATTTAGGCTAAAATGTATTCTGCTAAATAAATTGGTAAAAAAAATAATCTCAATACATGTATATTAATTGGTTTGTGTGAAAGTTATAGCGTCTATAAACTATGGTATACAGGTGAAACTCGAAAAATTAGAATATCGTGCAAAAGTTCATTTATTTCAGTAATGCAACTTAAAAGGTGAAACTAATATATGAGATAGACTCATCATTGACACCCTCCATAAGGAGGGAAAGCCTCAAAAGGTAATTGCAAAAGAAGTTGGATGTTCCCAAAGTGCTGTATCAGAGCACATTAATAGAAGGTTATGTGGAAGGGAAAAGTGTGGAAGAAAAAGGTGCACAAGCAGCAGGGATGACCGCAGCCTGGAGAGGATTGTCAGGAAAAGGCCATTCAAAAGTGTTGGGGAATTTCACAAGGAGTGGACTGAGGCTGGAGTCAGTGCATCAAGAGCCACCACACACAGACGGATCCTGGACATGGGCTTCAAATGTTGTATTCCTCTTGTCAAGCCGCTCCTGAACAACAAACAACATCAGAAGCGTCTTACCTGGGCTAAAGAAAAACAGACCTGGTATGTTGCTCAGTGGTCCAAAGTCCTCTTTTCTGATGAGAGCAACTTTTGCATCTCATTTGGAAAACAAGGACCCCGAGTATGGAGGAAGAATGGAGAGGCACAAGGACCCAGAGTATGGAGGAAGAATGGAGAGGCCCACACGGCAAGATGCTTGAAGTCCAGTGTGAAGTCTCCACAGTCTGTGTTGATTTGGAGAGCCATGTCATCTGCTGGTGTTGGTCCACTGTGCTTCATTAAGTCCAGGGTCAATGCAGCCGTCTACCAGGAGATTCTGGAGCACTTCATGCTTCCTTCTGCAGCTTTATGGGGATGCTGACTTCATTTTCCAGCAGGACTTGGCACCTGCCCACACTGCCAAAAGCACCAAAACCTGGTTCAATGACCGTGGGATTACTGTGCTTGATTGGCCAGCAAACTCGCCTGACCTGAACCCCACAGAGAATCTATGGGGCATTGCCAAGAGAAAGATGAGAGACATGAGACCGAACAATACAAAAGAGCTGAAGGCCGCTATTGAAGCATCCTGGTCTTCCTTAACACCTCAGCAGTGCCACAGGCTGATAGCTTCCATGCCACGCCGCATTGAGGCAGTAATTGCTGCAAAAGGGGCCCAAACCAAGTACTGAGTACATATGCATGCGCATACTTTTCAGAGGTGCGATATTGTTCTATGTACAATCCTTGTTTTATTGATTGCATGTAATATTCTCATTTTCTGAGATTGTGGATTTGGGGTTTTCATGAGCTGTAAGCCATAATCATCACAATGATGACAAATCACGGCTTTGCATGTAATGAGAACTATCTTGCTTTGCATGTAATGAGTCTATCTCATATATTAGTGTCACCTTTTAAGTTGCTGCACTGAAATAAATGAACTTGTGCACCATATTCTAATTTTTTGAGATTCACCTGTATATATTGGAATTTACGGAGCTTTTATTTTCTGACTGCCTATCACATTTCTTGAGGTGCTAAAATGCCAGGGCAGTACAAAGTACAAGTATTTCCTCATATCCTTTCCCCACTACCTATCACAGTTTCAGAGGCTCTAATATGCCAAGATAGTACAAACACCCCCCCAAACGACCCCTTTTTGGAAAGTAGACATCCCAAGGAATTTGATAAGAGGCATGGTGAGTATTTTACAGATATCATTTTTGTCACGGGTTTTTAAAAATAAAAAAATACATTTTTTGTTTTCTTTCTTCAATTTTTAAAAACGTGGCAACAAATGAGATCTGCAAAACACTCACCATACCTCTTAGCAAATACTTTGGAGTAATAAATAAATTAATTCCATATCCAAAATAGATCTTACACAAAATACCCTGTGTAATGTCCAAAAATGTCCAAAAAAGTCACACTTTCACCCTTGAAAGTAAATTATATTATACAAACACCTTTTTTGTGCCAGTCAATGTTTAAAATCCAAAATTATAGTCCAAATAAATGAATCCTCCGTGTCCAACTTCAACATCCCCATAAATCCAGATAAGATGTGTACCTCAAAAAAATGAAAAACTAAATAGTGTATTACCTTCAATATTAACTGGTATATACTTTACCAAACAATAAGTGTATACTTAACAAAATATGTGCAAAATAAAATCAAAACAAGATTCAAATCGTGAGCAACACGTGAATTGTGAAATCACTCCGTGTACACTATAAATATATATATATGTGAACATTCAGTGTACACTCCTAAAACAAAATAAATTTAAAAAATTAAATAAATAAAATTAAAAATAAAATTATACAAATTGTGAACACTCCGCGAACATTTCTAAATAGCCGAAATGCATACAATTACCCTCATTAGAGTAATAGCAAGCCTTTAAAGGGGTACACCCTGGACTCTCACTCCAGTGTTGTAGTCACCCCCTGGACTCTCACTCCAGTGTTGTAGTCACCCCTTGGACTCTCACTCCAGTGTTGTAGTCACCCCCTGGACTCTCACTCCAGTGCTGTAGTCACCCCCTGGACTCTCAGTCCAGTATGTTACAGATGGGGTTCCAATCCTTAGGCAAACATCTCATAACTCCATCATCTTTAGGGATTTCATCAATCAGCAGCATATTCCCATGACATAGCCTATTACGTCAGACGTCACGTCCCTTGACGTGTTTCGTCACTTCCGGACTTCTTCTGAAGGGATACCGACGTCTGAACGGCGGTTCCTCTTATCTCAACCTGCATCAAACTTCTGACGAACAGATGGAATCTTTTTCTTGCCCTTTGGTTTTCCAGGTTTGGCCGCAGTTCCTAATGCACTGGGTCCTTCAGGAGAGGAAATAAGAATTTAGCGGCGAGTAAGAATAGCCAAGAGGAGATGATTATGGGAGTGGACATTTCCTTGTGTGAGGAGCCGTCACGTTTTCACCCAGAGCTTCACTCAGACTCTTCTTGGCCGCCTCCAGTTTGCTCACAAAGTTCACTCCATTTCGCTCAAAAAAAATTGGTCACAGCAGGTCACATGGTACTGGAAACGGGGCCGGTACACAGATCTGTCATTGGCCGTGCCGTGAAAGGACGCCCCCATATGGCGTCCACCCGGAGGGGCGAGCTGCTCACCCGGCCGCCTTTGTGCTATTGGCCGGGGGGAACCTGTTAATGTTAATGGCAAGCCTGCTGTCTTACCCTCTCTGTGCCTCCCGGGGCGCTGATTCCCTGCTGCACCCACTGACTTGGCTAAGATCAGGAAGGAAGCCCGGCCTGGACTTACCATCACAGCTATGCTCCCGCCCACCCGGCCTCTCTGCAGCTAGCCGGCTATTCCATTCACTGCATAGGGCCAAAGGGCGGAGCCTAGATGTCAGCTGACCGTGAAGAGGGGGTGCAGGAGAGGAGACCATCGCTGCAATTCAGGTATCAGTGCAGCCGCAGACACCACGGACCCCAGATATGTGCTCCTTTACTACATCTTTCTCCCTCCCCCCCTCTCTCTTCTCCCCCCCCTCTCTGGTCTCCCCCTCTCTCTCTCTTCTCCCCCTCTCCCTCTTCCCCCTTTCTCTCATCTCCCCTCTCTTCTCACCCCATCTCTCTCTCTTCTCTCCCCCCACCTTTCTCTCTCTTCTCTCCCCCCCTCTCTCTCTTGTCTCTCTCTCTCTTCTCCCCCCCCCCCCCACATGAAGCTGCATTGCTGTCACAGGGGGTCGGGGGATCACACACTGACCTGCTGCAGGATACAAGGCATTTCAGCTCAATGATGACTTCGCTCTCTGCTCTGCCTGCCCCTCCATTTCTCCATCTTCAGCTCCTGTGGCAGGGATGTGGCCCCGCCCCTCCAGTCCTCCATCTTCAGCCCCCCCATGGCAGGGATGTGGCCCCGCCCCTCTGCTGAAACTCCGAGGAGGAGAGGCGTCCGAAGTGCCCCCTGCGGCACTGCCCCACCCACCAACACTTTCCTGATCCAGCCCGGCCAATGGTCATCCTCCGCTCCTTCTCCCCACTTACTACATGAACTTCACTGTCCGTCCCCTCAAGGCTTTCTGATTTCCTCCTTTCAGCATCGGCACATACAGGGAGGACTGAGCCTCTCATGGGGCCCTCTAGTAACCCCGGGCCCTCGGGCAGTGCCCCTGCCCTGTACATATCTCCCCCCTATACCGTCACCTCCTACATATCACACACATGACACCCTCTGATCCCGGCTCACATCTCCCTCTTCTCTCTGCAGGGATCCATATCGTCCAGCAGATGTTTGGCTGTGAGCTGAGAGATGACGGCATCACTGCGGAGTATGATCAGCACGGATATGATGGGAGAGAATACATGTCTCTGGACACACAGAGATGGATCTATATCCCGACCATGAATGAGGCTCAGATCACCACACAGAGATGGAACAGTCCGGAGGAGAGAGTGGGGGAGAGATGGAAGAATATACTGGAGAATCAATGTCTGGAGGAACTCAAGAAATTCATAGAGTACGGGAGAGAAGATCTGGAGAGGAGAGGTGACTGTATACATGTTTATTATCCACACACAATGTATACACTACACCCTATGTACATGCTCCACCCTATATACACGCTACACCCTACATACACGCTACACCCTATATACACGCTATATACACACTCCACCCTATATACACACTCCACCCTATATGTACGCCACACCCTATATACACGCCACACCCTATATACACGCTACACCCTATATACACGCTAGACCCTGTATACACGCTACATACACGCTCCACCCTATATACACACTTCACCCTATATACGCGCTATACACTGTATACACACTACACCCTCTATACACGCTATACACTATACATGCTACTCCCTATGTACACGGTCCATTCTATATACACGCTACACACTGTATACACACTCCACCCTATATACACGCTCCACCCCATGTACACGCTCCACCCTATATACACGCTCCACCCTATGTACACGCTATATACGCTACACCTTGTATACAAGCTACCCCTATATACACGCTCCACCCTATGTACACGCTACACTCTATATACACGCTAAACCTTGTATACACGCTCCACCCTGTATACACGCTACACCCTATATATACACGCTCCAACCTATGTACACGCTCCACCTATATACACGCTCCACCCTATATACACGCTCCACTCTATATACACGCTATACACTGTATACACGCTACACCTTGTATATAAGCTACACCCTATATACACGCTATACACTGTATACACGCTACACCTATATACACGCTATACACTGTATACACGCTATATACATGCTATACACTGTATACACGCTACACCCTATATACACGCTATACACTGTATACACGCTCCTCCCTATATACACGCTCCTCCCTATGTACACGCTCCTCCTATGTACACGCTCCACCCTATGTACACGCTCCACCCTATGTACACGCTCCACCCTATATAAATGCTATACACTGTATACACGCTATACCTTGTATACACGCTACACCCTAATACACGCTATACACTGTATACACGCTCCACCCTATATACACGCTCCACCCTATGTACACGCTCCACTCTATATACACGCTAAATCTTGTATACACGCTAAACCTTGTATACACGCTACACCCTATATACACGCTATACACTGTATACACACGCTATACACTGTATACATGCTACACCCTATATACACGCTATACCCTGTATACACGCACCACTCTATATACACGCTCTACCCTATATATGCGCTACACCCTATATACGCGCTCCACTCTATATACACGCTCCACCCTATATACACTGTATACACGCTGCACCCTATGTACACGCTTCACCCCGTATACACGCTCCACCCTATATATACGCTCCACCCTATATACACGCTCCACTCTATATACACGCTATACACTGTATACACGCTACAACCTATATACTTTCTATACACTGTATACTGGGGATGCACCAATATTCCAGCGTCCGAAATGTATCAGCCGAAGATATTGTTAGCATTTTGCCGATGGGAAAAAGGAGCCGATAATAACCACTGAAAACGTGCAATTTTACAGCGATTAGGGTGCGTTTTTCATAGTCCTGTGACTCAAAAAAAGCATCAAAATGCAACATGTGGGCGTTTTCAATGCATTTCAGGCCTGGATCACACCAGCAGTTTGCGTTTTTTAACCTTTTTTTTGCAATGCATTTTGCATTTTTTAATTTGTTTTGACCAACTTATTGCCGGGCAGATTAAAAACGCAAAATGCATCAAAAATTAAACTAGTGAGTTTTTGATGCATGTTTGCTGTTTTCGATGCATTTCAGGCCTGTTTCACACCAATGCAATTTGCGTATTTTGTCCTTTTTCAGTTCATTCTGTTTTATTCACGCATGTTTTTGACACATTTCTTGATGCGGTTTATGTTTTTAGTACTTTTTTTTTGCCCACCTTGTTGCAGGTCAGATTAAAAACGCAACAAAAACTTGACCCGTGTGTGTCTTTTGATACACTTTCAGGCCCGGTTCACACCAATGCAGTTTACATTTTTTTTTTCCATTTTGCAGTGCGTTTAATTTTTAATTTTTTTTTTTTCCAACTTGTTGCTGGATGGATTAAAAACACAAAATGCATCAAAAACACATGTGCATTTTTTATGCATTTTCAGTGCATTTCAGGCCTGTTTCATATGAATGCAGTTTGCCTTTTGTCTGTTTTGCAGTTCTTTTTCAGTGCATTGTGCGCTTTTGACGTGCTTTTTAAAGCATTTTTTTTTTTTTGGCAAACTTGTTGCTGGGCTGAATTTCAAGCCTGGTTCACACCAAAGCAGTTTGTTTTGTCTATTTTGCAGTGCTTTATTGCATGCGCGATTGACACATTTTTTTAATTTTTTTTTGTCAGCTTGTGGACAGATGCAAAATGCATCAAAAACACAACATGATTGTTTTTATGCGTTCTCAATGCATTTAAGGCCTGTTTTATACCAATGCAGTTTGTATTTTGTCTGTTTTGCAGTTTTTTTTAGTGCGTTTTGCATTTTTGCACTCCTGTTTTTGACCTTTTTTTTTTCTTCTCTTTATGCGGTTTCTTTAAAATAATAGAAAATAAAAAAATAATTTTTTTTTTGGCCAACTTGTTGCTGGGCAGATTAAAAAACAAAACTTGTGAAAATGCGTCAAAAACGCACTACATGCTTTTTTGCATCTCTATTGATTTGTTTTGCACCAAAAATGCAATGTTTTGCATTTAAAAAAGTCCCTGACCCTTTCCAAAAATGCAGCAGCTCGAAAAAGCATAGATGTGAACATGTCCCATAGAAAGCCATGTGTAATGGACTGTAGTGCGTTTCTGCAAAAAAAAGCTGAAAAAATGCATTGATGTGAGTCAGGCCTCAATGGGGAGGTGCATTTTTAGTGCACCTTTTTTTTGGTTTTGTTTTTTTGTACTCCCCAAATATGCACCAAGAATGCGGCAAGCAGGATTTACCAGCACAAGGGAAGCGCAACGGACCAGTGTGAAGACATACATTGAATTTAAAGGGATGCATTTTTCTTGAGCTTTTCTTGGGCCTTCTTTTTTTTTTCTTTACTCAAAAACGCTGCAAAAACTGCTCAGTGTGAAAGCAGCCTATTGCTATGTAGGTCCCCGCTGCTCCATTTGTATATTCCCACACAGAGCTGTGGCTTGGCCCTGCCCCTTCTCTGCTCACTGGCTGTGATTGACAGCATTGGGAGCCAATAGCTCCTGCTTCTGTCTCAGCCAATGAGAAGAGGGAGGCCCGGGACAGCCGAGACTCCAGTGCATATCGCTGAAGGGAGAGGGGGCTTAGCTGAGTATATGGGGGGGCTGGTGGGATTCTGCACACAGGTTTTTTATCTTCATGAATAGAATGCATAGTTACATAGTTAGTCTGGCTGAAAAAAGACAAAAGTCCATCCAAAAGTTATAATCCTACACCCACAGTTTATCCAGAGGAACTCAGAAAAACCCAGCAAAGCATGATCCAATTTGCTCCTGCAGGGAAAACATTCCTTCCTGATCCCCTGAGAGGCAATCGGATATTCCCTGGATCAACTTTACCTATAAATGTTATATCCAGTTATATTCTGTGTATCCAAGAAACAATCCAGGACTTTTTTGAAGCGATCCACTGAGCTGTCCAGAACCAATTCTTGAGGGAGTCTATTCAACATTTTCACAGCTCTCACTGTGAAGAATCCTTTCCGTGTTTGGAGATTAAATTTCTTTTCCTCCAGACGTAAAGAGCGCCCCCTTGTCCTCTGTGATGACTTCAGGGGGAATACCTCTACACCGAGTTCACTATATGAACCACTGATGTATTTATACATGGACATCATTTCCCCCCCCCCCCCTTATGTATTATACATGGAGATCATATCCCCCCTTATGTATTGTACATGGTGATCATATCCCCCCTTATGTATTATACATGGTGATCATATCCTCATTATGTATTATACATGGAGATCATATCCCCCCTTATGTATTATATATGGAGATCATATCCCCCCTTATGTATTATACATGGAGATCATATCCTCCCTTATGTATTATACATGGAGATCATATCCCCCCTTATGTATTATACATGGAGATCATATCCCCCCTTATGTATTATACATGGAGATCATATCCCCCTTATGTATTATACATGGAGATCATATCCCCTCTTATGTATTATACATGGAGATCATATCCCCCCCTTATGTATTATACATGGAGATCATATCCCCACTTATGTATTATACATGGAGATCATGTCCCCCTTATGTATTATACATGGAGATCATATCCTCCCTTATGTATTATACGTGGAGATCATATCCCCCCTTATGTATTATACATAGCGATCATATCCCCCCTTATGTATTATACGTGGAGATCAAATTCCCCCTTAATGTCCTCTTCTCAAGAGAGAATACATTCAGTTCCTCTAATCTTTCCTCATAGCTGAGCTCCTCCATTCCTTTTCTCAGTTTGGTTGCCCTTCTTTGTACTTTCTCCAGTTCCCCAATGTTCTGTTTGTGAATTGGTGCCCAAAACTGAACTGCATATTCCAGATGAGGTCTTACTAATGATTTGTACCGGGGGAAATGATATCTCTCTCTCTGGAGTCTATACCTCTCCTAATACAAGAGAGGATTTTGCTCGCTTTACAAACCGCAGCTTGGCATTGCCTGCCATTATTAAGCTTGTGATCTACCAGAACTCCCAGATCCTTCTCCACCATTGACCCCCCCAGATCCTTCACCATTGATTCCCCCAGTTGTATCCCCCTAGTATGTATGATACATGCATATTCTTAGCCCCCAAGTGCAGAACCTTACATTTATCAACATTAAACCTCATTTGCCACATAGTTGCCCAATTACAGGGCCCTCCTATCCCTCTTGTATTGATTGGTATTGTTACTGTATTGTCTCCTGTTATATTGTAAAGCGCTGAGCAAACTGTTGGCGCCATATAAATCCTGTATAATAATAATAATAATTACACAGAGCATTGAGGTCGGCTTGTAAGTTGGAGACCTCCTGTAAGGACGTTATTCCACGGCACAGCTTGGTGTCATCTGCAAAGACTGAAATGGGATTTGTAATCTCAGACCCGATATCGTTTATAAATATATTAAAAAGTAAGGGTCCCAACACTGAACCTTGGGGTACCCCAGTAATAACACTGAACCTTGGGGTACACCACTGACACCCCTAGACCATTCAGAGTGTGAATCATTAACCACTACTCTCTGAATACAATCTTTTAGCCAGTTTTCTGTCCATTTACATACAGATTTTTCCAAGCCTGTAGACTTTACCTTACACATTAGCCGTTTATGGGGAACTGTGTCAAACACTTTCGCAAAATTCAAGTATACCACGTCCACCGCCACCCCTCTGTCCAAGTATACCACGTCCACCGCCACCCCTCTGTCCAAGTATACCACGTCCACAGCCACCCCTCTGTCCAAGTATACCACGTCCACCGCCACCCCTCTGTCCAAGTATACCACGTCCACAGCCACCCCTCTGTCCAAGTATACCACGTCCACAGCCACCCCTCTGTCCAAGTATACCACGTCCTCCGCCACCCCTCTGTCCAAGTATACCACGTCCACAGCCACCCCTCTGTCCAGGTATACCATGTCCACCGCCACCCCTCTGTCCAAGGTTTTGCTCACCTCATAAAAAGAAATCAGATTTGTTTGACAACTCCTGTCTTTCATGAATCCATGCTGTCTGTTGCTTAAAATATTTTTTTTCCAGCAAGAACTCATCTATGTTGTCTTTTATTAAGCTCTCCAGTATCTTCCCAACTATAGAAGTTAAACTAACAGATGTATAATTACTTGGTAAAGATTTTGACCCCTTTTTAAATATTGGCACCACATTGGCCTTATGCCAATCCAGTGGTACTATGCCAGTCATTAAAGAGTCCCTAAAAATTAGAAACAATGGCTTTGAAAGGACAGAGCTCAATTCTTTAAGGCTCCGTGGGTGTATGTCATCTGGTCCAGGTGCTTTATTCACCTTTATTCTGTCTAAATATTTTTGGATCATATCAATTGTGAGCCAATGTGGATCATCTGGGGCTGTGTCAATACCACGCCCATTATGGACAAGAGGTCCCCCATGCTTTTTTGTATATACAGAGCTGAAGAAGGAATTAAATAAATGTGCCTTCTCTTTGTCCCCAGTCACCCACTCTAGATTATTGTGTAAAGGGCCTACATGCTCGGACCTGACCTTTTTGCTATTAATATATTTGAAGAATTTTTTTGGGTTGGTCGTGCTATCTTTTGCAATCTGTCGTTCATTTTCAATTTTTGCGGCCTTTATTTTGTTTTTGTATATTCTGTTATATTCTCTGTAATGTTTAAACGATGATAGTGTTCCTTCATTTTAATATTTAATAAAAGCTCTTTTCTTATGATCTATAGCCTTTTTAACTTTGGCCGTAAGCCACATAGGTTTGATTTTTAGCCTTTTAAGCTTGTTGCCCATGGGAATATATTTTGTAGTGTGTTCACATACAGTCTTTTTGAAGAACTCCCATTTCTGTGTTGTGTTCATCAATGCCAATATTCCCTCCCAGTCTAAATCTTGGAGAGCAGCTCTCAGCCTTGGAAAATTAGCTCTCTTGAAATTGAGCATTTTTATTTTCCTGTATGTGCTTGCTGTTTACAGCTTACAATAAATGAAATCATGTTATGGTCACTGCTACCCAGATGTTCTTAATATATGGACATTCCTAATAAGAGCTGCATGGTTTGAGATTACCAGGTCCAGCAGAGCATCATTCCTAGTTGGGGCCTCTATGAACTGTACCATAAAATTGTCCTGTAGTAGGTTTAAAAATGTTTGCTCTTTAACTGTTCCTGCAGTACCATTACTCCAGTCAATTTCCGGGTAGTTAAAATCCCCCATTATTGTCATTATCCCAGCCCTTGCAGGCCTTTCGATCTGTGCAAGGAGCTGAGTCTCCACCTCCTCATTAACACTGGGAGGCCTATAACAAACTCCAGTGATTACCTTTGTAGTACGCCCCCCATGTGCAGTTCCACCCATATTACTTCAACCTCATCACACTCTCCATCAACTAGTTCCTCTTTCACACTTGCTCTGAGATCACTTCTCACATAGAGACAGACACCACCACCTTTCCTATTTACCCTGTCTCTCCGAAAGAGAACATAGCCAGGAATATTAATGACCCAGTCATGTGAAGAATGAAGCCAACATTCATCAATACCAATTAAATCATAGTTCTCTTCATGCACCAAAGCTTCTAACTCACCTATTTTGCTTGGTAGACTTCTGGCATTGGTGAACACTTTAATTGATTGACACCTTTTTCACGCGTATTTTGCATATTTTTTATTTTCATACAAAATGGTACCAATTCCACTGGTTGTTCTGTTCTTATCATCTGCCATAACCTACCCCCCATCTTTCCCCATTCCACCCACCAATAAGTACTGACCCCTGTCTGATCCGTCTACCCCGTTATAATCTAATTCTCCCTCCCCCCTCCATCCTAGTTTAAATACTCCTCCAGGCTTCCCATAAACCTCTCCCCCAGAACAGCAGACCCCCTTCCATTTAAGGGGGAGACCATCTCTAGCATATAGGTTGCACCCCAATGAAAAGTCATCCCGGTGCTCTAGAAACCCAAATCCTTCCCTCTCACACCAGGTCTTCAGCCATGCATTGAGTTCTCTAATCTCTCAGTCTTTCCTGAGTTGCGCATGGCACAGGTAATATTTCAGAGATTATCACCTTGGAGGTCCTTCCCTTCAACTTACAGCCTAGTTCTTTAAATTGATTCTTAAGGAGCCTCCACCTTCCATGTATTCATTGGTTCCAACATGGACCAAGACATGCATGAAGGTAAAAAAACCTTGAGCCTTTAGAACCACTCTAAGTACACCCATGTGAACAAGGCCTAAGAATCTAAGATCACAGAAAAGCTCAATCTGCACAATTGTGGCATAATAAACTAGTTTTATTTTTTTTCAAATATGTCTATTTCATTGTTCCTTCTTGTTACTGTGGTTTGAGCACCATTGTGAGGAATGTATAAAGCCTGAAGAAGGGATCTGAGGCATATCTGAAAGATTACGTCATTGATAATTGATGAAGAGAGAACTTTTTTTTTCCATTTTTGGATAGGGTAAAGGAGGGTTACAATCTGTCAGTTTTTTTAATTTGTGTCCTATCAGGGAGATTTACCTTCATTTCCTGTTCCATAGTCAAAATAGGAAGTGAACTAATGTCCCCACAGGAAGATTTCCCGTCTATTCCTATTCTGGGATTTTCTTTTGCTTTTGATGATAATTGTCACCAGGATAGAAAGAGGATGAATCTCACTAACAGGGGCACAGACGGCAGTGACACAGACGGCACCTAAACTGCAGACTTTCTGCATTAATCAAAGGCTAACACTGTACCGTACTCCATTACTGATACAATCAACAAGTATTTTTTGCACTTCTTAGAAGGATATAACAAAACACTTCTAATGATGTATCTGAAAAGACAAAAGGGAGCAAACAAAAGAAAATTATCGTTGGAGCTCATTTATACACGCATCACCCTCTGAAGTGTAATCCGCATTGGAGTACTTTTCAGAGAGATAATTTAACAGTTGGCTGAGAGGTGATATGTTGTCTCCTCATTGTGTATTTTAAATCTGTAAAGCCTGAACCACACCGCAGCCGTGTGCATTGCATGAAGTTGATGAGGGGAAGCTGCGGTGCACCTCATTCACTTGAATAGGTTGCATCAGCTGCGGTGCTGCTTGTTGAACGTGACAGAGGGTTAATGTTTGCATTGTGACTGTAGCATGGCTACAACCCCGACTGACTGCCTTTGCAGCTTAAGGGGGTGGTAAAACTGCAAGTTTAACCAGTTGACCTCTGACCAGGCCATTTCTGCTATTTAGCACTGCGCTGTTTTAACTGGCAATTGCTCAGTCATGCAACACTGTGTGATAGTAATGATATCTATTTCATTTGCGTGCAGAGAGCTTTGTTTTGGTGGTATTTGATAGGCACTGAGTTTTTTATACTTATATAAATGAAAAAGATCAAACCTAAAAAACCCAATATTTTCTACTTTCTGTTATAGTACATATCCAATAAAATCAAATTTCTTCATAAATTATAAAAAAAAAGTGTATATTAATTGGTTTGTGTGACGGTTGTAGCGTCTACAAACTATGGTACATATTGTGGGTGTAGAAAATAATCACCCCTGAAAGCCTGAAATGAAGACACACTTTTTGTTTTATCCAACATCCGGAAGAAAGATATAACAGCAACATGTCAGAATATTTTTTGCAAAAAATTCAAAAACAGAATCACTGAGTTGGAAAAAGGATCCTCCCTATCTTCCTAAAAATGACCTTCTCAATGGCACACAAAGCCATTTGACTTTCAACTGTGATTAGTTGTGGTCATTTTGATTAGCTCAGCATAAAAAGAGCTTTCCTGGAGCATTTCAGTCCATGGTAGTGTAACTGTAGAAAAATATCAATTATAGGTGGCAAGGCACTATCTAAAGATCTCTGGGATAAAGTTGTGGACAGGCACATGTCAGAAGATGGATACAAAAAAAATGTCAAATGATTTATCAATGCCTAGAAGCACAGTGAAGTCTATTAAGAAGTGGAAGGTATTTGGTACAATACAGACCCTCCCTGGTTCAGTCGTCGCTCCAAACTGGATGAAAGAGCCAGGAGGTAACTGGTCAGAGATGCTACCAAGAGGCATCCAGCAACTCTGAAGAAGTTGTAGGAATTGATGACAAAGAGTGGTCATTGTGTGCATGTGAGAACAATATCACAAATTCTCCACAAATGTGGCTTGTACGGGAGGGTGCAAGAAAAAAGCCGCTCTTCAAGAAAGGCCACATGCAGTCACCACTGAGCTTTGTCAAAACACACCTTGAAGATTCTGAGGACACGTGGAAAAAGGTGTTCTGGTCAGATGGGACTAAAATGGAATGATTTGGCCTCAACACTAAACGACATGTCTGGCGCAGATCCAATCCAGCTCACCATCCAAATCCCACCAATCCTACAGTAAAGCATGGAGGGGGAACATCCAGTTATGGGGGGATTCTCTGCAGAAGGGACTGGAGCACTTGTCAGGACAGTAGGAAAAATGCCATCAAAATTCTGAGGAAAATCATCTGCCCTCTGCCAGAAAGTCTAACATAGCAATGACCCAAAGCACACAGCAAAAAAGACTCCACAGTGGTTGGGGGAGAAATGGGTGACTGTCCTTACATGACCTGGTCAGAGCCCAGACTTAACCACTTCAATACCGGCACTTTTACCCCCTTCCTGCCCAGGCCAATTTTCAGCTTTCAGCTCTCTGGCACTTTGAATGACAATTGCGCAGTCATGCAACACTGCACCCAAACTAAATTTTTAGCATGTTGTTCACACACCTAGAGCTTTCATTTGGTGGTACTTAACCGTTTCAATACCGTGCAATTTTACACCTTCCTGCCCAGGCCATTTTTCAGGTTTCAGCGCTCTCACACTTTGAATGACAATTGCGCGGTCATACAACATTGTACCCACACTAAAATTTTATCATTTTCTTCACACAACTAGAGCTTTCTTTTGGTGGTATTTAATCACCGCTGGGGTTTTTATTTTTTGCTAAATTAACAAAAAAAGACCAAAAATTTTGAAAAAAAAACACATTTTTCTTTGTTTCTGTTATAAAAGTTTACAAATAAATAATTGTTCTTCATAAATTTAGGCCGAGATGTATTCTGCTACATGTGTTTGGTTAAAATAACCCAGATTAGGATGTATTTTTTAGTTTGTAGGAAAGTTATAGAGTTCACCAACTATGGTATAGATCTGAATATTGATCAATCCTGAAGTACTGACGGCCAATCTAATTTCTTGAGGTCCAAGAATGTCAGAATAGTACAGATATCCCCCAACTGACCCCTTTTTGCAGAGTAGACAGTCCGACGTACTTCATAAGAGGAATGGCGAGTTTTTTGAAGTTGTATTTTTTTGTCATAATTTTTCGAAAAATGAAAAAAATAAAAAAAATTATTTTCACTATTTTTTTTTTACATACTGTCACCAGTGCAGTACAGCGTCATCATATAACTGGCATGGCGGTGAACAGGGACACTGACTGGTGACAGTATGAAAAAAAAAAAATATATATATATTTTTTTTTTTTTTTATTATATTTAATTTTTTATTACATTTTTTTTAATTTTTTTTAAGATTTTTCATATTTTACTATGACCAAAGTAGTACAATGTTACCATAGTAACATTGTACTACTTTGGGGAAGTGATCAGTATTTTTTTTTTTTTTTACACAGTTTGCTTATAGCAAAGAATTACTTTGCTATAAGCAAGCATTTAGCTGAATGAAATCGATTCATTCAGCTTTTTTTTTTTTTTTTTTTTTTTTTTGTGCTTAGCTGTGATTTGGTCACAGCTAATCACATGACATGTGCATGTGATTAGCTGTGACCATTCACAGATAGGCACTAGTATACAATGGATGGCATCATGAATGAAGCCATCCATTGTATACAACTGTCATGTGACCTGCTGTGATTGGTCACAGCAGGTCACATGGTACCAGCAACGGGAGCCGGTACGCGGATCTGTCATCGGCCGTGTCCGAGGTGCACGGCCGGTGACAGATCGCACTGCTGCGCAGCTCTGCATTAGCGCAAACGGCGCATGTGCGGGAGCGTGCACCCGGAATGCAGGGACACATTTGAAGCCGCCAAACGGCCATTGGCCGGGCGGCTAATGGTTAATCACCACTGGGGGTTTTTTTGTTTTTTTTTTTGCTAAATAAAAAAAGACTGAAAAGTTAAAAAAAATATATATTTTTCTTTGTTTCTGTTATAAAATTTGCAAATAAATAAATGTTCTTCATAAATTTAGGCCGAGATGTATTCTGCTACATTTCTTTGGTGAAAATAACCCAAATCAGTGTTTATTATTGTTCTGGACATTAATACTGAAAATGTTATAGGGAACTCCTAACCTCCTATTGATTAGTGGTTCCAAATTAATAACTACTGCAGTGGGGAACAGACACAAAACGATACACTCGGCATCTTTCCAAATAACTGTTCTGTTTATTTGTATTTGAAGTATTTTATACACACGATTATGTAGGGATCACATTAATATTACAATTGTACTTTATGGTAACAAGGGGCGTTCCATAGGCAGGCTGATTTCTAATCAGGACTTGAAAGAATGCAAACATGAAATGAGAACATTATTAATGCCGTGTGCACAATGAGTGCAGTGTACAATACATAGGCAAAGCACACAAAATAAAATGCAGAATTTACAAATTTCCTTTACAATTATTTAGTCTGTAGGAAAGTCAAAGTTATCAATTCCACAAACTATGTTCTATATCTGAAAATCGATCAGTCCTGATGTACTGATGGCCGATCTAATTTCTTGGGGCCCAATAATGTGAACAGTACAGATGACCCCTTTTTTTGGAAGTAGACAGTTTGAGGTTTTTAGTAAGAGGCATGGCGAGTTTTTTTGAAGTTGTAATTTATTTTGTCATCATTTTTTGGAAAATAAAGAAATTAAAACTTTTTTTTTCACAAATGTGGGCGTTTTTTATATACTGTCACCAATGCAGTACAGCATCATCATATAACTGGTGTGGCGGTGATCAGGGACACTGGTGACAGTACGAAGAAATAAAAAAAAAATTGTGTGTCAGGCTTTTTTTATTAATGAGAGTATAAAAAATACAGTGAGCGCTCCAATAGTCAGCAGCTGAACATTCAAGGAAAACACATAAAAGTCCCAAAAATATATATATAAAGAAAATGCAGCGCTGTGTGATGTTACTATATTGCAGGCAGATATAAATAATAAATGAAACCAAAGCAAATGAATAAATCAATAAATAAATAAATCACAGTCCAGTAATGGTGCTCGCTGATTCCCAGTGCAAAAGTTAGAAATGCGCACTAACCAGAAACGTATTAATAATACGTATGTGTATATGATATCATGGAGATTCCCCTCTTTTCTGGTAATGGGCAGGAGCTGAAGATAGTAGAAATGAAGCGCCCTCGTGTGGCGAAATGGAGGTCCAGCAGGTCACAGAAATCCTTACAGAAGTGTGTGAAGTGGAAAATTCCTCCTCTCAAAGGCTGGTGCAGGGATCAATCTGGGTCTGCAGAAGCTGAAAAGGCTCATCGCAGAAGACACAGGAAAGAACCCATAGTGTAGTAGGTTGATGAAAATTATTTTATTCAAGAAAAACAGGAGTGTTCAGGAAAAACTCACAATGGTGCCAGGTTTAATCAAATGACTGACTCTTTAAGATTAAAGATGGCCACCGGGCCTCCACGTGGCACCGGCGGCGTAGTGTCAATGGCGTCCTGGGCTCCGGTGGCCATCTTTAATCTTAAAGGGTCAGTCATTTGATTAAACCTGGCACCATTGTGAGTTTTTCCTGAACACTCCTGTTTTTCTTGAATAAAATAATTTTCATCAACCTACTACACTATGGGTTCTTTTCTGTGTCTTCTGCGATGAGCCTTTTCAGCTTCTGCAGACCCAGATTGATCCCTGCACCAGCCTTTGAGAGGAGGAATTTTCCACTTCACACACTTCTGTAAGGATTTCTGTGACCTGCTGGACCTCCATTTCGCCACACGAGGGCGCTTCATCTCTACTATCTTCAGCTCCTGCCCATTAACAGAGCAGAAA
The DNA here is from genome assembly GCF_062004578.1 of Staurois parvus. Classification (NCBI taxonomy): domain Eukaryota; kingdom Metazoa; phylum Chordata; class Amphibia; order Anura; family Ranidae; genus Staurois; species Staurois parvus. The sequence continues at coordinate 325,609 of NW_028319016.1, forward strand.
AGAGGGGAATCTCCATGATATCATATACACATGCGTATTATTAATACGTTTCTGGTTAGTGCGCATTTCTAACTTTTGCACTGGGAATCAGCGAGCACCATTACTAGACTGTGATTTATTTATTTATTGATTTATTTATTCATTTGCTTTGGTTTCATTTATTATTTATATCTGCCTGCAATATAGTAACATCACACAGCGCTGCATTTTCTTTATATATAGGCTTTTTTTTATTACATTTTTTTTTTCATAATACACAATCACCAGAGTAGTATAATGCTACCATAGTAACATTGTACTACTTTGGAGAAGTGATCAGTATTCTTTTTTTTTTTTTTACTCATTATGATTGCTGATAGGAAAGAATTTATTTTGCTATAAACAAGCATTTAACTAAATGCTTGTTTATAGCAATTAAATTGATTAATTCAGTTTTTTTTTTTGTGATTGGCCACAGCTAATCACATGACAAAGATGGGCTATGATTGGCCCAATCTGTACATGTGACCAATCACAGCTAGTGACACAATTGTGGATGGCATGAATGGAAGTCATCCATTGTTTACAATTATCATGTGACCTGCTGTGATTGGTCACAGCAGGTCACATGGTACTGGCAATGGGCCGGTACACAGATCTGTCATTGGATGGGTCGAAGGTACAGAGCACAGTGCAGCGCGATCCCGGAAGAACGTCATGACGCCCACTTGATGAAAGTCCCGCTCGGACATCATTCTGCTATTGGCCAGATGGAAACAGGTTTAAGACGGCCTTGATCATGTCTCTCTGCAGAGCTGAGAACACGATCCATCACTTCCCCTAGTAAAAGCACCACTTAGTGTACACCAAGCACATAGCTAGGCACACACTTAACCCTTTGATCACCCTAGATGTTAACCCCTTCCCAGCCAGTGTCATTAGTACAGTGTTAGTGCATATTTTTAGCACTGATCACTGTATTAGTGTCACTGGTTCCCACAAAATGTCAGTTAGTGTAAAAATGTCCACCGCAATATCGCAGTCCCGCTATAAGCTGCTGATCACCGCCATTACAAGTATGAAAAAAAAATCCTTTATGTACCATAGTTTATAGATGCTATAACTTTTGCACAAACTAATCAATATATACTTGTTGGGATTTTTTTTTTACAAAAACTAGAACTAGGAGAACATGGATTACATTTGTCAGTAGATCACATACCTTGTTTTCTCTCTCTCAGTGCGTCCAGAGGTGAAGGTGTGGGGCCGTCGTCAGTCGGATGATGTGACCAGACTTCAGTGCCTGGTGTACGGGTTTCACCCCCGACCTGTGGATGTGAAGTGGATGAGGAATGGGGAGGACCATGTTCCTTCAGATGAAATGACTCCAATTCTCCCCCATCCTGATGGCACCTATCAGACCAGAGTCAGTGTGGAAGTCCCAACCAAGGAGGGAGACACATACTCCTGTCATGTGGACCACAGCAGCCTGGGGGATGAGACTCTCAGTGTGAAATGGGGTGAGTAAGTAGGACTTCTGCTATCTGTCCATACACCGCGGGGTTATTTACTAAAATCTGGTGCAGCTCTGTATAGAAACCAATCAGCTTCCAGGGTTTATTGTCAAAGCTTCATTGAACAAGCTGAAGTTAGAAGCTGATTGGCTCCCATGCACAGCTGCACCAGATTCTGAGTGCTCCGGTTTTAGTAAATCTCCCCCTGTGTGTTTATCACAAGTAATGCTAAAATGGAAACATCCTTTGTAATAAGCCGGCTGTGTTTATGTCACTAAATGAATGAGAACGAGTGCAACCGAGGAACAAAACAAAGTACTGAGATACATAAATAGCATTCAGACCTACACAGCAGTATCTGGGGTAGTATTTCCTGCACTGTGGCTGGTCGGGGATTTGTTGAGATTTGAAATCCATTTACAATGAAGGATCTGCCTTTGTATGGTTATCTGTAGAAAATTCCAGAATCTCCATGTCATTGGCATGTCATCATTTCATATTGTACCAATGATCACTGTCAGATATATAAGATATATTGTTCTTGATATATTAATCATTAGTAAAAGTATTTCTCCCATGTTCTGTTCTGTAACATTGCCAATGGAGGGATTTGTTCTTCTTTTGTACCTCGGTAACTCTGGATTTAAAGGGTTAGTTCATACATAACTGAGAATTTACAGATAAAGTGTTACTAAACCCACAACAGTAAAAATCAGTCTGTATATGTTGTAAATCATGCTTGTTATACTCACTGTGGAACTTAAGAGGGTAATCCTCTGCCTTGTGTAAAAAAGGCTGTTTGATCCTGTCTTCTCTGATCCTGCCCTTTTTTTGCTGTCCCCAATCCATCAGCTATAGATAGAGCAGCAGTGGCAAGTCTACACATGTTCTGTTTACTGTGTATTGATAGGTGTGTTTTTCATTTTTGTTTTTTCTTTTGGGAGGCTGCATGTGATCAGCACAGGGCCAATCAGCGCTGTCCAGACAGAGAATCAGGGGTTATGCAGCTTTGTAGGATAGTCAGAGGAGAATGAAAACTCCTCCTATAAGATTAGCCAGTGCTCGGCCAGACATTGATAGAAGTCACAAGACTGCTACATACTGCTGGTGAGAAAAAGTATTAAGTAGTTTATATTTGCTAAAATAATTGCATTTCCATGTTGTGTGTACTGTGGGAGATCAGATGTAGTGAATGCAGGGTCCAGGGAGACCGGATATAGTGAATGCAGGGTCCGGGGAGACCGGATATAGTGAATGCAGGGTCCAGGGAGAGCAGATATAGTGAATGCAGGGTCCGGGGAGACCGGATATAGTGAATGCAGGGTCCGGGGAGACCAGATATAGTGAATGCAGGGTCCGGGGAGACCAGATATAGTGAATGCAGGGTCTGGGGAGACCAGATATAGTGAATGCAGGGTTCGGGAAGACCAGATATAGTGAATGCAGGGTACTGGGATTTGTAACACTTTAAAGGAGGCCATAGAGGCTGCCATTGCTGACTGGTTGATAATTGCCTGTTTGTCACACTGACCCTTTTGGCTTCACAAACCTAGAACAGGTATACAAATGAAGAGTCCAAATTTTACTCTGACTTAGTTGATTTGCATATTTTGTTCCAGGTCAATAACATAGAAAATAATGAAACCAGAGGGTCAGCATGACAGCCAAGTAAATGTTGGACACACCGGCTGGTTGCTCTGGACTCCCGGTGGGATGGGAAATCCCGAGAGAGCAGTGGAAGGCAGCGGGAGGGGTGGGGGGGCTCCCTTCTTGCTTCTTGTGCAAGCAATTGAGCGGCTAATTAGCCCCTCCAATTGCTTTTACAAGAGAGCCGACCGCCAGCTCTAAAAATCTGTATCGGGGGGATGCCTGCAGCTGCAGGAATCACTCCGGTACAACCACCAGAAACTCCAGAAGTGGCTAAGCTGCTCATGGCCGTGGTCACACTCTTGCCCCCTCCATGGACAGTTAATAGTGAAAAGACCTCACATAGGCTGGAGCTTTGGGTGGAGAAGAGGACAACACTGGACTGGGGGTGAGGGTTAATTATATTGTTTGATTCTACCCCCTAGACCTACTCCCACTACAGGGGTAGATGTTGACTAACTCCTGTAGCTGGGCTTTATAGTAATGGTGCAGGACCTTTTTTTGTGCAATGAGGTCATCTTTCCTCATCTTGAATCCCGGTTTTGGTTTGGACGTGTTCACAGCTTGGAAGCACAATCCCACTGCTTGCCACCAATGTAACGGAACCGGACCCTGACTGCACTTGGGTATTTCCGTTAAACTCCCGCTTCCCTGTCCAAACACAGATCCACGGACACCACCGCTGACCATACAAGAATAGACAACACCAGTCTTGTATTAAACCAGGAAATATACTGCTTTATTTTAACACAGACACAAGATATATACATTCAAGGGAATAATTCTCCCCTCCCTGCATAAGGACACAGGGCGGGGCAAACCAAATCTAGTGACCAGAGACACATCAGCAGACACCCCCCACCAAGCCAATATACAAGTACATACATCCCATAATAGTTTGCTCCCAAGCAAGACACACAATAGAACAAAGGGATACAACCACATGGCATTAAACAATGAACAACCCCCCACCCCACCTATACATGTCTACACAATATCAGGACATTTCACCCTGCACCCCTAACAGGCACAGGGTGACTTACACATAAGAGGGATATGGGGAGCTGAGACAGGGGTTTCCCCACCCCTCCAAAGTGAGCGGTGTTCCATGGGCCCCCCACCCAAAGTGACTCCCTTCACAATACTGTATATAGAATCTCTTTAGCACACCTTCTCTTTGTAAATGATTTGGAAGAATTTGCACCCTTCCCGAGGTGTTCCTTCCACGATGATCACACTAATGCCTGCTGACTGCACTGTGTTATTTATGGTGGACTGGTGATTGTTATCCTTCATGTTCCCCCCCAACACCGCACACATGTTTATGAAGTGTCAGGTCTGTTCTACACATTCCACAAACCCAAATCTCTGTGGACCTGGCTGTGCTCAAATCCATCCTCCTGGCACTGACATCATCCATGTGTGAGTCTGTTTCTTCATTATAGACCATTATATCTCATTTAGTGAATTATAATGTGCACTTGTAATGATATGATGGAACAATGCAGGAACAATGTGCTTCTATGACCTGCAATCAGCTGATTCTGGGACTAAATACACAAGACTGTCAGTAGATCTCACATCATGTTACTTCTGTGTTTCCCCAGATCCCCCTAAGGACAATACTCCTATAATTATCGGGGCTGTTGTGGTCGTTGCTGTAGCGCTGATTATCGGGGCCGTTATTGGAGTCATCATATACAGGAAACGCTCCGTTTTAGGTGAGATTACTGCACATTACACACCAGAGCTCTATTCATCATATAGGAGAACCAGACATGAGTCCTACACACTGATCAGCAGGAAGCCCTTGTATACGGACAACGAAGAAAATGATGTGTCGGCACAGAGGGAAATTTAAAGTGGTTGTAAAGGCTCAAGGATCTTTTGCCTTCATGCATTCTACGCATGAAAGGAAAAAACCTGTGTGCAGCAGTGCCCCCAGCCCCCTCATTACTTACCTGAACCCCATTGAGATCCAGCGATGTGCTCAACAGCCTTGGCTGCCCCGGGTCTCTGCCTCCTCATTGGCTGAGGCAGCAAGCGGTAACCATTGGCTCCCACTGCTGTCAATCATAGCCAGTCAGCCAATGGGGGGGGGGCCAAGCCACAGCTCCATGTGTGAATGGACACACCGAGCAACGAATTGGGAACACAACTGCTCGGGTGCCCTCATAGCTAGCTGCTTGCTATGGGGGACACCCGACAGAAAGGAGGAACGCCGGTAGGGGACCCAAGAAAAGAAAGATCCAAGTTGCTCTGTGCAAAACCGCTACACACAGCAGGTAAGTATAACATGTTTGTTATTTTATTTAAAAAAAAAAGAACCTTTTAGTATCCCTTTTAAAGGCCTTCATATGGTTCTGTTATCAAACATTTCTAAAAGCAAGCTCTCTAATTACAGTCCCTAGTTCAGTATGTTAGAATTTAAAGTTGTAACAGAATTGGTAATTGGCCAGACGGTGGCTGTAAATTGCAGTTCACTAAAGCTGGCCATACATTATACAATTTTCTTGTTCAATTTCCTTTAGATCTACCTTCACCTACAGTATGTAGTGCAAGGGCCTGCCTGATTGCATACAAATTGAAAGTGTTTAGCTTTGACCTCATATGATATGGTTTTGGTAAATCTAAAGGAAAATTGTATAATGTATGGCCAGCCTAAACAGGTACAATGTTAGAATCTATAATACAAAACAGGTCCAGAATGGGGAAAGCATGAATACTCTGCAGAATAATACACAATAGATGATGAAAGCTGCACTAACATGGAGTCCTCCCAGCAATGTCTATGTGGCTCAGTCATGGTAACATGTGGCTGTATAGTATAGTCTCTATTAGAAGTCTGGCTGAGAATCATCACTTCAGTAAACAGTTCACAACAAGAACAGCTTCCTGCTATTATCCTCATAAACCGCGTCCCTCACAGTGAAGTCCAGGGTGGCTCCGGTAACACAGGCAAACGGCTGGAACAGATATTGTACAGATATTGGTCAGGATTATCTAAAGTTTAGGGCAATTTGTGAAGACCATTGATGTCATTTGTAACAGGAAATCTCACCGACCAGCATCAGTGAAAACCATCCGAAGGTCTCCACTTCATTAAAAACAAAGTACCAGCAAATACAGAATAGAGATGTATACTTTTTAATGTGATAATTAATTAGAGATATTTGCGTGACTTATTATATATGAAGAGTTTCAAAAACAATTTTCTGGTTCCTAATGTATCAAATTCTGGTTTACTTTAGGAAAGACGCCTGCTGATCGCAATATTTATGTTCCGGCTCCCAGTAAGTAACATTATTATGTGTTCTGTCCCCTCCGCAGTGTTATATTATGGGGGCTGAGCTGTAGAGTGATGCATATTGATCTGATATTGAGGCAACATTGTTTACAGAGATCGCACTGGGGACAGGAGTGAAAATGATCTAGGAACAGATTGCATGCTGCGGGTTCATTCTGTGATGATCTATTTTCCAGTTCATTAAAGTAAATGTGAACCCTCCCTTGTAAAACAACCCATTCAGTTTAACCACTTGCCTACCGGGCACATATACCCCCTTCTTTACCAGGCCAATTTTCATCTTTCAGCGCTGTCGCACTTTGATTGACAATTGCGCGGTCATGGAAGATTGTACCCATATGAAATTTTTATCATTTTTTTCTCACAAATAGAGCTTTCTTTTGGTGGTATTTACTCGCCGCTGGGTACTTTATTTTTTGCGCTATAAACAAAAATTGCAAAAAATTTGAAAAAAAAAAAAATTTCTTTCTATTATAAAATTTTTCAAACAGGTAATTTTTCTCCTTCACTGATGTGCGTTGATGAGGCAGCACTGATGAGAACTGATAGGCAGCACTGAAGGGCACTGATAGGCAGCACTGATAGGCGGCACTGATAGGCGACACTGATGATGGGTACTGATAGCACTGATAGGTGGCACTGACTGGCAGCACTGCTGGGCACTGATTGGCACAACCACTGGGCACTGACAGGTGGCACTGATTGGCAGCACTGCTGGGCACAGGTAGGTGGCACTTCTGGGCACAGGTGTGTGACACTGCTGGGTGCACTGCTGGGCACAGATGGGTGCACTGCTGGGCACAGGTGGGCGGAGCTAGTGAGCGCACTGCTGGGCACAGGTGGGCGGAACTTGTGGGTGGCACTGCTGGGCACCGATCGGTGCCGATCCCTGCTCTGACAACTGCCGTTTCTCGGCAGTACTTTCCTCACGATCTGACAGCATGAGGAAAGTGCAGCCGAGAACCGGCAATTGCATTTCCCGGTGATCAGCGTGTCATTGGACACGGCTGATCACGTGGTAAAAGGCCGCGGTGATTGGCCTTTTACCACATCACGTGATCAGCTGTGTCCGTAGGACACAGCGATCACGGAGATCGCCGGGGGCGCGCAGGAGAGCGCGTTCTGGGAGGACGTCATATGACGTCCACCCAGAACTGGCCAGCCGCAGTGTAGCCGTCATTCAGCTATCTGAGGTCGGCAAGTAGTTAAAATATAAATGAAAGTCAAAACATTTGTGTATAGATATAAAAACCATTATAAATACATTTTTTTTTGTTTTTTTTTCTTTATAAGGCCTCATGCACACAGGGCGTTTTTTTTTTACAGCCACGTTTAGGGGTGTCAGGCGATATTATTTTTTATTTTTCTTCAAAACAGCCCTCCATGTTATCCTATGTGTCCATGCACACATAGACTTTTAGAAGCTTTTAGCAGCAGGAAAAAAAAATATCTGGGTGGGCATAGTGGGGCACTTTTGATGTCCTACAAATCCTATCGGAGCCTCTTTCCAAAGTGAGTCTCTGCTTGGTACCCCCCATGTAGGAACACACCGAGATCTCCATCCACCAGAGGTTTCCTATACGTCCCAATTCACTGGGACCTGCAGTGTGGATAGAAGTGAGATCCATTTATTCTTCATTGTCTTTCATTCATCCTTCTCTATTGGTGCTCTGTGAATGATATTTTGTACATACACGTAGATGGACTGATCACCTCGGGGGGTAAAGGGAGTAGGAGAGTTACTGCGAGCCTTCCTTTGCTTCTCTGTAGGTTTGGCATCCTTAAAGATACTATGAGTAAAGCTGACCATTGTCGGTTCAAATCTTGGCCGGTCCCTGCTAAACCAGCCAAGATTTGAACCATGTATGAGCGGGCTGAATGTAACCGAGTTGATTGATCGATCAACCTGAGTACAATCCGGCTGTCAAGCGACTTTGCAGGAAAGAAAATCTCTCCGTCCATGGCCGGGTTAAGTGACAGTTGTAAAGGGTAGAGTGATGGGTGAGATAGACATTGTGGGGGAAGAAAGGGAATGTTTCATTCAGCATGAAGTAGTGAAAATGTGATTTTGCTCGTCCCATCACCTGTTATGATATATATTTCCTAATTGCCAATTCATACATACATGGTGTGATAGAGGTCAATGACTTACCTGCTTTCTTCAGAATTTTCTCTGTTTGGTCAGGCTACATGCACACGGGTGCTTTGGCCCATCAGCATCAGATCTGTGTTTTTGGACTCCCGGGAGGCATAGGTGCAGCATCCTGCTCTGCTGCCAGCAGCCGGTCAGATCTATGGCAGGTAAAATGACATGGCGGGTGGACGTATGCCCCGATCACAGGATTCCTGTGGGAATTGGTACTGATGGGTCAAACTATCTGTGTGCAAGAGGCTGTCTGAGGGCAGGCATTCATATTTCTGTAGGCTGAAACTAACCATAGTTACCAACACATTCTATCTGCAGACAATGAAGAGAATGCTCCTAACTCCTCCAACAACTGAATGTGAGTCCCTGAATGTCATTACCCAGCTGTCTGCTTTGTATTACTATTATAAGTCTGTCTCCTGTCTAGTTATGTACAGTAGTACGCATGTTTGTATTCTATGTCACTGATTATCACATTGCTGTGACATCTTTCTTTATCCTCATGAATTGAACATTATCTGTTTATTTAATTACCACCCTATATTATTTCATATGTTCCCTTATCACCACCTTGAACAGATTTTCTCCCTGCTCTTCTCAGTAGACATCTCATTGAAACTCACATCTATTGCCAACCTGAGTGATATTTTGAGGAGAAAAAACTCCATCTGATATTCTTTATGAAAGTGTGGGCACAATTCACTAAAGTTCATCGGATGAGTTAAGTCAGTCACATGACCACATATCACATGTGATACTGAAAATGTCAATTCACTATTGCTAGTATGCGGTATGTACTGCAAAAACACTCGGTAAATACGGCATAAAAAGATCTTTACAGTCAATTCAGAAAAGGAAAAAATAATTAAATGCATGCGGTAATTTAAGTAGTGGTCCAGGCATGCGGTATGTACTGATATCGGTCAGTACTGTCATGGGTTGTTAAGGACTCCATTGCCACCCATTCCTTAACAATCTAAGAGTCATCAGCTGTCAGCGGGGTTCCCCACTGACAGCTGAATGTAAAAAATAAAAAAAATAAATTGCCGGCCATTAATTGCCCCCCTCCATCCATCCATACCAAGCCCTTCAGGTCTGGAATGGGTTTTAAGGGGAACCCCCATGCCAAAGTTAACCCCACCTCCCCAAATCCATACCAGACCCTTATCCAGGCATGCAGGTCAGGAGGGGGGGGGGGGCAAGCGACCCCCCCCCCTCCTGCCCCCCCCCCCCCTCCTCCTCCTCAACAATACCAGACCACATACCCTCAACATGGGAGGGTGCTTCAGGGCCCCCAGATCCAGTCCCCCCCCCCCATGTGAATGAGTATGCAGTACATGGTACCACTACCTACCCATTCACAAAAAAAAAACTAGTGTGAAAAAAGACAGGTAACAGTCTTTGACAAGTCCTTTGTTAGAAGAAGAAAAATAAAAGAATGTCCCCCAAAATAGATCCAACGTCAATCACGATGCCCACTGCCACCGCTACCTGAAAAAATAAATTAAAGAAAGGCTTTGCTGTCGACGCTGGCTCCCGCCATCCGACTGCTCCGCTGGCTTGACAGTTCTTAAAAATGTAAGGGGCGGATGATGTCACAAGGGGGCGAGGTCACATACATGATGTCGCTGGGCAGCCCTACCCCTTACATATTTAAAGCGGAGCTCCACCCAGAAGACGAAGTTCCACTTTAAGCACTGCTCCCCATTAAAGATTGGCACCTTTGGGGAGCAGGTACCCGAATTTGACAGGTACCGCTCCCACTTCCGGTCTGATCGCCTAGGCGATCCCTTCCTGTAGTCTTTTGGGACACGTGACAGGTCCCAGAAAACTACAGGACCATTCAGGAAGCGCAGCGCTTCTCGCGCATGCGCAGTAGGTACCCGGCTGTGAAGCCGCAAGCTATCACAGCCGGGTGCCCGCACTGAAGATGCCGGCCTCCTGGAATACAGGACGGCCTATGAAACAGGCTGCGGGGGGAGATACCTAGGAACAGGTAAGTGGCTGTTTTTTAAAAGTCAGCAGCTACAGTTTTTTTGACAGAATGAGTGGAACTCGGCTTTAAGAACTGTCAAGCCAACGGAGCAGTTAGACAGCGGGAGCCAACGTCGAGAGGAGAGCCTTTTTTCTTCCTTTTTTCTGTTTTCAGGTGGTGGGCATTGTGATTGACATTGGATCTACTTCGGGGGACATTCTTTTATTTTACTTAGACTGTCTCCTGTCATTTTTCACACTAGTTTTTTTTTTTGTGAATGGGTAGTGGTACCATGTACAGCATACTCATTCACATGGGGGGGGGGGGGGGGTTCGGTTTCTGGGGGCCCTCTTGCTAAAGGGGGCTTTCAGATTCCGACAAGCCCCCTGTCCTCAGACCACCACAACAACCGGCCAGGATTGTGGGAAGAGGCCCATGTTGAGGGCATGTGGTATGGTTCAGGAGGGGGGGCGCTCGCTCGTCCCGCCTCCCCCCCCCCTTCCTTTTTTTGACTTGCCAGGCTGCATGCTTGGATAAGAGTCTGGTATGGACTTTGGGCCCCCATTTCTTTTTTAAATTCTGTCATGAGGGTTCCCCTCAAAATCCATACCAGACCCGAAGGGCTTGGTATGAAAGGAGGGGGACCCCACACCATTTTATAAATTATTTTTTGAATTGCTGGCAATTCTTTTACATTCAGCTGTCAGTGGGAAACCCCTCTGACAGCTGAAACATTAACGCATAGTTTTCACAACTAAAATACCGCATGACTTGATAAAATCCTACTGCATACTCGGATGTGGTAAGGTACCGCTTAGTGAATTGTGTCCTGTGTTCAGTAAATTTTCATGTCTGTGGTAAGATTTGTGTTGTGTAGCATTACCTTTAGTGAACTAAACAAAATACTATCAAAATAAGCAAAAACGCATAAAATATAGCTCTAGTGTTACACCTTTTTTGATTTCATGTGAAGGAGGAAAATATTGTATCAATGGCTGCCAAAGTGTCACTCCACCCAAATCTGATTGGTGGGCTGGAGCTCACAGCTTCACCTCCCTTCCCATAGAGTCTGAGAGCTGCATGAACACTCTCTGTGCAGAAATATAAATAGGATCCTACAGCAAGGTTTCCCAAAAAAGGTTCCTCCAGAGGTGGTTAGGGGTTCCTTGATCAATGAGCCTCTCAGATTCCCACTGACACCATTGATCTTTATAGCTATCTATAAGGGGCTAAGTCCTCCCAATGACCACAAATGTAAGGATCGTTCTTCCCACTGACCATCACAAGAATGTATCACGAGTTGTAGATATAGAATTTTTAGCAGGGGATCCCTGAGATCGGAGAGTCGGGTTCCTCTGTGTTGAAAAGATTGAGAAAGTCTGTCCTACAGGGAGAATGAGACCTTTCTATTAGATACACCAGGTGTGAGGACCCGTCCACCTACTGTATGCCACCAGATCAGGAATTAGTAGTTTGACATCTTCCCATATCTAATACTGAAACATCCATTTGGGGGGATCTCATACATTAATAGAAGATGTCAGATAATATAATGGAATCATCAGATCTAGATGAGTTTCATAGTCACAACGTTCATTTTATAACCTCAGCATTGTAATAACAATACAACCAACTGTTATTCTTCACAATCCAATATAAGTGTACTTCAAACATCTCCTTTCTTGTTATGAGTGATGCCTGTCTGCTGGCCCTCAATTTCCACAACTTCCTGGATTCCCAGCATGCTTTGCAGCTTCTCCTCTGCTGTTTGCTTTCCATTTCTAAGGACTACATATCCCATGGTATCTTGCTGCTTGCAAGCAGTGATTCTTGTACTGACTCCACCTCCTGAGAAGCCTCCTCCCAGCCCCCAGTTCCGAAGGCAGGCTCTGTGAAATGTGTGACACAGCAGTGCCTATAAACAGGGCAGAGTGAATATGTGTGACAATAGAACTTATTTTAGGATCTGAGAATAGAAGTTTGTTTTCTTCATATTAGACACAAACCCTGGAGCCCCTCACCATGTGTAGGCGAAAACCCAACGTGACACATACTGTATCCACCGTCTACAAGCCTGCCACCCAGGGACTTACTGTACAATATACAGTATATTGCAGCGCTGGAAATATGTGAAATGTTAACCACTTGCCCTCCAGAGGATTTACCCCCCTTCTTGACCAGGCCATTTTTTTGCGATACGGCACTGCATTATTTTAACTGACAATTACACAGTCATGCAACACTGTACCCAAATTAAATTTAGGTCCTTTTTTTCCCCACAAGTAGAGCTTTCTTTGGTGATATTTGATCGCCTGTGTGTTCTTTTATTTTTTGTGCTATAAAAAAAAGTGACAATTTTGAGAAAGAAACAACATTTTTTACTTTTTTCTATTAAACATGTCCAGTAAAAAAAATTGTAAAAAATCAAATTGTCATAAATTTAGACCAAAATGTATTCTGCGACATGTCTGTGCTAAAAAAAATCCCAATGCATGTAAATTAATTGGTTTACGTGAAAGTTATAGCGCCTACAAATGATGGTATATAAACTGTAATTTATTTTTACTAGCAATGGCGGTTATCAGCGACTTATAGTGGGACTGGGGCGGGCATTCTGACACTGGGGGGGAGCTGACTTGGTGACACCAATACAGTGATCAGTGCTAATAAAAGCACTGACACTGTACTAATGGCACTGGGCAGGAAGGGGTTAACGTGGGGTGATCAAAGGGTTAACTGTGTGCTGTTTTACTATGGCGTGTGTGTTTCACTGTAAGCACACTGCTTTGCATGGCTGGGCTATGCATAGCCATGCAAAGCAGTATGCAGGAGCTGACAGAAACAGTTCTCCCACCCCCACCCCCCATCAGAGATGCTAGACAAACACCGACTCATCCCCTACCCAGAACTGTAAAATCACGTCTGTATATATACGTGATTTTGCACGCCCATTCCGCCCTGTAGCTGTACTTCTGCTATAGGGAGGGTGGGAAGCAGTTAAAGGTATATAAAATTATTTAACATAAATATTACAATAACTAATACTATCAGCTCACATATTCTCCTCTACATTGGTGACATTGGGCCCCATCAAGAGAAAGGTGACAAAGTGTCAGATCAGAGGTCCTAGTTAGTACAAAGACTTCTATCATTTATATTATAACATTTACATTGGAGTACAACCAAAAATAAAAATCTTTGTCTTTACAGGATGACAATTGTCTGAAGATCATCAACAAGGAGACGGAAGATATTGAGCCGTTCTGCTTTCAATCTGCCGGCTTGTTTTAGCATTTTATTCTCTACTTTCAGGTGGACCCGTCTTCTATTGAATAATGAGCACTTTGTTCAGGATGTTTGGATCATTTTTAGATATAAATTTATTTTTAGCATTCTGTTTAAGGACCTCCCCTTCCTGTATTAATTTTGGATGGATGAATTTTTATTGGTGTCTATTACCTGATTGAACGATTTTATCATACTTCCTGTTCTGTCTGACACTCCTCAAAAGAAAGGAATTGGAGGGAAATTTCCCTGACAGGGTCCACACAGCAATAACAATTTTATAGTCCCAACTCTTCCCTACTTTGTCTATAATAAACAAAAAAAAAAGTGTTTATTAAAAGTATTTCTGTTAAACTGATTTTGCCATATGTGAAATCAGATCTGTGTATTGCAGAGTAGATGGGAAGAATGAACAAATCCTATTTTATTATTAAGTTGAATACTAGGTTTGCTTTTTCTTGCACAGTTACATCGGCCTGGCTTAGATCAATGTATGTATGTATATCACATACCTCACCGCTCCCTGTATAACACTGGAAATTGCTGTAGTAGCTGCTGTTGCTGCTACTACAGTGATATCAGCAGTCTTCTGGCCCCAGTGCTGAGTGTCTCCCTTCTGTGTACTAACCTCAGGGGGTCATTCGCTCAGCACAGGCTGTGAAATCTGTATTCTAGCTGCCCAAATCGAGTTCTGCTCTCATTCCTTCCCACAACAAGCAAGGTCCTCCCCTCAGTTACTAGTCCTAGCAGGTTGGTGTCTGACATCTGGTGTCAGCTGAGGTATATTAGAGCATGCTTGTGTTTGTTCAGCTATCACTCCTGTCTGGACTGGAGAACTTGAGGTTCTTGCAGCAATCTTCCAGCCTATTGGTTGATTTTCAGAGATGTGTGATGGGCTGTGATACCTTGCATGTCGGCCGACCTCCCTCATTGCTGCACTTTTGGAACCCAGGTCTGTGACACTAACAATTGAGCAAAATCTATGCAGATGAACTGTGAGCGCTGAACTTCAGAAACATCCGTTAAATGCCTGTTCTAACTATAAGATGTGCAACTGACCAAAGGCCCAGAGGGTATAAAACACACAACATTGGCAAGGTAAAAAGTCATCAATGTAGCTGTGACAAACAACATGGGGAGGATGGGTGGGAAATGTCGGAGGACTGCAGAGGAGCTCAGAATATAACAGATCCCACCCCTTTCAGTAGAAAAGAGACCCTTCATTTAATATGTTTTAGATTTCTGCTCATAATGACAGGTTCCCTTTAAGGGTTCAGCTGATACAGTATGGTGTTGGTTTTGTTAAAGATCTCTGATTTCTATTATACAAGCATTTTGCTATCAATAATTTCTTTTGCAATGGGGTTGTGTTTGTCCTTTACTGTGTTCACATTTATACTCAGTTTATTTTTTAAGAAATGTTTTATGTCATAAAGAAGCATTTACATTACAAAGCAAAACTTTAGTGGAATAAACATTGCAGACAGGGAGAGTTCAGGCAATGCCTGCTGGGAAATAAAAGGATCATGGCCAATATTCTGTACGGTCAGGTCTGGTACTCGGGTGGGGTTCACCACCCAATGAGAGTGCAGGAGTGGAGTGTGTACAGTCAGGGCTGGAGAGATGGAAATGATCATGCTCAGTATGTGACTGTATGGGGGGATTTGCTGGGGGTGCAGATTGTAAAATACAAGGTGGACAGTTAAAGTGGTTGTAAACCTCAGACATGAAATATGTACAAAGCACATCCCTCTATAGTGTGTACTTGTCTCAATTAAGAGCACTAAGTGTCATTTCTGTCTGCTGCCTCCTTCCTGTGCTGTCATCATGACAAGTTTTCCTGACGGCAAGAGAAAAATGGTGATGGGGAGGGAGCTCCATCAGATTGATAGCCTCAGCTCTGAAACCTATATGCTGTGTGGAGTGGGGGGGTTTGTTCCCTCCAATCAACTCTCAGAGCTCTCCTCACTGAGCTCTGCTGTGTGTAATTTCTGTTCTCTGTCCCCTTTTTCTGAACTCTCAGACAAGCTTTATAAATTCAGCACTGTGAATACATGTAGAGAAGACTGCAGATAAACAGGTACAACTTATGTAGGAGGATTTGTTTCATCTCTGTGTATCACCTGAGGCCAGTCACTTCACTAGGTATATGTAAGGGTTTGCAACCACTTTCAATGTGTACTGATCCTGCAATCCATCCAGCAGCAGGCTTGGTGAGGGCATGTCACTTTAATGATCTACTACATGTTTGAACACTTTGATTGCCAAAAGGATCCCTATAAAGAGAATCTGACTTTGCCGCTCAGAACAAAGTAACGGTCTATTTAAAGGCCACCCAACGTACCTCATCATTTCCCCGACTCCATTGTTTTGCAGTCTTTACCTCTGTGTAGGCTCCATGTCAGATGGGATTGGCTCTTTTATAGGGTGATGGTGTCACCCTCCTCTCTCACTTGTCAGTGTTCTGGCTGGTCGCTCATCCCCAAGCACTGCATTCTGGGAAGAAGTCACATCCTGTCCCACACCCCGGTATTTTTGGGGGACTTCAACAGAGTGGGGTATCACTGCAAAGGGAAGTGTAAATGAGTTGTGGGAGTGAGCTTTAAAGAGACCCTGTCACTTCGCCCTGAACTCTGAAAGTAGCAGTCTCTATTATATCTGATAGCAGGGTGTTTGAGACCCCAAATATAAAAATGTGTCAGCATTATATGTGTTGTGATTGGATGAAGACGTACATCCCCCCAGCCTAACATCCTTCTGCCCTGAATATATTAAACCCATCATATTGTTCAGCGGGGTTTTCTCTTCTTCTATGATGACACCCGTTAGACAACAGCAATCCGGAGCCTAAACCATGAACATGTTGTGAGGATTTATTGGGTTTGAAATAAAAATAATTTGTGAAGCTGCGAATCATTTCGCTGTCATGTCTACCCAAACCTTCTGTCCTGAAGCAGATGTTCCTTCTAAGGAGCAGACATAGATATAGGAGGGTATGATGTATACATTACAGACCGGCCTTATTAGGGCTTGACCGGACATGTGGCAGCGCTTGCTGCTCCTCTGAAAAGCAGTGACAGGCGGCTGGGATGGGATATGTCACCTCCTCTCTGCCTGTTTTAACCCTGAAAATGGCTAACCACTTCACTGCAACTGCATGCATTGCACACAACTGCAGGGCAGGTGCAGCACAGCCCCATTCACTTCAATGGGTCACCATTGACATTGCGGCTGTGGCATGTGTGCAGCCCTGAGGGGTGCATGTCTTGGGTGGTCAGGAACGGTGAATTTGCTGCCCTTTCCACATCATATAAAGAAGAGTTATCACTATCTTTTACAGTACGGAGTTCCTGATAGGACGGAGTCCATGTAGTACTGTGTCCCATCATCCTTGGTGCCCCGGAACACTAGCTGTGATGTTAGACAGGGTGCCCCTCCCCCCTTAGTGCATGGCTGCCACACAACACAGCGAGCAAGGAGATGACTGCTTTGATAGCAAGCACCTGCCTCCAACTAACAGCACATGTCCAAGGCAAGCACAGGCAGGAGGAATGCAGAAGAAGGTGATGTGTGTCGCCTCCCTTCCCTCGGCATTGTTATTGCTGGTGCTTGCCTCAGACAAGTGCTGGGAGCTGGAGACAGTCGTAGGGAAAGCAGCCGTCTCCTTGCTAGTGGTGTTGTTGGGCGGCTGTGTGCCAAGAGGGGGCATCCTTTCCATCATCACTGCTCGTGTTACAGGACACCTAAGGAGATGGGAAAATGCTGCATTTACTTTGTCTCATAAGGAACTCGTTAGTATAAAAAAGTGATCATTCTTCTTTAAGTTACATTTTGCTCAACATAAGAAGCTGCTTGGATGGCTGTGAAATGTAAACATTACAGAACAAGTCCAGTTACATGTGACTAAGGCCCGGTTCACACTAGAATGCGGTGCAGGAAATCCGCCATCCATGTGGGTTCCCCACACCGCATTCTAACTGCACTGCCCTTGTGATCTGCAGGGGGGTTAGTGCAATGTTAATGACACCACAAACACAGGTCACAAATGCAGTGCGTATCCTGCGCCAGATTGCAGGGTACAACATGACCATGTGATCTGGTTGCAGTGCATTTCCAGACTTGGTGCAGAACTTGGGTGCCATTTGAGTGGATTCAAAATGAATTGGTCAGCTTGCACTGCACTGAATCACGTGAATTGTACAGAATGCAGTGTGCATCCGTGTGATCCATAGTGGGAACCTAGGCTAACCCCCGCTAGATATACCATGACCTGGATACATTTCACCCTTCACAGATATATTGCCAAATCTGCATGAACAAGTTACAAGTACAGATTTCTATAAAATAATTTGACCGTCTTTATTTGTAAACATCGTTACTTTCCTGCAAAAAAAAACTGTTTTGTGAATCTGGCAGTTATCTATGCAGAATTTTGCAATGTAATCAAGATAAATTGTATTTTAATACATTGATATGTTTAGATGATTGTAAATTTCCTTCTTACATATTTGCATTGTCAATAAATCTTTTCTAAACAAGTTTCTATATGTTTCTTATTTGTGGGATGGGGTCCCTGGTGGCACAAATAACTACACTGGGTTTGTTCAGTAAGGCACCACATAGAGAAAGGATGCCATGCAGTAATCTCTATTGACCAATCACATTCCAGTATAGTCAGTCTGTGCTGAGAAGGGTCCTATAGTGGGGCAGTGGAAGGGCCGATGTGTGAAATCTGTGAACTTGTCTGCCGTGGTATTAGGGACGTTGAGCCTCTAGTGAGCGTGATATAATGTATGGTGTGTTGAGTGTAGTAGAGTCCGGCTGCCAGAACTAAAGGGGTTCTCTTTCCAGTACGAGTGATTGGCCCATAATGAGTCGGTCCCTGGGGGAGCACCATGGGTGTCCCCACAGTATAGAAATGTGGGATATGACACCCTGTGTAAAATGAAAGCACGGCCATGCATAGACACAGGGATGTGTATCAGTAGCTCTACTGCTCTTCACTTGTTCTCAGAAAAAAAGACTTTCTACCATAAAGTATATGAATTTACCATCAAGTCAAGAATATTAAAGCACAACTTCTTTAACCGCTTTCCTGCCGCCATATAACAGATATACTGATACAGGGTGGCAGGAGTGCGCAAAATCACGTATATATGCGTGATTTTGAATTTCCAGGTAATCACTGGGTCCCGGCCGGTGATTACTCACCAGCACCCGGTGATCGAGGAGCATTACTGACGGGAGAGAACTGTATGTAAACCATATAGTTCTCTCCCCTGTCAGCTCCTGCACACTGGTTTGCATGGCTCTATATAGCATAGCCATACAAAGCAGTGTGCTTACACAGTGGAAAGCACTAACACAGCACACAGTTAACCCTTTGATCACCCCATATGTTAACCTCTTCATGCCCAGTGCCATTAGTACAGTGTCAGTGCTTTTTATTAGCACTGATCACTGTATTGGTGTCACTGAGGATGTCAGTGACACCAAGTCAGTTCCCCCCAGTGTCAGAATGCCCACCGCAGTCCTACTATAAGTTGCTATAACTTTCACATAAAGCAATTAATTTACACTTATTGTTAGCAGACATGTCACAGAATACATTTTGTCCTAAATTTGATGAAATTTGATTTTTTTTATTTTTTACTGGACATGTTTAGTAGCAAAAAGTCAAAAATATTATTTTCTCAAAATTGTTGGTCTTTTTTTTTAAAACGAAAAAAATAAAAAAAACTAACAGGCGATCAAATACCACCGAATGAGAACTCTATCTGTGGGGAAAAAAGGACGTACATTTCATTTGGGTGCAGTGTTGCATGACCGCGCAATTGTCAGTTAAAGCAACACTACGCGTTATTGCAAAAATAGCCTGGTCAGGAAGGGGGGTAAATCCTCTGGAGGACAAGTTGTTAAAGGGAAACCTGTATTTGGAGGAATCTAGAGGCTACCAAACCTTGTTCAGTGAATGCCGTTTGCATTGTTTTCATGGGGATCCGGTAGCTTTTGGTGTTTTCATTGAGTCGTGGATCCAGAATAATTGCAGAATTGAGAAGTGAAATTTAGGGGATCTATACAGAAAACAATTTCTGTGCAAATGTTTCAGCATTCAACAGCCGCCACAAATAATCCCTGAAATGTGGCTAATATGTTTATTGTCTGTGATTGGCAGCTCCCTAGATCAGGGTTAGATTTGGGGGTCAAGGTTGGGGTCAAAGGTCAGGGTCAGTGTATTTTAAGTAGGATTAAAAAAAAAAGCAAAATGTGCGCTAATGTTTCTGGGCCGTACTACGGGTACAAACAACAAATAACACACATATGTGATATCACTGCCATCATCAGGAGCTGGAACATTTATTTTGGGCTCTTTGTTGGTTGGTGAAAAAATAGCATTTGTTACTAGTTTGTGCCAGATTTCTTTTTAACCACTTCCAGTCCGGACACTTCCACCCCCTTCCTCCACGGGCCAATTTTCAGCTTTCAGCGCTGTCGCACTTTGAATAACAATTGCGCGGTCATGCAACACTGTACCCATATGAATTTTTTAGCCTTTTTTTTAGACAGATAAAACTTTATTTTGGTGGTATTTATTCACCACTGGGATTTTATTTTTATTTTTTTTCCTATATAAATGAAAAAGTCCAAAAATTTTGAAAAAAGTGTTTTTTTTATAACATTTTGCAAATAAATAATCTTTCTTCATAAATCTTGGCCAAAATTTATTCAGTTATGTTTTTAGTGAAAAAAAATAACCCAAATTAGTTTATAACCAAAAATTATAATTTTTTAAACATTTTTTTACATTTATTTTTTTTATATTTATGTTTTTTTTTCTAACATACTGTCACCCTAGCAGTACAGTGTCACCATGGTGACACTGCCTTGTGAAATATCGCCGCTAGGTTATCATCTCTCAGCTCAGATAAAAGAAAATATTTGGAAAGGGGATTTTTTTTGTTATTTTGTCTTTACTCCCATTTTACACATAAATTGGAAAACAAATCGGATGAAAAAACTGATGATGACAGACGGAGACCAATGGTGAGATCATTTAACAATTGGTTACAGGCTTTCACTATTTATTCTAGTGTTTTGGGCGAAAAACACCCAGAATACTGCAGCGGTTTATTCCAACATTTGGAACATGTTGGAAGCATAGAAAAGCTTTGGTGGATTAGGTTGGTATCACTATGACGAGTCTTTTAGACAAAAATGATCTATTTACCCTTCTTTATAATGGGGAATGAAAGATGTAGGATTGTGGCTTAATCTGATTCTTCCACAAAAGCTGCATATGTAACACTACAATCTACACCCGCCATCTCTCCTTATAAAGAGGTTACTGCTCTGCTTTTAACGAAACCCAGTGTAAGTGGGGAAATTCTTGTAAATACAAACATGAACGCTCCTTTTGTTCAGGACAACACTCTGTACTTAAATGTCGCATTTCAAAACCAAAGAGATAACTTTCCAAAAAGCTTACACACCAGTGAAATCAACAAACATGCTTAATTGGCTGGAAATATATCTGTCACGGTATAGGGGCCCGGCCAATTATTAATTCCTGCTTAATGATCCAGAGTGTCACGATATGGGTTCTCTGCCAGCCCAGTTATTAATTCCCAGTTATTAATTCCTTGTTCCTTTAGTATTCTACTCCTGTGTGCCAAAGGCCCCTAGCTGTAATTAACGCGCCCCCTCCACAAAAGGTCCCAAATTCAATTAGTGTATTCTCCCCATTATCCGGTTTACAGCAACTAATTCAATTATTGTGTTTCCTTCCCTATCCTTCTTGCCCATCCTGATTTGTATCCAAATGTATATTCTTCCCCACTGTTATCCCGTTTACAGCTGCAAATCTAATTACTGTGTTTCCTTGACCATCCTGTCCGACCTGCTTTTCTGCCAAACTGTAATATCCTCCCCACTGCCCTACTGTTTACAGCTACAAATTCAATTACTGTATTTCCTTTCCTATCCATTCCCTCCATTGTCATCCAAAATGTACCTAAACTCAATTAAGGCCTTCCCTCCATTGTCATCCTGTAATGACCCCCTTCCATCTCTCGTCCTGCCCCAGGGTTTAAGATGTCATTTCTCCCGATGTTCCATTCTGCTGTGCAGCCACTGAGGGATCCAGCTGCGGCTGGACTCTAGTTGCCCAGACTCTGCCTGAGTTCTATTGGAGTAAGGGGGACCCCAGAAGCCACATCAGCTCTGCCTGAGACCACCACACCAGCTTTGTCTGAGACGCTGCCAGCTCTATCTGGGACTATCACATCAGCCCTGCGTGAGTGTATGCTTCTCCTGTGTTATCTGACTTGGTTATGAACTGCCTCTTACCTCCCTGTTGGATTACAAAGTGCTGTAGAGACTTTAACTTTG
The DNA here is from genome assembly GCF_062004578.1 of Staurois parvus. Lineage (NCBI taxonomy): Eukaryota > Metazoa > Chordata > Amphibia > Anura > Ranidae > Staurois > Staurois parvus. The sequence continues at coordinate 347,850 of NW_028319016.1, forward strand.
CCCACCCGGGCTGGATTACAAAGTTCACCTGTGTTGTCTGACCTGTTTATGAACTGCCTCTTACCTCCCTGTTGGATTACAAACTGCTGTAGAGACTTTAACTTTGCCCACCGGGGCTGAATTACAAAGTATTTTGGGCTCTCTCTCTGCACTACTCCCCATTCAGTGACTGTTGTCTGTTTTAATAAAGCTTTAAGTGTTTGCCATCTGCCTTGTGTGTTCTGTCCCGCTTACCCTCCATCACAATATCCAAACAAGGAGATAGTCAAGTTTTTAACTGAAGGCTTTACAAACGGTTTCCAGTTCCTGTATTTTCTGGATCAGGTTGTATTTTAGTTAACAATTTGAAGTCCGTTTCACAATTTCCACATATAGTTAGGGAAAAATTAAACAAAGAACTATTAGAAGGCCGTATGGCAGGACCATTTAAAAATCCACCTTTTTCATGATCACTTTGTCTCCACCTGTTGCCGTGCCCGTAACCCGACCTTCTTCCTTTTCTTTCCTCTCTTCCTTCAATATCTTTACATCTGGTGTCTCCCTTCCCTCCCCCTTTTCCTTCCCCCCCCCCCTTTTTTTTCTCCTCTCTCCTTTTCTCTTTCCTCTCTGTCTGGGTGTATTTTCTTGGTTTTCTGGAATTATCTCATTACTGTTGAATATCGCCTGTCTGAGGATGCCCCCCTTGTATCTATGTTTGGATTCATCTTCCTTCATCCCCATGGATCATACTGATACCTATGTTGTTGTTGTTTTTTTGCCCATTCCATTGTCGATGTTCTTATTATTTTCTTGCTATATATTGTTTAACTTGATACAAAATCTAATATAGACAAATTTGCCTTTAAAAATCCACCTTTTAAAAATTTTAGAATATCACCACTTGGTGTTATACCAAAAAAAAGAGCCAAATTCATTCCGTCTGATATATAATTTATCCTTTCCAAAGGATCATCTCTAAATGATGAAATTGATCCACAGTTGTCATCTGTTTCTTACTGTACTTTCGAGGAAGCAATATATAAGATAAGAAAATTTGGGAAAGCAGCATTACTTGCAATAGCTGATATTAAGGCGGCTTTCCGCCTGTTGCCAATAGCCCCTTCTTCTTTTAATTATTTGGGAATATATTTTGAAGGAGAATATTATTATGACAAGTGTCTTCCTATGGGATGCTCTATTTCGTGTGCTTAATTTGAAAAATTTGCTACTTTTCTTCAATGGATTGTTTCTTTTGAAGCAGGATTTGAAGGCATATTGCAATACTTGGATGATTTCCTTTTTATAGGTCTAGCAGAATCATCTCTTTGTTCTTTCATGTTACAATTATTTAATATGGTCACGCAGTGTGACGGGAGTGACTTTGGGTGGGGGGCCCATGGAACACAGCTCACTTTAGAGAGGTGGGGAGACCCCTGTCTCAGCTCCCCATATTATGTGTAAGTCACCCTGTGCCTGTTAGGGGTGCAGTGTGAAATGTCCTGATATTGTGCAGACATGTATAGGTGGGGGTTGTTCATTGTTTAATGCCATGTGGTTGTATCCCATTGTTCTATTGTGTGTCTCGCTTGGGAGCAAACTATTATGGGATGTATGTGTTTGTGTATTGGCTTGGTGGGGGGTGTTTCTGGCAGCCCTTCCCCCTGATGGGACTGTCTGCTGATGTGTTTCTTGTTATTGGGTTTGTATTGCCCCTCCCTGTGTATATATCTTGTATCTGTGTTAAAATAAAGGAGTCTATTTCCTGATTTATTTCAAGACTGGCCTTGTCTAGACTTGTATAGTCAGCGGAGGTGTTCGTGGATCTGTGTTCGGACAGGGAAGCGGGAGTCTAACGGAAATACCCTAGTGCAGTCGGGGTCCGGTTCCATTACATGCAGCACTTGTGCGTACCTTTGGCCACAGAAAAAACAATTTTTCCATCTAAAAAAATTTAATTTTTGGGAATAGTTATCGATACGGAACTTTTACAATTTCAATTGCCTTTGTCCAAAATAGAAAACGGAAAAAGTATTGTTAAAAGAGCTTCAGTCTTTAATGGGACTATTAGCATTTGCAACAAGAATGATGCCAGTTGGCAGGATATTTTCTCGACGCCTTTCATTAGCTATGTCAGGTCTTAAATCACCATTTTCTCATGTCAGATTAACTGCTGACTTAAAAGAGGACCTGCTAGTATGGCTAAAATTTTTTGACATTTACAATGATAAGTCATTTTTTCAGGATGAATTTATAATTTCATCATATTTGGAATTGTTCACAGATGCGCTAGGGTCATGTGGATTTGCTGCCGTTTGGAAAACGCATTGGTGCTGTGGTAAAATGGCCTGCTAAATGGATTTACACGAAAGTGATTAAAAACATAGTATTATTAGAATTATTCCCTTTAGTAGTGGCATTAGAAATTTGGGGAGAGCACTTTGCTAATAAGAGGATTTTAATACACTTAGATAATAAATGAGTCATTTACTCAGTTAATTGCTTATCATCCAAATCAATTTTTGTTATAAAATTACTGAGGCACTTACTATTTTTATGTTTACGTTGGAATATTTGGCTGAAAGCTAGACATATACCAGGGAAGGAGAATCAAACTGCGGATGCTTTATCTCGATTTCAGATATCAAGATTTCGGCAATTGCTGCCCAGTGCGGACAAGGAAGGTTTCGTGTGTCCAGAACATCTATGGGACTTAATTTAGAAGTCTTGACAGAATCTATAAAAAATTCAGTAGCACATGAGTACATGGGTTGATTATTCAGCCGCATGGGATAAATGGATAAAATTCTCCAAAGATTTTGGATTGCAGTTCGATTCTCCTTCTGAGGCAGCAATTTTGAGCTTTCTAGGTCCCTAATGCACTTGAATTTTTCCTATAGCCATACAGTAAAAATATTGGCAGGAGTGTCATTTTTCTTTAAACTCCGAAATTTAGCCCCGTGCAATTCATTCTTTTCAGTACAGCAGGCCCTTAAAGGTTACAAGAAGTCACATCATTTCCCAGATACTAGAAGGCCAATTACAATTGATTTGTTAAAAAATATTTGTAAAGCCACTTCATTCATTTGTTTTTCCAAATTTGAAAGTGTATTATTTAATACGTCATTTATATTAGCATTCTTTGGAGCCATGCGAATTTCAGAATTATTACCTCACAATAAAAAGTCATCTGCTGGTTTAATGTATCATAATGTAGCTCTTTTGGAGTCGGGGATACATTTATTTATTCCCCATTCAAAAACAGACCAGTTTAAAAAAGGTACATGGATATCACTTTACTCATGTGGGGATGCTGAAATTTGCCCCTTAGTTGTCATAAAAAATATTTATCTATTAGTACGACCTGTAATGGTCTTTTTCTCATTCATGAGGATTGTTCCCATCTTACGAGATATCAATTTGATTTAGTTTTTAAAGCCTGCATAAATAAGTTAGGGCTTCAACAATTTAGATTCACGTCACATTCATTTAGAATAGGAGCAGCAACTGAAGCCGCAAAATTGGGTTTGGACAAAACTATTATAAAAATACTGGGTAGATGGGAGGCTCAACGTTTTAAGATTTATGTTAGACCTAATCTTTCTGTTTAATTTTAGGTGATAGAAGATATATATGGATCCCGGGACACTGTTGTTTATTGGGCTTATAAAAGAGCTGTGCAGCGATGTTACACTGCTAATTTGTCCTTGGATCCGAAAAAATTCCAAGTTTTATGGAAAGGAATACAAGGTCTTCGTTGGTCTAATATTTTCTTTCCTCTTTCCAGGTTATTTGAAGTGTGGCCTGCTCCAGATATTTTAATCGTTGATCTTGGAGGAAATGATGTTGGTAATATAAATACTCTGTTTGAGGATACCCCACAGATGCTCAATAGGGTTTAGGTCTGGAGACATGCTTGACCAGTCCATCACCTTTACCCTCAGCTTCTTTAGTGCTGATGTCAGCAGAGGAATGGAAGTACATACATTCATGCATGATCTTAGGAGCCCTGAACACCACCAGTGCACCTGAACGAGTTGCGAGACACACCACCCCTAGCGATCCGGTTAGAGACTTTGCAGGGAGACAACGAACCTCTATGACAAATGGTCTTTTAACTTTTTTTTGCGAGTTGCTCTGTTGTTTTTAATAAACCGTGCTTTAACTACTTACTACACTCAGATAGCGCTGCTGTGTTTTCCCGCTCTTAATTTTTACTGTCCCCTCTATCAAAACTCAGTCCAAGGCTGCTTAGATGGATGACACAAGCATAGATCTATACTCAGACAGGAAAAGTTAACAAACCCCCCCCAAAAAAACCCCAACAACCCCCCAAAAAAATAATTTATAACAAACGATGGACCACTCGGTCTTTTTCTGCTGTCACTTTTCTATGTTTTCTAAGCTGGATGTTTCTTCCTTTAAACTGGAGTCCACCTTCCAAGGTCTACCAAGTAAACAATGCAATTGCCTCATTGGCAGATAAAGGTGCACTCTTTGGACAGAGGCTAGAGAATGGGTAGGGTTAGCCCTAAAATCAGGGAATGTTGAGCCCTTAAGACCAGTTTCATAGAGGCACACAGAAAAGGGGTTTCAGGCTCTTGTCCTTAAAAGGACGCTCGTTAGGAAATGAAAAAACTGGGAGCATGAGCCAGAGGCAGGCTGTGGTTGGTTGGGGGGTGTATGGTGGCTGAACAAATTACCCAATACAAGCATACTGTGTGTCTGCACAGTGTCCTGTACCTCTGAATGGCCAGCCAAAGGATGAAAACTGACCATCAGCTTCTGTGCTTTGTATGCCCAGTTTAGAACAACGAAGAAATGTGACTGAAAGAATCAACCATGAACTTCAGATGGAAAAAGTACATAAAAATGATAAAGACTATGATTTATAAAATACACATATGTGAACAAACATAGCAAAAAAAATTATTTAGGGTGACATATACTTTAAAATGTTTTTTTTTTTTCATTTTGAAGAACATAAGAAAGGGTAATGACCTGTGTATGATTGAGATTTTCCTTTACTTCCTGTCACAAAGCCCCAACAGGAAATGAGAGAAAATCTCTCCAATCTCTTCCCATTGGTATGTTTTTATTCAGCCCACTGTATGGAGTCTTCAGGAATAGGTGTGTCTTTTTTTACAATGTCCAGCCACATTGTGAGCAGTAACACAGATATTTAGGCCTCATTCACACCTAAGCATTTTGTAGCTCAAAGCTCCAGACTTAGCATCCAAAATCTCATATATTTCATATGTGCCTGTTCACACATGGGAATAAATTAAAGCTTGTAGGTCGAATAAGTACATGGTCTTCTTCTGGGCTACTTTAAATTTAAAGCACTTTTGACCGCAGTAAACGTAAATGGAAACTGCTAAAAAAATTTGAAAACATGCGCAAAAAAATAGCTTAACCACTTGCCCTCCTGAGGATTTACCCCCCTTCCTGGCCAGGCCTTTTTTTTGCGTTACAACACTACATTACTTTAACTTACAATTACGCGGTCATGCAACTCTGCACCAAAATGAAATTTATGCCTTTTTTCCCACGAATAGAGCTTTCTTTCGGTGATATTTGATCACCTGTACATTTTTTATTTTTTTGCGCTATAAAGAAAAAAGACTGCCAATTTTGAGAAAAAATAATTTTTTTTTACTTTTTGCTATTAAACATGGCCAAAAAAAAAATCAAATTTCCTTATAAATTTAGGCCACATGTCAAAAAAAAAAAAAAATCCCAATGCATGTAAATTAATTGGTTTACGTGAAAGTTATAGCGTTTACAAATGGCGGTATATATACAGGGATTTTTTTTTTTATATTTTATTGATTTTCAATGTATCACATTACACCATTAAAATTCCAAAATATTCAACATTACAAAATTCCCTTATACCTCTTTATTCTAAAGAAAAACCCCACCCCCATTCCCCCATTCTAATTTAATTCTCCTCTTTTCTCTTCCCTCTCCAGGCTCCCTTCTCTTTTTTCCTTTCTTAACTCCTTTCTATTTTTCTTTATATTGCTCTTTGAACTTATCCCATTCCTCCCACTTTTCTCTGAATCTCTCCATTCTATCTTCTTCCTGATGTTAGAGTTCCTCCATCTTATGTACATAGTCAACCCTACTTATCCAGTCTTTTCTTTTTTTTGGTATATCCCACTCTTGACAAAATGTAGGTATCAACCCCTTTGCTGCATTTTCTCAGATGAAATACCAATGAGTCCTTATATTTTTCTATTGAAGTCTCAGTTTTATGGAATAGGCATGTGCCTGGATCTTTCGGGACCTCAACCCCCGTTACCTCCTGAATTAAATAATTTATTTCTTCCCAATACTCCTGAATTTTAGGGCACTCCCACCATATATGTGCCATTGTGCCTTTTCTCCCACATCCTCTCCAACATAAAGGTGATTTATCTATTTGTTGTTTATGTGCCACACTTGGTGTAATGTACCACCTTGCCAAACACTTGTAATTCATTTCCACCACCCTCATATCTACTGCTCTTTGTACTAATCTAAATATTTTCTGTTGCTTGTCAAATGTTATTCCCAGTTCCATTTCCTATTTCTCCATGTACAAAGGCGGGGCAAACCCCATCATTTCGGTAAGAAAGTTATAAATCCGAGAAGTACCATGTTTCCATGTTTTATTTGTATTAAAAAGTTGTTCTAGTAAATTTAAATCCATCATTGGTCTTAAGGACTTAGGGAGCAAGCTAACCAAATGTTTTAACTGGAGATATCTCCAGTCGTTTAATGAGGAAAACAATTCCTCCTTTTTTTTAACTCCTGAAAGGTGCAAATTTTCCCCCCATCTATTACAGTCATGGCCGAAATTGTTGGCACCCTTGATATTTTTCCTGAAAATCAAGTATTTCACACAAAAAAGGTATTGCATTAACACATGTTTTGCTATACACATGTTTATTCCCTTTGTATGTATTGGAACAAATATAAAACAGAGGCAGAAAAGCAAATATGACATAATGTCACACAAAACCCCAAAAATGGGCTGGACAAAAGTATTGGCACCCTTAACTTAATATTTGGTTGCACACCCTTTGGAAAACATAACTGAAATCAGTCGCTTCCTATAACCATCAATAAGCTTCTGACACCTCTCACCCGGAATTTTGGACCACTCTTCCTTTGCAAACAGCTCCAGGTCTCTCTTATTGGAAGGACACCTTTTCCCAACAGCAATTTTAAGATCTCTCCACAGGTGTTCAATGGGATTTAGATCTGGGCTCATTGCTGGCCACTTCAGAACTCTCCAGCGCTTCTTTGCCATCCATTTCTGAGTGCTTTTTGACGTATGTTTGGGGTCATTGTCCTGCTGGAAGACCCAGGATCTTGGACGCAAACCCAGCTTTCTGACACTGGGCCCTACAGTGCGACCCAAAATCCTTTGGTAATCCTCAGATTTCATGATGCCTTGCACACAGTCAAGGCACCCAGTGCCAGAGGCAGCAAAACAACCCCAAAACATCATTGAACCTCCACCATATTTTACCGTAGGTACTGTGTTTTGTTCTTTGTAGGCCTCATTCCGTTTTCGGTAAACAGTAGAATGATGTGCTTTACCGAAAAGCTCTATCTTGGTCTCATCTGTCCACAAGACGTTTTCCCAGAAGGCTTTTGGCTTACTCAAGTACATTTTGGCAAACTGTAGTCTTGCTTTTTTATGTCTCTGTGTCAGCAGTGGGGTCCTCCTGGGTCTCCTGCCATAGCGTTTCATTTCATTTAAATGTCGACGGATAGTTCGCGCTGACACTGATGCTCCCTGAGCCTGCAGGACAGCTTGAATGTCTTTGGAACATGTTTGGGGCTGCTTATCCACCATCCGGACTATTCTGCGTTGCAATCTTTCATCAATTTTCCTCATCCGTCCACGACCAGGGAGATTAGCTACAGTGCCATGGGTTGCAAACTTCTTGATAATGTTGCGCACTGTGGACAAAGGCAAATCTAGTTCTCTGGAGATGGACTTGTAACCTTGAGATTGTTGATATTTTGCCACAATTTTGGTTCTCAGGTCCTCAGACAGTTCTCGTCTCCTCTTTCTGTTGTCCATGCTTAGTGTGGCACAGACAGACACACAATGCAAAGGTTAAGTGAACGTCTCTCCTTTTTATCTGCTTTCAGGTGTGATTTCTATATTGCCCACACCTGTTACTTGCCCCAGGTGAGTTTACAGGAGCATCACATGCTTGTAACATTCTTATTTATCCGCAGTTGTGAAAGGGTGCCAATACTTTTGTCCAGCCCATTTTTGGAGGTTTGTGTGACATTATGTCGAATTTGCTTTCTTTCCTCCCTTTTTTTGTTTTGTCCCAATACACACAAAGGGAATAAACATGTGTATAGCAAAACATGTGTTAATGCAATACGTTTCGTGAGAAATACATGATTTCCTGGAGAAATATCAAGGGTGCCAACAATTTCGGCCATGACTGTATATCCTTTAACTGTGCATTCCCTTTTCTTATTTATTTACCTGAGATATCTTCCCTCCCTGGAGGGAGGAAATCTGTGTCTACCAACGGCATAAACAGAAAAGTAAGCCCCCACCCCATTTGTTTATGAATCATATCCCATACCCTAATTGCAATTCATGTATAAGTGCTTGTACTTTCTCCTAATATACGATATTGATATGGAATTCATACTGTCTTATCCAATTGTGTCTCATTTAATGTGTTTTCTATATTCACCCAACTTTTTTTTGCCTTTTTCAGTGCATTATATGTCCAATAAAAAATATGTGAAAGTAACACTGCATGATAGTAAACACAGGGGTTTACCTCCCTTATTCTTGTTCCTACATACTTCATAGCTTATTTTTTTTTTGCCAAATATATCTCAATATAATTTTAATTATTTTAAAATAGGCCCCCGAAAGTTGCATAGGCAACATATGGAATTTATATAGGATTTTTGGGACGATTATCATTTTTATCAAATTTTTTGTCCTATCCAAGAAGATGGTCCTACCAATAATCTTTTCAGTTCCTCCTTTATCTCATTTATTAGTGGGATGTGATTTATATTGTATAAGTTCTTTAAAGACGAGGTCAGTTTAACCCCTAGGTATTTTAATTCTGTTTCCCTCCATGAGAAGGGAAATTCATTTTGCTAAATTTTTTTTTCCGTTATCGGGACGTTAATATTCAATATCTCTGATTTTACCGGGTTAATTTTTAGGTTTGACATCTCTCCATAGTATTTCATTATTCATTATTTTCAATAAGTTAGGTAAAATCATTTGCATATGCTGCCACTTTGTGTTCTATCTCACCTATCCGGACCCCTTTTATATTTATACTGTTTCTTGTTGTTGCTAAGAGGAGTTCTAAGGATAGCACAAATAACAAGTGAGAGTGGACACCCTTATCTTGTCCCGTTATATATCATAAAAAACTCTGATAACGAACCATTGACCTTTCCTGCAGCTGAAGGTTGGCTCTAAAGCTTCCCTATCCACTCTCTCATCTTGCGCCCAATTCCCAGGATCTCCAACATGTCTAGCATAAAGCCCCAATCTACCCTATCAAAAGCCTTCTCTGCATCAACTGACAAGATCAGTACAGGGGATTTTCCTCTCTTACTTTTCTGTATAAGGAGTAATGACCTTAACCCATTATCTATTCCCTCCCTCCCAGGGACAAATACCACTTGGTCCAAATGAATCCACTCTGGCATTAGATCTTTCAATCTAGTTGCTAGAACCTTTGTGAATAATTTAGTATCTGTATTGAACAGTGAGATAGGCCAATAACTAGCACATTGGGTCCCATCTTTCCCCTCTTTTATTTTGAGCTTAATATATGCTTGCAATGACTCCTCCCTCATCTCTGTCCCTTCTCCTAATGCATTCATGTATACCCTCAATTTGGGGACTAATTGTCCTTGAAATATTTTGTAATATCTCACGGTGTATCCATCAGGAACTTTGCGAATAATTTAGTATCTGTATTGAACAATGAGATAGGCCGATAACGAACACATTGGTTTCCATCTTTCCCCTCTTTTATTATGAGTGTAATATATGCTTGCAATGACTCTTCCCTCATCTCTGTCCCTTCTCCTAATGCATTCATGTATACCCTCAATTTGGGGACTAATTGTCAGATGTTTTAATAGTTCTTCTCCTAAAATTGGTAAATTCGCTTCTCTTAAATACCTTTGCCTCTGTCTTGTTTTCTCCTCTTCCCCCCCTTTTAACTGTCTCCGGTTTATGCCATATAATTTACTATAATACATTTTGAATATCTTAGTGATATCAGCGGTCAAATACGCCAGATCTCCATTGTCATCCTTAATTTTCTCGATATACTTCCTAGATTTCTTCTTTGTAGTCTCATTAAGTATTTACCCAGTTTATTCCCCCACTGATATCTCTCTATTGCCATCATATTAAAAGTTTATTTGCACTTCTTCCTCCATTAAATTGCCTAATTCCTCTCTCTTTTTTATTATTTGCTGCTATATGTCAACTGCTATTCTTTTTTTCTGATATTATTCCAGCTTGTGTAATTCCCTTAATAGCGTATTCATTTTCTTTTGCCGTTCCTTTTTTTTTTTTTTTTACCCCAATCGCTATCAGAATTCCCCTGATATATGCCTTATGGGCTTCCCAGACCGTGGCCACTGAAATTCCTTCGGCCTCATTTTTTTCAAAGTACTGCTCTATTTCTTTTTTTATTCTCTCTTGTGTGTCCTGATCCTGGAGTGTCTCATTTAACTTCCACGTATTTATTTTATCCTGCTCCCTACCCCATAATAATTTTGTTGTAACTGGTGCATGATCCGATATTGTTGTGACTTCTATATTGACTTTAACCAATGACTCCAGTAGTCTATGTTCCATCAAAATATAAACTATTCTTGAATATGTCACATAGGGTAAAACGTATAGTCTCTATCTCTGGGATGTTTAATCCTCCAGATATTTATTAGTTGACACTAATATAGCATTCTTCGTATTGCTTTCCGACTTCTACTTCCCTCTCTCTGCACATGCGACGTGTCAATCTGAGGATCCATGCAAAAGTTAAAATCTCCTGCCACAATCAATTTACCCGTTTTATAATCTAGAAGTCTTCCCAGTATATTCTTGAGGTAGGCCTCGGGTTTCTGTTGGGGCAGTAAATATTTGCCAATGTACACTCAATTTCTCCTTCAGAAACAAAAACCACCCCTCGGGATCCTTCAGCCTCTCCTCCAATTTAAATCTTAAATTCTTAACTATACCAATTGCCACTCCTTTAGCCCGCTTAGTACGTGAATCAGCATAATACCAGGTTGAGTAATATCTAGAATATAATTTTACATTTGTTTCCTGTTATAAATGTGTTTCTTGTACAAATGCTATTCCAATAGATCTTTGTTGTAATTCTCTGATGATCTTATGCCTTTTTCCCGGTATATTCAGTCCCTTAACATTATAAGTCATAAAACTGACCTCCTCTATCTCTCTTGTATTTCTCGGGCTTTTCTCCAGCAGAGGTAGATATTTCCTTATTGTGCTAGTATTCGCACTAGTTTAGGGTTTTTTTACCCCCCTCCCCTTTGGCCGATCTCTTTAACCACTAGCCGACCGCGCATAGCCGAAAGACGGCTTCACCGCGGCCGGCCAGTTCTGAGTGGACGTCATATGACGTCCTCCCAGAACGCGCTCTCCTGCGCGCCCCAGGGGGCGCGCACCCGGCGATCTCCGTGATCGCTGTGTCCTACGGACACAGCTGATCACGAGATGTGGTGAAAGGCCGAGCCCACCGGCCTTTTACCACGTGATCAGCGGTGTCCAATGACACGCTGATCACAGGAAAATGCAAGTGCCGGTTCTCGGCTGCACTTTCCTCACGCTGTCAGATCGTGAGGAAAGTACTGCCGAGAACCGGCAGTTGTCAGAGCGGGGATCGGCACCGATCATCAGGGCACTGATGATCAGTGCCCTGATGATCGGTGCCCAGCAGTGACCCCCGCATTTCCGATCAGCAGTGCGCCCACTAGCCCCGCCCACCCATTCCCAGCAGTGCCCCCACCTGTGCCCAGCAGTGCCCCCACCTGTGCCCAGCAGTGCCTCCACCTGTGCCACTCTGCAGTGCCACCTACCTGTGCCCAGAAGTGCCACCTACATGTGCCCAGCAGTGCCACCCACCTGTGCCCACCCACCTGTGCCCACCAGTGCCACCCACCTGTGCCCACCAGTGCCACCCACATGTGCCCACCCACCAGTGCTGTCCACCAGTGCCACCCACCAGTGCCACCCACCAGTGCTGCCAGTCAGTGCCACCAGTCAGTGCCCAGGGGTTGTGCCAGTCAGTGCCGCCAGTCAGTGCCGTCTATCAGTACCCATCATCAGTGTCACCTATCAGTGCCGCCTATCAGTGCTGCATATCAGTGCCGCCTATCCGTGACCCCTAATTAGTGCTGTCTATCAGTGCCGCCTATCCGTGCCACCTCATTAGTACTGCCTATCAGTGCCCTTTAGTGCTGCCTATCAGTGCCCATCAGTGCCGCCTATCAGTGCCCATCAGTGCCGCCTCATCAACGCAAATCAGTGAAGGAGAAAAAATACCTGTTTGAAAAATTTTATAAAAGAAACAAATAAACTTTTTTTTTTTTTTCAAATTTTTTGCACTTTTTTTAATTTATAGCGCAAAAAGTAAAGCGCCCAGTGGCGATTAAATACCACCAAAAGAAAGCTCTATTTGTGAGAAAAAAATGATCAAAATTTCATATGGGTACAATGTTGCATGACCGCGCAATTGTCAATCAAAGTGCGGCAGCGCTGAAAGCTGAAAATTGGCCTGGTAAGGAAGGGGGTATAAGTGCCTGGTAGGCAAGTGGTTAAACTTTGCCACTGAGTTTGCCATCGATGCACAACTGCTGTATTATCCGTCCCAAGACGTTTTCCCATGATGACTTTAACCTCTCCTATTACGTTACTTCAGGAGCAGGAGTGATCTAACCAGTTCCACCAACCATTGAAAACCACTGAGAACCCCAGCAAATATAGTCCTCCATCGCCCCCAATACTCAGGAGTGCATTTAGATTGCGCAATAACATCAGATGTATTACTAACTAACATCAGATGTATTACTAACGGCAACTCACCACCATCTTATGTGCCGACTGATTAGGATCTTTCTATCCCTTTCTCCTAGATTGTAAGCTCTAACGAACAGGTCCCTCTGTTTCCTCTTGTACCAAATTGTATTGTAACTGTAATGTCTACCTTCATTTTGTAAAGCGCTGTGCAAACTGTTGGCGCTATATAAATCCTGTATAATAATAATAATCTGAGAGTGGATTCAGTTCCAGTCGTTGCCTCCGAGTCCAATTCCAAATAAGATCAGATTAATTAGTGAGGTATCTCTGTGTATCAATCAACCTGGGGTGTCTCAGGGTCTCCCAAGATTGCTGTTTCAGTGCAGAGTAAATCGCCTTTAACACACTACCTTTTCTTCAGCCATGAAACCACACTGCTTTCCTTTGGGACAGCTTGTCACTTTCAAAATTGTTGCCCCCGTCACATGGGCTGTCACCTGGGTAGTCACATGAATGGTCACAGGGACGCTTTCACAGTCCCTTTCTCCTTCGGTGCCGCTGCCTCCTGCTCCCATGGATCCATTGCGCCTCAGCGACCCGCCACCTCTCTCAGGGGCACAGATCCGGGCTCCACCAATGCTACACCCGGCTACCACCAGGACCACCGACTCGGAGCCGCTGCGACGTCCAGGTAGGACAGGGCTCCGCGCGGTCAGCAGGGGAGATCAGAATAGGGCTACACTCATGGATTGTGGGTGCCTGGAGCTCATGTTGCTCATGGCGCCATGTTCAGGCCCCTCTCCCCATCTCTTCTCCTTTTTATTTTTTCGCGCTATAAAAAAAACTTTTGAGAAAAAAACTATATTCTGACTTTTTGCTATTAAACATGTCCAGCAAAAAAAATTTTAAAATCAAATTTCCTCATAAATTTAGGCCAAAATCTATTCTGCTCCATGTCTTTGCTAAAAAAAATCCCAATACGTGTAAATTAATTCATTTGTGTGAAAGTTATAGCGTTTACAAATGCGGTATATATACTGGGATTTTGTATTTTAAATTAGTAATGGCGGCGATCAGCGACTTATAGCGGGACTGCAGGACTGTGGCGGCATTCTGACACTGGGGGGGAACTGACTTGTGACAACAATACAGTGATCAGTGCTAATAAAAAGCACTGACACTGTAATAATAGCACTGGGTAGGAAGAGGTTAACATCTGGGGCGAACAAAGGGTTAACTGTGTGCTGTTTTACTAGGGGCTGTGTTAGTGCTTTCCACTGAAAGCACACTGCTATGCAAAGCCATGCAAAGCATTGTGCAGGAGCTGACGGGAGAGATCTGTATTGTTTACATACAGTTCTCTCCCTCCATTGACAATGCTCCGTGTCACCGGGTGCCAGAGAGTAATCACCAGTCAGGACCCGGTGATTGAATAGCGGCGCAGGTAGGGCGCGCACGCGGCTTGTGCGTGTCCTCCACCCAGAAATGCAAAATCACGTATATATACACGTGATTTTGCACACCCATGCTGACCTGTAGCAGTATTACTGCTATAGGGCGGACAGGAATATTGTGTGTTTCTCTCCATAGTAACTAATTTACCAACCCTCAAGCCTCAGATGCCCACAAAACTGCCTGTGCAAATGTACAAAAAATAAAAACCTGCAAAACGACCAAAGATGTTTAGCTCAAGCATGATGCAGTCTCAGGCATCTTGGGCATCTTTTTATAAACATATATAAAGTTGTAAAAACCTCATACTATCATTCTACATGTGAGAGATTGGATACAACTGCATTAGCATCTGTATACATCATAGAACACCGTAGAAATAACTGACCTGCTAAAGTATGACCAAAGGTAAGTATTTTCTACAATTTTGGATAGAGTAGGAGATAGGTAACCTGTTTTAAGGCTTTTATTGCTATATGTGCCCCATCTAAGAGATTTCTCTTTACCCCCTGTCCTGTACATACAAATGGAAGTGAGAAACAATGTTTCAAAAGTGAGAGAAATTCACTCCAAGAGAGTCATCACCAAAACATCTTTCCCCATTGAATGATTTCTCCTCTATTCTTGTTCCGGTGACAAAAAAAAGTTTGGATTTCCCTGACTTTCAGTCCCGTGTCAATGGTCACCAAGAGAATTAGAAAGGGAAAAAATCTGCCCTTTCAGACAGCTATAAAAAAACCCCATGTGCTATTGTATTCAAAAACTGAAAAGCTTTTGCATTTAATTACATTTTAAAGAATGCAAGTAGTTGTTGAATAATGCAATGGTAGGCATTTGGCAGCAGTAGCTTCAAAGCTATGGTGGTCAATGGAACACTGTTCAATGACCAACTGTAAATATTTCTTACAGGGCACTTCTCTAGAGTATCTCCTGTCCTCTGGAACTCCCTGCTCCAGTATATCCGGCCAGCTCCTACCCTGTCCATCTTTAGGTGATCATTAAAAACTAATTTATGCAGGGAAGCCTACCACACTTCCACCTAAGAACTGTACTTGAGTCACCTTCCTCAGATCACCTCCTGCAGCAATTACCTTTTGTACCACCTCCCCCTCCCTTTAGATTGTAAGCTCCATGAGCAAGGTCCTCTTATTCCTTCTGTATTGAACTGTATTGTGCTTGTACTGCCCCCCTTATGTTGTGCTTGTACTGCCCCCCTTATGTTGTAAAGCTCTGCGTAAACTGTTGGCTCTGTATAAATCCTGTATAATAATAATAATGATAGACACTTCAATAGCACCAAAGGTTTATTAGATCAAGACTGATAAAATCTACTAATTACAAATTTCAGTTTTTATTTGATATAAAGGGGTAGTTTGGCTTTAAACTGTAACAATGTCTATCCTATAATTTTTTTTATAGAGGTTTTGACATCCTTATTTCTCAGGCTGTAAATAAATGGGTTGATAGTCGGGTTAATGACGGCGAAGACTATACTGATGGTTCGGTCATAGGTTGGTGAGTAGATGGACCTTGGCCGAAAGTACATGAATATTACTGTGCTGTAGAAGAGGATGACCATGGTGAGATGAGATGAACAAGTGGTGAAGGTCTTTCTACTTCCTTGGGTTGACTTTAGGGTCAACACTGCTTTGATGATGAGTACATAGGACCCAAGGATTAAAAGCACTGGAGTAAAGATGTCAATGGAAGATACAATTAAGTCAGCTGTCTGCAAAGTGAATGACAAGCCAGAGCAGGATAGAATGATTATGACGGGATAGTCACAGAAGAAGTGTTGGATTACCCAACCACAGAAGAGCTGAGAAGAAGCCAGCCAAACGGTGAATGTAGAGTGGAGGCAAGCAATAATCCAAGAAAAAGCCACCAAACAGATACATGTTCTCTTGTTCATCATCAAAGTGTACTGTAGGGGAAAACAAACTGCACAGTAGCGATCAAAGGCCATGATGGTCAACAAAAAACTATCCATGTTGCCCACTACTGTGAAGAGAAAAAGCTGAAAAAAACAGCTTTGGACAGAGATGTGGGTGTCTCCAGACAAGAGACCATACAAGGCCCTGGGGATGATAATGGAGGTAAAACATACATCCAAAAAGGCAAGGTTCCTCATCAAGACATACTTTGGGGTGTGAAGTTGGTGCTGTGACATAAAAAGCACAAAGATGAACAGATTTCCTGTAATGCAGAGGATATACGCAGTCAAGAAAAAGCAGAGGGCAGGCATAAGAAGATGAGGCATATCAGAAAATCCCAACAGGACAAAACCAGAAAAAGTCTTATTTTCATGAAGCTCCATATGTATATTAACCAGTTATGTATATGATAAAAACACGTAGATTACTGGATGCAGCACATCTGAAGAAAGTGAAATTTGTTTTAAAAAAATAAGTCAAATAGACATAACACACAACTAACAAATTAAAGGGACTATGCAGGCCAAAGCCGTAAACAATGAAGGCCAAGTCACACATATAGAGTACTTATTGGGTGACCCAATGGAGATAGCTATGTAAGCTTTTGTGAGTGGCGTCACAATAGCCATAGCAATCCACATAGCTTCTATGGGGTCTGGGGGTGGATACGAGTCCCATTAAGGGAGCTGTAGGGAAAAATTAAACATAGAAAATGTTTAAAAAGTACAAATCCAGTATTGTTTTTTTCAGATTTGAAAAAGTTGCTGTTGACACTGACTCTGTACCTCTTGTGACATTTCCAAACAAGGAAATCTGACATCAGACGTACAGGAGGAAACCGCAGAATCGTTGTCTCTAGTCACAGGTCCCCTTTATAGGCTATGCAGTAAGGGCAATGTGTTTATCTGCCGCTTTAGTGTAGATTTATTGCCCTCTGGTCAACTCGGCCAGCACTGAAATTAGCCGCATATGTCTAAAGCAATCTTCTTCAGACTGTGAAAAGCCCAGTGACAAGGTAGCTGTGTGCAGTTCTACAAAAAAAGAATTTTAGGAAGTTTTAATTATGTAATAATATAAAATATTTTAAAAAATGAACTGCGCTAACAAAAAGTGAAGCAAATGTGGAAACATTTTTTTGAAAATGTGCTTTAATAGTTTTTCAAAAGTAAACGTTAATCAAATATTGTGTCCAGAAATCCAGATAAATTACTGAAAAGTCCACGTAATAAAGTTCTCTACAATGTGCATAAATGTAAAATCACAATTCAAAATCAGTTCTCCATCACCAAGATGTAGAAAGTCCAGGCTGGAACCACCACCAATGGAAAAGTCCTACCAACTATAAATTATCCTCTAAAAAGTAATTTATGAAGAAACGCATAGGGAGGAGCTACATGCTGATGTCATCGTGTTCCAGTGATCCTTGAAGTGAGGGTGGATTTGCAGTATATGCTGAGCAGATAAGGTTTTTTTTATTGTGCAGCTATCCATGTGAGTGTAATACTTAGTTTAATGTTTTTAAGATTTTACACTATGTGGGTTGTTTGCTTTCATATCTTCTCATGAGTGCTGCTGGTATGGTGATGGGAGGAGGATTTCTTTGAAGATGCCTGATGTTTCAGAAGAGTACCAACAGGAGAGATGTGTCCCTGGTGCTGTCTTTATCCATGAGCTCTATTGTATATGACTTATTTTTAGTTAGAGGATCATTTATAGGTTGTAAACCCGCATCTGTTCCATTGGTGGTGGTTCCAGCATGGACTTTCTACATCTTGGTGGTGGAGAGCTGACTTTGGATTGTGCTTTTACGTTTATGCACATTACAGAGGACTTTATCACATGGACTTTTTGGTGATTTATCTGGATTTGGATACAATGTATGATTAACATTTGTCTACTTTTGAAAGACTATTAGAGCGCATTTGGAAAAAAACAAATTCCACATTTGCCTCACTTTTTTTGGCTGAGCTCATTTACTAAAACACTTTTATTATCATTATTATTATTATACAGTATTTATAAAGCGCCAATAGTTCGCTCAGCGCTGTACATTACAATGGGAGACAGAACATGCAACAGTACAATAACAATACAATGTGATACACGAGGGGTTCGAGGGCCCTGCTCTTTCGAGCTTACAATCTAGGAGATATATCTCATAGTGGAGCTGCGGCTCTTTATTCATTTTTAAACATGTGCAAAAACATTTTTTTGAAAGAAAGAATATTCCAGTGGCGCATGCATCAATTAACAATATAAAAATTCCCCCCAAAAATATAATTATTATAAATATTGATAATACCGATAACCTAAATAATACAAAATAAAAGTACAAATAATTTAGTCCATCAAGTGATCACCACGTGAAAAAAAATTATGAATAATTCATATTATTTCAAAAAGAAACAAATCATTCAGTCCATCAAATAATCACCACGTGAAAACCTGTGCAAAAAATAAATTATATATATAGGAGTGGTGCTCCCCTCTCAGGGAATTTTTATATTGTTAATTGATGCATGCACCACTGGAATATTTTTTCTTTCAAAAAATATTTTTGTGCACGTTTAATAATTTAATGTGGTAGCATGGTATTTGAGACACCGATATAATTTTAAAGAGATGCATTTTGAGGAATTTATATATATTTAGCCCAGTTTTGGGAGTTTTCACACTTTAATAATTTTTATCTTAATTTTATGCAAGAACACAATTTTTTGTTTTGTTTCTGAATAATATAAAATATTGTGATGGTGATTATTATTATTATTGCTACTACAACTCTTACTGCTAGACCACATCTTTCAGCACTTGCTTGGTGTGGGGTGGGAGAGCATGAAGTCCAGTAGTTTATCTGTAAGTAGTAGTTATCTGGAAATGGTGTTTATGATAAGATCATGACAGTAGGGAGGTTGCCTAGGAGGACCCCAACAAAATGTAGCCAATAGGCCCCATCAGCTGTAGTCACACCCCTGGCTTCTGCATCTCATAAAGAACACTATGCAGCAATGATTGAATACGGTATAGCATCTATTTACAGTGATGTGAAAAAGTATGTGCCCCGTCCTGATTTCTTATTTTTTTGCAAATGTGATGCACTTAAATGATTCTGTGCAATGTAGATGTAATGTGCAATGTAAAACATTCAGCAATTAAGAAAGAATAATAAAAAAAAGGCATCAGAAAGTGGCAGTAGCACCTCCTAAAGGCCTGTCAACCAACGCTATACCACCTTCTGAAGAGCAATCCACTACTGTTGTCTGTCTCTGGAAGCTTCATAATTCAGATGTTTACCTGTCATTGGCCTGGACACAGTTCATATTGTCTGTAGCACTCTGTAATGCCAGTCCCCGTCCTCCAAGGACTGTACTGCAGTCTTATATGCAACATGTGGGAATGGGAACTGCTCAAAGCAATGTCTGAACCTCCATTGGTTTTATAGAACAGACGGGACACAGAGCTTCTTGTCACATCTGACAGTTGGAATCCTCAGAGACCTCAGCATCTCCCACATGGCACAATTATAGCTCCGAGCTGTCAGCTATGCAGGGAAGCTAAATCATTATTTGATTAGGAGAACAGTGAGTCCTTGTTCTAATACTGACATATAAATCCTAGATTTAGGGATGAGGGTCGGATTCATTGCTATCATGGGTCAAAATTTCTTTGACCTAAAAGTTTCAAGGTTTGCTGCCAGAAGTAATGAATAACCTATAATGCAGCATATTGCCTTTGCCCCAGGTCATCTGAGTTTTGAGATACAATAATGTGAAGGATCGGATAACTCAGCCCTTTTCTTTTAATAAAATTTGGGCTCACAGCAGCCTTATTGTCACGTACATTGGAACTATGAAGGGGGAACTGGCAATTCTGTTTAAGTAGAATTTTTTTCTAATTTGAAATTGGTTCATGTCCCACATGGCAGTGCCCAGCTACCCATGCCTTTAATTGACAGTAGCTGGATTAATAGACCTATAAATGACCAGAATTGCATAACAAGACTTGTCCCACATAGATTTCAATGGGGTTCACAAACCTCGTACTTTGATCAAAATTATTTGCAATTTGAACCCCGGCAGCTTCACGCATCCCTATTGATATTAACTAAGTGTGTAGCACTACTCCCGGAGGAGGCACTTGTATTTTCGCCAAGGTTTCCCCTTACTTCACCCCGCAGCCAAGCACAGTGTATTTTTTCAACCAAATGCACACACACACTTGCTCGTTGTCTTCAATGACCAGTCTAGGGCATGTTTGATTTTGGAGTTTTGTTTTAAAACTGGGAATAGGCATAGGGGATTCAGAAGGATACTCCAAAAATAGAACTATTCACATTGAGGACATCTAGCTGATCTCTTAGTTGAGCACTGTTGAAGTCCTGGCTGAAAGCAGATTGCAGACTTCTCTTAGAATTCTTGCAGCAATTAGTTTAGGGGTGAGCAAAGTCCCTTTTTTGCAGTAGTAGTAGTTAAAGGGCTTAGCTCCTCAGGTACAAGCCAGCTATGACAGACTGTGACAGCCCAAAGATAATGTAGCTAGGTAAAGTCCTTAGCAGTAGCAACAATTGGACAAGCTCTTCAGAACACTAGCTAGTGTTCCCTTTTCTCAGACACATGCTGACTATCAAGCACCAGAGGGGCAGCAAAGCACAAAGAGTCCCCAAATTTCTCAATGTCAGCACTCACAAGTCCCAAGGACAGAATGGTAGCCTGCTTCCAATCTTCCAAGTGAAACAATCCAGTTATACCAAACAGATCTTTGGCAGACAGCTTCCCTCAGTCAGCTTACTGTAGAACCAGGGTCACTCTCTCTAACTTCAGGCCCTCAGGTCAACCCACCTGAGGCTGGATGGCAGCAGGTGACAGGTGAGGAAAGTCTGTGTCCAGCCTGGCTTGGTGCAATCCTCTCCTGGGAAAGACACTGAACCCATTTGCTCAGCGAACATAAATACCTCTCTCAGAATGCAATGGGGCCACTCTACCCTGCAGTTGGATGTGACAGTATCCATATTCATGTTGTTAATTTGCCCAGCCCGTACCCATGTTCTGGAAGGTTCTCATAGCTTCCTGAAGGCAAGCAGAACTCAGTCAAACATCACCAGAGCATCATGAGTAGACTTGACTAATCAATCAATCACAGCATCATGTTAAGCAGAGAGCCCAATATATTTTCCATCGAAACTCTCTTGCAGCTGAGCAGGCTCAGTTGCTCTTAAAGGTTGTCCTGGCCCCTTGCCAAGCCTCCTGTTGGGGATTGGCCAGGATCCTCTATGAGTACAGACCAGCCACTCCTCAAATCCTTCCACTGCTTCTAGACCTTTCTCCAAAGTTCTAGAACACAAAATCTTGTAACTGTTTTTTGGACCCTGGAGGCAATGGACAACTTCTGTGCAAAATGGAGAATCTTTATTCTCTGTGTTTCCGTAAGACGGAGGCCTAAATCGCCCTCCTAGTGAGTGAGAAAGGTAGGTAGAATGTCATCCTGTGGACTGATCAGGGCAGAATAAAGAGTGGAAAGACAATGCCTAATGGGCTCTCTCTTATGGCAGATATTCTCCAAGGTGATGAGACGACGGCCAATCCCCGTGGAGTGAGAGCATTGTCGAAGAAAATTACGAAGTTGCAGACTGTTCCAGAAGGCCAACAGAGGATCCGCAGTCATCAGCAAAGCAGAAGGCGCAAGATTACCATCTGTATCCAGGAAATCAAAAAAGTGTAGACGCCCCTAGGCCTCCAAGCGATGAAACTGGGGGTCCTCCAGTCCCGGAGGAAATTCGGAGTTCCCAAAAATGGGGAGCATAGGAGAGGCAATGGGGAGAGGGAGGAGTTGCGGAAAGTCCCTCAGGACACTAGCAAAGTGCTATCCAGTGTAGGGTGGTCCAGCAAAGTCCTAGGCAATTTTGACAGGATCCAGGGCCAGATTTTGGCGGTACCCCCAGAATCCTCCAGCTCCATATTCACCCAAAGCTTTGTCTAAGCATGACAGTGCCAGTCTACCAATCTCGTCAGATGAACTGCTCTGTAATATGCTCAGATATCCGGGAGTCCTACACCCCCAAGGCGCAGGTGTAGTAATAAAAATTGGAGACGAGGTTTCCGATGGGACCAAAGTCTTGGAAGAGAGCATGCATCTTCTTGAAAAAGACGGGAGGAAATGGAATGGGAAGGGCCTGGAGAATGTAGAGAATCCGGGGGAGCAAAGTCTTGAGAGCATTACAGCACTCAAACCATGTGAGGGCAAGAGAGTGCCAATTCAACAGATCCACTCTCGTATGCTGCAGGAGTGTTTCAAAGTTAGCCAAATAGAGAGCAGTCGGGTCAGGAGTAATGTGAACCCCCAAGTAACAGATGGATTCAGAGGCCCAACGAAAAGAGAACATAGTGCAAAGCTGGCTCACCATGGCATTCGGTATTGTAATATTAAGGGCTGTGGATTGGAAAAGTTAATCTGAAAAAAAGTACAGGGATCCAAACACGCGAAAAGCAGTCACCGGGGCTGGCAGAGAGGTAAGCAGGTCAGTTAAAAAGATCAAATCATCCGCAAAAGCAGCCACCTTGTGAGCCCCGGAAGGCTTAAGAAGGCCAGGGATATTAGGGTCTGTCTGGATCGTGCAAAAAAAGGGTTCCAATGAAAGCACAAAGATCAGTGGAGAGAGTGGGTAGCCCTGGCGGGTGCCATTCGTTATATCAAAAAAGTCCGACCTAACTTCATTGACCTTAACAGCCATGAAAGGACAAGAGTAAAGAGAGGAAATCCAAGACAACATGGCAGGCCCCAGGCCAATATAGTGTAGAGTGGTCAGGATAAACTGCCAATGAACCCTGTCAAAGACTGCGTTCCCGATGCCGAAATGTAAGAAAGGAGTGAGGGCGACTGTGTAAGCCGTGTACCGGGGTGGGCTCCCCAGGATACAGTGAAGTCATGAACAAGGAAAGCAACCCCAACACCAGCTTTTGTCACAGAATTTTACTTAGATGTGGCAAATAAACACAACCACAAATGCTGGAAACATACAATAAATTTACATACACCCAGCCCGAAGGCTGAGACCCTTGTGCTGCACAGCACAGCACAGCGCCTTCTGATGAATGAAGGTAGAAAGTGAAGTAATTTACCTACTGGCGGGCACAAATAAGCTGCCAAACCTTACCTGTTATTACCCTAAAAGAGCAGGAATCAGTGTATGGGTGTACGGTATGGGCTAGCCTGCGGTACAGCACGACAGCTTACAATCTTACAAAAATCTACAGTATTCCCCCTCCCATAACTGGTCCTGTAGCACGTTCCTGAGTATTCCTTCTGAGCAACACGCCAGTCTGGCTTGAGTTTGTAGGATTTTATCAGCTCTCCAATGTGAAATGTCACTTTAAGTTGTGGAGTCCTTCCAATGATCAGTAACAACACTTGTGGCCTGAACAAACAGAGACCCTAACTAACTATAGGCCTGTCTCAGTCCTATAGGCGCCGACACTGAAATGAGGTGGGTGCACGATCTTACCGACCCGGGTCTGCTTTGCATATGCTGGTGACTCTGAACAGAACAAATGTCTCTCCAATAAGCATGCAATATCACAGTATATATATTGCTTAGTTCCTCAGCTTCCCATCAGCTTCCTGGCAGCAATCTTCCTTTCTTTGAACAGGGTTAGCGTCTTGAACACCATCAGCTTCACTCAACTGAATTTCAGATTATGGAGGGCTGTCCTCACATGTGGATGGCATCGGATTCTCAGATCACACAGCCCCCCCTTCTCTCTCCCAAGCACAGCTGCTCTCCTCTTCCTGTTCACTCTCCATGTGTAAAACCCCACCCCTTCATGAATATAGAAATCTCTATGCAGTCTGAGGCTGTGTTAGAAAAACAGCGACATCTTGTGGCTAAACTGCAGAATGTCAGTCAAAACATTTAATTTACTCCACACAAGCAGTATTCAAACAATGAGGGCTGTTTCCCCATCTCACAACTGTAACGCAACCGGACCCCGACTGCACTTGGGTATTTACATTAGACTCCCGCTTCTTTTCCGAACACAGATCCACGGACACCACTCTTGAACGAAAACCAGGATATAGACTTTTTTATTTTAACACAGATACAAGATATATACACAGGGTGGGGCAATACATTTAATATCAAGAGACACACAGCAGACACCCCCCACCAAGCCAATACACAAACACACACATCCCATAATAGTTTGCTCCCAAGCAAGACACATAATAGAACAATGAGATACAACCACATGGCATTAAACAAGGAACAACCCCCACCTATCTCCTAGACATGTCTACACAATATTAGGGCATTTCACCCTGCACCCCTAACAGGCACAGGGTGACTTACACATAAAATGGATATGGGGAGCTGAGGCAGGGGTCTCCCCATCCCTCCAAAGTAAGCTGTGTTCCATGGGCCCCCCACCCAAAGTCAATTCTGTCGCATATTTCCCCTTTCGGCAGAAGACTAACGCAGGAGTAAACCCCAGACGGGTGGACTCCGAAGTTAGTCTGTACTTCCAGTCCCCCAATGCCAGCACCCACACAGTACCCCAAATAAATTATCCTGATGCCAGCTCTTCTGCTGGAGGCTGGCCGGCTGGTTCCTCCTCAGCAGAAAAGTCAATCAAATCCCTAGTCTCTGGAACTGGTGTCTGGGGATAGGGGTTCACCATCTCCTGTCCGTGGAACCCAAAAGATGTTACCAGTGCTGGGCAGAGTTCAGAAATGTTTGGCCCTGTTGCCAGCTCTTCTGCTGGAGGCTCACCAGGTTGTTTTTCCTCAGCAGAGAAGTCTATCAAATCCCCACTCTCTGGAATTTCCACTGCTGATTCTTGGGCATGCTGCTGAACATGTTTTAGCAGTTGCCTGTATGCCCTTTCCAGATCCTGTTCTTTCATCAGCAGGTATTCCAGATCTGGTTCAAGCTCTGAGACCCCTGTGAGACCAAACATAGCCTCTCTGTCTTCTCGCAGGTCCTCAAGGGTAGGTTCTCTTTCATCGCCAAACACAAAATGATCTGTAAGGCTCTCCCACAGCAATCCAGGGACACCAAAGACATATCCCTCCGGAGAGCATTCTGTTGTCACCCCTAAATATTCCTGCTCTGTGTACCATTGCAGAGCCCGATATCGGTTGTCCAGCTCTATCTCCTGCTGGACCAGCAAGTCCAACTCAGTCACCCATTGCTCCTGGGGTCACTCTCCCAGTAATGGCATCAGTAACTTCCAATGGTCCCTGGCCCGTTCCCCTGGGGTTGGATAGCACTTGCCCTTGTCCATACCAGCAACCTGGAGGGCTCCACTTCAAAACCCAATCTGCTGCCTGAGCTCCAGGTACTCATCCACAGACACAGTCCTGGGGTATGTTGCAAGAACGATCCGCAACAGCCCTGGGAACTCTGATGCCAGGTCCATATCTCTACTGGGGTGACCGACATCTACTTTCCTGATCTTGTATCCCGGTGGTGGTTTGGACGTGTTCACAGCTTGGAAGCACAATCCCACTGCTGTCACCAATGTAATGGAACCGGACCCTGACTGCACTTGGGTATTTCCGTTAGACTCCAGCTTCCCTGTCCAAACACAGATCCACAGACACCACTCTTGAACGAAAACCAGAAAATAGACTGCTTTATTTTAACACAGATACAAGATATATATACAGGGTGGGGCAATATATTTAGTAACAAGAGACACCCCCCACCAAGCCAATACACAAACACATACATCCCATAATAGTTTGCTCCCAATCAAGACACAATAGAACAATGAGATACAACCACATGGCATTAAACAAGGAACAACCCCTACCTATCTCCTAGACATGTCTACACAATATTAGGACATTTTACCCTGCACCCCTAACAGGCACAGGGTGACTTACACATAAGAGGGTAATGGGGAACTGAGACGGGTCTTCCCACCCCTCCAAAGTGAGCTATGTTCCATGGCTTCCCCACCCAAAGTGTCTCCCGCCACAGCAACCCTTGCGAGAGGGTGGTACCCATAGAGGAGTGACCTAGGACCCGAGGAAGTTTGAATGTGCGGGAAACAAGTTCGGGCCTGGGGAACTCTAAGAGCCCTCGCTAATAAAGTGCCCAGCTTATTGGAATATTCATACATAGAGCAATGGGCCATGCTAGTTTTTGCTTTGTTTTAAAGCAGAGAAGAGATTGCAAGTCCTCACGAACTCTAGAGAGTTCAAGATAAGTATCCCGCATCAAGGATGCTTTGTGGGAGCACTCCAGCCTGCCCAAATCCTGCAGAAGGCTGTCAATCGGACGAGAATGCTCCTGCTTAAGATGCACACCTACACGAATCAAAAGACCCCGGACCACTGGTTTGTGGGCTTCCCACACCACAAGAGGGTTGTCTACCGAGTCATTATTGGTCACAAAGTACTCCACAAAGAGCGGTCCGCAAGGCGCTACAGGTATCTGAAGACGGAAGGAGGGTCTCATTCAATCTCCAGGAGGGAGGACCTCAGGTCATTGAATTCAACCTGAGAATAAGATGGACCGAAGCATGGTCAGAGAAAGAAAAAACATAGATCTGTGAGGAGACCACCGACGAAAGAGCCAGATATGAGATCAGAATGTAGTCTAGATGTGAATAGGTATGATGAACAGGTGAAAAAAAGGAATAATCATGACCCTGAGGGTTCAGC
The DNA here is from genome assembly GCF_062004578.1 of Staurois parvus. Taxonomy (NCBI): domain Eukaryota; kingdom Metazoa; phylum Chordata; class Amphibia; order Anura; family Ranidae; genus Staurois; species Staurois parvus. Next base: position 374,943 of record NW_028319016.1, read on the forward strand.
AATGCCACGGGTCAACTAAGCGTAAGAGCTGACGATCGTCCTTCAAACGTTAAAGACGGGCATATGAGAGATGGGAAGGGCCCTGAGAGACATCCATGGCAAAGTTAAGATCACCACCAAAAATCAGGGTCCCCTCAACAAAGCCTAGGAGAGTGGACAATAAAGTATGCAAGAATTGGGCCTGGTACACATTAGGAAAATAAACATTGACAAAGCTATACTGCACATCCTGAATCAATCCCTTGAGCAACAGGAATCAACCAAGCAGATCCGACTGTACCAAGACACGCGACCAGGGCACCGCACCTCCAATCAGAATGCTGATGCCTTTGATTTAGAAATAGGGAGGAACTGTGATACACTCATGGGAAGTCCCGGTTGGTTAGTTTCAGGATATTATCACATTTGAAATGTGTTTGCTGTAGAAAGGCAATTTGAGTTTTACTCTTTTTGAGGTCAGCGAGCAGCAGCAAGCGCTTCTCTGGGGTGTTGAGACCCCAAGTATTAAGAGTGGTAGGAGGGCCAAAAACTGCAGGATAAGTATAAGGGCATGGGGTCAGGGCCCCTGGGTGGGATTGGCGACCACAATAAAAAGAGAGAGAGCAGAGCCCCCAGTAATGAGGGAAAGGGACCAAAAAGAAGAGAAACAAAGTTAAAGAAAGGGAGGGGAAAAGGAAGAGAAAAAAAGAGGAAAGAGAAGCACCAAGACAAAGGGGGAAAAGGAAGAGAGAAAAACAGAAAGGGGACTAGAAGAAAAAAAAAAAGGGGGGAAAAAGAAGAAAGAGGGAGAAAAAGAGAAGGGAAGTGAGGGATTGGCTTGGATCAGATAACTATTCATAATCTAGGAATTGTTCCTCCCTCACGATTTGTGGAACATTCTTCCAGAAGCAAGCAGGAGCAATCAGCCAGAAGGCTTAGGGAAATGCTGAACAGACCTAAAAAGTAAAGTGTAACTTGGCTGGATACAGCAGAGCCATATAATAAATTTAGCCATCCCAGGACAGAAGGTGCTATATTCACCCTCTCAAAAATTGGACTTGTTCTCATAGGCCAGGCAAAAAAAAATTAAAGAAGATTAAAAGTTAATTCTGTAAATTGGAAGAGGCAGGTAGAAGATGTTGACTCAGATAATGGCAGTGAGGGTGCCATTGTCTACCCTGTAGAGGTCTGCGCATCCCTCCATGGATATGCCTCCCCAGACCATCACTGACCCACCACCTAACAGTCATGCTGAATGATGTTACAGGCAATATGACGTTCTCCACGGCTTCTCCAGACCCTTTCACATCTGTCACATGTGCTCAGGGTGAACCTGCTCTCATTTGTGAAAAGCACAGGGTGCCAGTGGCAGACCTGCCAATTCTGGTGTTCAATGGCAAATGCCAACCGAGCACAGAGCCCACTAGAGGATGTCGGGCCCTCAGGCCCCCCTTAAAGTCTATTTCTGATTTGTCAGAGACATTCAGACCAGTGCCTGCTGGAGGTGATTTGCTGACAGTGCTCATCCTGTTCCTCCTTGCACAAAAGGAGCAGATACCGGTCCTGCTGATGGGTTAAGGACCTTTTACAGCCCTGTCCATCTCGCCTAGAGTAACTGCCTGTCTCCTGGAATCTCCTCCATGTTCTTGAGACTGTTCTGGGAGACACAGCAAACCTTCTGGTATGTATTGATGTGCCATACTAGAGGAGTTGGACTGCCTGTGCAACCTCTGTAGGGTCCAGGTATTGCCTCATGCTACCAGTAGTGACACTGACCCTAGCCAAATAAAAAATTAGTGAAAAACAGTCAGAAAAGATGAGTAGGGAAAAAATGTCAGTGGCCTCCACCTGTAAAACCATTTCTGTTTTGGGGGTCGTCTCATTGTTGCTCATCTAGTGCACCTGTTAATTTCATTAACACCAAAGCAGCTGAAACAACCCCCTCTGCTACTTAACTGACCAGATCAATATCCCAGGAGTTTCATTGACTTGATGCTATACTCTGATTAAAAAGTGTTCCTTTAATTTTTTTGAGTAGTATATATCTGAATGGCAAGGCAGATATTGGCAAAGCACGTCCACCTCATTGGCACTCATTGTTGCAGAGAAGGGATGGTAGATGGACTTAGTTAGCCCTAAAGTAAGGAGAAGTCAAGCCCTTATGCTGGCCATAAACAGGTAGACATGTAGCTTTTTTTTCATACATCCAGTTCATGATGATGTTGCGATCTGACAGCGAACGCGTGTTTTAATAAAGGAAATAGTTTTTTTGGGCCACCTTGGCCCAACAAGCTATTTAAAGTGATAGCAAAGCTGGAGTTATGTGTTAACACACTGCATCGGACCAGATAGGTCTGGGCCTTCATAGTTTCGATCTTTGTCACCCTTTTGCAGCAAGTGCATGAACAAGAACAAATACATGGCAGGATTACAAATATTATTTTATTAATAAAAACTACAAATTTAAAAAGGCTGAATGTTATTTTCGAATTAACATTAACATGCTAAAGCTTATATAAGATTTTGGTGACTTGATTTACATCTACTTTAAATCCACACAGATACTTGTCAAAGTGCATTAGATCTTTTGTGCAATGTTCATTGAAGTCCAAAAAACGTTTTAAACAAATCAACATAGGGTACAATGTATTATATTGTTCTAAAGATCACATAGCTGTACATTAAATAAGAACTAAGAAAGAAACCTGCAAGCAGCATGACAAATATATTAATCCATGGTTTACAGATCCGTAATGAGTTCTTCTGATGGTGTTTTAAGAAGAAACCTTGCAAAATGTGAGATATATAATATGGTCTTCATATAGGCCCAAAACATCAGATATTTAAACTCTAGGCCTCACATATAGGTAGAGGTTACAGCAAATATTTTATGTTAGGAATTTTTTTACAGCAGTTTTTACCTTCTTGTTTCTCAGACTGTAAATAAACGGGTTGAGCATTGGTATAATGATGCTATACACCACACTGATAATCCGATCGTTGGTTGGTGAGTAGATGGAGCCTGGCCGAAAGTACATAAATATGACTGTGCTGTAGAAGAGTATGACCATGGTGAGGTGAGATGAGCAAGTGGAGAAGGTCTTCCATCTCCCTCAGGATGACTGTAAATTCAACACTGCTTTGATGATGAATATCTAGGACCCTAGGATTAAGAGCACCAGACCAAAGATGACAATGGGACCTTCAATGAAGAGAACCTTCTGAAGAGTGTCTGATACTCCTGAACAGGCTAACATCATTATTACAGAAAGATCACAGAAAAAGTGTTGGATTAGCCAACTACAGTGCAGCTGAGAAGAAGTCAGCATGGTATATAAAGTAGAGTGGAGACACACGAGTATCCAAGAGATAGCCACGAGGCAGATACAAGTTCTCTTGTTCATAATTTTCAGATAACGTAGAGGGAAACAAACTGCACAATATCGATCAAAAGCCATGATGGTCAACAAAACACTGTCCATGTTGCCCACTGCCAGAAACAAAAATAGCTGGGTGAAGCATCCAGTGATGGAGATGTGATTGTCTCTAGAAAGAAAGCCATATAAGGCCCTGGGGATGATAATGGAGGTAAAAAATACATCCACAAAGGCAAGGTTCCCCATCAAAACAAACATGGGGGTGTGAGGCTGAGGCTGTGATGTAACAAGTGTGAGGATAAAGGTGTTTCCTGCAATTGAAAAGACATAAACAACCAAAAATAAGGAGAAGAGAGGAAAGAGAAGATGAGATGTATCAGAAAACCCCAACAGGACAAAGCCAGAAAGAGTCTTATTTTCAGAAGGTACCATGTTTTTATAGGTCAGTTATTAATGAAACAAAAAGATCACACGGAGCAACTTGATATCACAGGGTGGAACTTGATGTTATGTTTAAAAAATGTTTAATTTTAAGCCATAGCGTATAACAAACGGTGCCCAGATAATGCAAACCAAGACAAGATAAACTGAAGAACTAGTTACATGTACATTTGTTGAGTAGTGCGCCCCAAGAAAGAGCAAAATTAAGCAATTAAATATGTGTAAATTTTTGTTTATTTAAAATCTTGCAAACATACAGCTTGTTAATAAAAACATATTTACATGTATACAAAAAAATAAAATGAATATTTATATATTGTGACAGTATGAAAGACGCGGTGATCGATGGATGCTATGTTTCACCTCGCATGAGATCATTTCTGGGAGATTAAGGTAGATTCCACTCCATGTTTTCTGGGCCACTATGGCAGAGGCGGTTTCGGACCGGATTTTGTGGTCCACTGATGACCACCAGCAGGTGGTATAAATAAGGCAAGGTTGGAGCAAGAAGTTGCTCTTGGCCTGGGACCAGGGGCGGACTGACAACTCATGGGGCCCCCCGGGCAATAGGGGATCATGGGGCCCCTGTGTCCTTGCCCAAACTCAAAAAAGCCTATGAAAAAGGTACCAGGGGCATCTCATGGGACCCCCTACTGACCCTGGGCCCTCGGGCAGTGCCTGAGTCTCCAAATGGTCGGTCCGCCCCTGTCTGGGACTCAGAGGCCCTGATTCACTAAGATGTGAGTCTATCAGCAGAGTCTGACCATTCAGGCAGACTCCGGTTAATCAATCAGTCGTCTGACCAGCGTCTAGCAAGCTCATTAACGAGCATCTACTTTGCCATTAGTGAATGTGGTATCCTGTCTGGCACATTTTTAGGTGCAATACCTGATATATTCGCTAGATGGCGCACAAGCACAGGCTTTATTAACATTGGCGTTTTTTCTGATAGCAAAAGAGAATTTTTAGAATGTAATAAATTGTACAGCTGTATTAGAATTTTCTATTTTTTTTTTTTGCTGTTTCTCCAAAATGATCAGGAAAGTAATGCATTTACTAATGAATGTCATACATTCTATTTTCAAATGTTAAACATTTTCACACTTATATCTCAAATAATTTATATACTTCTAATTTCCCAATATAGTTATATATCTTCATTCTCTTTAATCACGTAACTATTCTATGGTAAAGACAAGTTCAGCACTATAAATGCATGTGATCAATAATGAACGCATGTAAAAACCAAAAAGTGCAAAGAATTGCAACAATGATGTAATATTGTAAATGGTGCTAAAATAAGTTCATATAATCATTCCTGAATAATGGAATGTCCTTCGTGTGAGAGTACCAACTCAGAGAGTGCCTATGAATGGCACGTGTGGTCTCTCCGTGACGGACAGTAGTGCATGAACTCGTGAAAGGTAAACCACCCTTGGGACTGGTCTACACTCACCAGAACAAAAGTATTAATGTGCATGGGTTATACACATCACACATCTGGGGGTGCAGCGGTATGCTGGCAGCTATGGGTTAGTCATCCAGCTCCATCCATCCATCCATCCATCCATCCATCCATCCATCCATCCATCCATCCATCAGGGTGGGTGCCCAAATGGTCCTGGGGAGGAATTAGCTCAGCCACAGGAGCCAGAAAGGTGCTCAATAGTGTAGTACACTGTCACAGGGGTGGATGACCTTTCACGAGTTAATGCACTACTGTTCGTGGTTATATTTATCTTGTGTAATACCATTTTACTAGTCTATATCATGTGACCAGCGCTCGCTCTATCATTTTTAAACAATGTAACTATTCTACATTATAGCTCAAACTGTGTCTCCCACAGTGGTTTAGTGGTTAGAGCTCAGAACTTACAGCACTTGGGTCATGGGTTCTAATCCCAGTCTTGGCAACATCCCAAAAAAATGGAGATCAATTTTCTGGGTTGTGGCAGGAATATTGATCAATCAATTATGATTTTGCCTAATGATTGAAAGTGGATGAATGTTACTTGCGTACTGTTCTTCTGCCAATTAGGTCATGTGCAAGTTTCATGCCGTGTATATTTCATTGTAACTTTTTTCTCTTTTAAATCTGTCTCCTTATACAACTTGACCCCCTCCCCCACCCCATCATCACCTGTCCCATATGCAAATCTATGGATCACCGCCCCACTCTTTAACTATCTATTTACTGATCAAGTGAATGTGTCTCATTTTCTATCAGCTACAGCTCAGATCTCACATTATTATACAATTGCTGATTGTATCTCACCACTAGTCTGATTGAATTCACAATTCCTGGTCAGTCCTGTTCCCTGACCTCTAATAACCTTTAGGGCCAGTTCACACTACATGTGTTTCAGTTGCTTTTTCAGCATCACAAACGCACAGAAAGAAGGTTATATGGTTGTCAATGTCATAGTTCACATGAGCGCTTGCATTTTCAATGCATTGCAGGTGCTGTAAACAAAGTTGATCACGCTGCATTGTTTCTGCACAGAACTGTACTGGAACACATTGAAACGTCCTTGAATGTACTAAAACGCACATGTCCCTAACTACATTGAATACAAAGAAAATAGAAAAAAATAAGTGGAAGGGATACAAAAATGCAATGTAAACATGTCCAAAACGCATTCAAAATGTACTGGAACACACTAAACATGCATGCCAAAAGGGCATGAAAAAAACCCATCAGGAACACATCTAGACTGTTTCTATAGTGTGAACCAGCCCTTAGGACTTGTTCACACCATTGGTGGTGCAGAAACGCATGCAAGAACACACATTTTCCAGCACAGCAAAGAAATGCAATGCCCTATGTAGATGTGCGCAGGTACCATGATGAAAACGTTGTTGCACCTACACACGTCTATTAAAAACAGCCCCATTTACAGCCACAAATACGCATGGCACCACACTACTGTGCGGTTAGGTGCGACACACTTGGAAAATAACATAAAAATAAGCCAACATGGCTAAAACATATCTTGAAAATATGGGGACTCTGATATCCGGTGACAGTCCGTTCACGAATGAGAAGCAATTCTGCACCCTAAAACCAACATAGAGGAAAGGGATGGTCAAATTGCTGTGCTGCTTCCAAACCACCTCTGGCATGCCAGGGTCATTATGCAGGTCCTCGATGCCAGTTCTTGCCTGCGGCCACAAAATATCCACTGGCCACAAGTGAAGGTGAGTGGAGGACGTGAAGGTGGATTTCTACCAGCTTCAACCGCAAGCAGTACCACTCCTGAAAAATGAGAGCAAATAATCATTGACACGTCATCATGACAGTCAATTCTCAGTGCAGGCTATCTAGAGTGTCTTTCCTTTTTAACCATTTCAAGAGTTCAAGGAAACATTCTTGGAGCATCTACTGTGTTTGGAAAGGCCAAAGGTCCCCCCCTCCCCCAGGCACACTAATGCTTATGCAGGCCATAGACGGGGAGAAAAACAGCCGATTTTTCTTTTAAAAAATGAAAAATCGGTTGTTCAAGCGGTCGACGTTACCAGCAATGGTAAAAAAAAAAAAAAAAAAAAAAAAAATCGGCCGATTTTCATCCCGTCTACAGCCGGCAAAAAGTGTCCCTGCAGAGAGCTCCGCTATTTCTTTGACAGTTCTTTGACATTTATAGCGGTTGCAACAATGTATTTGTATCCATTTCGGATACAGATGTTTTTATTCGGAAACAAATAGATACAATGTTGCAACCGCTGTAAATGTCAAGGAACTGTCAAAGAAATAGCGGAGCTCTCTGCAGGGACACTTTTTGCCATACTGGAATTCCTCTCATTTTTCATCCTTCTTCTTCTTCTTCCTCTTCTTCTTCTTCTTCTTCATCATCATCCTCTTCTTCTTCTTCATCATCCTCTTCTTCTTCATCATCATCATCCTCTTCTTCATCATCCTCTTCTTCTTCATCATCTTCATCATCATCCTCTTCTTCTTCATCATCATCATCCTCTTCTTCATCATCATCCTCTTCTTCTTCATCATCATCCTCTTCTTCTTCATCATCATCTTCTTCTTCTTCACCATCCTCTTCTTCTTCTTCTTCTTCTTCATCATCATCCTCTTCTTCTTCATCCTCTTCTTCTTCTTCATCATCATCTTCTTCTTCTTCAACATCATCATCCTCTGCATCATCATCCTCTTCTTCATCATCATCCTCTTCTTCTTCATCATCATCATCCTCTTCTTCATCATCATCCTATTCTTCATCATCATCCTCTTCTTCATCATCATCCTCTTATTCATCATCATCCTCTTCCTCTTCTTCTCCATCATCATCATCCTCTTCTTCTTCTTCTTCTTCTTCATCATCATCCTCTTCTTCCTCTTCATCATCTTCTTCTTCTTCATCATCATCCTCTTCTTCTTCTCCTTCATCATCTTCCTCTTCTTCTCCATCATCATCATCCTCTTCTTCTTCTTCTTCTTCATCATCATCCTCTTCTTCCTCTTCATCATCTTCTTCTTCTTCATCATCATCATCCTCTTCATCATCATCCTCTTCTTCATCATCTTCATCATCATCATCCTCTTCTTCTTTTTCTTCTTTTTGTCTTCCTCTTGCAGGTCACTGCTCATGTGCAGATTTTTTATCAGTAAAAAATCTGCCGATTTGCCCATCATTGCCGCGAAAATCGGCCGATCGGCAAATTCAGCCGTTTTTTTCCAACTTTACCGAAAAAAAAATCTGCCAAAATACCGAAAAACGGCCGAACAAATAGCCCACTAACGATCCGAAAATCGGCCGATTTTATTTTCAGCCGAAAAATCGGCCGATTTTCGATCCATCTATGGCCTGCATAAGATATGGTGTGGCCCTAGGGTCAATGTGTGTTTAGAATACTTCCAAAATGCACATACAAAAACACTCCATCCAAATGCATGTTCCATGTCTATAGCATGTTAAACAGAAGAAAAATGCACTTCCATAATGTTAACATGCGCAAGTAAAAATAGACAAAATCCACATCCTTTTATTCTGGCTTCACATACATGCATTGTGGTCTAACACCGCACTCCTTGGCAAATCACATGCAATTTGTGTGCGTTGCAATTAGAGACAAACATTTTGCACACCTCAGATTGCACCGCATCCGGGCCAAAAATGTGCAGGACCCTTTTTCAGGGTATGCACATGGGTGTGAATAGGCATGCCATCCAATTTGGCAAATCGCAATACGCTTTGTGTACCAATATTGGTGTGTTGGTAACTTCACCTAGAAAGCCGCAGCAGGTGGCATGAAGGGGTTGCGGTTGTGATGCGGTGCAGCGCTTGCACAGAAAACACTGCAAATTTCACATCGCATCTATGTGACACCAGAATGTGCCAATATGTGGCTTGACAAAGCACAGTGGTCAGTGCAGATTATTTTCAATCCATGTTTTTTTACACTTTTCATTCACTGGTTTAACTCAGGTGATCGTTATTCACAATTATCTCCGGCGATCACATGCAGCCCCTCAACCATCTACACATATCTCTGGAAATCTATACAGATCTCCTTGAAAAAATGTCTCCTCTCTTCTTCGGAAAACAATTGTCCTCCACCTCATAAACAGGGGGACAGAGAAGACTTCTCCTTGATAACTAAAATCAGATTAATTATCTGTGCTTAATAAACATACACCAATACTGCAAATGCATTGTACTGTCCAAGGCATTGCACACTAACGCATTGCACACTAGAAATGTCAAATGCGTTAGTGTGTACAGTGCATGAGTGTAAAATGCTTTAGTGCAGACTGCAGTGTACAACGCATTGCACACTGTAATACTCTGTACAAAGTAATACCGTGTACACCCACACATTGTAGACTGTAATGCACTGTACTCTGTCATGCAGGATGGAGCTACGCATTGCACACTGTGATACCGTGTACACCCACACATTGTAGACTGTAATGCACTGTACACTGTCATGCAGGCTGGAGCTACGCATTGCACACTGTGATACGCTGTCCACTGTCATGCAGAATCCAGCAACGCATTGCACACTGTAATACCATGTACACCAACACATTGTAGAATGTAATGCATTATACGCAGTATACATGTCCAGATATTCAAAGATTAGCCATGAAGGCCTAGCTGGTTACCTATTTGGCGACCGCAGATAGCCGAATAACGCTACACTGCATCCAGGCAGCTCTGGGAGGGTGTCATATGACATCCTGGCAGAACGCGCTCTCCGTGATTGCTGTGTCCTAAGGACACAGCTGATCACGTGATGTGGTAAAGACCAATCACAGCGGCTTTTTACCATGTGATCAGCCATGTCCAATGACACGCTGATCACCGGGAAATGCATTTGCCGGGTCTTGGCTGCACTTTCATCACGCTGTCAGAATGTGTGGAAAGTACTGCCGAGAACCAGCAGTTATCAAAGCAGGGGTCGGCCCCGATGATCAGTGCCCACCAGTGCCACCCAACAGTTCCGCCCACCTGTGGCCAGCAGTGCCACCCACCAGTGCTGCCTCATCAACGCACATCAGTGTTGCTAAATTACCAGTTTACCAAATGTTATAATATAAACAGACTTTTATTCATTATGAGCTATTTTGTGGTTTATCGAGCAAAAAGTAAAACTCACAGCAGCAAGTCAATACCACCCAAAGAAAGCTCTATTTGTCTGAAAAAACTGATACAAATTTAAGATGGATACAATGTGGCATGACCGCACAATTGTCATTCAAAGGGTAACAGTGCAGAAAGATGAAAATTGGCCAGGACAGGAAGGGGGTAGGAGTACCCAGTAGGCAAGTGGTTAATATCATTGACCCATCAATACCCAGGAGCTAATGTGCAGATAAGTAGCATGTGCACCAAGTGAGATTCTGCTAGGCCCCACCCACAAAATTGCAATTACCTGTCCCTCACATGTTATAAACATATTTGCAATGGCCACACTTACTTTACATATAAGGATCATCTCCTCAGTTGAGAACTGAGCTCTCGCCATGTCCAAATGCCAATAAAGTTATCAAAATTTTCAACCAACACAAAACCTCCAACCACTTGTCATCCACTTACACTCCCCACAACCACTTCCGGGTGCGCCCGCACCAAATGACGGACTTCCGGGAGGATAGCTGCTCGTGCGCCATGGGGGACACCTGTTGGGCGTTTATTTGTGCACGATCGCGCATATCTATGCACGATCGCTCATTTCTATGCACGGCTATGATAGCTTTCGCGAATGTGTTTCTTAGTGATTTTTTTTTTTTAAACCTTGGCTAATATATATTTGTTGCCAAAGGCCAAAAATCAACATACAGTGGGGACTATTTTATTACTGTAAATCAAATTGTAGAAAACCTGTAGCTGGCTGCACAGTGACTGTGACATATTCATTATACATAACAATATTGTGGTGCAAGCAGGTTTTTTATTTTTTTATTTTTTTGTTTGGTTTTGAAAAAGCCAGTTTGCACCCACTTGCATATTCACGCTCTTACAAGCTGCATTTGAGCAGATTATATTAAGTATACAAAGTAACTATTAAGGTTGTTCATATATTGAACATAAAATAAACACAAAAACATCGGTCAAACATTTATTGATCAAATATATCTTCATTTATTTGGTCAGCAGGAACAAGTAGGTACAGTCAATATCTTGGTGAGTCACAAAAATAGGATTGATGTGGCAAAAATAAAACACTCCTGCTCATAAGAGCTTACAATCTAAAGATACTTCTAGTGAACTGTGTGTGCTCAGGTTATAGCAGGAAACAAAGGGGAAGATGAATCAAGTAACATTTTCGTGCACATAAGGTTTACTTACACAATCACTTAGTATGAAGATCCATTCACAAAAAAAGTCTACAGATCAAAATATCAAGAAAACAAAGCATGTGAAAAACCCCTCCCACCTCTACAAATCCCCTCCCACCTCTACAAATCCCCTACACATACATTTGTCAGCAGGTTTGTAAGAAAAATGCATTGGAGTCTAAATAAGCAAGCAAAATTAAAACAAGAGCAGATTTTAAACAAAACGATTGACATGTGTGAGGCTTTCAATGCAAAGAAAAAACACAATCATTGTGCAATAACACACAAACACTTTACAAGGCCAAAAATATGCAAACATTTCCAGCCCACTTCCAAACACAGCCTGAGTGGTGTCTGGGGCAATTCAGCACAAAATCTCTTCCTCCCCCAAACCACTACAAGCAAGGACTTAGTCACAAACCACCCGGCCTAGTAACAGGCCAAATCACTCCCTACTGCACGTCTTTATATAAGCTAGGTTGTATTTGGAGCACTCCAAACAAGGCCCCACCCCCAATGAAGCCACACCCACCACTGACCTTAATTTGGTCAGTGAAAGTGTTTTCACCTGATGAATCCGCTTCCTACCTGCATTAACCCTTGGTATACAGGCCCCACAAATCAGAAATAAATATACAGTGAAATGTACGTGTGCAGCATACAACAGAACATTGAGCAGGGATGTGAAAGGGAACCCCAATTGGAACCGTTATTGCTACTATGGTCACAATTCCCTCCAGATTCTCGCATGAGTTAAGACAGTCACATGACCACATCTTGTATGCAATACTGAAAATGACAAATCGATTTGACTAGTATGGTGAATTTCCCATCAATTGGTAAAACACTCCAGAAATCAAACATCACCAAACATTACACTCTGGGCAAAGCTGATTTACAAATCATGCAACTTACAGTAAAGTTGACCATTTCAATGCAATTTTCAAGACATCTGACACAGATCTCTATGCAAATTGCCACTAAAGTAGTACATGTACTACTATAGAAATCAGTGTTTGAAACGCACCCATGTGGTCGGTCTAATAGCAGACAATAGGGTGCGACTTTGCAGACGATTTACAACTTGCATGTTGTGCAAATCACATGCCAAGTCCCACTCAATGTGCACGCTATTGGAGCGTTCATATTGTTGTGGTTCAAACTTGGTAGGAGCCGCAAGTAATAATAGAGTAATGAATACACTACTTTTCATGCAATTTGCTGAGAGATCGATGTCGAATGTCTTGCAAATTGCACTTGAAATCACCATGTACCCCGACTTTGAAATCATGCAACTTCTATGCAAGTCACATGATGTGACTGTGGTGTCAATAACACCACTTAGAAATCTGCTTTAATGTGACCGGGTAGCCCCCAGTAACATTGTTTGCGATTGCCATGCAATTGGCATGACAGGCGACTTGCAAATCGTAGACCAAGTCGCACCCTATTGGCCACTGTAGGCTCTGTTCACATCCAATTGGATTGTGAACTCGTGCAACTTCACTGTAAGTTGGACAATTGCCGCATCGGATTAGATGTGACAGTGGTGTTAGCCCCCAGTAACATTGTGTGCAATTTGCCATGCAAAGAGCAAGCTGCTGGCCATGCCAATCACATGACAAGTCACATCCAGGGTGTGCAATTTCAGGTGCGATTTGTGCATTGACATCGTACCTGATATTGGATATAATGAATGTGAGTGTATTAACATACACCATTTGTTGCAGCGAGAGTTCAAAGGTATTTGAGAATTGTGGCAATTTATTAGCAATTTAACATCTAGACTCAAATAGAAATCGCAATGCTACACACAATTGAAAACACAACTAGTTAGTAATTCTCTAGAAATCACAGTAAAATTGGCAACTTAAAGAGTAATTTTCAATTGCATATAGTGTGAGCGAAGCAGGAAAATCAACAAAGGAAATAAATCTTTGAAGGCGTGCGGTACCTGCCTGCTGGGATAAGGGTCTGCTATGCATTTGGGGGAAAAATGCACGCCAGGATTTGTGACAAGTTTGATGTGTGGATTCACCAACCAAGTCTTTTCTCTCTCGTTCACTCTTCTGAATGTCTCTCTTTATCACTCTTCAGTATGTATCTCTCGCTCACTCTTCTTTGTCTCACTGGCTCGCTCTTCTCTCTCGCTCACTCTTCTGAATGTCTCTCTTTATCACTCTTCATATGTATCTCTCGCTCACTCTTCTTCGTCTCACTCTTCTCTCTCTCTGTCAGCTCTTTGCTTGCCAAATCCTTCACAAAAGTGGGTGGAGTGTAAACCATCATTATCAAATCTATTAGTGATTCAGGCCCTTATCTTATACCATTGTATGACATTCACATAAGGTGCAGCTTTGAAGGTGTTTCAACAGACAAGGCCTCATTCTAATTCACATTTTAGGGATCATTTAGACAGAAAGCAAAGATGTTGCCAGAACATGTATGTGAAGACAGCCACACACGGAGATCATACTACTTCCTTGCCGTGGTTGGGATTCAAACCGACAACTCTAGAGTTATGAGGCAGTAGTACTAACCACTAATCCACAGAGCTACATTGCTAACCCAGCCTGTATTTCTGTGCTGTGAATCAATCCTAGGTCCCTGGGCATGGTCAGTATAACTAGCCAGATATCTCCAATGTGACACAAATGTTGTGCTATGTTGCCAATTCAGATGTATGTTGGTTCTATGTATCCCAATACAAAGGATTGCAATACTAATACAGGCGTACCTCGGTTTACCAATGCCTCAGGGAACGTCATATTTGGGGTACAAATGTCAAACCATTTCAGTTAATTGATCTGTTTACAAATGTTTGAATAATTTGGTATGGGCATGTGGCCTGGTATGGTTCAGGAGGGGGGGAGGCGCTCGCTCGTCCCCCCCCCCCCCCTTTCCTGACCTGCCGGGCTGCATGCTTGGATAAGTATGTGTTATGGATTTTGGGGGGTACCCCATGCTGTTTTTTATTTAATTTCAGCGTGGAGTTACCCCTTAACATCCATACGAGACCCGAAGGGCTTAGTATGGATGGGAGGGGGGACCCCACGCCAGTTATTTAAAGAACTGTTTATAAATCACTGCAATACTTTGACATTCAACTGTCAGTGGGGAACTCCGCCGACAGCTGAAACATGAGCGCTGCATTGGTTTTCACTACTAAAATGCTGCATGAGTTGATAACATAACTCATGCGGGATTGTAGGAGCGACAGCCATGAGTTAATGTTTCAGCTGTCAGCGGGGTTCCCCACTGACAGCTGAATGTAAAATAATTCCCTTTATTGCATAAATAATAAAAAAAAAAGCGTGGGGTCCCCCCTCCCATCTGTACCAAGCCCTTCGGATCTGGTATGGATATTAAGGGGGAACTCCACGCTGGAATTTAAAAAAAAAAACAGCGTGGGTCCCCCTCAATATCCATACCAGACCCTTATCCAAGCATGAAGCCCGGCAGGTCAGGAAAGGGGGGGGACGAGCGAGCGCCCCCCCTCCTGAACCATACCAGGCCACATGCCCTCAACATGGGGGGGGTGCTTTGGGGCAGGGGGGGCTCCCCCCCAAAGCACCTTGTCCCCATGTTGATGAGGACAAGGGCCTCTTCCCCACAACCCTGGCCAGTGGTTGTGGGGGTCTGCGGGCGGGGGGCTTATCAGAATCTAGAAGCCCCCTTTAACAAGGGGCCCCCAGATCCCGCCCCCCCCCCCTACGTGAATGAGTCTGCGGTACACGGTCCGCAGACTCATTCACAAAAAAACTAAGTGTGGTGTAAAAAAAACACAGTACAGGGTCTTTGACAAGTCCTTTATTAAAACAATGTCCCCCGAAGTAGATCCAACGTCAATCGCGGCGGCAGGGACCCGAAGAAAAAAAAAAAAAGTTCCGCTCCCGTCGGAGGCTTCCAGCCTTGTGAAGAAGAGGCTAGCTGACATTTCTTATATAGGTATGGGGCGGGGCCAGCCGGGGACATCATCTGAGTGACCCGCCCCATGTCACATGCTTGCTGTTCCCGGCTGGCCCCGCCCCATAGCTATATAAGAAATGTCAGACTGTCTCCTGCATTCAGCTAGTTAGCCTCAGTGGAGAGACAGGGTGACATTTCTCAAATAGGTAAGGGGCGGGGATGATGTGCCTGGCTGGCCCCGCCCCATACCTATATAAGAAATGTCAGCTAGCCTCTTCTTCACAAGGCTGGAAGCCTCGGACTGGAGCGGAACTTTTTTTTTTTTTCTTTTTTCGGGTCCCTGCCGCCGCCGCCGTGATTGACGTTGGATCTACTTCGGGGGACATTGTTTTAATAAAGGACTTGTCAAAGACCCTGTACTGTGTTTTTTTACACCACACTTCATTTTTTTGTGAATGAGTCTGCGGACCGTGTACCGCAGACTCATTCACGTAGGGGGGGGGGGCGGGATCTGGGGGCCCCCTTGCTAAAGGGGGCTTCCAGATTCTGATAAGCCCCCTGCCCGCAGACCCCCACAACCACCGGCCAGGGTTGTGGGGAAGAGGCCCTTGTCCTCATCAACATGGGGACAAGGTGCTTTGAGGGGGGAGCCCCCCCTGCCCCAAAGCACCCCCCCCATGTTGAGGGCATGTGGCCTGGTATGGTTCAGGAGGGGGGGGGGTGCTCGCTCGGCCCCCCCCCTTCCCTGACCTGCCGGGCTGCATGCTCGGATAAGGGTCTGGTATGGATATTGAGGGGACCCACGCTGTTTTTTTTTTTAAATTTCGACGTGGAGTTCCCCCTTAATATCCATACCAGATCCGAAGGGCTTGGTACAGATGGGAGGGGGGACCCCACGCTTTTTTTTTTATTATTTATGCTATAAAGGAAATTATTTTACATTCAGCTGTCAGTGGGGAACCCCGCTGACAGCTGAAACATTAACACATGGCTGTCGCTCCTACAATCCCGCATGAGTTATGTTATCAACTCATGCGGCGTTTTAGTAGTGAAAACCAATGCAGCGCTCATGTTTCAGCTGTCGGCGGAGTTCCCCACTGACAGTTGAATGTCAAAGTATTGCGGGGAATTAGAAACTGTTTTTTAAATAACTGGCGTGGGGTCCCCCCTCCCATCTGTACCAAGCCTTTCGGATCTGGTATGGATATTAAGGGGGAACTCCACGCTGAAATTAAAAATAAAAACAGCGTGGGTCCCCCTCAATATCCATACCAGACCCTTATCCAAGCATGAAGCCCGGCAGGTCAGGAAAGGGGGGGGACGAGCGAGCGCCCCCCCCCTCCTGAACCATACCAGGCCACATGCCCTCAACATGGGGGGGGGTGCTTTGGGGCAGGGGGGGCTCCCCCCCCCAAAGCACCTTGTCCCCATGTTGATGAGGACAAGGGCCTCCTCCCCACAACCCTTGCCGGTGGTTGTGGGGGTCTGCGGGCGGGGGGCATATCAGAATCTGGAAGCCCCCTTTAACAAGGGGGCCCCCAGATCCCGGCCCCCCCCCCCCACGTGAAGGATTCTGCGGTACACGGTCCCGCAGACTCATTCACAAAAAAACTAAGTGTGGTGTAAAAAAAAAAAACACAGTACAGGGTCTTTGACAAGTCCTTTATTAAAACAATGTCCCCCGAAGTAGATCCAACGTCAATCGCGGCGGCGGCGGCGACCCGAAAAAAGGAAAAAAAAAAGAAAAGGTTCCGCTCCCGTCCGAAGCTTCCAGCCTTGTGAAGAAAAGCCTAGCTGACATTTCTTATATAGGTATGGGGCGGGGCCAGCCGGGAACAGCAAGCATGTGACATGGGGCGGGTCACTGGGATGATGTCCCCGGCTGGCCCCGCCCATACCTATATAAGAAATGTCAGCTAGGCTTTTCTTCACAAGGCTGGAAACCTCGGACGGGAGCGGAACTTTTTTTTTTTCCTTTTTTCGGGTCGCCGCCGCCGCGATTGACGTTGGATCTACTTCGGGGGACATTGTTTTAATAAAGGACTTGTCAAAGACCCTGTACTGTGTTTTTTTTACACCACACTTAGTTTTTTTGTGAATGAGTCTGCGGACCATGTACCGCAGAATCATTCACGTAGGGGGGGGCCGGGATCTTGGGGCCCCCTTGTTAAAGGGGGCTTCAAGATTCTGATAAGCCCGCCGCCCACAGACCCCCACAACCACCGGCCAGGGTTGTGGGGAAGAGGCCCTTGTCCTCATCAACATGGGGACAAGGTGCTTTGGGGGGGGGAGCCCCCCTGCCCCAAAGCACCCCCCCCATGTTGAGGGCATGTGGCCTGGTATGGTTCAGGAGGGGGGGGGGCGCTCGCTCGTCCCCCCCCCCCCCTTTCCTGACCTGCCGGGCTGCATGCTTGGATAAAGGTCTGGTATGGATATTGAGGGGGACCCACGCTGTTTTTTTTTAAAATTTCAGCATGGAGTTCCCCCTTAATATCCATACCAGACCTGAAGGGCTTGGTATGGATGAGAGGGGGGACCCACGCTGTTTTTTTTTTTTTTTTTTATTGCGGACCTTTATTTTTACATTCAGCTTTCAAAATAAATATTATCTAGACCTTCAAAATAAGTAAAATCATAACAGAAATAATTATAAAGGATAAGAAACAAAAATAGAATCACTAGAACTAAGGAAATCTAATTAGAATACATGAAGATATGCCGAGTGCTGTTTATTAAACACAGTAGTCGCGACCGAGTGCCGGCTGTCAGAGGAATCCACAATCAGATTCACTATTAGTCAGTGGCTAAAAAGCAAACGCCCATGGCAGAGGTCTAAAAGGTGTTCTGCACATGCTCAGTTCTATCTGCCAAAGACACTGCACGGGCATCTAGATTTTTACTGTGTCGATTTCCTTGAAAAAAAATATTTTTAATACATTCTTAATTTTTTTGGAAATAGCAGATATTGTTTAAAGTGAAGTCCTGATATTTGGCAAAGCAAATTTCTAAGTGAACATGTCTCTACAGTGATTTTTCATGGTGTTAGACGTGCTTCTTAGCAAGTCTGCTTTTGTGAGTCTGATTCCGGGCGTGTGTCTTTTTGTGAATTAGATTGGGCGTCTGCTTATGGGCTCTGGTCAATAGTGAATTAGGTTGCAGGGTAAAAAATGGACGGACGCCCATGAAAATTGGGCTTAAGCCCATAAATATGCGCCCACGCCCAATAGTGAATCAGGGCCTTGGAGTCAGGTAGTGAAAAGCAATAGTTGTACATTGGAGAGCAACAGGGGTTAGATGTGAGGAACAAGAGTAGAAGGCTTTAGATCTACCCATTCTATACTGTACATACACTCACCGGCCTCTTTATTAGGTCCACCTGTTCAATTGTTTGGTAACAAATTGCTAATAAGCCAATCACATGGCAGCAACTCAATGCATTTAGGCATCTAGACATGTTGAAGACGACTTGCTGAAGTTCAAACCGAGCATCAGAATGGGGAAGAAAGGAGATTTAGGTAACTTTGAAGGTGGCATGGTTGTTGGTGCCAGACGGGCTGCTCTGAGTATTTCAAAAGTGATGATCTACTGGGATTTCCATGCACAACCATCTCTAGGGTTTACAGAGAATGGCCCGAAAAAAAGAAAATATGCAGTGAGCAGCAGTTGTGTGGATGAACATGCCTTGGTGACAGGGGCGGACTGACGATTTGGAAACTTGGGCACTGCCCAAGGGCCCAGGGTCAGTAGGGGGCCCCATGAGATGCCCCTGGTACCTTTTTCATAGGCTTTTTTGTGTTTGGGCAAGGACACAGGGGCCCCATGATCCCCTATTGCCCGGGGGCTCCATGAGTTGTCAGTCCGCCCCTGCTTGATGTCAGCGGTGAATAGGCAGACTGGTTGCTGCGACATTCAGATGGTAGGAATTTGGCA
Organism: Staurois parvus; assembly: GCF_062004578.1. Lineage (NCBI taxonomy): Eukaryota > Metazoa > Chordata > Amphibia > Anura > Ranidae > Staurois > Staurois parvus. Next base: position 394,371 of record NW_028319016.1, read on the forward strand.
TAAACAACAAAATGGTTCAGGCTGGTGGTGGTGGTGTAATGGTGTGGGGGAGATTTTCTTGGTACTAGCAAGGTGCACCTAATAAAGGGGTCAGTGAGTGTATATTAATGTCCTTCCAACCAAATGGGCTACATTCCTTAACAACTGTTGCAAGATAGTTTAATTTTCATTCCAAAGCCAATTTTACATCTCTGTTTCTCAAGCTGTATATGAATGGATTGACCAAGGGGATCACAGTGGAACTGAACACAGACAAAAATTTAAAGGACTTGAAAGTACCACTCATAGTCAAGTATCAACAATCAATAGTTGTGTAATGAACATGGGCGGACTGACAACTCATGGGGCATCCGGGCAATAGGGGATCATGGGGCCCCTGTGTCCTTGCCCAAACTCAAAAAAGCCTATAAAAAAAAAAAGGTACCAGGGGCATCTCATGGGGCCCCCTACTGACCCCGGGCCCTCAGGCAGTGCCAGAGTTTCCAAATGGTCAGTCTGCCCCTGGTAATGAAGAGGGACAATGGTTAGGTGTGAGGAACAAGTGTAGAAGGAAGGGTAACAAAGTGGCTCAGTGGTTAGCACTACCACTTGGCAGTATTAGGGTTGTGGGTATGTATCCTGGCCACAGCACCACCTGCCTGGAGTTTGCTTGCCCTCCCTGTGCCAGCATGGGTTTCCTCTGGGTACTCTGGCTTCCTCCCCACACTCCAAAAGACATGCTGGCAGGTTAACTGGATCCTGTGTAAATTGTTCCTAGTATGTGTATGTATGAACTAAGTTAGGAAGCTTAGATTGTACACCCCTTGAGGGTTAGAGTCTGATGTGAATGTACAATAAATATATGTAAAGCACTTTGTAAATTCATGGTGCTATATAATTATCTGAAATAAATAAAATTTAAATCTCCACATACAATATATATATTTATGTCCTTCCAACCAAATGCCCTTCTTTCCTTTTAACAACTCTTTGCAAGAAATTTAAACTTTCGTTGCAAAGCCGATTTCAAGCTGTATATGAATGGATTGAGCATGGGGACTACGGCTGAATTGCACATAGACAACAATTTACCAGACTGGAAGGTGCCACTCGGAGTCAAATATTGACAAGCAATACTTGTATACTGAAGAGCAACAACAGTTAGGTGAGATGAACAAGTGTAGAAGGCTTTAGATCTCCCCTTATTAGTCTTGATCCTCATTATAGTGGCAATGATGAATGAGTAGGAGATGAAAGTGAGCAGAAAAGGGGTGAAGGTTGAGAGTAAAACCCCCTCTGTGAACATCAACATTTGCAACATAAATGTGTCACTACAGGAAAGTTTCATCAGGCCCAAAATTTCGCAGAAGAAGTGGTCAATAATGTTGGAAGTATAGCAAGTAAAACCCGTTAGTATGATCATGGCAGGAAGAATCTGCAGAAGACTAAATGACCAGCAAAATATGGCCAAACCAGTACAGACTCTACTATTCATGACCGTTGAATAATGCAAAGGGTTGCAGATGGCAATGTAACGATCATAACTCATGGCCGTAAGCAATACCAACTCATTGCCACATAACCATGTGAAGACGTATACCTGGGCCATGCACTTAACGAATGACACCGCATTGTCCCCTGTCACAAAGATGTCAAGGATCTTATGTTGTGTAATAGTGGTAGAAGATATGTTGAGAATGGACAGGTTACACAGGAAGAAGTACATGGGAGTGTGGAGCTGAGAATCCAGGCAAACCAGCAGAAGAATGATCACATTACCTCCAAGGGTGATATGATAAATGAGAAGGACCAAAAGGAAAATCACAACCTGCAAGTCAGGAACATCGGAAATCCCTCTAAGAATGAAGAAGGTCACCATTATCTGGTTATGATCCTTCATGTTTTATACCAGACAGATATAAAAAGGACACCAATTAATGGAGTTATGTGTTTATTATAACAAAAAGTATTTTCAAATGCAAGTAATGTAAGTGCCGATATCAGCCTCTAGTATTCCCCTGCACAGGAGAACTCAAACTGGAAGAGGGATGATCCGTAGTCAAAGCCAAAGCTCTGCTTCATAAACATTGGCTAACAAGGAGCATGCTGGCAGGAGGAGAGTAGAAAGAGATGATCCCATGCTGTTGCAACCTTAAAGCAGAACTAAACTCTCTCAATCTACATGAACTATTTGTAATCCTTTTGCTGCAAGCCTTATTAAATAGATGGAAAGATGTATTATATTTCTTCAGCTGCTTCCTGGTTTCTAGCCTAGGCCAAAAAGATGTTACGCAATCCAACAATCTTCATGGACATTTTTTATTTCATCTGGAGGAGGGGCTTAATTAACTAATCACACCCTCCTGCTTTCAAGCCTGAGCTAAGGGCAGGTAGATTCCAGGAAGTAAATGCTACATGAATCATCTGCCCTTATCCAAGATGGCCATGGCTAGAAATGTTAGGGGATTTTTTTTTTTCAAAGTGATTTAATCAGCAAAATAAATCATGAACACATTGATGGGTGAGTTTGCTTTGAATATTAAAATGAAATAAACAGCATTTTCAGTTTGTGGTGCTCAGAGTCAGTTCTGTTCTGCTTTAATTGTGAGCTGGATGTGTGGAGGTGACCAAACTGCTGTATTTAATTGACGTATTATATAGTGAAGTCACCCTCACTCTTCTGTCTGGTGGGGTTGTGTAAATCTCAGGGTTGGCTAGACAGATTTGCAAGTCCTTTGGCAGGTAAAATGCCTTTTGTATAAGTATTTTAACTGTGCATTTGGCTATTTGCAGGAAATGCAGCACAGTTCCATAAACCCTGTATATCTGAGCACAGACTAAACAGATATCTTGTCCTATCACTGTACCTACTACCAGAGAGAGCAATCACATCAGCCTTGGCAACCTAGAACTCTGTAAGCTTTCCTCAGTTTGTATAGTATTTGTATATATCACAGACAGATCTCACAAGGGATAGCACATATTATATACAATATACAGCAGGGGCGTATTTACCACAAGGCATTTGCCTAGGGCGACATTTTTCTGGGGGGCAGCACTGGAAGAAGGGACGGAAGAAGGGACACGTGCGGCTTGGAGACCAGATGGGATCTGAGAGAGGCTTTGGGCTGCTTGACCCTCGTTCCCAGGGATGTGCAGAGCTGTGAAGGTGAGTGTCTCTATCTCTCTCACTGGGAGGGGAGTGGCCGGTGTATGAGGGCAATGGTAGTGGAAGGCTTTCTCAGGTGGGGGCAGGGTTGTTGTTGGTCAATATCAGGCTCCCTCTGGGGGGGTGAATTTTATGTTGCCTAGGGCTGCACAAAACATTAATACACTACTGGGGGGACAGGGGTGTTGTTTTTCAATGTCAGGCTCTCTCTGGGGGGGGGGTTTTGTGTTGCCTAGGGCTGCACAAAAGCTAAATACACCACTGGGGGGGGGCAGGGGTGTTGTTGGTCAATGTCATGCTCTCTCTGGGGGGGGGGGGGGGGATTTTGTGTTGCATAGGGCAGCACAAAACCTAAATACACCACTGGGGGGCAGGGATGTTGTTGGTCAATGTCAGGCTCTCTCTGGGGAGAGGGTGAATTTCTTGTTGCCTAGGGCTGCACAAAACCTAAATACACCACTGGGGGGGACGGGGACAGGGGTGTTGTTGTTCAATGTCAGGCTCTCTCTGGGGGGGGGGGATTTTGTGTTGCCTAGGGCTGCACAAAACCTAAATACACCACTGGGGGGGGGGAGCAGGGGTGTTGTTGGTCAATGTCAGGCTCTCTCTGGGGGGGGGGGGATTTTGTGTTGCATAGGGCAGCACAAAACCTAAATACACCACTGTATACCAGGTGTAGCCAATGCGTGTTCTTTAGCCCACCAAAAGAAAAATGGGCTGTGGAATAGAGAATCTGCCCAAAGTGTGAATTTCCTAATAATTAAACCAAAAGAAATAATGTTTTCCGAGAACCCAAGAATATGGCTTTAATCCACCAGACGTGAGATTTCAATCCAAACACCTTTATCAGGCACTTCCTTTAGGTATAACATGAATCAATAAGGTGCAAATGTATAAAATATATATATCCTTAATATATTTCACCAATAGTGGGCAATGCAGTAGAAAAGGGAGTTTGAAATTCAAGATTGTGGTGTAAAAAAAAAAAAAAAAAAAAAAACACAGGAGGCTTGGGCTCATTCACCAAAAGACAATAGACCGATGTAATATAAATTTAGTTCTGAGAAAGGAAATTCTGAAATAAAATACCGGTTGTCAGTTTTTCATTCAATTGCTCCAATGTGACAGGTGATAAATACATTGCAGCATTGGATGCTGATTCACCTTGAATGAAGTATTGTATTCTATTGAAAATACACTTTCCTTAATTGTATGTTGGGATAAGTGTTTTTATATTCTCCCGCCAAGCCTGCTAACAAGTCCTCGATGGACTGGACTCTCCAAAGACCAGCTCTTGATTGCTAGCAATTATTTACAACATAACACTCCCAAACCTCAGCAATAGTTATTAATATTTTGCATCCTCAAATGAAATTCTTTTTATATTAATACATGCACACAATGGACTGGAATTACTACACAATGAGGTCCACTGAGACACAAATACATAACCTGCTATGAAAGTATTGCTCACTACCTATGTGAGAATTGTATTGTAAAAAATTGCAAATGTTAAAGTAGAACTATAGGCATATTTTTTTCATTTGGGATAGAGCAAGGGAGGGTTATAACCCTTGCTAGATTATTTTTTTTGCCATCTGTGTCCTATTGGGGAAATTTCTCTTCACTTTCTGTCCCATAGGAAGTGAGAAAATCTCTGCAAATTAACCACTTGCCTACCAAGCGCTTATACCCCCATCCTGCCCAGGCCAATTTTCAGCTTTCAGCTCTGTTGCAATTTGAATGACAATTGCGCGGTCATGCAACACTGTACCCATATGAAATGTTTTATCATTTCTTAGATTGTAAGCTCCCAAGATCAGGCCCTCCTAACCCTCTTGTATTGAATTGTATTGTTGCTGTATTGTCTCCCTTTAGATTGTAAAGCGCTGAGCAAACTGTTGGCGCAATATAAAACCTGTATAATAATAAATGTATAATAATATTTTTTTTCACACAAATAGGGCTTTCTTTTGGTGGTATTTACTCACCGCTGGGTGTTTTATTTTTTTGCGCTATAAACAAAAGAAGAGCAAAAAATTTGAAAAAAAAGTGTTTCTTTGTTTCTATTATAAAATTTTGCAAACAGATAATTTTTCTCATTCACTGATGTGTGGTGATGAGGCTGCACTGATAGGCGGCACTAATGGGCACTGATAGGCAGCACTGATGGGCACTGATAGGTGACACTGATGGGCACTGATAAGGTGGCACGGATAGGCAGCACTGATGGGAAATGATAAGAGGCACTGATAGGCAGCATTGATAGGTGGCACTGATGATGCTGCACTGATAGGCGTCACTGATGGGCAGCACTGATGGGTGGCACTAACTGATGGCACTGCTGGACACTGATGGGTGGCACTACTGGGCAGCACTGATGGGTGGCACTGTTTGGCACATGTGGGTGGCATTGCTGGGCACATGTGGGTGGCACTGCAGGGCACTGCTGTGTGGCACTGCAGGGCACAGGTGGATGGCACTGGTGGGATCACGTGGGTGGCACCAATGGGTACAGGTGGGTGGCACTGCTGGGCACTGATGATCAGTGCCAATCACTTCTCTGACAATTGTTGGTTTTCAGCAGTACTTTCCACTGTGACAGCGTGAGGAAAGTGCAGCCGATAACCGGCAACTGTATTTACCCGGTGATCAGCTGTTGCATTGGACACAGCTGATCACGTGGTAAAAGGCCGCTGTGATTGGCTGTTTACCATATCGCGTGATCAGTAGTGTCTGTAGGACATAGCAATCATCGGCGGCACGAGTGCACTCCGCTGGAGGCACGCAGGGGGCATGTTCTGGGAGGACATCCATGGACATCCTCCCAGAACTAGACAACTGCACTGTAGCCATCTTTCGGGTATAGTGCGGTAGGGAACCGGTTTAATTGAATTCCTTGGGAACCCCCAAGTCACCAGTCCTAGTGTCTCAATGATAATGGTAAACAGGACAAATAAAGACGGTGTATCTCCTTAATGGAACACAGACAGCAATAGAAACTAGAAAAACATTTTGTCTTTAGTTATACTGGGAAGGATGTGGACACACCATGCTGTGATGATCAGTCACTAAAATCCCATATAAGTTTTAACCTGTTAGTAGTCATTTTAAAAGTACATTAAAAAATTGTGACTGCGCTACAATAAATACATAAAAATCATGCGAAAAAAAAACAATTCATCACAAATAAACAATTAATAAAAATAACATAAGAAAGTGTCAAAAATCAATGATTTTAAAGTAAAAACAAAAACGATGTGTTCTTAAATAAAATAGAATTTTTGTTCCCACAAAAAAATAGCAAAAGTAATAAATAATGCCTATATTTCTTTGTGACATTCAGATGATATGTTATGCTTTAAATAAAATAAACTACAAATAAAACTTGTGTATGAGTGATCATAAAATCATACACTCAAATGTTCAATAGATCCTAATGAATGTGCACTAACACCATAAAAATAAAAATATATATGAATTATGAACCATACAAAAATATTTGTGAACCTACTTGATACTGCCAAACTTTTTGGTGCTTCCAAATGTTGATCATTTTCATGCTCACTCCAAATACAAGTGTGCCTTTGCCAGTGATCCACAATTACAGCAGTGCTCCCTCCACCACCATACCAAGTGCTCACTCATGTCACCAATAGACCTACAGTGCATTCAGAAATTATTCAGACCTCCTTCACTTTTTTCAAAATTGTTATGTTGCAGCCTGATACTACAGCTGTTCAAATTCATTTTTTTCTCATTAATCTACAGTACATTCAGTATCCAATAACGGCAAATTGAAAACAGAAGTTTAGACATGTCTATGAATTTATTAAAAATAAAAAAACTGAAATATCACATTAGCGTAAGTATTCAGACCCTTTGAAACAGCAAATGTAGTTCAGGTGCCTCCCATTTCTCTTGATTGTTGCTGAGATGTTTCTACACCTTGATTGGAGTCCACCTGGGGTAAATTCAATTGATTATACATGATTTGGAAAGCCACATACCTCCTCTATAAAAGGTCTCACAGCTGACAATGTATACTGCATCAGAGCAAAACGATGAGGTCAAAGGAACTGCCCAGAGCTCAGAGACAGGATTATTGCAAGGCACAGATCTGGGGACCGCTACAAAATACTTTTTGGTGCACTGAAGGTTCCAAGATCACAGGAGCCTCAATACTTCTCAAAATAGAAAAAGTTTGGCACAACCCAGACTCTTCCAAGAGCTGGTCGCCTGGCCAAACTGAGCAATCAGAGGAAAAGGACCTCAGTAAGAGAGGTGACCAAGAACGCGATGGTCCCTCTGACTGCGCTCCAGAGATCCTGTGTGGACATGGGACAAAGTTCCAGAAAGACAACCATCAGGGCAGCCCTCCACCGATCTGGGCTTTATGGCAGAGTGGCCAGACAGAAGACTCTCCTCAGCAGGGGCGGACTGACCATTAGGAAACTCGGGCACTGCCCGATGGCCCGGGGTCAGTAGGGGGCCCCATGAGATGCCCCTGGTACCTTTTGCATAGGCTTTTTTCAGTTTGGGCAAGGACACAGGGGCCCCATGATCCCCTATTGCCCGGGGGCCCCATGAGTTGTCAGTCCGCCCCTGCTCCTCAGTATAAAACAGATGAACGCCCACTTGGAGTTTGCAAAAGCTTTTTATGATCATTGATTTTTGACACTTTATTATTTATGTAATTTTGACACTTGATTATTTTATGTAAGTTTAATGAATTGTTTATTTGTGATGAATTGTTTATTTTTTTATTTATATTTTTTATATATAGTGGGTATTGTGCAGTCATGATTTTTTTATGTGATTTTGGGATCATTATACGCTCACTGGCCACTTTATTAGGTCTACCTTGCTAGTATTGGGTTGGGCCCCCTTTTGCCTTCAGAAATCCCTTCATTCTTCGTGGCATAGATTCAACAAGGTGTTGTAAACATTCCTCAGAGATTTTGGTCCACATTGACATGAGTTACTCTTGCCTTCTAGCATCTGGAACCAGTCTGCCCATTCTCCTCTGACCTCTGACATTAACAAGGCATTTTCCTCCACACAACTGCCGCTCACTGGATATTTTATCTTTTTCGGACCATTCTCTGTAAGCCCTAGAGGTGGATGTGTGTAAAAATCCCAGTAGATCAGCAGTTTTTGAAATATGAAAGTTCTAATATCCAGCAAATACTGTAGAATATGCAACATTCAATTTAACATTCTACTCCACACAGCACCAATCCAACTAGCTAGGCCATCAGACTGTGAATGGCTGATGGCTCTAAAATGGCTGGTATTTAAAGCCCCTGGATAGGGCCATATATACAAGGTGATCACAGGCACCCAACAGAACACCAATCACCACAAACATGGTGCCCCGAGTCCATGTGGCCAAACACGTTTCTACCTACATATAATTTCATGTCCCTTCTCACCCCCAGCTGCTGATTGGCTGCTGCGGAGACCCAGGACAGTGTGGGATAGCCCTCCTGATTTTCCAGTTAACATCAAAATTGTTTAGTTTCAGTGGTCCCAAATTGAAAATGCAATATTTGGGGAGAATTTAAAATAGTTGTAAAGGCTCGAGGTTTTTTACTTTCATGCATTCTATGCATGAAGGTATAAAAATCTCTGTGCAGCAGCCCCCCAATACTGACCTATGCCCCCTCTCGTTCCATCAATGTGCACTAGAGTCTCGGCCATCCCGGGACTCCCCTTCCTCATTGGCTGAGACAGCAGAGTGAGGCAATGAGAAGAGAGAGGGGCAGGGCTGAGCCATGAGTGGACACAGCAGTGTGTGCCCCCATAGCAAGCTACTTGCTGTGGGGACACCCGACAGGAGGGAGGGGCCAGGAGCACTAGTGAGGGACCCAAGAAGAAGAGGATCTGTGCAAAACCACTGTGCACAGCAGGTAAGTATGACATGTTTTCTTTAAAAAAAAATAAGCCTTTAGAATCACTTTAACTTTTACTCAAACATGAATAGCAACACTAGTTCTAACCATATCTTACTCCATCCTCACTCCATCAAAAACTAAAAAAAAAATCTGGCTTAGATACTCTTTAAAGTGTTACTAAACCCAGAACCCTGCATTCACTATATCTGGTCTCCCCAGACCCTACATTCACTATATCCGCTCTCCCCGGACCCTGCATTCACTATATCCAGTCTCAACGGACCCTGCATTCACTATATCTGGTCTCCCCGGACCCTGCATTCACTATATCTGGTCTCCCCGGACCCTGCATTCACTATATCTGGTCTCCCCGGACCCTGCATTCACTATATCTGGTCTCCCCGGACCCTGCATTCACTATATCCGGTCTCCCCTGACCCCGCATTCATTATATCTGGTCTCCCCGGACCCTGCATTCACTATATCTGGTCTCCCCGGACCCTGCATTCACTATAGCCGCTCTCCCCGGACCCTGCATTCACTATATCCGCTCTCCCCGGACCCTGCATTCACTATATCCAGTCTCCCCGAACCCTGCATTCACTATGTCCGCTCTCCCCGGACCCTGGATTCACTATATTTGGTCTCCCCAGACCCTGCATTCACTATATTTGGTCTCCCCAGACCCTGCATTCACTATATCCGGTCTCCCCGGACCCTGCATTCACTATATCTGGTCTCCCCGGACCCTGCATTCACTATATCTGGTCTCCCTGGACCCTGCATTCACTATATCTGGTCTGCCACAGTACACACAACATGGAAATGCAATTATTTTAGTAAATATAAACTGCTAAATACCTTTTCTCATCAGCAGTATAGAGCAGTCTTGTGACTTCTATCAGTCTCCAGCAGAGCGCTGGTTAAAGCTTGTAGGAGGAGTTTTCATCCTGATTTGACTGTCCTATGAGGCTGCATAACCCCTGAACCCTCTGTCTGGACAGCACTTATTTGCCCTGTGCTGATCACATGCACCCTCTCAACAGAAAAAAAAAAAGTAGCTAGTAATACACACCAAACTGAGCATGTGTAGAGTGCCCCCAAGGCTCTGTTCTATCAGCAGATGGACTGGGGAGAGTAGAAGAAGGGGAGGATCAGAGAAGACAGGATCAAACAGCCTTTTTACACAATGCAGACGATTAACCCCTTAGGTTCCACAGTGAATATAACAAGCATGTTTCACTGCATATATGTTATAAAAAAATCCAAAAAGCTTCTCATTACAATAACCATAACTTAGTTTCGTTTTATTTATCTCAACATTTAGGTAGATCAGAGAAGTGCTGCTTAACGTTTTTGGCAAGATCAAAAAAATTCTTTATTTTTGCAAAAAAGTGGGGACCTAGAATTTTCTTAATATTTCGCTTTAGGAAGTTCCAGATAGCACTTTTATTCACAAGAGGTTTTCCCGCACATGAAAGAGGATTTCAATCACTTGATGTTCGCCCACAGTGCACCTCCTGCTGGCAGCTACAGGCTGGACGACAAACCCATACGTCACTGAATGTTTCCAGGTTTTCCGGTGTGTGCGCCCCCTTCTGACCCATGCCGTGAATGGACACAGCACGAGTTTGTCAGCTAGTTTTAGCCAATGATTTTGGCTGAAACCTGCGATCGGCTGTGTCCAATCACAGAATTCTGTAAACAGACAGCGACCTGGCTGTTTCTTCTCCCTGAAATCATATCTGAGTTCAGGGAGAAAAAGCAGCCAGATCTGTGAGTAAAAGCTGCACGCATTACACTTGTTAGGCACACAATTAACCCCTTGATTGCCCCTTGATGTTAACCCCTTCCCAGCCAGTGTCATTAGTACAATGTACAGTATTATATCTGATCACTGCATCAGTGTCGATAGCAACATCAGTGTCAGTTACTCAGTTAGTGTACCTCCCAGCCAGTGTCTGTTAGTGCCAGTTTGCCCGCCACACTATCACAGTCACACTATAGGTCGCTGATCACTGCCATTACTAGTATAGCGTCTATAGCTGCGTAAATTCCAGTATATATGCACCATAGTTTGTAGACAGTATAATTTTCACACAAACCAATATGATATTATTATACAGGATTTATATAGCGCAAACAGTTTTCTCTGCGCTTTACAATATAAATATACACTTCTTGGGATTTTTTTTTTACCAAAGACATGTACATTTTGGCCTAAATATATGAAGAAATTAGATTTTTATTGTTTTTTTTTTAACAGAAAGTAGAAATTATTATTTTTTTATTCCAAAATTTTCTGACTTTTTACATTTATATAATAAAAGATTTAAAAAAACGGTTTTAATCAGACACCACCAAAAGAAAGCTCTATTTGTGTGAACAAAAAAAATCTAAATTTTATTTGGGCACAGCGTTGCAAGACCAAGCAATTGCCAGTTAAAGGATAAGTTCACCTTTTTAACAAAAATAATAAAAGCACATTTTTTTCAGGTAAAAAAATGTGCATATATTATTTTTTGTTGCAGGAGCCTGTAACCATTGCACCAGCGATCAGTAGATCATTGGTGCCATGCAGGTCTCCTGCAGATCTGTCAGTATATCTTCTTGCCTGTACAGGATGTATGGGATGTATGGGCAAGCAGATGCACTGACAGGAAGAATCAATGAGCTACCACAGTGGGCCACAGTGCCGTGGTAGTTCAATGTGAACTACAATCCAACAGCGGCTAAGGCTGTCAGGACTTGTAGTTTCTCATTCACAGAGGACCATGAATAAGTGGAGCAGCTGGGCAGGTGGAGCCCCTCAAGGCCACATTTTTTTTAAATTTGACAGCTAGTGAGGAGGGAAAAGATAAAAACAAAATGCACTGGTCATGAAGGGGGTAAAACCTTCTGCAGGTTTTATATAGGACTGTCAATTTATACAGCACTTTACATATATTATACATTCATATCAGTCCCTGCCCTCAAGGAGCGTCCAATCTAAGGTCCCTAACTCACATTCATACATACTACCATCATATCTTTGTAGTGTGGGAGGACACCCATGCAGGCACATGGAGAATATGCACTCTACACAGGCAGTGGAAGCAGAAACAGAAACAACACCTCCTGCACTCTAGGATGTAAACCAGGGGTGGAAGGCTTGAAGGAATCTCGAAAAATTCCACCAATGCATAGGTTGTGCAGCCCTAGAACAAGGCTGGGGAAGCCTGACCGATACTGTGAAGTGAAGCGAAAAGAAAGAGCGCACCAACCTTGCGCATTACATCAGTAAATCTGTGATTTTATTAAATAAAAAACATATATACTCACAAACAAGGAAGTATAACAAGCATTACAGATCCTCAAAGGAACTAGGGAGTGTAGAGCCAGTGTGAGTCACGTCACGAGGGTAGACTCCCAAAGTGTGAGGCTGATGCATTTTGAAGGAGACCCATCTTCATCAGAGCTAACTACACAATGAGTTCCCCCTGCCATATATACCATGGGACTAAGTGAGAGCCCTCCCATCTGGGCAGGGCCGTCCCCAGCTAGGAGGAGGGGCATAGGTGTCATCAAAACATGTCAGTAACACAAATACATGTCCTTTGATGTAGAATCAAGCATAAGACCATAAAGCATGAAAGTTAAAAATACATAAAAAAAAAGTTCAATTGTGTAGAAACATACATAAATATATAAAAATACATAGGTACAGAGAATGTGGGCGGCACAGTGGCTTAGTGGTTAGCACTTCTACTTTGCAGTAATAGGGTCATGGGTTCAATTCCCAACCATGGTGCCTCCTGCATAGAGTTTGCATGTTCTCCCTGTGTTCGCATGGGTTTCCTCCAGGTACTCCCATGTCCTTCCACATGCTGGTAGGTTAATTGACTCCAGTCTAAATTGTCCTAGTTTCATCCCTGGCCATGCAGGATCTCCTGTATGGCAGGGGTTGGGGAAAGACCTGGCAACTTACCCTGTAAAATAATTGCTAAGAGAAGTCACTTGTGAGTAACAGTCCATGCAATCAGCAAGGGTCAGATACAACTGAATGAATAGATAGATAGAGAATGTACATCTAGCATATAATGCCATATTGTACCGTGGAGTGTGGGTGATCACCCATGCAGGCTGAGGGAGAATATGTAAACTCTACACAAGCAGTGCCATTGTTGGGATTTGAAACCAACAACCCTAGTGCTCCTAGGCAGCAGGGCTAGCCACTGTGCTAAGTAGTTACATTTTTCTTGAGTTGATGAAAAATAGTTTTGTAGCTAAGACACGAGTAAGTAGCATTCCTACATTAGATATAAGTCAATATCACATCAGCAAAGCCTATGCTCATAAAGTCATTATTGTTTTATAAATATATGTCCTTATGACCAACTTCTCTTCATAAAACAGACTTAAAATACTTGAGTTGTCGCCATAGCGCTGACTTCACCTCTTTATTTTTTAAACTGTAAATAAAAGGATTTAACATGGGAACCAAAGCCGTGTTGAGCAAAGACAAAAGTTTACTGGACATAAAAGTGCTACTTGGGGTGAAATATTGGCACACAATGGTAGTGTAGTGAAGAGCAACAACTGTTATGTGAGAGGAACACGTGTAGAAAGCTTTAGATCTCCCTGTGGTAGACTTAATTCTCAATATGGTGGTGATGATAAATGAATAGGAGATGAAGGTGAGCAGAAAAGGGGTGAAGGTTGAAAGTAAGATCCCCTCTGTGAAAATCAACAGCTTCAGAATGGAGGTGTCACTGCAGGAAAGGTTCATCAGGGCCACCATGTCACAGAAGAAGTGATCAATTGTGTTTGAAGAGTAGCAGGAGAATCTAGACACTATGACCATGGCAGGAAGCATCTGTAGAAGACTAAATGACCAGCAGAATATGGCCAAACCAACAGAGACTCTACCATTCATGACAGTTGAATAATGCAATGGGTTGCAGATGGCAACATAACGATCGTAGCTCATGGCTGTAAGCAATATAAACTCATTCCCTGATAACCATGAGAACATACATAGCTGTACCATACAGTCATTAAAAGACACCACGTTGTCTCTTATTGCAAAACTACTTAAGATTTTATGTAGGGTCACTGTCGTAGAAGAGATATTGAGAATGGACAGATTACACAAGAAGAAGTACATGGGAGTGTGAAGCTGAGAATCCAGGCAAACCAGCAGAAGAATGATCACATTGCCACCAATGGTGACGTTATAAATGAGGAGAACCAGGGAGAAGGTCAGAAGCTGCAGTTTAGGGACATCGGAAATTCCTTTAAGAATGAAATAGATCACCATTGTCTCATTTTTCTTAATCATGTTTTTCTTAGTAGGCAGGAAGGGAACAACCTGAATAACTAGTAATTTAACCAAAATACGTCTGGCATTGTATTTTTCTTGGAAAAGGGTTTTTTGCCTTAATATTTGGGGATAGCATCAGATTATATCAGGTAAGGGTTGGCCCCAGATAATGGCTTTGATAAATTTCGAGAAATAAATTCTGCAAACCCAAATACTGTTTTCTTGAAATTAGCACCAGAAAAGGTATAGAAAAGCCCCACCAAATATGTATTCTGTAAATCTAAAATAACTTAGATTACCCGTAACAGCCCACAAATGTGAAAGAGGCACCAACAGTAACAGCATTCCTTTTGTAAAATAATATATCAGATCAGGTGCAGGTTTAAAATAGAGATCCAGTTTTTAATGAAGACATGACAATGTTTCTAAATGCATTTCAATGCATAGAAAATGTCATATATATGGCTACAAAAAAAGAAACTTTGTGGTGTTTAATGACCAGGTAGAATTTAGAAGAAAGCAACGCCATATGACGTGAAGGTCTCGAAGAAGAGGACTATGACACAGATAGGAGTTTCATTATCAGGTATACATGACTAAGAAAAACTGTATATCACGGTTCAGCATCTGCACACTATACCTCTGCCTTGGAGTGGTGGCAAGCTTTGCCTATTTACAGGGTCTTGCTGTAGGTTGAGCATTTTATGATCTCCCTAAAGCCTGTAAACAAGTACTTAATTACCTGGATTCCCCGAAGACCACCTTTTGATCGTTAGCAATTATTTACATACTCTAAACCATCTACATTGCTGTTTACAGTACTATATATGATGTACTGAGATGACCTAGCGAAGTAAAATGATGGCCACCACAGCATGAATGATGGCCATCACAGTATGAATAGTTATCAAAGAATTTACTCACCACTCAAGTGGGAATAGGACCATCATGGTTTTGCAAAACTAAAAGCAATAAGAATTTGTACTGTAGAAAATCTAGAAATAGATCTTGGCACTTCTAGTTACTAAGGTGCCACATCCCTAATATAGAACAAAAGATAGTATGGAAGGATGGGATTTTTTTAGGCACCCAAAAACCAGCAAATTAAAAATGTATATTTTATTAGACAATGATTAAAACTGGTATAGTTAATGTAATTGAAGATTTAAAAAAAATATACAAAAAACACCCTGAACTCTGTAGAACAGGGGTGTCAAACTGGTGTAAAACTGTTAGAAACCATGGGGCCCCATGCAGCAAACCTGACAGGGCCCCTCCACCAAAAAAAAATAAAAATGGTTCAGTTATGAATGAACACAGTGAGTGATTGTTACTGATCACTCATTGTGTTCATTCAGGAAAGGACGCGGCTGCTAGATGTGACATCATTAGCGGACCCTTCCCCTGCTTTCCATCCTGAAGGATCCTATTGTGTGCTTATGGTGGAAAGGAAAGAAGAGAAGCCAGCAGCACTGTTTGGGCACACGGGGGCTTGGGGAGCAGGGGGGAACATATGGTGCACAGGGATTGTCTTATGATGCTCCATAACCCCTGACCCTCTGTCTGCATAGTGCTGATTGACCCTGTGCTGATCACATGAACTCTCCCAAGAAAAAAAAACATTCTAACAATACACACCAAACTGATCATGTGCAGCTTGCCCCCAAGGCTCTGTTCTATCAGCAGATGGATTAGGGACAGTAGAAGAAGGGGAGAATCAGAGAAGACAGGATCAAACAGCATTTTTGCACAATGCAGAGGATTAACCCCTTAGGTTCCAGAGTGAGTATAACAAGCATACTTTACTGCATATACAGACTGATTGTACTGTTGTGGGTTTAGTAACACTTTAAGTAATATTCAGGACTAAAATGTTTTTTAACCACCTAAATACTGGACTGTTACACCCTCTTCCAGTCCAGGCCATATTTCATTTTTCATCACTGACAATCACTCGGTCATTGAACACTGTATCCAAATGAATTTGTTATCATTTTTGGGGGGCAGATAGAACTTTCTTTTGGTGATATTTAATCACCACTTGGTTTTTTTTTTTACTTTTTTACTATATAACGGAAAAAAGACAGAATTTTTTTTGTTGTGGTTTCTGTTACAAAACTTTGCAAATCAATAATTTTTCTTCATAAATGGTGGCCAACATGTATTCTGTTAAATTTCTTTGGTGAATAAAAGACAAATCATTGTATGTTATTTTAGTCTGTTGAAGATATAGAGCCTACAGGGTATGGTATATGTCAGGGGTGATCAACCTTTTGAAGAGGGGGGCCACTTAAACGATTTAGTACCTGATCACAGCCCACAATGAAATGGTTCTGAATTTTGAATCTGGAATAGCATAATGAACATTTTACTCCTGCAGCTGCTGAATTCTGGCGGGAGGGAGAAGAGGAGAAGCCGGTTTTCAGCGGTTGCAGGAGGAAAATGAGGAAGATCAGTTCCTGTAAATGCCTTCCCCACCACCCCTTTGTTCAAGTGTAGAACGAATGTGACAGGGAGGCTGTATGGGCCTCCTGAAGCATGGGGAAGGGTTGCCATTGCAACCTCTGATGCAACACCAGTGCTGGAAGAGGTGTGGTAAAAACACATCTCAGCTATGAGGCTGTGCCACCCCACCCCCAAACTGCAAAGTTAATGACCCCCATATAATGCTGCTTTCACATTGATGTGCTACGGTTTAGCTGCAGATTTCCTGCAGGTTAGCTGTGCTTTACAATAGACATCTTTTATATCTTGTAGGAGTGATGCACTTTCTGAAAGCACGCCAAAACTCCTGCATTCATGTGTCTTGGTGCACTTTCAGAAAGATATAATAGAAGTCTATTGTTCAGTGCAGTTGGCCCACAGCAAAGCTGCAGGTTCACTGCACTGCACTTGGGGATCAGTGTGAAAGCAGCCTAATAGTTGTTAACCCTATTATAGGTGCTAATACAGGTGAAACTCGAAAAATTAGAATATTGTGCAAAAGTTCATTTATTTCAGTGCAGCAACTTAAAAGGTGACACTAATATATGAGATAGACTCATTACATGCAAAGTAAGATAGTTCAAGCTGTGATTTGTCATCATTGTGATGATTATGGCTTACAGCTCATGAAAACCCCAAATCCACAATCTCAGAAAATGAGAATATTGTGAAAAGGTGGAATATTCTCGGCTCAAAGTGTCCCACTCTAATCAGCTAATTAAGCCATAACACCTGCAAATGGTTCCTGAGCCTTTAAATGGTCTCTCAGTTTGGTTCAGTAGGAATCACAATCATGGGAAAGACTGCTGACCTGACAGTTGTGCAGAAAACCATCATTGACACCCTCCATAAGGAGGGAAAGCCTCAAAAGGTAATTGCAAAAGAAGTTGGATGTTCCCAAAGTGCTGTATCAAAGCACATTAATAAAAAGTTATGTGGAAGGGAAAAGTGTGGAAGAAAAAGGTGCACAAGCAGCAGGGATGACCACACCCTGGAGAGGATTGTCAGGAAAAGGCCATTCAAAAGTGTTGGGGACTTTCACAAGGAGTGGACTGAGGCTGGAGTCAGTGCATCAAGAGCCACCACACACAGATGGATCCTGGACATGGGCTTCAAATGTCGTATTCCTCTTGTCAAGCCACTCCTGAACAACAAGCAACGTCAGAAGCGTCTTACCTGGGCTAAAGAAAAACAGACCTGGTCTGTTGCTCAGTGGTCCAAAGTTCTCTTTTCTGATGAGAGCAACTTTTGCATCTCATTTGGAAACCAAGGACCCCGAGTATGGAGGAAGAATGGAGAGGCACAAGGACCCAGAGTATGGAGGAAGAATGGAGAGGCACACACTGTAAGATGCTTGAAGTCCAGTGTGAAGTTTCCACAGTCTGTGTTGATTTGGGGAGCCATGTCATCTGCTGGTATTGATCCACTGTGCTTCATTAAGTCCAGGGTTAACGCAGCCATCTACCAGGAGATTTTGGAGCACTTCATGCTTCCTTCCGCAGTTGAGCTTTATGGGGATGCTGACATTTTCCAGCAGGACTTGGCACCTGCCCACACTGCCAAAAGCACCAAAACCTGGTTCAGTGACCGTGGGATTACTGTGCTTGATTGGCCAGCAAACTCACCTGACCTGAACCCCATAGAGAATCTATGGGGCATTTCCAAGAGAAAGATGAGAGACATGAGACCGAACAATGCAGAAGAGCTAAAGGCCGCTATTGAAGCATCCTGGTCTTCCATAACACCTCAGCAGTGTCACAGGCTGATAGCTTCCATGCCACACCACATTGAGGCAGTAATTGCTGCAAAAGGGGCCCAAACCAAGTACTGAGTACAAATGCATGCTTCTACTTTTCAGAGGTCCGATATTGTTCTATGTACAATCCTTGTTTTATTGATTGCATGTAATATTCTCATTTTCTGAGATTATGGATTTGGGGTTTTCATGAGCTGTAAGCCATAATCATCACAATGATGACAAATCACGGCTTGAACTATCTTGCTTTTGCATGTAATGAGTCTATCTCATATATTAGTGTCACCTTTTAAGTTGCATTACTGAAATAAATGAACTTTTGCACCATATTCTAATTTTTCGAGTTTCACCTGTATGTCCATTGCAAAAGCTATTATGCCCAGTGTATGTGTTGTATAATACACAGACCTTCTTTTTCTCTTCCAGCTTCTGCAGGCATCGCTCTCCAGGCTACCAGAAAGGTCCTCAGAGAAGTGCACTTGGTATCACTCTGCCTCGGACAGGAGCCTGTGCAACAGAGGAAGCATCCGCTTATGCTTACTACCTCGCTGGCTCAATGCACTCTGATGCTGTGGGCTGCCGGGTTGGCAAGCCCATATTGTTAGCACCTGTGGTAGTGAGCCCTTGTAGGTAGTCAGCTTGGGGCTCCCCAGGGCCCGGAGTCTAAGCCCTAGTCTGCTTCTTCACCAGAGCCCCTGATGGTGGGGACCAGGTCACGGCCCCCGGGTATGCCCAGCTGAGGATGTGGAGACCGCTCGTGTGAGCAGAGTACAATGGGAATCCAATAGACTAGTTGGGGTCAGGACAGGTGGAAAACAAGCATAGTCAGAGAATGAAGCCGGGGTCGGTACACGAGTATTCAAAGCAGGGTACAGGCATTAGCAACTAGGAAGTTGCTCAGGCAAAGTGGCCCAGACTGAGCATGACTTATATAGACAAGCAAACTAGGAGGTGGGCCAGGAAGTGATGGAAGGGAAGGAAATAAAACCCAGAGAACAGCAGACGATGCTGTGACGATCGCGCGTCAGACCCCTGACCTTCTCACCAAACTCGTGACCGAAGGACTAGTCAATCTGAAACCGCGATGTCACGTGCATAACAATGCCATGCCCAGCTGCACCCTGCACAATGATTTTCCAGCTAATGGACCACAAATCGATGTACCGGCAGCCTGAATGCGATTTTTACTGGGTCAGGTTAATTACGCAATTAACCCTTCACACTGCCACCACCTCCTTTTTGTACAGAGAAAGAGGAAACTCGGCAATATCAGCAATAACACTATGATGGTTGAAATAATCTTCTGTATAGCACTGTCACTGCCGACAGGTTATACAGAGGGCTAAACAAACACAGTAGTGCTCTTTTAGAGGCAGGAATTCGTAAGTTGCATTAACGAGCTATAGAAACTGTTCAACACTTTCAAAATGAAAGATTTATTACTAAAAGGTCAAAAGGGTGCAATAAAAATATTTACAGAAAAAAGATGTAACCTATATATATATAAATATACAAAGAACAGTAGCACAGCAAAGAGGTAACAGAAAGGAGGTTAAAGGGTTAAAGTACTTGGCAATCAGCCTTGGGTTAAGCAGATCAAGTTTCAGAGCAAAAGGGGACATCTCCCAAGTTGGTTCTGATGTTAAATGGGAGAATTCTTCAACTTCTTCTCTTAGGCCTGACAGCCTATTTTGTAGTCCCCCAGATTGCTCAGCTTCCCAGCCAGCCCGGCACCCAGCTCAGAGATGGTTTATAGCTCGGAGCTGCCTGCTGTGCCCTGGCCTGCCTATGACACTTCCAACACACACACACCGACCAAATGTCACTGTGACTCTCAGAGAGGGAGGGGGAGAATGAGGGGAGATATGTTTGTACAAGATGGATGATCCTTTGCCAAGATGAAAGTTGGAACCAAAATAGTTGAACCACGTCCATCTCTGTGGGTATGATTGCTACAGACGCCTATAGGTGAGCACAGACAAACACACATGTGAAAGGAATCAGGAGCAGTACTGCAGCAAGGAGGTAATAATACGCAAACAAGAAGCTGCAGGCTAACTTGTGACACATATCACAATCAAAGGGTTGTTGACGCCTGACATGCACTTCCCTAGTTTGAAGTCAAGGGCCACATCAGAGGGCTCCAAGGGCCACATGTTCCGTACAAGTTGAGCACCCCTGGTATGTGTGTTTCAAAATTGATCATTAATCCTGATGTATTGACTGCCTATCTCATTTTTTAAGCACTAAAATGCCAGTACAAATACCCCCCCAAATGACCCCTTTTGGAAAATACACAGTCCGTGGTATTTAATGGCATGGCATGGCGAGATTTTTGAAGTTGTAATTTTTGTCACAATTTTTTGGAAAATGAATAAATATATTTTCTTCACAAAGTTGCCATTTTAACAAGTCACACACAACATAGGAATACTTACAGTTACACACCAAAACGCATTCTGCTACATCTCCCAAGTATGAGGAGACCACATATCTGGCATATTTTCACAACCTAGATGCATACAGGGGCCCAAAATCCAAGGAGCACCTTTGGACTTTTAAGGAGCGCAAATTATGCATTTAATTTCCTGGCTACTTATCACTTTTTTGGGGACCCTGGAGCACCAGGACAGTGGAAAACCCACACAATGACCTCATTTTTTGAAAGGCATAGTGAGTCTTTTAAAAATGTCTTTTTTTGCCACAAGTTTTTGTAAAATGCAGGAAAGAAAATTATTTTTTTAACACAAAGTTATCAATTAATAAAGATATTTCTAACATACATCATAGAATACATATAGAATTACACCCCAAAAGACATTTGGCTACTCCTCCCAAGTATGGCGATACAACACGAGTGAGACTTTTTTAATGTTTGGACTGATTATGTTCTGGAAATTTTATCTTGTACTTCACAAAAATTAACCCCTTTATTTAGTAAGAGGAATGGCGATTTTTTTTGAACCTGTAATTTTTTGTAACAATTTTTCAGAAAACGAAGATATTAAAGGGGAACTTCAGTCTCTTTAGAAAAATAATACAAATAAGCAGCTACAAATACTGCAGCTGCTGAATTTTAATAAAGAGACACTTACCAGCTCAGGGATCTAGCACAGTCTTCATCGAGGCCAGTTCTTCTAAAGTCTTTGGGTCCCTGGTGCCTCCATCATGACTGTGGAAAGTTGACTTTTTGCAGTTTCACAGCTGGCTGCCAATTGCAAATGCACAAGACGTGCTACACTTTCTGAATTGTCCTGCAGTCTCCTGGTATGTGTGACATGTCCCAGAAAGTTGCAGGTGGGGGAAAAGGAGTAGAGAACTTCTGCTCATCTTTTCTAGGCAAGAAGAGCAGACATAGGAGCTCCTACCTGTCTGAAATAAGTACCTGATGCTTGAAAAAAAAGGTTCAGGTGCTCGGAAGAGGAAGATCAGCAGAGCTTCTTTTTTAAAGTGAAGTTTCACTTTATATATAATTTGTTCTTTTTCACAAAGTTTTAATTTTAACAAGTTATTTTTCACACAGCATAGGCATTACACCCCAAAACACATCCTACTACTCCTGAGTATGGAGTATAGAGGGGCTCAAAATCCAAAAAGCTCCCTTGGGCTTTCAAGGAGCCCTGTCCCTGAAGTGCCAGGACAGAAGGAACACCTATAAAATGACCACATTTTGGAAAACAAATACCTCAATATATTTTCTGAAGGGCATAGTGAGTTTTTGAAAATGCAGGAAAGAAAATGAAAATGTATTTTTTACACAAAATTGTCAATTAATAGGATACTTCTAACACACAGCATAGGCATACATAGAATTACATCCCAAACACATAAGACTTTCACAATCTAACCACATAAAGTGGCCCAAAATCCAAGGAGCACAATCAGGCTTCTTAAGGGCATAATTTATGCATCTAATTTCCTGACTACCTTTCACCATTCAGACAGAGAAACAAAAAAAAAAGAGACAGAGTTACAATACTTCACAGTAATCAGCAGCTGCCAGCTGCTGAGGGGAACAGTCTGAGGGGAACACTGGAAGGAGTGGAAGCTCAACTGGTACACTGGTCCCAGGCACCCAGCATCTTCCTCTGTCCTTTCTTCTTCCCCCTCTGCCACCTCTCCCCTCAGTGACAAATAAAGCTTCTCTGCCTTGGCAGTCTAATGGACGTATCTGGGTTTGGTGGTTGCCCGGAAAACGGTACTTGTCTGACTGCATTGTGCCAAGTGTAAAGTTTGGTGGAGGGGGGATTATTGTGTGTGGTTGTTTTTCAGGGGTTGGACTTGGCCCCTTAGTTCCACTGAAGGGAACTCTTAAGGCGTCATCATACCAAGACATTTTGGACAATTTCATGTTACCAACTTTGTGGGAACAGTTTGGGGTGGACTCTCGCCAGGCCTTCTTGTCCGACGTCATTGCCTGACCTCATAAATGTGCTTCTGGAAGAACGGTCAAACAATCCTCCCATAGACACCCTCCTAAACCTTGTGGACAGCCCTCCCAGAAGAGTTGAATTTGTTATAGCTGCAAAGGATGGGCCAACTCAATACTGAATCCTACGGACTAAGAATGGGATGCCATTAAAGTTTATATGTGTTGAAAGGCAGGCAGCCCAATACTTTTGGCAATATAGTTGTATATATATATAAAAGAAAATTGGATTGCTGCACATAAAAAACTTTTATGGTTGAAAAATCACCATACAAAAGGGTGATCCAAAAAAATGGACAAAGCCATACATCATAGCTAGAGATGAGCGAATTATTCAAAATTTCGGTTCGGCTAATTCGCCGAATTCGCCGAATAAATTCGCTTCGAGCCGAATATATTCGCTGCGAATTTAACTTATAAAAAGGGTGTTTCTAGGCTTCAGAGAGCCTTTATATTAGTGCAGAACACTGTACCTTTAATTTAAATGCCCTTGGAGTCTGCTGGGGAAGAGAAATAATACTGTCAGTCAGTATGACATGCAGATGAGTGCCGTCGATCTTAGAATCACCGCACACTTCACTCATTTGGGCAGTCACGGGGCCAAAACCAGAGTGTGGAGCCACAGTGTGGCGGTGGAGGCAGCAGCAATGGGAGGCCATACAGCACCCTATGACAAAATGGAACCCACCAGCAGTGTGAGGAGACCTGAAAGTGGCACATGGCAGAGTGTGGCGATGGAGACAGCAGCAATGGGAGGCCGTACAGGGACCCATGACACACTCTGGACCTGGCAGCAGCATGAGGAGGCGGTACAGGGGCCCATGACAGATTACGGGCCTGGCAGCAGCATGAGGAGTCGGTACGGGGGCCCATGGCAGATTACGGGCCTGGCAGCAGCATGAGGAGGCGGTACAGGGGCCCATGGCAGAGTGGCGGAGCGTAAGCAGCTAAAATTGAAGGCCATACAGAGGGCTATGTTAAAAAGTCCCCCCAGCAGCAGCGTGGGGAGATGACTATCAAGAGTCCAATGGCAGAGTGGCGGAGCAGAAGCAGCTTCAATTGAAGGCCATACACAGGCCTAGGTTTAAAAGTCCCTCACAGTTAATTCCAATAACGAACTCTACTCCTCCGTGCAATCTACTTACGAGACCCTGGGCAGGTCTAGGTCCAATTTGTGGTAGAGACTGGTTTTGTTGAGCCATGCTTGAGCGAGTAATAACAGGTCTGTGCTGCCCTTTGGTGTCTGGCTTAATGCGCACAACACTGAACGTCCCAGCGTTTGTCAACGATTTGCCGTTAAGTGATGCAAACCCGCTGAACCACGTTCATGAGGAGCCGGTACAGGGGGCCATGAATCAGTATGGACCTAGCAGCAGCGTGAGCAGACGACAGAGGCACATGGCGCAGGGTGGCAGTGTAGGCAGCATTATTCTGAAGCCATACACAGGCCTAGGTTAAAAAGCGGAAGCCGTCAGCAGCGTGAGCAGACGACAGAGACACATGGCGCAGGGTGGCGGTGGATGCAGCAGTGTTCGGAAGCCAAACACAGGCCTCGGTTAAAAAGCGGAAGCCGTCAGCAGCGTGAGCAGATGACAGAGGCACATGGCGCAGGGTGGCGGTGGAGGCAGCAGCAATGGAAGGCCATACAGCACCCTATCACAAAATGGAACCCACCAACAGTGTAAGGAGACCTGAAAGTGGCACATGGCAGAGTCTGGCGATGAAGTCAGCAGCAATGGGAGGCCGTACAGGGACCCATGACACACTCTGGACCTGGCAGCAGCAAGAGGAGGCGGTACAGGGGCCCATGGCAGAGTGGCGAAGCGTAAGCAGCTTAAATTGAAGGCCATACAGAGGCCTAGGTTAAAAAGTCCCCCCAGCAGCAGCGTGGGGAGACGACTATCAAGAGTCCAATGGCAGAGTGGCGGAGCGGAAGCAGCTTCAATTGAAGGCAATACACAGGCCTAGGTTAAAAAGTCCCCCCAGCAGCAGTATGGGGAGACGACTATCAAGAGTCCAATGGCTGAGTGGCGATCCGGGAAGTCAGCGTTGTGATTGCAGATGCAATGCAGAAATTCTACGAAGTAATGCCGTGGGTGCGAAGAAGATCATATACCGTCGTACTTCCATCCATAAGACGGAACAACCTGCGAACCGGGAGCTTTATTGCCCTGACCCGCTGAGCAGCTTCTGGGATACCCAAGAGGCCCATGGCAGAGTGGCGGAGCGTAAGCAGCTTCAATTAAATGCCATACAGAGGCCTATGTTAAAAAGTCCCCCCAGCAGCAGCGTGGGGAGACGACTATCAAGAGTCCAATGGCAGAGTGGCGGAGCGGAAGCAGCTTCAATTGAAGGCCATACACAGGCCTAGGTTAAAAAGTCCCCCCAGCAGCAGTGTGGGGAGACGACTATCAAGAGTCCAATGGCTGAGTGGCGATCCGGGAAGTCAGCGTTGTGATTGCAGATGCAATGCAGAAATTTTATGAGGTAATGCCGTGGGTGCGAAGAAGATCATATACCGTCGTACTTCCATCCATAAGACGGAACAACCTGCGAACCGGGAGCTTTATTGCCCTGACCCGCTGAGCAGCTTCTGGGATACCTAAGAGTTTGGCTTCTGTGGGGAATATGGTTGAAAACTGAAACTTAAAGGCATGTTGACGGAAGGGCACCAGTGTCAGTGCTCCGGAGGGAATATAGCTTCAAAGCTGACACTTAAAGGTATATCGACGGTCAGAGACCACAGGAAGTGGAGCTTGCGTCTTAAATCGACTGAATGTGGCAGACGTGAAACGTCTACGGGCCGTATATGAAACGGGTTGTTCCTCTTTCTGGAATAAGTGTTGGAAATGGCCACTCTTTTTGGTGTGGCGTTTTGTCTATTTAATTCCGATAACGGACTCTACTCCTCCGTGCAATCTAGTTACGAGACCCTGGGCAGGTCTGGGTCCAATTTGTGGTAGAGACTGGTTTTGTTCAGCCATGCTTGAGCGAGTAATAACAGGTCTGTGCTGCCCTTTGGTGTCTGGCTTAATGCGCACAACACTGAACGTCCCAGCATTTGTCAACGATTTGCCGTTAAGTGATGCAAACCCGCTGAACCACGTTCATGAGGAGCCGGTACAGGGGGCCATGAATCAGTATGGACCTAGCAGCAGTGTGAGGAGACCCGAAAGTGGCACATGGCGCAGGGTGATGGTGGAGGCAGCAGTATTCGGAAGATATACACAGGACTAGTTTAAAAAGCGGAAGCCGTCAGCAGCGTGAGCAGACGACAGAGGCACATGGCGCAGGGTGGCGGTGGAGGCAGCAGTATTCGGAAGCCATACACAGGCCTAGGTTTAAAACTGGAACCCAGCAGCGTGAGCAGACGACAAAGACGCACATGGCAGAGGATGGATCTGGTAGCAGTATGAGAAGGCGGTACAGGGGCCCGTGGCACAGTGTGGTGATGGGGGCTACAGCAACTGGATGCCAGAAAGTGGCCGATAGGGCTATATACTGCATGGAATTATAAAGTTGTAAAGACAGCGGCCTATAAGGCTATACACACTATAACAATCATGACTTGATTGACCATTGGCCTATAAGGCTATACACAGCATGAATATCATGACTTATTCTGAGAGTGGTTTGGAAGGCTATATACAAAAAGTAATTCATGAGCTGTCCGGACAGCGGACAATAAGTACATATATACAAATCAATTCATCAGCTGTCCAGCCAGCGGTCTCAAAGGCGACACATATAGAAAGCAATTCATGAGCTGTTCAGACAGCGGCCTCTAAGGCGACAGATATACAAAGCAATTCCCGAGGTGTTCAGGGAGCGGCCTGAACGGCTAGGTTATTACTAAATATATTTTTGTGGCCAAACATCGGCCTATAAATAGATGTCTACACAGTGACAAAAAATTATGTCGCCAGACAGCGGCCCCTAAGGCGACAGATATACAAAGCAATTCCCGAGGTGTTCAGTGAGCGGCTTGAACAGCTAGGTTATTACTAAATATATCTTTCTGGCCAAACATCGGCCTATAAATAGATGTCTACACAGTGACAAAAAAGTAGGTCGCCTTACAGCGGCGTATCCTACAAATTGACATTATAAGAAATGGTTTAGACCAAAAAAAAAAAAAAACTTTGATGCGATGCTATACCTTAGTAGATTGTGGAAAGTCGACAAGTCAAGCGTAACTGTGTACATTACAGAAAATCTTAACAAGACAACCAAACATGTGGCCAAACCGTGACCGATACAACAAGTTAACAATGTAAGAAACAGGAGGGGGCCAAACCGTGGCCAATAAATAAACAGTCCACCTCATTGATGAGATGGACAACACTTGTCAAATAAATATTTTAAAAAATTGCTATTCCATCGGTCTGGAACTGGTCGACTATAAATAATTAAAAAGTTTAAATTCATGTGACAGTCGTCCAGCGACATATAAATAATTTAAAAACACCAATTCATGAGGGGCCCGACCAGCAGAGTATAAGTCATTAAAAAGGTTCAATTCATGTGACGGTCGTCCAGCGAAGTATAAATAATTTAAAAACCCCAATTCATGAGGGGCCCGACCTGCAGAGTATAAGTCATTAAAAATGTGCAAAACATGAGTCGGCCGACCAGCAGCCTCTCAATAAAATATATATACAAATGTACGGATCAGGTGGAGGTCTTCCATTTGTCCCTAATAACATGTTTGGGGCATGATTCATGGCGGATTTAGTCAGTTGTGTCAGGAACTGGTGGTTTGAAATCCAGACTAATCCACGCCTGATTCATTTTCACAAACGTGAGTCTCTCCACACTTTGGGTGGACAGTCGTGTCCTCCGCGGAGTTACAATACCTCCTGCCGCACTAAACACGCGCTCCGATGCCACGCTACTGGCCGGGCATGACAGCCTTTCAAGGGCAAATTCAGCTAGTTGGGGCCAAAGGTCAAGTTTCGTTGCCCAGTAGTCAAGGGGATTGTCTACCTCGGTTGGCAGGGTGCTGTCCAAGTAGGCCCAAGCCTGTTGTTTGAGGTCCTGCTCCAGGTCCACCTGATGCTGCTGCTGCTGCGGCTGGTTAGTAGTTTCCTCACTGCGCTGGTGAAGAAAGCTACTCATCATCGACTGCAGACTGAGGCAGCCGCTGCTGGTGGAGCTGCCACTGCTCCTACCACCCCACCCCTCCCCTGCTGCCATGGCAGCGGAACGCGAGCGCACAGGGCCCACAGTGTCTGAGGATGGACGTTGGCGCAGAAAGGCAGAGACCAACTGACTACATAGGTGGTTTTTATAGTACTTTATTTTGGCCTCCCTCTCAGCAGGTGTGAAAAAGGCCACCATTTTTGAACGGTAGCGAGGGTCCAACAAGGTGGACAGCCAAAAGTCATCCCTCTGTCTGATGGTTATTATTCGGCTGTCGCTACGCAAGCAACCGAGCATGCTATGGGCCATTTGTGCCAAGGAATGCGAGGGACTCCCTGCCTCCATCTCCACAGCATACTGCCACGGTGCGTCTGGGTCCTCTGTCTCCTCCTCCTCCTCTACCAGATGCTCCTGCTCCTCCACTCCGGTCCGCTGAGTGGAAAAACCACCCATTTCACTCAATAATTCCGGAGCACCAATGTCCTCCTCTACCTCCTCCTCTTCTTCCTGTCCTGCCCCCACAGGGGTCATGTGGCGTTGAGATCTGTGCGCCACGTCTACCGCACCCTGACCAGCCATTGTTAACAGCATTTGTTCCAGGACGTGCAACAGAGGAATGACGTCGTTCATCCCATAGTCCTGCCGACTCACGAATAGCGTGGCCTCCTCAAAGGGCCTGAGCAAGCGGCAGGTGTCACGCATGAGCTGCCAATGGCTGACATCTAAGTTACACAGGGGAGTACCTTTATCCGCTTGTAACATCAGGAAATCGGTGATGGCCTTTCGCTGTTCGTAAAGGCGGTCTAACATATGTAGGGTTGAATTCCACCTTGTTGCAACGTCGCAGATCAGGCGATGCTGTGGAATTCCGTTCTGCCGCTGCAGCTCAAGGAGGGTGTGCTTTGCGGTGTAGGAATGGCTGAAATGCATGCAAAGTTTACGTGACATTTTAAGGATGTCTTGCAGTGGGATGGTGGATTTTAGGAACCGCTTGACAACCAGATTGAACACGTGAGCCATGCATGGCGCATGGCACAACCTTCCTTGACGCAGAGCAGACACCATGTTCTTTCCGTTGTCGGTCAACATGGTTCCGATTTTCAGTTTGCGCGGAGACAGCCATCTGTCGATTTCTCTGTTCATTACACTCAGAAGTTCCTCCCCTGTGTGACTACGTTCGCCAAGGCATACCAGGTGCAGCACAGCGTGACACCGTTGCTCCCTGCACATGTGATATGCCGGTCGGGTAATGGGACTTGGCACGGGGGTGGCGGCTGAGGACATGGCGGAAGAAGAGGTGGTAGAGGCGGACATCTTTGCTGGACCAAGGACGTGCAAACGTGGAGGCAAAAGCGGCGTGACCTGTCCAAGTTGCTGGTGCGGCTGTGCCGGCACCACGTTCACCCAGTGGGCCATAAATGACATGTACTGTCCCTGACCGTAGTTACAGCTCCACACGTCGGCGCTGCCGTGCACTTTGGCAGACACCGACATGCTCAAAGACTGGCCCACCATCTCTTCTACATGTGAATGCAGGGCTGGCACTGCCTTTTTGGCGAAGAAATGCCGGCTTGGCACTCTCCACCGCGGCTCGGCACAAGCCATCATTTCTCGGAAAGGTGCTGAGTCCACCACTTGGAAAGGGAGGGACTGCAGCACCAGCAACTTGGACAGGAGGACGTTCAGCTTCTGCACCGTCGGGTGCGTGCTCGCAAACTGTTGTCTCTTGGAAACGGATTCCAAGAAAGACTGCTGACGGAATCCGTGAAGAGGAGTAGCAGGAGAAGGAGCATCTGAACGAGCGGAAGATGCCAACGAGCGACAACTCCCCTCAGCAGAGGTGTTGGAGCCTTGACTGGCTGATAGAGGGCGATTGACGTCGGGTGACGGAGCAAGTAACGGAGCGGGTGATGGAGCGGGGGCTGGGGCAGGCAGAACCGCCGTATCTTTATCACGGTTTTCCCAGGCCACCGAATGGCGACGCTGCATATGCTGACGCAACGCTGTAGTCCCAACATTGGCCCCCTAGCCACGCTTGACTTTCTGGCCACATAGTCGACATACGGCTACGTTTACTTCCTCGGGCGGCTTGACGAAAAATTGCCACACCGCCGAGTAGGAAACTTTGCCCCCGCTACTCCTCACTGGCTGACTGCTACTTCCTCCGTGCACACCGGCACCACTACTGGCCGTGGTGGTAGGCTGCAGTGGAGCTGGTGCTCTACTCCGTGGCCGTTTGGCTCCACTGACACTGCTGCGACCCTGCTGCCTCCTGGGCAACCCACCGACTGTTTTGCTCGCTGGCAAGCTGGCACCCTCTTCTCCTGATGATGCGGAAGCAATAGCCTGATGACGACGAGGCTGCCAAGTGCAATCAGCCTCATCATCATCAATTAGGGTCTCCGCGTCACTACTAGCCCCCTCGGCTGCGTGTGGGTCAGGAGACAGACCTGTCTCTAGACCGGCTACCGAGCCACTCTCCTCGCCAGTACTTCTTCGCCTGGCTGCTGAAGAGGCGGATGTCTCCCCCCGTTCCTGACCGCCCTCTGTTAGCTCTTCCTCACTGTACAGTGGGGCTGAGCCCACAGCATGCGATACTTCGCTTGGTGAGGGAACACCAAAGGACAGGGGCAGGTCGAGGACACGTGATTTCAGTGGGCTTGCTCCCGGGCCATGCCAACTAACGGTTGTGTCTGACGTACCCACCGACCGTTGGCTGTAGGTGTCAGAGGTGACCTGGGAAGAGGAAGTTGACCGAGTCAACCAATCGATGACGGCAGGGTTGTCGGTGGAGACACGACCGCTGGATGACACCGGGAGCACTGGCCTCTGGCTGCGACTAGAGCTGCCTCGACCCCTTCCTCTGCTGCCACGTCTGCTTGCTCCTGAAACATTGCCTCCTCTGCCACTCCTCTGCGTGTTGTCTGACATACTCTTTAATTCAATAAGCACCCCAAAAATAAAACCGGATTTAACTCTTTGAACGTACAATAGTGATTGTGAAGCAGAAAGTCAGTTTATTTAGCACAATCGGTCAATTGCAGCTTGCCGTTGGCTGTAAACTGTACGTTTATGTCACTGGAATGCACTAATCACCCAAAAAATATTACCGCCAGCCGGCGTGTAAATGGATTTAACTCTTTGAACGTACAATAGTGGTTGTGAAGCAGAAAGTCAGTTTATTGTACACAATCGGTCAATTGCAGCTTGCCGTTGGCTGTAAACTGTACGTTTATGTCACTGGAATGCACTAATCACCCAAAAAATATTACCGCCAGCCGGCGTGTAAATGGATTTAACTCTTTGAACGTACAATAGTGGTTGTGAAGCAGAAAGTCAGTTTATTGTACACAATCGGTCAATTGCAGCTTGCCGTTGGCTGGAAACTGTACGTTTCTGTCACTGGAATGCACTAATCACCCAAAAAATATTACCGCCAGCCGGCGTGTAAATGGATTTAACTCTTTGAACGTACAATAGTGGTTGTGAAGCAGAAAGTCAGTTTATTTAGCACAATCGGTCAATTGCAGCTTGCTGTTGGCTGGAAACTGTACGTTTATGTCACTGGAATGCACTAATCACCCAAAAAATATTACCGCCACCCGGCGTGTAAATGGATTTAACTCTTTGAACGTACAATAGTGGTTGTGAAGCAGAAAGTCAGTTTATTTAGCACAATCGGTCAATTGCAGCTTGCCGTTGGCTGGAAACTGTACGTTTATGTCACTGGAATGCACTAATCACCCAAAAAATATTACCGCCACCCGGCGTGTAAATGGATCTAACTCTTTGAACGTACAATAGTGGTTGTGAAGCAGAAAGTCAGTTTATTGTACACAATCGGTCAATTGCAGCTTGCCGTTGGCTGGAAACTGTACGTTTCTGTCACTGGAATGCACTAATCACCCAAAAAATATTACCGCCAGCCGGCGTGTAAATGGATTTAACTCTTTGAACGTACAATAGTGGTTGTGAAGCAGAAAGTCAGTTTATTTAGCACAATCGGTCAATTGCAGCTTGCCGTTGGCTGGAAACTGTACGTTTATGTCACTGGAATGCACTAATCACCAAAAAAATATTACCGCCACCCGGCGTGTAAATGGATCTAACTCTTTGAACGTACAATAGTGGTTGTGAAGCAGAAAGTCAGTTTATTGTACACAATCGGTCAATTGCAGCTTGCCGTTGGCTGGAAACTGTACGTTTGTGTCACTGGAATGCACTAATCACCCAAAAAATATTACCGCCATCCGGCGTGTAAATGGATTTAACTCTTTGAACGTACAATAGTGGTTGTGAAGCAGAAAGTCAGTTTATTTTGTACAATCGGCAAACTGCAGCACCAACTGTGCACGACAGCCACCAAAAAAAATAAGGGTGTATGTCACTTTAAATTTTCGATTCTTTGATAGCTGTGGCCCTAAGTAACGATTCTGTGTCCCTGAGTAACGATTCTGTGTCCCTGAGTAACGATTCTGTGTCCCTGAGTAATGATTCTGTGGCCCTAAAGTCTCTGTGGCCCTAACTCTGTCCCTTAATACACACAGGTCTGTCTCTCTTGAATGACCGGAGGCTAATGGAGAATTCTAAGATGGCCGCGATTTATAGCTCCACCATTACACAGTGCTGGCTGGCTGCTGATTGGCTAATGCGATCACATGTCATGAATGCATTATGGGTCAGCGCGCCTTGTCTGCCCGCCTTCCCAGAGATCCCCGCCCCATCTTCTCTGTCCATTTTCTCCGTCGCCACACATGTCGCCGCCATTTTTGGGAAAATTCGATTCGTGCATCCGAAGTTTGCTAATCTTCGGATTCGTCGCGAATAGAATTTTTCCAAATCTTCGGAACGAATTCCACTTCGTCATGTTCGATTCGCTCATCTCTAATCATAGCGTTCAACAAACAGTTTTGGACTATTATGTTAACGACCCAAAGGGCACTATATATGGCCTTTGGGAGGGCCTAATTGCTATGCGCTGTGATTGATCATGATTGTGCGCTCCACCTATATTGCTGCTTTATATATATATATACATATACCATGTTTCCCCGAAAATAAGACACTGTCTTATATTAATTTTAGGTTAAAAAAATGCACTAGGACTTATTTTCGGGTAGGTCTTATTTTTATTGACACCCCCTCCGACGATCCTCGCAGTAGTCCAATCCATTATCCTCCCCAATCCGCAGATCCGATCCATCCTGCAGGCATCGTCAGCTTGCAACCTAACTGATCTCTCCACCATGTCCACAAAAAGGTACGTTTTAAAGCAAGCCCCCCTTTCTCTCTGCCTTCTTTCTCTCTCTCCTTCTCTCTCTCTCTCTCTCTCTCTCTCTGCCTTCTCTCTCTCAGCCCTCTCTCTCTCTCTGCCCTCTCGCTCTGTCCTCTCTCTCTCTCTTTGCCTTCTCTCTCTCTCTGCTCTCTCTCTGCCCTCTCTCTCTGCCCCCCTTCTCTCCCTCTCCCTCTCTCTCCCTTCTCTCTCTGCCCTCTCTCTCTGCCCCCCTCTATCTCTCTCCCTCTCTCTCCCTTCTCTCTCAGCCCTCTCTCTCTGCCCCCCTCTCTCTGCCTTCTCTCTCTCTCTGCTGTCTCTCTCTGCTCTCTCTCTCTCTCGCTCTCTTTCTCTCTCTGCATTCTCTCTCTCTCTACCTTCTCTCTCTCTGCCCTCTCCCCCCCTCTCTGCCCTCTCTCCCCCCCCCCTCTCTCCCCCTTCTCTCTCTTCTCTCTCTGCCCTCTTTCTCCCCCCCCTCCCCCCCTCTCTCTCCCTTCTCTCTCTTCTCTATCTCTGCCCTCTTTCTCCCCCCCCTCCTCCTACATGAAGCTGCAGAGCTGTCACCAGGGTCGTGAAATTACACCGACCTGCTGCATACTCTGCCTGCCCCGCCAGCACTCCGTCTTCAGCACCATGGCAGGTATGTGGACCCGCCCCTCTGCTGAAACTTCGAGGAGGAGAGGTGTCTGCAGTGCCTGCCTCACTGTCCGTCCCCTCAATACCTGCTTATTTCAGAAGCGGCACATTCAGGGACGGACTGAGCCTCTCATGGGGCCCTGCAGTGACCCCGGGTCCTTGGGCAGTGCCCGAATGCTCAGATCTCCCCTGGTGGAGGTAGGGCTTATTTTTGGGGGAGGGCTTATATTAGCGGTACGTCAAAAAGTACCGCTAGGGCTTACTTTTGGGGTAGGTCTTATTTTCGGGGAAACACGGTATATATACTAAATGGTCATATGTGTGGACAGGCTGTGAGACAATTGTGCAGAGTAAAGATACCATCATTCCCTGTGTATGAGGAGAGGGGGACTCTGTAGAGAAATGAAGAATTCATACAAGAGGTCCATAGGCCTCACAGAGGCCCAGGCTCCCTTAGGTGGCAGTGCTGCCTAGCTGAATCACCGGCCGTGCCTGAGGTACGTCCTGTATGGCAAACAATAAGGGAGGCAGTAAACAATCTCAGTCAAGACCATCTTTTTCAACCACTTTCTTAAGAATACCCTTTATGATTCTCTAAATTGTTCCACCAATCCATCAGTTTATATATGATACACGGACAGCCACAAGTGGTTAATGGTAAACAGTTTACAGAGCTTCTTCATCAGTTTAGACATAGAGTACCTTGGTCAGTCAAGATCTCAGATTGCACATTTTTTCTTGTGAACATCTGAAATAACTCCCGTGTGATGACCTTGGAGGAAATATTTCTTTAAGACACCGCCTCAGGATATCTGGTGACAAAGTCAAGGACCACTAAAATGTACAATGTATTAGTGTCTTATAGCTGACTAGATTAAGGGGCCTACAAAGTCCATGGCTATACGATTAAAGGGCAACTTTATAATTGGAAGTGGTACCAGCGGGCCCCCGAAAATGGGGTTGCCGGGTAATATTTGATAAGCTGGGCAGAACTCACAAAAGTCTTTAGTATCCTAATGGTTTCTCACTTTCCAAGATTTCAAATTTGTAGTGATACATAGACCTAAGAGAGAGTCTGCCCTTTTAGATATTGAATCTATGCTGAAGCTAAGCACACTTCTGCTTATGTTTTAATACTGTGGATTGTACTGACAAAGTCGATTTTTGGTTTATAGATCTGTGAGACGGATGCTTGTTTTTCCCGCTGATCTTGACAATTGGTGGAGAATGCGGGCAGTGAGAGGAGTGCAGGGCAGTTCCATGTCCTGGAATAAATCTGTACAGGCTTTAAAGGCATCAGAAAAAGCAATAAATCAACTTATTAAACAGTTAGCACTGATTCATATGCAGGCACGGGCATGCCATGAACAAGAACAGGTGTCCACCACACAATTAGAAAAAGACAGATGGACGGGGATTTGAGCTGAAGCCTGTCTTTCATTTATCTTACAATGTAGTTGAATACAGCGCGTGGTGGTACCAGTCTACTATATTATATCTTGAAGCGAGATATGCGCTATCTCTGCCAGCACCTGAATACAGAGTGTAAACCTGGGAGATTGATACTACAGGTTTGGAGCTTTGCCGGTCTGTTATGGTATCAGGAAGTCACAGCTGACTTTCCACATCCAAGATGTTGGCGCAGAAGACAAGAAGACCAGTGAAGAACTGGCCTGGTGAGTAGTGATGTCCTTGATGTTCCAGTTGAATGTAAGTTCGGTGAACACACGACCGGTAAGGGCATTCACCGTGCCCCACAATGCACTGCGCTCTGGCAGTGCATTGTGATTGGCTAAAGCGATGCACCTGACCACATCTTGGCCAATCACAGAACAACTGGGCAGAGCTAGCGATGACGTCTTTGCTAGCTCCACCCAGTTGTTTACATCTGATAGGCAAATGTCAGATAGTGGCGAGTGCTCAGCAGGTGCGGACAGGTCTGCGGGTGTTGGTGTTTTTTATTTTGGTGAATCAGCGCCATTATGACAATGCTGGACACCATGATTGACAATGGATTACAACGATGTAAACATTTTTTTGGCTGTTTTTTTAAACTTTTTTGGTGAATGGGTAGGGGTACTATGTACCCCATACTCATTCACAAGGGGGCTGGGATCTGGGGGCCCTCTTTTACAGGGGGCTTCCAGTTTCTGATAAGTCACCCCCCCACAGACCACCACAACCATAGTACAGGGTTGTGGGGAAGAAGCCCTTGTACCCATCAACATGTGGACAATGTTTTTTTGGGGGGGAAGCCCTCCCTACCCCAAAGCAGCCCTACCATGTTGAGGGCATGCAGCCTGGTACGTTTCAGGAGGGGGGAGTGTTCACTCATCCCCCCTTTACCTGGCCTGCCATGCTTGTGCTCGGATCAAAGGTCTAGTAGGAATTTAGGGGGGACCCCATGCTTTTCCCCCTATTAAAATTTTTAACAGGCCTTGTCAGGAAAGGGATATCAAATTACACAGACACCCTGGATTGAGGAACTATGCCCGTGGCTGGATTTCAGGTGTGCGCGTACAAACGAATACGCATGCACGAACGAACGCACTTGTGCATGCATGAGTGCGCATTGGTGCCAGGAGGGCTATTTATGCCGCACTATGGTATGGAGTCCTTGCCGCTTGGTCTACTACATTCCCTGAAGCATCTGATACCTGTTTCTGTGTTGACTTCCTGCTACCGACTTGATCTACCTCTTACCCTGCCTGAACGCTGCCTGTACCAACCCCTAGCTTGTCTCTGGATTTCGTCTTTGCCTTCTCCTTCTGTTTATCCTCCCATCTGTCTACTGTTACCGACCCTGGCCTCAGCTTCACTATTCGTCTGCCTGCTGTATTGTACTCTGATCTGCTTGTCAGTTGCTAACTCGGGCTGCCTGACCCTGCTCTCCTGCATCTGAACCTGCTGTCTTGTGCCTGCCTTCTGTTCTGGTCTTCCACCAGCACAGCCTGCTCAACAGCAACGCACCTCCTGCTCGTCAGCGAGCACAGCCCGTTCTGAAAAACACAACCTTCTCTTTAGCAAAGCCCACATCCTGCAATGGATAACCAGTCAGGCACTGCCCACTCCGAGCTCAGGCACTGCTGGCACTTTATGCAAATGGAGAAACAGAAAAAGGGCGCACCAACCTAGTGCATTATCGTTTAAAATATTTATTGAATAAATAAAGTAAGTATCATACTCACAATAGACATAAAAACACAGGCATGTCAAACTGAACAAGATGTATGCTCCAAACAACATCTGAGTCCATAAGATGGAACCCTGGATGACCAACTGGCTAACGCGTTTCAAGGACACAACCTCTTTCTCAGAGCCCAGGGTTCCATCTTATGGACTCAGATGTTGTTTGGATCATACATCTTGTTCAGTTTGACATGCCTGTGTTTTTATGTCTATTGTGAGTATGATACTTACTTTATTTCTTCAATAAATATTTTAAACGATAATGCACTAGGTCGGTGCGCCCTTTTTCTGTTTCTCCATTTGCATCCAGTGTATTTGGACCACCCCAATCTGTTGAGGGCAGCAAGCAGTGCATATTCCAGAAAAATCCAGAACACTCCTATTGGGTCTACTGAATCTTTTCTTAGCGCAGGAGAAAAGTGTTTGTTGTGTTGGAGCTGCTGTCACTTTACCCGGGCTCCTGAGCTTGAGGTGTAAGAGACGCCTACCTCCACACAACAGGCTCCACCACCAGGTACATAACAAGCCAAGTATGGCTTTTAGGGGGAACCTCACACACTTTTTTCCCCCATTTTCATGAGGTTGAGGGCCACAGATCAGGTACAATAATACTTTGGCCAATCACAGCACAATTGGGCGGAGTTAGCAGTGACGTTGGTAGTCACCGCTAGCTCCGCCCAATTGTTTATCTCTGACCAGCAAATATCAGACCTGCCAGATTGCGGTGAGTGCTCGGTGGGTGCGGATGGGTCAACGAGTGACACCGCTGAATGCCGTGACTGATGATGGATTACATCGATTGAACCATTTTTTTGGACTTTTTTTTAAATGAAAGGACTTGTCAAGAACTGTTGGGGTTTTTTAGTTTAATTAAAGGAATTTTTCAAAAGTCTAGCATCTTTATTTGTTTATATTTCTAAATGTAACCCTTTAGTGAATGGGTAGGGGTACAAGTACCCCTTACTCAGTCACAAGATGGGGAGCAACACCAGGGTAGCCCTTATTTAAAGGGGTATCCTGATGCTAATGAGCCCCCCTGCCCTCAGACCCCCACAACCACCAAGCCAGGGTTGTGGGGAAGAGGCCCTTACCCCCATCGCCATGGGTACAGCGTCCCTATGCCGAGGGCACATGGCCTGGTAAGCTGGGGGGGGGTTCTCAATTGTCCTTACAGGCCTGTGCTCAGATCAAGGGTCTGGTAAGAATTAAGTGGGCACCCCATGCTTTTTCTCCCCATTTAATGGTGGTGGGGTTCTCCTTAAAAGTCATACCAGGCCTAATAGGCCTGGAATAGCTTTTAGGCGGAACCCCATGCATTTCTCAACCCCCCCGTTTTTGGGAGGTTGGATTTCCCTTAAAAGTCCTACCAGGCCTAAAGGGCCTAGTATGGCTTTTAGGGGAAATCCCACAAACGAGGTCAGCGCATGCTGAAGCGCACAGTGCACAGAAGTTGTCAATTGTCTGAAGAGTCCATTGCTAAAGACCTCCAAACTTGGTGTGGCCTTCATATTAGCACAACAACAGTGTGTATAGAGCTTCATGGAATGGGTTTCCATGGCTGAGCAGCTGCACCCAAGCCTTACATCACCAAGTGCAATGCAAAGCGTTGGATGCCGTGGTGTAAAGCACGCCACCACTGGACTCCAGAGCAGTGAAAACATGTTCTCTGGAGTGACCAATCACGCTTCTCTGTCTGGCAATGGATGTTTCGGGTTTGGTGGTTGCCAGGAGAACGGAACTTACCTGACTGAATTGTGCCAAGTGTAAAGTTTGGTGGAGGAAGCATTACACTGTGGGGTTGTTTTTCAGAGGTTGGGCTTGGCCCCTTAGTTTCAGTGAAGGGAATTCTTAAGGCGTCAGCATACCAAGACATTTTGGACAATTTAATGCTCCCAAATTTGTGGGAACAGTTTGGAGATGGCCCCTTCCTGTTCCAACATGACTGCGCACCAGTGCACAAAGCAAGGTCCAGAAAGACATGGAGGAAACAATTTGGGGTGGAGGAACTTGACTGGCCTGCACAGAGTCCTGACCTCAACCCCATAGAACACCTAGAGCGGAGACTTTGAGCCAGGGCTTCTCGACTGACATCAGTGCCTGACCTGACAAATGTGCTTCTGGAAGAATGGTCCAACCTTCCCACAGACACCCTCCTAAACCTTGTGGACGGCCTTCCCAGAAGAGTTGAAGCTGTTATAGCTGCAAAGGGTGGCCCAACTCAATATTGAACCCTACGGACTAAGACTGGGAGGACATTAAAGTTCATGTGCGTATAAAGGCAGGCGGCTCAATACTTTTGCCAATATAATGTATATGTACAAAGAGAGAGAGACAGAATCTGCAGGGAACTGGTCTGTATATTTTTGTCCAAGCTAGAGTTGTGCTCAAAAAAAATATAGAAGTAATAGCTTTTTATGAATACACAATGGCAGTAAGGTTTAATATATGGTCGGAGTATTACTTTCTCTTTATCATTTGCTTGTATTGAACATTTGCCCACAGATCCCTGAAGTCCTTGTTTTCTGAGTTTTCCTTTTTATTCCCAATTACATACTCTATAATTAGCAATGTGAGCGTTACTAACCAGCTTCTCTTTGGAGATTTAATGTTTACATCTACAGAGACCTTTTATGTGATTATAAAACAGAAACTCCCCACCGAAAAGCACACAATGGATTTATTTGTGCAGGTAAGTGATATCCCATTCCTGTGATAGATATGATCCCATCATGTCCTGCCATTACTCCTTTTTCATTTCATCCTAAATGTATCCTGAAATTTTGCTTAAACATAGAATATTTTTTTTTCTATTTTTTTTAAAATCTTTTTCTTCAAAACAAAACTTGCTTCAAGGAAATGTATGTAAACCGTCTTTCTAAAAATACTAGTTGTCTGGGGGTTTAATGTCAGTCCAATAGTCCTGGTTTACTAAAGCTCATGTGGGTCTACCAGAACATCTGCTCAAAACAACCAAATTGTATGCTCACAGTATTAAGTCATATCTAGTCCCAAAAATAAAAAAGCAGCATATAATAGCTTACATGTTCTTAGACATGGTGGTTGCATTAGTTTTCATTTATAAGGTTTGTTTCTTTATTGCCTGATCCCACCATTAACACACTTTAGGGTCTGTTTATAAAACAAATTTGCAGGACGAATATCAAAAGCATTCCTCCAACCAAAACAAATTGTCACTGTATTTTCGGTAACAGATTTATTTCCTATGATCATCAGCAACATCTAGTGGCCATAATGCTATATTTTCCTTAAATACCTCATTCAGGAAAATACTGCATCATGGCAACTAGATAGCTCTGACGTTTATAGGAAATACACCTATTGAACATAATATGGTGAACATTTGATACGGCTGGGCAAACGTGACATTTGCCAAGGGATTTTTTTTTAAATAAATAGACCCCTTCCTGTCCCTCTTTGGCAACACTCAGTCACTGTACTGTATCTATGGAGTA
Organism: Staurois parvus; assembly: GCF_062004578.1. NCBI lineage: Eukaryota > Metazoa > Chordata > Amphibia > Anura > Ranidae > Staurois > Staurois parvus. Next base: position 435,099 of record NW_028319016.1, read on the forward strand.
GCAGCATTGTCACTCTAGGCTGTTCCCAATATAAATGAATAAGTGCTGCACAATATAAGTGTTGCTAGTGATATACCGAGCGCTACTGAAAAAATATCATTTGAATCCCAACTATACAAAGAAAAATAATAATTAAACTTGCGTATATCTCTATCATGAATGCTGCTGCCAGACTCATCCACCTTACTAACCGTTCTGTATCTGCCACCCCTCTCTGCCAATCCGTCCACTGATCTCCACTCAGTGTCCTCCACCCCTCTCTGCCAATCCCTCCACTGGTCTCCACTCAGTGTCCTCCACCCCTCTCTGCCAATCCCTCCACTGGTCTCCACTCAGTGTCCTCCACCCCTCTCTGCCAATCCCTCCACTGGTCTCCACTCAGTGTCCTCCACCCCTCTCTGCCAATCCCTCCACTGGTCTCCACTCAGTGTCCTCCACCCCTCTCTGCCAATCCCTCCACTGGTCTCCACTCAGTGTCCTCCATCCCTCTCTGCCAATCCCTCCACTGGTCTCCACTCAGTGTCCTCCACCCCTCTCTGCCAATCCCTCCACTGGTCTCCACTCAGTGTCCTCCATCCCTCTCTGCCAATCCCTCCACTGGTCTCCACTCATTGTCCTCCACCCCTCTCTGCCAATCCCTCCACTGGCTTCCAATTGCCCAACGGATAAAATTCAAAACACTAACACTGACGTACAAAGCCATTTATAACTCTGCCCCAAACTACATCACCGATCTTGTCTCCAAATATTACCCTAACCGTACTCTCCGCTCCTCACAAGACCTCCTACTCTCTAGCTCCCTTGTCTCCTCTTCCCATGCTCATCTCCAGGACTTCTCCAGGGCTTCCCCCATCCTCTGGAACTCCCTACCCCAATCTATCAGACTATCGCCTACTCTGCTCACTTTTAGGCGCGCTCTGAAAACCTATCTCTTCAGGGAAGCCTACCCCATCCTCAGCTAATACTGGAATCCTCTACTCTCCCAACCACTCCATCCCCCACAGTTATTACTTTTTGTACCCACTATCCCCTACCTACTAGATTGTAAGCTCCAAGGAGCAGGGCCCTCAATTCCCTCTTGTATTGAACTGTATTGTTACTGTATTGTCTCCCACCATATTGTAAAGCGCTGAGCAAACTGTTGGCGCTATATAAATCCTGTATAATAATAATATATCATATGTGTTTATAGTAAACAATATGTCTTAAAAAATCAAATCAACATTCCCTGTAACAAAACATAAAAGAGTCCCAAGTTTTCATATATTCTCACAGATATCCTTCTTGTGCAATCATCCAACTGTCACTTTTTCACTCTGCATTATTAATACTCCATTTCATATAGTCACCACGGTCGGATAACTCTTCACCGGCCATAGCATGCTCTCACCTTTTTAATAGACCTCACAAGTAGGTCTAATGCACTTGCCCCTCGTAATGGGGTCTGCTATGTAATGATTGTGCATGATAGTGATATGGAAGCTGTTGGCAAAAGCCATCCTGTTAAGGTCTCAGCTGTTTTGTTTCTCATGAGCTCAGTGCACTTATTTCCTCCCTGCTCCTGAAAGCTATGGAATTCCTAACTGTGACTCTGTCACACATGACGTGCAAGGCCATTAAAGCTCTAAGAATGCATAGTGTGCCATAAAACGTCTCTGTGAGACCCTTCACCTATTTCACAACTTAACAATATCCATACCCAATTCCTAAAATCCAACAGGAACAGGACATATTAATATTAGGTATATACTTGAATGGGGAAATCATACCAAGTAAATCAAGGTCGTACATGACTACCCTAGCATATACAAAAGGGGAGAAAGCAGTCTCCTCCCTCCTGGGTGACAGATCCGTCTGAAGTACTCTTTGTTGGGTATCCCTGTATACGAAATATAATGCTGAATAATAATCTACCAGTTTCTGGAGTGTGACCTGCACATATTGGAAGATGTTAATATTCATGTAAAACTGTATTTGGGACTTGGTCATAAACGTGGTGGCCTCCCAGCACCCATCCCTTAAAACAGATGATTGGTCAGATGGTCTCTGTCAACACCCCTTTGATATCACAGAAAAGGGATTGACAGGAGCTTGTAGGGAAGCTCTCATTTAACATCAAACAAGGAACATCTTACCAGACTTGAGAGAGCCACGGGAACGTTTTTGCTCAATCAATTGGACTCTGCTAAAACCAGGACTTTGCAAGTATTCTCCATTTTCACCTTCTTTCTTTTTCCAATAAAATTTTTTTTTAGAGCTTGAATATTTGCAGAAATAAGACATACAGTGAAATACAATAAAAACAAAACTGAAATCAGGAATACAAAAAAAGGGGGCTGGGGCATCCCATTGCAGGCACCAAAAGTAATTGGTAACATTAGGGCAACCAAGGCTACTAGACACCTCCTTTTTATTTCTCTGTTGCTTTATTGCTCTCTTTATGTTTTTGTAACATCTTTTTTCCTGTAAATATTTTATTTTCACCATTTTAACCTTTTCAGTATTAAACCCTACTTGGAAAAGTGTTGAAACTGTCTCTAAGGCTTTTAATGCAAACCAAAGAATTCCTGTATACCTGTCTGTGGTGACAGTGTGTACACAGGCATGTATTTTTCATAATTGTTATTGCTAGATTTATGAGCCCCCCTTGATCACTAAAAAGGGGGTGGTGGCAGTTTTTAGAGTTAATTGTTTAATTAAATTAACCCAGTGACAATCGCTCTCAGGCTGATGGCACATAGATTGTGGTCCTGTTACATAGTCTGGCTGAAAAAAGACAAAAGTCCATCCAGTTCAACCATTAAAAAACGAAAAACAAGTTATAATCATATACCCACAGTTGATCCAGAGGAAGGCAAAAAAAAATCAGCAAAGCATGATCCAATTTGCTCCTGCAGGGGTAAAAGAGTGCCCCCTTGTCCTCTGTGATGACCTCAGGGTGAATAGCTCTACACCGAGTTCACTATATGAACCACTGATGTATTTATACATGGAGATCATATCCCCCTTATGTATTATACATGGAGATCATATCCCCCCTTATGTATTATACATGGTGATCATATCCCCCCTTATGTATTATACATGGAGATCATATCCCCCCTTATGTATTATACATGGAGATCATATCCCCCTTATGTATTATACATGGAGATCATATCCCCCTTATGTATTATACATGGAGATCATATCCCCCCTTATGTATTATACATGGTGATCATATCCCCCCTTATGTATTATACATGGAGATCATATCCCCCCTTATGTATTATACATGGAGATCATATCCCCCTTATGTATTATACATGGAGATCATATCCCCCTTATGTATTATACATGGAGATCATATCCCCCCTTATGTATTGTACATGGAGATCATATTCCCCTTATGTATTATACATGGAGATCATATCCCCCCTTATGTATTATACATGGAGATCATATCCCCCTTATGTATTATACATGGAGATCATATCCCCCCTTATGTATTATACATGGAGATCATATCCCCCCTTATGTATTATACATGGAGATCATATCCCCCCCCCTTATGTATTATACATGGAGATCATATCCCCCCTTATGTATTATACATGGAGATCATATCCCCCCTTATGTATGTATTATACATGGAGATCATATTCCCCTCATGTATGTATTATACATGGAGATCATATCCCCCTTATGTATTATACATGGAGATCATATCCCCCCCCCTTATGTATTATACATGGAGATCATATCCCCCCTTATGTATTAGACATGGAGATCATATCCCCCCTTATGTATTATACATGGAGATCATATCCCCCCTTATGTATTATACATGGAGATCATATCCCCCTTATGTATTATACATGGTGATCATATCCCCCCTTATGTATTATACATGGAGATCATATCCCCCCCCCCTTATGTATTATACATGAAGATCATATCCCCCCTTATGTATTATACATGGAGATCATACCCCCCCTTTCTCCAATCCACTAATGCTTCTCAATCCATCCCCATCCTTTGCAACCCTTAGGCGGATATTGGTAATACACTGGGAATAGGGACACTCTTTTTAATTTTTGTTTTGGTCTGCACATACAGGTAATTTCACAAAGTTATTTTAGGGTGATTGCACCCAATCACCTAAGCTCTCACCTCAACGACAACAACCTCCTCGATCCCCTACAGTCTGGCTTCCATCCCCTACACTCCACCGAAACTACCTTACTCAAACTCTCCAACGCCCTTCTAACCGCCAAAGCTAATGACCACCATTCAGTGCTCCTACTCCTCGACCTCTCCGCTGCCTTCGACACAGTTGACCACCCCCTCCTCAAAAAAAAACTACACTTCCTCGGCCTCAGAGATTCTGCTCTCTCCTGGCTCTCGCCCTACCTATCACAATGCTCCTTCAGCATTACCTATAATGCTACCACCTCCCCCTCGCTCCCCCTCTCTGTTGGGGTCCCTCAAGGCTCCGTCCTCGGGCCTCTTCTCTTCTCCATCTACACCTCCTCCCTTGGCCAACTCATACACTCTCACGGCTTCAACTACCACCTCTATGCCAACGACACACAAATCTATCTCTCTACCCCCTGCCTCACCCCCTCTGTCTCCGCCCAAATCACAAACCTACTAAACGACATATCAGACTAGATGTCGCTCCACTTCCTTAAACTGAACCTCTCCAAAACCGAGCTCCTAGTCTTCCCCCCAGCTCGCACACCACCCCCCACTGACTTCTCCATCACGTCCAACAATGCCACTATCAGGCCCGCCCAGCAGGCTAGAGTACTTGGTGTCATTCTGGACTCCAACCTATCCTTCCAGCCCCAAGTCCAATCACTAACAAACTCATGCAGACTCCACCTCCGCAACATCGCCAAAATCCGCACGTTCCTAACCCCAGAAACCACTAAGCAACTCATCCACTCCCTCGTCATATCACGACTCGATTACTGCAACTCCCTCCTCACTGGCCTGCCTCGCCACAGGCTATCCCCGCTTCAGTTGATCCTGAATACGGCAGCCAGACTCATTCAACTCATCAACCGCTCCGTTTCCGCCACCCCCCTCTGCCAATCCCTCCACTGGCTTCTGATTGCCCAACGTATCAAATTCAAAATCCTAACACTGACATACAAAGCTGTCCATCATACTGCCCCGAACTACATCACCGACCTAATATCCAAGTACCGCCCAACACGCACACTCCACTCCTCTCAAGACCTCCTTCTCTCAGTTCCCTGGTCTCCTCCTTCCATGCCCGCCTCAAGGATTTCTCCAGGACATCACCTATCCTCTGGAACTCCCTACCCCAATCCATCAGACTATCACCTACTCTCCTCTCATTAAGGCACACCCTGAAAACCCACCTCTTCAGGGAAGCCTACCCCACCCCCTGCTAATTGCCGACCTCCTCCACTCTTCCTACCACTCCATTCCCCACAGCTATCTCCTCCTGTACCACTATCCCCTCCCTCCTAGATTGTAAGCTTGAAAGAGCAGGGCCCTCAATCCCCTCGTGTATCACATTGTATTGTTTTCGTACTGTCGCATGTTCTGTCTCCCTTTGTAATGTACAGCGCTGAGCAAACTGTTGGCGCTTTATAAATACTGTATAATAATAATAATAATTGCGCTGAGGTTTGTCTCTTATCTTTTTCACACTAGGCTTTTCTCGTTATTTGGATTACATACACCTCCCCCTGTCCTTGTCTCCAGCAGCACAGTGGCTAAGTGGTTAGCATTTTCAGCTAACAGCACTAGGGTTGTTGGTTTGAATGCCAACCTTGGCACTACCTGCCTGGAGTTTGCATGTTCTGCGTGTGAGGGTTTCCTCCCACACTCCAAAGACAATTTGAGAAAGTTTATTGTAATTTTCTTTAAAGATCAAATCATAATTATTTTGATCCATTATTGTGGGGCTCTTAACTAATAGCCGTTTGGCGGCCAGCAAAATGCTGTAGATTTCCGGGTGGATGCCATATGGTGTACTCCTGGGCATGCGCAGTTTTCGTGCTTGCAGAGCCGCGCAGCAGCACGATCTGTCACCGGCCGTGTACCTTGGACATGGCCGATGAGAGATCTGAGTACCGGCCCCCATTGCCGGTACCATGTGACCTGCTGTGACCGATCACAGCAGGTCACATGACAGTTGTATACAATGGATGGCTTCATTCATGCCATCCATTGTATACTAGTGTCAAGCTGTGAATGGTCACAGCGATCACATGCACATGTCATGTGATTAGCTGTGGCCAAATCACAGCTAAGCACAAAAAAAAAAAAAGCCTGAATGAATCGATGTCATTCAGGTAAATGCTTGCTTATCGCAAAGTAATTCTTTGCTATAAGCAAATTGTGTAAAAAAAAATAAAAATTCTGATCACTTCCCCAAAGTAGTACAATGTTACTATGGTAACATTGTATTACTTTGGTCATAGTGAAATATGAAAAACAAATCTTAAAAAAAAAGAAAAGAAATGTAATAAAAAATTAAAAATAATAAAAAAATATATATATATATATTTTTTTTTCATACTGTCACCAGTCAGTGTCCCTGATCACCACCATGCCAGTTATATGAAGATGCTGTACTGCACTGGTGACAGTATGTAAAAAAAATAGTGAAAATAATTTTTTTAATTTTTTCATTTTCCGAAAAATTATGACAAAAAAAATACAACTTCAAAAAACTCGCCATTCCTCTTATGAAGTATGTCGGACTGTCTACTCAGCAAAAAGGGGTCATTTGGGGGATAGCTGTACTGTTCTGACATTCTTGGACCTCAAGAAATTAGATTGGCTGTCAGTACTTCAGGATTGATCAATATTCAGATCTATACCATAGTTTGTGAACTCTATAACTTTCCTACAAACTACAAAATACATCCTAATTTGGGTTATTGTCACCAAAGACATGTAGTAGAATACATCTCGGCCTAAATTTATGAAGAACAATTATTTATTTGCAAACTTTTATAACAAGCAAAGATAAACGTTTTTTTTTTTCAAAATTTTCGGTCTTTTTTTGTTAATTTAGCAAAAAATAAAAACCCCGGTGATGATTAAATACCACCAAAAGAAAGCTCTAGTTGTGTGAAGAAAATGATCAAAGTTTAGTTTGGGTACAATGTTGTATGACCGCGCAATTGTCATTCAAAGTGTGAGAGCGCTGAAACCTGAAAAATGGCCTGGGAGGGAAGGGGGTAAAAGTGCCCGGTATAGAAATGATTGAACATCATTGACCAGGGGTTCCGTTTATTTTGTCTTCTCTGTAGCTACATGCTTGTTCCAGACCTGTGACCCAAAGTATGGAAGCCAGAGACGGTCAGGAAACTAGCATTTTCAGAAGAAGGTCAGCAGTGGAAGCTCTTCTCTGTTGTTTTCATTACCAAGGAATGAACAATATCTTTATAGAGACCACAGGAAATATTTTCATGCTTGGTGGGTTTTAATTGCTTGCTGCCTTGCAACGCGTATGTGCAGTGGCAAAAATGGTGGGCTTTAATGTCCACACACCTCACATATACATCCATGGGTGGCAAAGCTTTCTGTGTTGAGCAAAGACAGCTCTCATTCTCTGGTAATGATTGGGAGCTGGCAGGACTGGCTCCCGATCACGTGACGATTATGACAGCCAATCATAGTGATCACGTAATTAAGCAGTCCTTCCTGCCCCAGGCGTAAACACCCAGCCAAAGGGATGCCAGGACTGGGCGGAAAGGGGTTAATAAACACTATTATTCTTTTATTTAGTAAGTTTAAAGTCCCCCCAAAACAGTTGCACCTTTTCACTCAATATATTTCCAGACAGAGAGGTCCTCAGACAAGCTGTTAGTAAATCCAAAGGAGATTGCACAATCAGATTGAAAAATGTGTAGTCAGCTTAATGATGAACCCCTGATATTTATGCATTTAAAATGTAATGCAGTTATATACTGCTTTGCAAATATGTAAATGTAATTTTGCATACAGCTAGTATAAGTATATGAAAATGTTAGTAAATCAGCCTCCTGTTATCCACTGCAAAGTAGCATTCAGCAGGGGGAAAAGGGGGTCAGCATGACATAGATATCACTGGCTTGGTCAGAGATAAGACACAAGGACTATGTCGCGGTCAGGAATCAGGCTCGGAGAGCATAGCAGTAGAGAGGCTCCCACTGACCAGCAGGATAAGTATACAAACAGGTCACCCTGGTGAATGATGCGGGCTCATCTGATGTGTGGGGTCTAAACACTAACTGGAATTCACCAGAGCTCCTGATGGTGGAGATGGGTTTTGTTGCGTATTATTACCAACTCACATTCCTCACAATGGTCCCATCAGGAGGTGAGCAAGCCGGGGTCCAGTGGCAGATGTAGCAGGCAGCAATCAAGGAGAAGCATGGTTAGTAAACAAGCCAAAGGTTGGTAACAAATGGTTGCAGGTTGGGATCAAGTGGAAGCGTAGTTGAGAAACAAGCCAAGAGTCGGTAACGTGGTAGCAAAGACATGGACAGCAGCAGGAATGAAAAGAGTGAGATATCGGCTGGGGGGAGCAATAATGTGAGAAAACTGGAAGTGCAAAGACATGGCCTAAATCAGAAGTTCATGGAAAAAGATACAAGGTTCAAGAGAAACAGCACCCAAGGCAAGGTTGTCTAGCGAATCAGGCAGGGATCTGTCAGGCAGCTTAGTAAGAAAAGACACTGTTGACACAGCAGAGGTCGCAGGCTAAGACCCGGGTCCGGACAGGCTGTCAGAGAAGTGAATATAATACCTCTTCTACTGCATGAGACTTCTTTTTTTTTCAAGGGACTGACAGGGTCACTTCTAATTTTTACCATCTATTTCCCACTGGGCAGGTTTTCACTTACTTGTGGTCCTGAACACGCGCTTAAGAGGAAATCTCCCATAGTGAGGGAATTCCACTCTTAGACAGTTGTCTCCAGAACAGACGTCCCCATTAGAAGATTACCCCGCTATTCTTGTTCTGGTGACAATTATGTTATATGGTTAAAAAATTGTAGATCTTCTATCACTTTCAATACCAGGAACAATGGCCACCAAATAGAGAGGATGTTCCCAGAGGGGGCACAGACAGTAATAAAAATGTGATTTATCTACTCTTAGCTGCCAAACTCAGTCTAGTTGAGCTATAAAAATACTTCTCCCAACCTACTATCTCTAGTACATTAAAAGACCTTAATCACCAAGGTGAAATGGAGAGAATATTGGCATCCAAGAATGTAGCTTCTGTTAAGTTTGTTATGTCCTGGTCTCAGGTTATACCTTTTTCCTTAATTTGACTGGTGAATGTTGAACAGCCACTTGATTTATCTATGTGCCCCTCTTCTCTGTTTCCCTTCCCTCTTCCTTATACCTACGACCCAATTTCCTTACTCCTTTCCCAACCTTCCCCACCCTTTTCTACCCACTTTCCTTTACATTGAAGTCCTTCACATGTTTTTATATTGCAGCATTATACTCTGCCTTAGTGGAATGATTTCTTTGGTTGGCTTGCATGCCACATTTGAAACCTCTCCCTAAAAATGCTCTGTACAGTGTCCTCTGTATGACTTCACCATTTGCACTTTAACCCCTTTTCCTTTAATAAAAACTTTTTGAACATGAAATATGTGGTAGAGTTCCAACCCTTCCCTACTTTATCCAAAACTAAAAAATGGAGTGAAAAAAATCCAAAATTGTAGAGTTGTTCCCAAAACAAGAAGTAGGAGGAAATTGTTTAAAAGAGGAACTCTCCTCACTTTGGCAGAGTGAGAGGAAGTGAGAGGAAATCTCTACAAAATGAAAGGCAATCTCCTCTTGTCACTGGAAGAGTTGTGTCGATTGGAAGGTTTAAACTCAACTCTGGATCTGGTGCAACTCCCAAAGTTTGGATTTCCTATCACTTTCTGTCTTCATGACAATGGTCACCAAACCAAATAGAGAGGATATATCTACCTACTGGGTCATAGACCTCGACATAAACTTTTCTAGGCTTGTAGGTGGGAGGCGTTGGATACATACATTATATTGGATACCACCTTTGTGTTGAGGATTTTAATCTCCATATTGAGGCAGCCTCATATACAGTTGTGTTCAAAATAATAGCAGTGTGATGAAAAAAGTGAATAATGCTCAAAATCCTTCTAATAGCTTTTATTTCCATACACACAAATGCATTGGGAACAGTACACATTCTATTCCACATCACAACATGAAGAAAAATATATCAAATTTGTGTTGTTCCTCTAAAACAATTGAAGAAAAGTGAATATTAGACTGTTCAAAAAAATCGCAGTGTTTGTATTCTTCTTTACAAACTCAAACATTCACTATATAAACTGAAAAATGTTTGAAGATTTTGCTTTCCTTTAAATCACTTAATGAATCTTTCGTTGTATAAGCACTGTTTCTGAGAACTGCTGTACATCTGTGTTGCATGGAGTCAACCAACTTCTGGCACCTGTGAACAGGTATTCCAGCCCAGGATGATTGGACTACATTCCACAGTTCTTCTCTATTTCTTGGTTTTGCCTCAGAAACTGCAGTTTGGATGTCACCCCACAAGTTTTCTATTGGATTAAGATCCGGGGATTGGGCTGGCCACTCCATAACGTCAATCTTGTTGGTCTGGAACCAAGATGTTGCACGTTTACTGGTGTGTTTGGGGTCGTTGTCTTGTTGGAACACCCATTTCAAGGGCATTTCCTCTTCAGCATAAGGCAGCATGATCTCTTCAAGTATTCTGATGTATTCAAACTGATCCATGATCCCTGGTATGCGATAAATAGGTCCAACACCGTAGTATGAGAAACATCCCCATATGATGATGCTTGCACCACCATGCTTCACTGTCTTCACAGTGTACTGTGGCTTGAATTCAGTGTTTGGGGGTCATCTGACAAACTGTCTCCGGCCACTAGACCCAAAAAGAACAATCTTACCTTCATCAGTCCACAAAATGTTGCGCCATTTCTCTTTAGGCCAGTCAATGTGCTCTTTGGCAAATTGTAACCTCTTCAGCACATGTCTTTTTTCCAACAGTGGGACTTTGCGGGGGCTTCTTGCAGATAGCTTGGCTTCACATAGGCGTCTTCTAATTGCAACAGTCCTCACAGGGAACTTTACACCTTCTTTCATCTTCCTGGAGCTGATTGTTGGCTGTGTCCTTGCCATTTTGTCTATTCTTCTATCCATTCGAATGGTAGTTTTTCGCTTTCTTCCACGTCTTTCAGGTTTTGGTTGCCATTTTAAAGCATTTGCGATCATTTTAGCTGAGCAGCCGATCATTTTCTGCACTTCTTTATATGTTTTCCCCTCTCCAATCAACTTTTTAATCAAGGTACGCTGTTCTTCTGAACAATGTCTGGACCGACCTATTCTCCTCAGAATTTCAGAGAGAAATGCACTGTAACCAGCATGTACAACATTTGCTGCCTTCCTTCCTAAAATAAGGGCAATAATTGCCACCTGTTTTTCAAAGAATGAATGACCTCACTAATAGAACTCCACACTGCTATTATTTTGAACATGCCCCTTTCAATGAGTGATTCCATTACACAGAATCAGCAGCATGCATGTCATGACTGTTGGATTTCTATTACTCAACTACATCTGCTAGTAAATTATTTGCCATGTAGAAATATCATTTCTACCAAAAACAGTGATTGATCAGGTTAGTGATGTCTGACTGCTATTATTTTGAACACAACTGTATATGAAGGTGCCACAAAGGGACACTTCAGACAGAATTCATAGAGAAGAAGAAAAAAGTGCCACACCATTTGTTATAAACATCCAACTGTTCTTATGATACAACATAATGTGTTTCAGGGCTTTGAAATGCCGCCTTCATAGAGCTTTACTTACTATTACAGGTATTTATACAGTGTCAACAATTAACGCAGCACTTTGCATATACAGCAATGAGACCCAGGGAGATGAGGGTGCTGTGGTTGAATGGAGGCTGGAACCACCAAAGCCATGTGAGATGGGGACAATAAAGTGTAAGGTACATGAGGGCAGGGATTGATATGAATGTACATATGATTGATATTATTGTACACTATGTAAGTCCATTCCAAGATGTCACCAGCACACCATGTTCAGATGAACAGACAGGACACTTTTATATCCCCAACAGAAAGCAGCAACTTTTAATTAATGGCCTCTTCCTCAGGCAGTAGGCCCTTAGTGGCCTCATAGAATAACTAGTTTCTGTTGGTGACATTAACGTGTCATGTTTGTTTATCTGAATATGGTGTGCTGGTGATATCTTAGAATGGACTTACATAGTGTTCATTCATATCAATCCCTGCCCTCATGTAGCTTACACTTTATTGTCCCCATCTCACATGTATATATGGGCCAGTTTTAGGCAGAAGCCAACTGACCTACCAGCATGTCTTTTGAGTGTGGGAGGAAACCAGAATACCCAGATAAACACAGGGAGAACATGCAAACTTTATGTATCTACCATCCAGGATGGGATTAAAGCAGGGACTCCCAGCAGTGCAAGGTAGAAGTGCTAACCACTAAGCCACTGTACTTCCCGTTTTTCATAAAGAATGGAAATTGAGTTTTATATAAGAATGTAGCAGCTTGTCTCGTTGATAGGGGTCTAACCCTTCCCTGTTCTATACAAAGCAAAAAAGTTGTTGGCTATAATACACTTTTATTCAGAAAGTCTGTTGGTTTTCTTATTCCAGATGTCAGATGCCTCTCAAGATGTGGTTGTGCATAATCACACCTCAATTCAATATTTCATTATCAAAGGGATTACTGATGATCCTGGACTCCAGGTTTTTGTTTTCCTTTTTGCCCTGTTTATCTATCTGATAACAGTTACTGGTAACATGTCTATCCTCTTCCTGGTCTGCCTGGATACTCATCTTCACACCCCAATGTACTTCTTCTTGGGTAACTTGTCCTTCCTTGATGTATTTTGCTTGACAATCACCCTTCATAAAATCCTTCTGTCTTACATGTCTGGAGATAAAACAGTTTCTTTTTCCAACTGCATGTCACAAATGTACCTCTTTTCTACTTTGACGTGTAGCGAGCTCCTCATACTGACAGCCATGGGTTATGACCGTTATGTTGCAGTTTGCAACCCCTTGCTCTACCACATCATCATGAACAGTAGAGTTTGCGTTCTCCTTGCCAGCATTTGTTGGGTGTTGGGTTTTATAGAAGTTATACCTCACATGTGGGCCATATCTCAATTCTCGTGCTACAAGTCAAATGAGATCAATCATTACTTCTGTGACATCTTGCCTATCATGAAACTATCCTGCAGTGACACCACCCTGCTAAAGAGAATAATATTCATTGAGGGGCTCTTGGTAGTAAGCCTCACCCCTTTTCTTCTCACCTTCATCTCCTACGTCTTCATCATAGCTGCCATACTGAGGATTCATTCAAGCAATGGAAGACGCAAAGCCTTCTACACTTGTTCCTCCCACCTCTCCGTTGTTGTAATTCTGTACTTGAGTCTCGTCTTCCAGTATCTAAGGCCAAAGTCAACTGACACCTTGGACTCCAACAAACTGTTTTCTTTCTTTAACACAGCTGCTGTCCCTGTCCTTAATCCATTTATTTACAGCTTGAAAAATAAAGATGTGAAGTCAGCGGCAAGAAGGCAATTGAAGTGGTCGGTGCTCTAAGCAAAGTGTTATAAATTTATGCTGGGGTTGTAAGATATGGAGTAGCAGCAGTTTCAGCTGTGACCAGGTCTCTGTTTCAAGATTAATGTAACGCAAATGTCAAATTGAAGAACCACATCACTGCTAAAAAGTCCAGATATGACTTTTATTGGAACAAATGTTGTATCTGGACCTTTGAACAGTGGTGTGGCACCAGGGCCGGTGCTAAACTTTTTTGTGCCCTAGGCAAAACCGGCTACTTGCACTACCACTCCCCCACCCCCCAAAAAAAATAAAACATCACCTGTCCTTCTAATTCACCCCTCCTAGCTCACACATCCTCTTTCCCCTCAAATTTTCCACTCTAGCACAAATCCTCTCCCCCAAATCCCCCCTCCTAGCATAAATCCCCCAAATCCCTCCTCCTAGCACAACCCCCTCTGAATTACCCTTCCCAGCACAAATTCTTCTTTACCACCCAAATCCCCTCTCCTAGCACAAACCCCCCCTTCTAGCACAACCCCTCCTAATCCCCCCCTGCTGGCACAATTCCCCCCCCCCCCAATACCCCCAATACCCCTCTCTAAGCACAAATCCCCCCCAATCTCCTCTTCTAGCACAAATTCCCGTCAATCTCCTCTCCTAGCACAAATTCCCCCCAAAATCCCCCCTCCTAGCACACCCTTCTCCATTCTTTCACAAATTCCCCATCCTAGTACAAATGTCCCCTAATCCCCCCATCTAATCCAGCCCCCCCAATCCCCCCCTCCTAGCACAAATTCCCCCAATCCCCTCTCATAGCACACATTTCCCCAAATCCCCCTTCCTAGCTCACCCCCTCCCCTTCCCCATCCTATCACAAATCCCCCCCCAATCCTCCTTCCTAGCACCCCCCCATCCCCTCTTCTAGCACAAATCCCCCCAATCTCCCCTCCTAGTACAAATTCCCCCTATTCCCCCTCCTAACACAGCCCCCCAATCGCTTCTCCTAACACAAATCCCCCCAATCCCCTCTCCTAACACAAATTGCCCCAATCCCCTCTCCTAGCACAAATTCCCCCGCAAATCCCTCCTCCCAGCACCCCCCCCCCCCCAGTCCTCCATCCTAACACAATCTCCCAATTCCCTCTCCAAGTATACAATCCCCCCAATCTTCCAAACACCCCCTTCCCCAATCCCCTCTCCTAGAACAAATTCCCCCCTTACCCCTCTCCTAGTACAAGTTCTCCTCCAATCCCCCCTCGTAACACAAGTCCACCCTCCCAACACCAATCCTCTTCCTTCACCCCCTCAACCCCCCTCCCTCCCCTCCAAACCTCCCTCCTACTCTTAGCACATATCCCCCCATTCCTTCTCCTAGCACAAATCCCCCCCCCCCTTCATCACCCCCATTACCCTTCCCAGCACAAATAGCCCCAATCCCACCTCCTGCACAAACCTCTCATCTCAGCATAAATGATTGTTACCCTCCCCAAACTTACAGGCAGGAAATCAGGTAGAGGTGCAGGTTGTGCTCTCACTCCTGTCAGTGAAGTGATCCTCCATACAGCAGATGACACAGGATCGCTCTTGGATCCAGCCATACACAGTTTAATTACCCCTCCCCCTATCTTTTCCAATGACCACTCATCTCTTGGCAGCAGGGAGCCAGGGAATGAATCAAACACTGAATATGCTGATGTAAGAGTAATCCTGTGTCATCAGCTTTATGAAGGATCGCTCCACGGACAGGAGAGGAGAGCACAGCCCGCACCTGTCCAGTTGTCAAGTCTCCATAGAACATGTGCTGGATGAAAAAACTGTGCAGAAAGTTTACTGTCCAGGTAAAGGGCATGTGTGATGTCCGATGGCATGATCATGTGCCAGGTTGCATTGGTATCCACCCATGACTGTAGCTTCTCTGTGCAGCTCTGCAACCCAACACCTCGCATTATGGTGAGTTCTCAACAGTGCAGTATGGGGAGGGAGGATCAACCAAAATAAATAGGAGCAATCACAATGACAACCCTTTGACTTTTTGGTGGTGGCGAAAAAAAAGGATAAAATACATCTATGAATTCTTAAGACTTGACGGTATCAAATCCATTGAATACTTACGCAAACATTGGCAACTATCTATAGACCTGAGTTTCATAGAATGGATACATGGAATGGATTCCTGTGAGTTCTGGAAACCTAGGGAGCTTATACCCCCCCATATGAAATCGACAAAAGACGTCGTAATCTAAATCAACCTTTTGTGACTCGGTTTTTGTAATATGCATAATTGTGTTTTTATGAAAGAAAAAAAGTATTTCTTAAATTAACAATAAAAAAGTGCCACTTGTTGCAAGTTTTATTTTACTAATTGAACACAAATTGTGCAAATCTTAGATTAAACCCGAATAGTTAAAAAAAACACATTTTTTTTTCTCTCCACAGCTTTAGTTACATTACAGGAGTTACAAAAATCCAACTTACATATGACTCGTACTTAACCCCTTCACGCATAAGTGTAAAACAAATCTTAATGCCTAAGCACAATTTTGCAATGTTGACATGTGTTAGTAAAACAGCACATATCATCACAACTACTTTGTGCATCCGGGTGGGTTATACCGCGTTTTTTTTAGGACAAATTGGGCTTTCATTTGGTGGTAAATGGTAATGGATACATCCCGATTTTTTTCTTATTATCAAAGGAAAACTGAAAAAAATTTTTTTTTCAAAATTTAGTTGTATATTTCCTGCTACTACCATATCCAACCACCAAAGAACAACCCATAATAATTTTTCCTGCTCCTGACAAACGCAGCGATACCACTTGTGTGCGTGTTAGTTGTTGTTTGTACCCGTAGTACGGCCCATAAACAATAGTGCTCATTTTGCTTTTCTTTTCTTTTTTTACATCCTGCCACTAACTGTCACTGATACTAATTTATAAATGTAAAAAAAAATTCTAACAAAAAAAATATTGACCCTGACCCTTGACCTTTGACACTGACCTTGATCCAAACACTAACCCTGGCACTGACCTAGATCAAACCTTGATCAATGTATTTTTATTTATTTTTTAATTTGTTATTATTATTTTTATTTATTTTTTACAAACACTTTTTTTTCTCTCTAAGGCTAGGTTCACACTAATGTGGTGCGGTACATCGCATGTGATTCGCACAGGAACCGCACCTCATTCCTGTGCAAATCACATGAGATTTATGTGCGGTACGATTGGAGCCATACATTATGTATGGCTCAAATCGCAAAGCACCCAAACCAAAAGGGTGCAGGATCCTTTTTGGGTTCGCACTAGGATCGGATCACATGGGTATACACACCTATGCAATCTGATTCTGCACGTTTTGTGGACTGATTTCGGGGTGTTTCTAACTTGACATACACACCCGCATTAGTTCGTATGAATGGGGTGCGATTCTGATGCGGTCACCGCATCAGTGTGAACCCAGCCTGAAAGGACAGAGAGAAATACAATGTATCTCTCTCCGCCATTCAGAGAGAGAAAAGGGGGAGGGGTTCACAGTGACTGATCACTGTGATATCCAATCAGATGCTTTCACAGCAATCGTGTGACCCGGAATTCGGGAGTTCCGGGTCCCGATCATTAGATCGTTGTTTACTACTGTTCATGTGATCACTGATTGGCCAATCAGTGATCACATGAATCGGGACCTCACACAGAGGTCCCATACAGCGATTGGTATTCTTTGGTGTTCCATATCACGGTGATGCGCGCTCCTAGGGAGTGCGCACAGGCAGTGAATGCAGGTGACATTTGGAAATCTTAACCCGCTTCGGCAGTTCTCCGTTTATAGACATGGGCCTGACGGGAGCACTGCCGAAGCGGGTTGACGTTTCTAAGTGTCATGCCTGTGCGCACTCCCTCGAGCGTGCGACACCGCGATCCGGTGCCTGCTGTGTCCTCTG
The DNA here is from genome assembly GCF_062004578.1 of Staurois parvus. Classification (NCBI taxonomy): domain Eukaryota; kingdom Metazoa; phylum Chordata; class Amphibia; order Anura; family Ranidae; genus Staurois; species Staurois parvus. The sequence goes on from NW_028319016.1 coordinate 452,654, forward strand.
GACACAGCAGAACACCGATCACTGTACGGGACCTCTGTGTGAGGTCCCGATTCATGTGATCACTGATTTGCCAATCAGTGATGACATTAGTTGTAGTAAACAAGATGTCACTTCCTGAGATCATTGCTTACTACTAGTGAAATCTGTGAATGATCACAGAGATCACATGGTACAAGGCCATTCACAACAGCCTTGTACCATGTGACAAGCTGTGACCAATCACAGCTCACACAGTATTTCTCAATGGCTGCAATAATGCAGCCAGAGAGAAGGAGAAATGATTGCTTTTGCAGCCTTCATGGGTGTAAAAGCAATCAGTGTAAAAAAAGAAAAAAAATCTTCTTCACCCCCTACAAGTAGTACAGTGTCACTATGACACTGTACTGCTAGGGTGAGGGCATGTTAAAAAAATATAAATATTAATATGAAAAAAAAATAAAAATGTAAAAAGAAATGTAGAAATATGATAAGTTTTGCTTATAAACTAATTTGGGTTATTTTTTTTTACTAAAAGATAGCTGAATACATTTTGGCAAAGATTTATGAAGAAAGATTATTTATTTGCAAAATTTAATAAGAAAAACACTTTTTTTCAAAATTTTGGGACTTTGGGACTTGTAATTTATATAGCAAAAAAAATAAAAATCCTACTGGTGAATAAATACCACCAAAATAAAGTTGTATCTGTCTCAAAAAAATGCTAAAAAGTTCACATGGGTACAGTGTTGCATGACCGTGCAATTGTCTTTTTAAAATTAATTTTTTCATTTTCCACAAAATTATGACAGAAAAAGGACAACTTCAAAAAAACTCGCCATGCCACTTACTAAATACCTCAGACTGTCTATTTTACAAAAACAGTTTTGGGGGTATTTGTACTGTCCTGAACTGACTGGGGAGCAACATCCTATCTGTGTGCAGGGAGACCAAAGCCTGTGTGGTTAGCCTCCAACTACCAGCAACTAGGTATAGCATCAGGCTGTACCTAGTGGATAGCTAGGGAAGCTATTTTGTACAGTAAGTAGTCAAGTTGGCCAGGATTTGATTTGATGTTTCTTTTTGGTTTGACATTTTTCTGTAAATATTGTAAATAAACTGCACCTTTTTGTTTTTCACCTCCACTGTTGTTGTGCTGTGCCTGTGTTTTTGTGTTGTGCACCCATCCAGGGGGTCACACACACCCGCTGCCGAGCGAACCCCGTTACAATATATATATATCTAGATCAAGGTTTGATCTAGTTCAGTGCCAGGGTGTTTGGGTCAAGGTGAGGGTCAAAGATCAGGATTTAAAAAAAATTGGTATCAGTGTCAGTGTGTTTTGGGTAAAAAAAACAACAAAAAACAAAATGTGCACTATTGTTTCTGGGCTGTACTGTGGGTACAAACAACAAATAACACACACATACAGTGAAGAACAGAAGTATTTGAACACCCTGCGATTTTGCAAGTTCTCCCACTTAGAAATCATGGAGGGGTCTGAAATTCACATTGTAGGTGCATTCCCACTCTGAGAGACAGAATTTAAAAAAATATTCAGGAAATCACATTGTATGATTTGTAAAGAATGTATTTGTCTTGTACTGCTGAACATAAGTATTTGAACACCTGAGAAGATCCGTGTTAATATTTGGTACAGAAGCCTTTGTTTGCAATTACAGAGGTCAGACGTTTCCTGTAGTTCTTGACCAGGTCTGCACTGCAACAGGGATTTTGGCCCCCTCCTCCACACAGATCTCCTCTAGATCTGTCAGGTTTCGGGGCTGTCGCTGAGCAACACGGAGTTTCAGCTCCCTCCAAAGATGTTCTATTGGATTTAGGTCTGGAGACTGGCTAGGCCACTCCAGAATCTTGATATGCTTCTTACGGAGCCACTTCTTGGTTATCCTGGCTGTGTGGTTCGGGTCGTTGTCATGTTGGAAGACCCAGCCACGACCCATCTTCAATGCTCTGACTGAGGGAAGGAAGTTGTTGCTCAAAATCTCACAATAAATGGCCCCATTCATCCTCTCCTTAATACAGTGCAGTCATCCTGTACCCTTCGCAGGAAAGCACCCCCAAAGCATGATGTTACCACCTCCATGCTTCACAGTAGGGATGGTGTTCTTGGGATGCAACTCATCCTTCTTTTTCCTCCAAACACGACGAGTGAAGTTTAGACCAAAAAGTTCTACTTTGGTCTCATCTGACCACATGACTTTCTCCCATGCCTCCTCTGGATCATCCAGATGGTGATTGGCAAACTTCAGACGGGCCTGGACATGTGATGGCTTGAGCAGGGGAATCGTCCGTGCAATGCATGATTTGAAACCATGACGGCGTAGTGTTCTACCAACAGTGACCTTTGAAATTGTGGTCCCAGCTTTCTTCATGTCATTGACCAGCTCCTCCCTTGTAGTTCTGAGCTGATTCCTCATCTTTCTTATCATCAGTGATACCCCACGAGGTGAGATCTTGCATGGAGCCCCAATCCAAGGGAGACTGACAGTCGTCTTTAGCCTCTTCCATTTTCTAACAATTGCTCCAACAGTTGATCTATTTTCACCAAACTGCTTGGCAATTGCCCCGTAGCCCTTTCCAGCCTTGTGGAGGTCCACAATTTTGTCTCTGGTGTCTTTTGACAGCTCTTTGTCTTGCCCATGGTAGTAGTTGGCGTCTGACTGACTGTGGGGTGGACAGGTGTCTTTTACGAGCTCAGACAGGTGCTACTAAGTTAGATTAATGAGTGGAGTAGAGGTGGACTTTTTAAAGGCACAGTAACAGAGCCAGAATTCTTGCTGTTTCTTAGGTGTTCAAATACCAATGTTTAGCAGAGCAAGACAAATAAATTCTTCAAAAATCATACAATGTTTCTGAATTTGTTTTTAAATTCTGTCTCTCAGAGTGGGAATGCACCTACAATGTGAATTTCAGACCCCTCCATGATTTCTAAGTGGGAGAACTTGCAAAATCACAGGGTGTTCAAATACTTCTGTTACTCACTGTATATGGTATTGCTGCAATTGTCAAGAGCTGGAAAATTTATTTTGTGTTGTTCCTTGGTGGTAGATTATGGTAGTAACAAGAAACACACAGCTAAATTTAAAAACAAATATTTTTTGTTTACTATTTTATGCCAGTTTTCCTTTGCTAATAAAAAACAATCAGGAGATTACCATTTACCACCAAATTAAAGCCCAATTGTCCTGAAAAAAACAAGGTATAATTCACCTGGATGTACAAAGTAGTTGTGATGATATGTACAGTTTTACTAACACATGTCAAAGTTGCAAAATTGTGCTTAGGCATTAAAATTTGTTTTACCCTTAGGCGTGAAGGGGAAGAACCAACATTTGGAAGAACATTTATTACAAAATTCAGACATATATCATTTTATTCTCACCTTTTATTAAATGGTATAAATTCTATTAAACAGTCTTGAAATTTTGCTGTTTACAAATACAAAATATTTCTCAACAAACATGTTATTTGGAGTTCTCCCAACTTTTGTCCTTATAGTACAACAATTTCCCCACAGCCGTCTTCACATCCCTGTTCCTCAGGCAATAAATGTATGGGTTAAACATTGGCGTCAGTGCTGTATACATGAGGGTGACAAATTTTCCCTTCTGTGGTGAGGAGGCAGAAGAAGGTTTGAAATACATGGAGACCGCTGAAGCAGAAAAGAGAAAGAAAACCGCAAGATGGGAGCCACAGGTGGAGAAAGCCTTTTGTCTACCTGAAGAAGAGTGTATGCGGAGAATGGAGATGGTTATACGGATATAAGAAAGTATAGTAAGAAGTGATGGAACCAAAGCCACCAGAGAGCCTTCTGTGAAAATAAGAAGATCATTGAAGGTTGTGTCGGAGTAGGAGACCTCCAGAAGGGGTGGTATGTCACAGAAGAAATGTGGGATGTATACAAGTGGACAGAACTTAAGAAAAGTTGTCACAATGGCATGAAGAAGGGCATGCACTGAGGCAAATGTGCAACATGTAATGCACATGGCCAAACATGTCCTTCTGTTCATGAGTGTTGAGTATCTCAATGGGCAGCAAATAGCGGCATACCGGTCATAAGCCATGACTGCTAGCATTAAGTTTTCACTGTTGCCAAAAGCGTGGAAGAAAAAGATCTGAGTGATACAGCTAGAGAAGGAAATGTTATTCTTTTGGGTTAGCACTGTGGCCAACATGCCTGGCACGGTGGTAGAAGAGAAAGAGAAATCCATGAGGGAGAAGTTCCACAAGAGCTGGTACATTGGGGAATGAAGGTGTGAGTCAATGACTATAACACTTAGCATCATGACATTTCCAGATACTGTAATCATGTAGATAAGGAGAAAGAGGACAAAGAGAGGAAGACGAAGAGCTGGAGAATCCGAAAGATTAAAGAGGTAAAATTCAGTCGGTGGAGTGTAGTTCATGAGGGTGCTTCGTGTGCTGAGGACACTGCAAAGATGACCACATAGTTTGTCAACTTAAGGAATTTACTTACATTTTGTCTTTTCAATAGAACAGAAACACGAGCTAATCTGAATATTCCTTCTCTGAAAACATGATTTTATATCTATATTGCCATATAGATTATTTTTGAATGAAACAGTGTAAAATAAACACTATTCCTCATTTATGGAAAAGGCTAAGTTTTTGAGGGGCAGAAAAAGGTTTATGAACAAGCCTTACATTTGTCCCTGTAGATTATCAGAGGCCAAATAAAGTCTACTGTACACACTAATTGAACTTTCTTTCCTCACCACAAGATGATTAATTGATAACTCTTTGTAAGGGATGAAGAAACACCTTTTCTAAGATACCTCAATACATGGCTTTAAAACAAGTCATAAGTTCCATACTTTTTCTTTTGCATCATAATGAATTTCATTGAGCGATGAACAGGGTAAGCAACAGGCAAATAATAAAAGGATATTGTCAGGGATGCGGGTGTGACCAGAAGTGTGTGGACTGACACAGGGAAACGCAAGCCTCAGATATGGTATAAATAAGACAATTTATTAAGACTAACAATACAAACATAAACGCAGTGCACCAAACCCCAAGCTAACACAAATACATACAACAAGGTGAAACAAACCCAAACCTGAACTGATATAGATACACAGGTACATACACATGTAGAGCACAACGTAGTCAGGCAGGCCGGGTCGATAACTATCGGGCAGGTAGGTACAGGAGGAGCAGGCGGAGAGTAGTCAGGTCACGAGCCGGGTACAGCAACTAACGGACAGGTAGGTACAGGGGGTCAGGCAGAGAATGGTCAGGGTCACAAGCCAGGGATCAAACAGGAGAAGTCAGCAGAGGTCAGGATCAGGCAGGGTCGGCAACAAGTCAGGCAGGAACAGGAATGCAGGTTACAAGATACAGGGGCCCATGGAAAAACACACACCAAGGCACAGACTGCAGGTCTGGCCATCCCTTAAATACACCACCTGCAATCAGCCCCAGGTGATGGCTAATTGCCGAAGTGAACCTCTGGTTGTTGAGAGCACCCGCTGGCCAGCCCTGGTACTGCAGCCCACAAGGCAGGTGAGTCCCTCCACTATTGGCAAGTCCATTCCTGACAGATATAGTGAGCGCTCTTAGATAAACTAGGTCCAGCCTCCGCTCTGATGATGTGCCTTAGCACGAAAGGCCTTAGGAGGAGCTGCACAGAGCCTGACGTCTTTTTGCCGCCGGAGCCACGAGGAGGCCCGGCGGCCATCTTTTAAAGGGTCAGTGACACATTTTATACCTGGATTACATTTGTGCTTGATTTTAGCATGTTTACTGCCCTGTCATTTCCTTATATTTGAATAAACTTCAGTTTTGAGAAATACTACACTATCTTGGCACCTGTTCTTGGGCTCCTATGTGGAGCTGTTACGTCTACAGAACCAAGTCCTATGCCGTCCAGCATCCAGAGGAGTAAGCCCTGTATGCAGGCTGAGCGCCCATCAACCCTATAGGGGACCTCTGGACCTAGCAGTATCTCATACCATAACCAGGCTGACTAACCAGACCACAGAAGGATGCCCACCACCTGCTGACTACAGATCATCTAGGAATATTATTCCTACATGCACATTATTCATGCGCTTCTGGTGAGTGCGCACTTCTGCTATTTCAGTCACAATTTCCAGTGGGATAACTACCTCATAGGAAACTACAGCTGTTGAACTTTATTGCTATAATTTATCTCATAAGGAGCCTTCCACTATAATATCCATTGAGCGCTGCACTTTAGTTATTTTTAGGGTAAGCAACAGGACTTGGTGGCAGCTTGACCTGTGGTGTGTCCTGTACCTGTGCTGCAGGTGGACTTTCTCTGCCTTTCCATATTACATAGGAAATATGAAATATAAATACAATGCTAAAAATATAATTTAGTGTAAAAAAATAAATGTTTACAGAGAAAGAGAAAGAAGGTCGCAAGTGTGTGTTATTGATAGGCGGGCACATGTCGTGGGACAGTCCAGAGACTGTTAATCAAGATGGCAGACAACAGTGTTAATGCGTGCATGGAACAGCGTGTGGTGATGAACTTTCTTGTGAATGAAGGCGTAAAACCTGCAGATATACTCACCTCTCCCCTTCAGTCTCCTCTCGCATTACTAACCTACTAAATGACATACTGGGTTTTTAAAACGCTCCCCAAACACCCAATGTGCAGATTTTAAGCGTTAAGTGTTAAAACTGCACCAAAAACAACTATAATAAACTGTAAATGAATGTAAAACATATATAAATAGTGTTGCACTAACTCATATATAAATAATAGTCCATAAAAAGTTCAAATGTGATAGTTCAATTAAAATATGAAATATAAATTAGAAAATATATAAAGTTCTTGAATGGTGAAAAATCAATAAAGTGCTTGAATGGTGAAAAATCAAAACGATGTGCTCCGAAGCAGTTAAGTGCAAATCAAAGCGTCAGATGCCGTGGTGTAAAGCACACTGCCACTGGACTCTAGAGGAGTGGAGATGTGTTTTCTGGTGTGACCAATCACGCTTCTCTGTCTGGCAATCCAATGGACATGTCTGGGTTTGGCGGTTGCCAGGAGAACTGTACCTGCCTGACTGCATTGTGCCAAGTGTAAAGTTTGGTGGAGGGGGGATTATGGTGTGGGGTTGTTTTTCAGGGGTTGGGCTTGGCCCCTTAGTTCCAGTGAAGGGAACTCTTAAGGTGTCAGCATACCAAAACATTTCTGACAATTTCATGCTCCCAACTTTGTGGAAACGGTTTGGGGATGGCCCCTTCCTGTTCCAACATGACTGCTCACCAGTGCACAAAGCAAGGTCCATAAAGACATGGAGGAGCAAGTTTGGGGTGGAGGAACTTGACTGACCTGCACAGAGGCCTGACCTCAACCTGACAGAACCTGATAGAGCAGAGACTCTGAGCCAGGCCAGACATCAGTGCCGGACCTCACAAAGGCGCTTCTGGAAGAATGGTCAAACCTCCCCATAGACACCCTCCTAAAGCTTGTGGGCGGCCTTCCCAGAAGAGTTGAAGCTGTTATAGCTGCAAAGGGCGGGGCCAACTCAATATTGAACCCTACGGACTAAGACTGGGATGCCATTAAAGTTCTTGTGCGTGGAAAGGCAGGCCGACCAATACTTTTGGAAACATAGTGCATATGAGATTGTATCGTCTGCAGGTTAGTGTGCCCCTCTTGTGACCACTGTGTATGGTGGTACTTTCCAGTAATCGGTAACTGGGTATCATGTGATCGCTATGATTGTTCATAGCAATTGCATGATAACAATGTAAACAACCTGTCATGAATGGCTTTTCTATTCATGAACAGCTTGTTTACTCTTGTGATCTGTGATTGGCTCACAGCAATCACAAGTTACCTGGCTACCTATACCATGTGAATAGCTGTATCCAATCAAAGATCACAACCATAAGCAAGCTGTTCATGATTAGGAAATCAATTCATGACAGCTAAAACTATTGTTTACACAGTGACCATCACTGTGGAAGCAATAACAATGTGGGAAAAAAAAATCTCTGATCACCCCCACCCCCTCCCCAAGTAGTACAGTGTCCCTATGCTGAAAAAAATAATAATAATTAAATAAAATGCTTATAAAAAAGAAAAAATGCTTACAAAATTGAATACAAATTATTTTATTTTTTTTTTACATCCTGTCACCAGTCAGAATTCCTGATCACCACCACGCCAGTCGTTAATGATACTGTACTGCACTGGTGACAGTATGTAAAAAAATTGAAAAAAAAAAAAACCCACATTTTATTTAATTTCTTCATTTTCCAAAAAATTGTGACAAAAAAAATTACATCTTCAAAAAACTCACTATGCCTCATACTAAATACCTCAGACTGTCTACTTTCCAAAAAGGGGTCATTCGGGGAATATTTGTACTGTTCTGGTATCCTCAAGAAATTTGATAGGCTGTCAGTACCTCAAGATTGATCAATTTGCAAATACAGTGGATATTAAAGTCTACACACCCCTGTTAACATGTCAGGTTTCTGTGACGTAAACAAATGAGACAAAGATAAATAATTTCAGAACTTTTTCCACCTTTAATGCAACCTATAAATTGTACAACTCAATTGAACGACAAACTGAAATATTTTAGGTGGAGGGAAGTAAAAATAAAAAACTAAAATAATATGGTTGCATAAGTGTGCACACCCCTACACTAATACATTGTTGAAGCACCTTTTGATGTGATTCCAGCACTCAGTCTTTTTGGGTATGAGTCTATCAGCATGGCACATCCTGACTTGGCAATATTTGCCCGCTCTTCCTTGCAAAAACACTCCAAATCTGTCAGATTGTGAGGACATTTCCTTTGCACAGCCCTCTTCAGATCACCCCACAGAAGTTCCATCAGATTCAGGTCTTGGCTCTGGCTGGGCCATTCCAAAACTTTCATCTTCTTCTGGTGAAGCCATTCCTTTGTTGATTTGGATGTATGCTTTGGATCGTTGTCATGCTGAAAGTTTATGTTCCTCTTCATGTTCAGCTTTCTAGCAGAAGCCTGAGGTTTTCTGCCAATATTGACTGGTATTTTGAACTGTTCATCATTCCCTCTACCTTGAGTAAGGCCCCAGTTCCAGCTGAAGAAAAACAGCCCCAAAGCATAATTCTGCAACCACCATGCTTCACTGTGGGTATGGTGTTCCTTTGGTGATGCGCAATGTTGTTTTTGCACCAAAATTCAAAATTTTAAAAAGGTACCTATGAATTGTGTGATAACATTTTTTTTTCTTTGCTTGCAAATAATTTTTAAAAATGTATATTACAAAATTGTAAAAATATCACAAAATGTAAAAAATGCAAGTGCTATAAAAAATGTTTGTTCTTTTTTAAAAATACAGATCTTTCAATGGTACAGAATATCCAAAAACAAAAATGTAAAATATTGCAGATACAGTGGCGTCATTATTTTTAGCTAGTCTTTGTCCCCTTCATTTTCACTTGATGGCCCTGCCACTGACACTTCAGGGTTGAGTTAGGCCGGATTCAGTCCATTTACCATGGTTTCCTATGGGACATGTTCACATCTATGTGTTTTCAGCCCCTGCATTTTTGGAAAAGGTCAGGGACTTTTTTTTTCCTGCAGAAGATTGCGTTTTTGGTTCAATAGACTTCAATGGAACCACATCAAAAACACAAGTGCATCAAAGTAGCACAGGAAGATTTTCAAAGTTGCTGCAACTTTGAAAAGAGCACTATTTTGATTCAACTTTGAATGCCAGAGAGTGTAAAGTCGCATCAAAGTTGCATCAAAGTAGCACTCAATACTTTCCTATTGGCAAAAAAAAGCAAAACGCTTAAAAAACGTTTGTTCAAAAACGCAAAACACAAAATGAATACACCATAAAAATCACAACATGCATAGGTGTAAAACAGACCTTACCAAAACTGGAATACAAAATCTAGTACAAGTGTGCATAGTAGCCAGTCAGCTTCAGTTTGTTCAATTAAAGTGTTACTAAACCCACAACAGTAAAATCAGTCTGTATATGCAGTAAAGCATGCTTGTTATACTCGCTGTGGTACCTAAGGGGTTAATCCTCTGTATTGTGTAAAAAGGCTGTTTGATCCTGTCTCCTCTGATCCTCCCCTTCTTCTACTGTCCCCACCCTCCTAAACCTTGTGGACGGTCTTCCCATAGACATCTTCCTAAACCTTGTGGATGGCCTTCCCATAGACACCCTCCTAAACCTTGTGGACGGCCTTCCCATAGACACCCTCCTAAACCTTGTGGACGGCCTTCCCATAGAATCCTCCTAAACCTTGTGGACAGTCTTCCCATAGACACCCTCCTAAACCTTGTGGACTCACTGTGGAACCTAAGGGGTTAATCCTCCGCATTGTGTAAAAAGGCTGTTTGATCCTGTCTTCTCTGATCCTCCCCTTCTTCTACTGTCCCCACCCTCCTAAACCTTGTGGACGGCCTTCCCATAGACACCCTCCTAAACCTTGTGGACGGTCTTCCCATAGACATCTTCCTAAACCTTGTGGATGGCCTTCCCATAGACATCTTCCTAATCCTTGTGGACGGCCTTCCCATAGACACCCTCCTAAACCTTGTGGACGGCCTTCCCATAGACACCCTCCTAAACCTTGTGGACGGCCTTCCCATAGACACCCTCTTAAACCTTGTGGACGGCCTTCCCATAGACACCCTCCTAAATCTTGTGGACGGCCTTCCCATAGACACCCTCCTAAACCTTGTGGACGGCCTTCCCATAGACACCCTCCTAAACCTTGCCTTCCCATTGACACCCTCCTAAACCTTGTGGACAACCTTCCCATAGACACCCTCCTAAACCTTGTGGACAGCCTTCCCATAGACAACCTCCTAAACCTTGTGGACGGCCTTCCCATAGACACCCTCCTAAACCTTGTGGACAGCCTTCCCATAGACACCCTCCTAAACCTTGCCTTCCCATAGACACCCTCCTAAACCTTGTGGACGACCTTCCCATAGACACCCTCCTAAACCTTGTGGACGGCCTTCCTATAGACACCCTCCTAAACCTTGTGGACGGTCTTCCCATCGACACCCTCCTAAACCTTGTGGACGGCCTTCCCAGAAGAGTTGAAGTTGTTATAGCTGCAAAGGGCGGGGCCAACTCAAAATTGAACCCTACGGACTAAGACTGGGGGGCCATTAAAGTTCATGTGCGTGGAAAGGCAGACGGCCTAATACTTTTGGTAATATAGTGTAAGCTTTTATTACGTTGAGTTCAGGGGCTTTGGCCAAAAAATGCCAAAAGCTCCCTATTTAGGAGCAGCAGCATACATGAGGCCTTCAATGCACTTTACCTAAGTAACCATCAAATTAAAGCCAAACTCCAGCTAACATTTTTTTAAGCAGTTACAGAAATTGATGTTTTGGGTTTGGGATTAGTGTTCTAACGAAATGAATAAAAGCTGACTATTGTAAGAACCCCTATTAATGTCAATGGTGTCAATCATCTAACTGCTGCATTTGCTAGACAACTAGACCTGCTAAAGGAAAAAAAAAAAACAGAATTGCTGTCAGGATCTACAGGTAATAAAACCATGGGGGGGGTGGACTCATAAAATAAAAGGCTGCTGTGTTTGTGTGTTATGTCATTTTTTATTTTGTCCAGATTTTAACTCTAACTTTCCAAGACTTACCCCGAATCTACAAAGTCACCAACAGCTTGAATGTCCAAATTATGAATAAAAATATTTTTTTTTGTTATCTTCAACAGATGTAAATGTACGTCCTTCTGGGATTAGGTACTACGTTCACCACTGCTGCTGCTCACACACGCTATTAAAAATACAAGCATTGACTTTCGGTCTCCAACAGACCATGGTGGGGATTGTAGTTCTACAGAAAAGCTCAAACTTTGCGCAAATGATCAGAATTCACATGAATTGCTATTTTGGTGACTAGCCACACAAAGCAACTTTTGAAACAATGTTACATAAAATGTCATTTTCAATGATACAGTAAATTGTATAAAATAATGTTGTGCATATATATGAAGGACATAAATATGAATATAGGAAATGACGTTCTAAATAATAACCTACATACAGGGACTCTATGGACTAATCACTAATGTATCTATAAAGGATATACAGGTAAGTCCTGAATACAGAAGACAACTGACCCCCTTATATCAGGATCCTCATTGTTCTAATCTGCAGCTCCAGACTGGGTTATCCCCTTGACTACTCATTATATACTTCCCAGGGATTGTTTGATTGATATAAATGAGGTCCTCAGTGACCTTTATTTATCTGCATTTTGTAGTTTTCAAATCCACAATCCTTTTAGTAGATGTAAATCCTAGCTGAATGCCATTTAGTATAATAAAATATTGTGTATCATAAACAACTGTCATCTTTTTTTCTCCATAATATGTTGTTTTTACTTTTAAAGAGAATGTATATCCAACATTTCATATTCCTGATATGTGCCTGCTGTACCATGTACTTGTATGCAAAAGTATCCTCTTCTGTTTGTGTTGCTTCCTTTGTGTGAAATCCCTGGTGCTCCTGCCAGTCCCTTTGTTTGTTTGTTTTGTGTGACCACACTAGGCATGAGAGCACAGCGTGGTTAGTTCTCCTCCAATGGTCTGACTTGTAATGACACTCCCATTCACCCCCATGCAGAGCCATTCACTAGGAAGATCATGGTCCTGCTGTTTCTCCTCCCCCAGCTCTCTGAGCTCCTTATGCAGCTGATAATGTAATCACTTATATAGCACTACCCCATTAGGAGTCGCTATAGATTTGGGTTTCCCCATAGTTCTGCACAGCCAGGCAACATGCATTTCCTTCCAGCCCTGCACTCCAGAAACAGTAAACAGTCCTTGAGTTGTTTTTTTATGTTTTATTAGGGAATTGATAACTTGGATGGGGATGAGGGATACATGGGATGCACAAGGTATTGTTAACCTCCCTAACGGTATTCCCGAGTGTAGCTCGTTGTAAAATGTCAGTGCCAAAAGCGCTAACCCCAAGCTACACTCGGGCCTACCATGCGGCGCTGCATAAGGAGTCCCTGCAGCACTTACCTTGTCCTTCGCTCCCGCGATGTGTCCCCTGCAGCGTCCCTGGCCATCTCCTCCGGCCGATGCCGGCATCTGGCTTCTATGTTCCGGTCCCTGTGATGTCGGGACGTACGGGCGCCGGCGGCGGCGGGAAATTTGAAAATTTAAAAAAATGTCATTTTTTTCAAAACACATTTTTCATAGTAAAACATTCCTGTATCAAACCATTTCACATACATTTTGTCCCGAGTGCTTTGTCCGGCGCCCTGCCTGCATTTTTACTGTTCTTTCTGCCTGGAAACTGAGAAACGTCCATGGCGTCCAAAAAGCGTCCCTTTAGGTCAAAAGCGGTTTTAGACCGGCTAGAGAACAGTGATAGTAAATCAGAACCACTTGCAGAATTGAGTGATAATGATTCGTGGGGAAATTCGTCATCAGACACTGAAAACGATTCTGCGACTTTGCTCAGCAATGTGCGAACTTGGCGCTATATTTCAAATTTCAGTGTTTTCGGTTTGATTATATTATTGAATTAAATGTATTATTATTATATTATTATTTTTTATGATTATTTATTAAATTATAATTTATGACTTCGTTTTTCAAATTTTATCATACCCGGGATGTTTACTAGACTCTTGTTCGGACAGATTTCATTGAGTTATTCTTAAAAATTACAGATGTCCATGCAAAAAAATGTACTGCTTTCAGCACCAAAAATCTGAAATAATCATACCGCCAGGGAGGTTAAACTGAGGACAACTTTCTGGAACAAACAAATGCTTAGAAGGGTTTCTCTTCTTTGGAGAGCTATCCAGCCTGTGATGACATACTGTCTCAACCCAAGATGAAATCTCTTCACCCCGCTGCCTGAGGGAATCCCTGGGCAAGGGGATCCAGAATCTGCCACTTCAATATCAGCAGTCCCAAATGGGGGCTAGTCAGGTTTCCCACCAGAATGCCCTCTCCCCTAATCTGGCCCAGGGGGATTAATCATTTAGTCCTCTCCTGCAAGCTTCTGGGTTGGAGGCTGCCTTCAGACCTTATGCTGGGCTGGCTACTTCCCTGCTTCCCAGGTTGTCCTCTCTCAGGGAATGATTGAGAATGAGAGATCCTCCCTTCTTGTTCCTCTGCCTGTAGGTAGGCCCCAAGGGTTAGCTTGCGATGGTGCACTTCATTCCCCAGTTCGCCAATACACTGTGTGTACAAACTCTTCCCAAGTAACTTAGACCAGACAAGTCCACTTAATCAGAACTTCTTTACAAAATGAAATAGTAATTTTTACAGGCTCCAGAAGTACAATGGTTGAAACATACAGAATTAACAGTACATCCCCATTCTCTCTTCCTAGTATTGCTAATCGATTTTGACTGTGCTGTGGTGTCATACCTTCTTCTGTAGTTAATCACAGCCCCTCAAAGTAACTCAGAAAGTTCAGCTCCTGGAATCCATTCCAATGTCTCGGTAAATTGGAACTCCGCCGTACAATCCAGATTTCTAAAAACAGTGGACTGTACCTGCACAATGTGTGTTAGAGAAGGGCATGTGACATAGTGACAATGCAGAGACAGTTGACACCCCATAAAAGGTACTTCCTGGACAAAGACCTTCATGACAGGATCTTTGGGCATGGCTGAGACAAGTCGGGCACAGGCTCTATATGTTGGGGGTGCTGAGAGCTCCAGCAGCTACTTTCTCCCTGCATCTCACTGACAGGAGTGACTGCAGTGTCACTCCTGTCAGCAGAGTTTTTTTCCATCTGGAACATGGCAGTACTATGTACCAACGACTTTGGCACTAGCCCAGTACTCCCTACTGGCACTTGTGTAAACACATAGGTGGCTTCCAGTGCCAATTTTGTGTTTACAAAATGACAGCATCCCTCAAGTGACAGTGCCTCCTCAGTTCAGGTCTGGGCATTGAGCGCTCTGCAGGACTGGGCAAATAGCTGAGGATGGGTGGTAGAGGGCTGCACTGAGATGGGAAGAGGGCTTGGGCAGGAGGAGGGGGGCTCTGTGTGGATGGGAGGAGGAAGGGGGAGCTGTGTGCACTGGTGAAGAGTGAGAGGAAGGAGAAGCTTTATACTGCAGGGGCTGGGAGGAGGAGGAGCTCTATGCTGGGGGGCTAGTGGGTGGGAAAGTTCTGTACTGTAGGAGGATTGGTGTACGTTTTGTAGGAAGGAAGGGGGGGGGGCAGATTTGAGGGAAGAGCTCTATACTGGAGGTGGAGGAGGGGTTTTTTACTGGTGTTTCCTCCAGTGATACCACTGTCTTTCAGTGATACCATGGACTGACAAATTCTATGGCTATTAACCAATTTTCTGAAGATTTTTACTGCTGTCTCTGGTCAGGCTCTACATACACTTTAAATGCAAAATGTTTACGTTTGATGTGAAGGGATAGATAATGCCATTTCTCAACCAAACACTTGAAAATATTCACTTAAAGTGTTACTAAACCCAGGACCCTGCATTCACTGTATCTGGTTTCCCACAGTACACACAACTATTTTAGTAAATATAAACTGCTAAATACCTTATCAGCATTTAGAGTAGTATTGTAACGTCTATCAGTGTCCAGCAATGAACTGGTTAAACTTGTAGGAGGAGTTTTCATTCTCCCCTGATTGTCCTATGAGGCTGCAGGACCCCTTACTTCTGATTGCACAGCTCTGACTGGCCCTGATTTGTTTTTGGTCCCCCTACAATCCTGCAAAGCCAGGCAACATGCATTTTCTTCCACACTTGCACACTGGAGACAGTAAACAGTCCTCAAGCTTGTTTGTTTTTTAGTTTTATTAAGGGGTATTGAGGGGTGTATGGGATGCCCAAGAAAACTGCAACCATGCAGACAAACTCCTTAGCAACTATGTACAAGTCCGTAGACAAAAAGGTTTCTTCTCAGAAGAGCTCTCCAGCCCTCCACATCAGACCCCAGATGAATTCTCTTCTCACCCAGCTGCCTGAAGGAATCTCTGGGCAAGGAGACCCAGAAACCACCACTTTAGCAAAGCATCCCCAGCTGAGGAGCTTGTTGGGTATGCCACCTGACTGCTCTCTCCCCTTATCTGGCCCAGGGGGTGTAGGATTACTCATTCAATCCTCTCCTGTGGGCTTGATGGTTTGGTGGCTGCCTTCAGACCTTACGCTGGGCTGGCTCCTTCCCTGCTCTACCGGAGGTCCTCTCTCAGAGGACTTTGAAGCTGAGAGATCCTCCTTTCCAACTCCCCCCTGCAGGTAGACCTCTCTCCTGGGCCCCCCTCCCAGGCTCCACACTCCAGCCTTCATTTCATCTTCCACTCGATACTACTACCTCCTTATTAGGCTCTCTCTTACATAAGGGCCGTCCTGACCCTATGCCAAGCCTCCTGCTTGGGAATTGGTCAAAGTCCCTGGAGTATGCAGATCAGCCCCTCCTAGCCCCTCACCCACTGCCTTCTAGAAACGTATCAGGCTTCTAGAGCAGGGAGAGGTATCAGTGAACTGACCTGCAGAGCCCTCAGCACTGACCTAAAGTAACCTGGCTGACTCATCCCAGACTGACTCATCCCAGGCTGCTACTCAGCCTCTATCTAAAAATCTTTCTAGCTCTCCCCAGCTACATGTTTATATATTTTATTATATAATAAAGTATGTGTGTTTTTTTGCTGAAATGTTCTGTCATCCAAACCTTCAACATTGCTTAGTTCTCATACTTTCCCAACATCTGCAAAGTTTTCATGAAAGCTACCTTTACCTCCTTGTTCCGAAGACAGTATATGATAGGATTTATGAGGGGGGTAACTACACAGTAGAAGACAGAAACCACTTTGTCCATTGTAAAGCGGATGTGGGAAGTGGGTCGAATGTACATGAAGATGACAGTCCCATAGAAGATGAACACCACAGCTAAGTGGGATGCACAAGTAATAAAAGCTTTCTTCTGGCCTTCCGTTGATTGGATCTTCAGAACAGCAAAGACAATGAAGGTGTAGGATATCATGATCAGAAAGAAACATCCCAAGATAACACTCCATGACATGACCATAAAAGCAAACTCACCTTTTGAAGTGTCCTCACAGGAGAGCTTCAGCAGAGGGGCATAATCACAAAAGAAGTGATCTATAAAATTGGGAAAGCAAAACCTCAAGGTAGAGATCCAGACAGTAGGTGGGAAGGCAGCTAGAAGACCACCTACCCAAGCACCAAGAGCCAGTTTTAAGATGGTCTTACCAGACATCAGATTTGGATAATGCAATGGTCTGCAGATAGCCACATAGCGGTCATAAGCCATTACAGCAAGAAGACAGTTTTCTGCACCCCCAAAGCCAAACAGAAAATAAAACTGGGCCAAGCATGATGATGAAGAGATCTCTTTGTGATGGGTCAACAATGCATTGAGCATTTTAGGAACAGTTACTGTGGTATACAAGACCTCCAGCATGGAGAAGTTGGCAAGAAGTATGTACATTGGTTTGTGGAGATGATGATCCACTGAGACTAGTGTGACAATCATGAAATGAGATGAGATTGTGAAGACATACATGGTGGAGAAGAGGGAGAAGAGAAACAGTTCCACCTCTCGCAGGGTTTCAAACCCAACAATGATGAAATAGGCAGCAATAATGCTGGTCCTGTTGTCATTTTTTGGCATTATCCTTCGAAAGCAGACCTCGAACAGTAAAAATCTGATATTTTAATTATAGTTTTTATTTAACACCTCAATCCACCCAGTTTGAGTGTTTGGTAGAAGCTGGAGAGTTAAACCCCTTGACAGTCTCTTTTATATTGTGAGGACTCTGTTGGTGAAATCTCTGAGTTCCCGGGTCTGCAAACTTGTGGTGCCAATTATGATGGCTCCTGCTTTCCATGCTGGATTTTACATTTATTTTATGTTTTATATTATGGAGAATTTAACAGGAGGAGTTGGATCATATACATCGAGACAGAGACACCCAAAACTCCCAGATGGACAGGAGTTCAAAATTATGGATGAAGGATCTCACTGTTGAAGCATCTGAGATATAAAAGAAGCTAGGACTTGTTTGTTTTATTTGGTCAATACTTGGCTTTTATATTGTAATGATTTGTAATTAAGCTGATAAGACAGGAATGTAATTCTAATGTAGATGGAAAAAATGTAGGCTTGACAACTATTCAAGGAAAAGCCACCTTTTTGCCTCTGCCACGTATAGACATATGCTGCCTATCACTAGCACAACAATTTTAGTTTTTCTGAATACTTGCTGTAAAATAATTGTATTACCTGTTGATCCTGTAAATAGATCACTTAAAATTTGACTTCTTGTAATGGGGTGACATTTCATTTCATTCTGTGAAATTATACACCAGCATTGCCATCCTGTGGACAGGGTAGTTTACAGTAGATGGGCACGTTGTTTTTAATAGACTTTAATTATACACAAATGAAGAAAACATGTATGAAGAACTTGGAAAAAATGAATATAGGAAATTATGTTCTGTATTATAGGCAACATACAGTGAAGGGAAGAATTGATGTATTTATATAGTTTACCAGTCCTGAATACAGGAGACAACTGACTGCCTTATATCAAGATCCTCCTTGTCCTAATTTACATTACCCTGCTGTGTTATCCTCTTGGCTACTCATTATATATTGCACAGGGATTGTGTGAACACAACATTTAATAATATAAATTAGGTCTTTTGTGACCTTGATTTATCTGCATTATTGCAAAGTTTTCAAATCCACAATTCTATTAGTAGATGCCATTTAGTTTGCTAAAGAACTTTGTATCATAAACAATTGTAATTTCTTTCCCCTAATATATTGTTTCAGGGTTTTTTTCATCTCATTGCTGATCTCCTGCAGACTGTTTAGTCACTTTCTGTCTATATTCATTTGTTACAGAAACTATACATCCTTGCTCAGGACTAGAGATGAGCAAATTATTCAAAAATTCGGTTCGGCTGATTCGCCGAATTCGCCGAATAAATTCGCTTCGAGCCGAATATATTCGCTGCGAATTTAACTTATAAAAAGGGTGTTTCTAGGCTTCAGAGAGCCTTTATATTAGTGCAGAACACTGTACCTTTAATTTAAATGCCCTTGGAGTCTGCTGGGGAAGAGAAATAATACTGTCAGTCAGTATGACATGCAGATGAGTGCCGTCGATCTTAGAATCACCGCACACTTCACTCATTTGGGCAGTCACGGGGCCAAAACCAGAGTGTGGAGCCACAGTGTGGCGGTGGAGGCAGCAGCAATGGGAGGCCATACAGCACCCTATGACAAAATGGAACCCACCAGCAGTGTGAGGAGACCTGAAAGTGGCACATGGCAGAGTGTGGCGATGGAGACAGCAGCAATGGGAGGCCGTACAGGGACCCATGACACACTCTGGACCTGGCAGCAGCATGAGGAGGCAGTGCAGGGGCCCATGACAGATTACGGGCCTGGCAGCAGCATGAGGAGTCGGTACGGGGGCCCATGGCAGATTACGGGCCTGGCAGCAGCATGAGGAGGCGGTACAGGGGCCCATGGCAGAGTGGCGGAGCGTAAGCAGCTAAAATTGAAGGCCATACAGAGGCCACCCGGCGTGTATATGGATTTAACTCTTTGAACGTACAATAGTGGTTGTGAAGCAGAAAGTCAGTTTATTTAGCACAATCGGTCAATTGCAGCTTGCCGTTGGCTGGAAACTGTACGTTTATGTCACTGGAATGCACTAATCACCCAAAAAATATTACCGCCACCCGGCGTGTAAATGGATCTAACTCTTTGAACGTACAATAGTGGTTGTGAAGCAGAAAGTCAGTTTATTTTGCACAATCGGCAAACTGCAGCACCAACTGTGCACGACAGCCACCAAAAAAAAAAGGGTGTATGTCACTTTAAATTTTTGATTCTTTGATAGCTGTGGCCCTAAGTAACGATTCTGTGTCCCTGAGTAACGATTCTGTGTCCCTGAGTAACGATTCTGTGTCCCTGAGTAACGATTCTGTGTCCCTGAGTAACGATTCTGTGGCCCTAAAGTCTCTGTGGCCCTAACTCTGTCCCTTAATACACACAGGTCTGTCTCTCTTGAATGACCGGAGGCTAATGGAGAATTCTAAGATGGCCGCGATTTATAGCTCCACCATTACACAGTGCTGGCTGGCTGCTGATTGGCTAATGCGATCACATGTCATGAATGCATTATGGGTCAGCGCGCCTTGTCTGCGCGCCTTCCCAGAGATCCCCGCCCCATCTTCTCTGTCCATTTTCTCCGTCGCCACACATGTCGCCGCCATTTTTGGGAAAATTCGATTCGTGCATCCGAAGTTTGCTAATCTTCGGATTCGTTGCGAATAGAATTTTTCCAAATCTTTGGAACGAATTCCACTTCGTCATGTTCGATTCGCTCATATCTACTCAGGACTATTGATGAGGATTAGAGATGAGCGAATTATTAAAAAATTCGGTTCGGCTGATTCGCCGAATTCGCCGAATAAATTCGCTTCGAGCCGAATATATTCGCTGCGAATTTAACTTATAAAAAGGGTGTTTCTAGGCTTCAGAGAGCCTTTATATTAGTGCAGAACACTGTACCTTTAATTTAAATGCCCTTGGAGTCTGCTGGGGAAGAGAAATAATACTGTCAGTCAGTATGACATGCAGATGAGTGCCGTCGATCTTAGAATCACCGCACACTTCACTCATTTGGGCAGTCACGGGGCCAAAACCAGAGTGTGGAGCCACAGTGTGGCGGTGGAGGCAGCAGCAATGGGAGGCCATACAGCACCCTATGACAAAATGGAACCCACCAGCAGTGTGAGGAGACCTGAAAGTGGCACATGGCAGAGTGTGGCGATGGAGACAGCAGCAATGGGAGGCCGTACAGGGACCCATGACACACTCTGGACCTGGCAGCAGCATGAGGAGGCGGTACAGGGGCCCATGGCAGATTACGGGCCTGGCAGCAGCATGAGGAGGCGGTACAGGGGCCCATGGCAGAGTGGCGGAGCGTAAGCAGCTAAAATTGAAGGCCATACAGAGGCCTATGTTAAAAAGTCCCCCCAGCAGCAGCGTGGGGAGACGACTATCAAGAGTCCAATGGCAGAGTGGCAGAGTGGCAGAGTTTATTGTACACAATCGGTCAATTGCAGCTTGCCGTTGGCTGGAAACTGTACGTTTCTGTCACTGGAATGCACTAATCACCCAAAAAATATTACCGCCAGCCGGCGTGTAAATGGATTTAACTCTTTGAACGTACAATAGTGGTTGTGAAGCAGAAAGTCAGTTTATTTAGCACAATCGGTCAATTGCAGCTTGCCGTTGGCTGGATACTGTACGTTTATGTCACTGAAATGCACTAATCACCCAAAAAATATTACCGCCACCCGGCGTGTAAATGGATCTAACTCTTTGAACGTACAATAGTGGTTGTGAAGCAGAAAGTCAGTTTATTGTACACAATCGGCAAACTGCAGCACCAACTGTGCACGACAGCCACCAAAAAAAAAAAAGGGTGTATGTCACTTTAAATTTTCGATTCTTTGATAGCTGTGGCCCTAAGTAACGATTCTGTGTCCCTGAGTAACGATTCTGTGTCCCTGAGTAACGATTCTGTGTCCCTGAGTAACGATTCTGTGGCCCTAAAGTCTCTGTGGCCCTAACTCTGTCCCTTAATACACACAGGTCTGTCTCTCTTGAATGACCGGAGGCTAATGGAGAATTCTAAGATGGCCGCTATTTATAGCTCCACCATTACACAGTGCTGGCTGGCTGCTGATTGGCTAATGCGATCACATGTCATGAATGCATTATGGGTCAGCGCGCCTTGTCTGCGCGCCTTCCCAGAGATCCCCGCCCCATCTTCTCTGTCCATTTTCTCCGTCGCCACACATGTCGCCGCCATTTTTGGGAAAATTCGATTCGTGCATCCGAAGTTTGCTAATCTTCGGATTCGTCGCGAATAGAATTTTTCCAAATCTTCGGAACGAATTCCACTTCGTCATGTTCGATTCGCTCATCTCTAATGAGGATTGCTGTGATCCAAACCCAAGTTCAACCAAACCCGAAAGTTAGCAGTCATTGCTAAGTCAATGAGCAGTGAGCTGAAGATTCCCTCTCCTGCAGCTGATGTGTAGGCAGGGATCCTGTTTTCTAGCATGCATAGCCGGTGACCGGTTTCAAGGGCACACACTCTTCTTAACAGCTCTGATGAAGAATGTTCACCTCTAAAACTAGTCAGCCGCTATGCATTCTAGAGATAGTGGCTTCATGCTCTCTAACAGCAACCACTACAGGGATTTCTTCCGTTCAGTAAGGGTTGAGCGTGTCTCTTTCTGGATGCAATTGTATGTGATATACCCAGGGGTGTATTTACCACAAGGCAAACAAGGCATTTGCTTAAGGAGGCATTTTTCAAGGAGGCAGCACCACTCCTGGAAGAAGGGACAGAAGAAGGGACAATCGCGGCATGGGGACCAGGTGGGATCTGGGAGAGGCTGCGGGCTGCTTGACGGTGTATGCATAGCCTGACTCTACCCAGGAGATGTCTGGAGCTGTGAAGGTGAGCAGGGGTGGCCAGTGTATGGAGGGTGTGGTGGTAGTGGAAGGCTCTCTCAGATGAGGGGGTGGTGGTGTTGGTTGGTGTCAGGCTCTCTCCGCAGGGGGGGGGGGTTAGATGATTTTTGTGTTGCCTAGGGCAGCACAAAACCTAAATACACCATTGGATATAGCAAGTCTAAAAAGCATGTTTGTGAGTACCATATTTTTCTATTTTTAACAAAGGTTATATGAAGGTGTCACACAATGCCTGAGCACATTCTGTCTGTTCTATTGCATTTTATATATCACAGTCTGTAGAAAACTGCAAAGCAATGGACAGTGTTTATTGCGATCACAATTACTGTACATAAGAGAAATTTTACATATGTAGCCAGGTGCTGGGCTACAGCAATATGGAGAAAGAGACATTGCTTTTCATTCATCTCTCCCTCTACAGCATGGGTGTCAAACTGGCGGCCTTCCAGCTGTTGCCAAACTACAAGCCCCATGAGGCATTGCAAGATTGACAGTTACAAGCATGGCTCCCAAAGGCAGATGCATGCTGGACGGCCACCAGTTTTACACGCTACTCTACAGAGATACTGATGCTATGTTGCACTATTTTCCTCCGAATATAGTCAAGCAAGCCCATGGACTTCTATGCAGTGGGCTGAGAATCCTGGGAGTTGTAGTTTGAGATGGCAGCCATATAATGGGATGAATGGGCTCCTTACACTGTAATTCCCAAGAGACACTGGGGCAAGGAGGAGGAGTGGAGCTGCTTTTCTGAGACTGCTCATCTAGGTTCTTCCTCTTATAGCCGAGGAGAGCACGTCTCCTGCATACTGACCTGACTACTGAGAGGCCAGATCAGCGGAGACACCTGAGGCAGCGATTGCATCTGCACTATTGCTTCAGGGAGGCCAGAGCATCCTCTCATCCTCTACTTTATATTGTAAAGCGCTGAGCAAACTGTTGGCGCTATATAAATCCTGTATAACATTAATACTAATAAGTTTTCACTGCTAAATTTCCAGAACCATTCTGTGGAGAGGCTCAGGGGACCCTTTTCTACAGAGAAAGGTCACTGCAGTATCCTGGGACTGTTGTTAAGTGTTGATAAGATGCTCTTAAAGGGCCCCAACGATAGCTGAAAGAAGAACATCTCAAAGGACTGCCTCACCCGTAATAATTATTCTGCAAGCCCCCTTTGTTCCCCTGCCCCCTCTGCTATCATCCTCCTTTTCTTTTGGAGAATAAACAACCAGACGGTCTAGGAATAGCATTACTGCCAAAAATATGCTCTAACAGTAAAGTTCCAGTACTTGGTAGATTAAACTTTGCTCCTAAACTAAACTATTTGCCTTGCTACTGTTTATGCTGATCTGGATGCCAAATGTAATCCTATGTCTAGTCCTTACCGTTAATCACTTTGTATGCTA
The DNA here is from genome assembly GCF_062004578.1 of Staurois parvus. Taxonomy (NCBI): domain Eukaryota; kingdom Metazoa; phylum Chordata; class Amphibia; order Anura; family Ranidae; genus Staurois; species Staurois parvus. Next base: position 476,589 of record NW_028319016.1, read on the forward strand.
AATTGTGTCATTACCATTGGTAATCCATTTTATGCTTACCAACCATATTGGGTGATAGTATAATAAGTTTGCCTTTACTACCTGGTTTTGTGCCCGTTTTCTTTGATATAGCACTACTGCTGGGCACTAAGTGTTACTTTCAATGATTTCCTGTGATAGTGTATGTTGTACACTCAACCCAGTTTGTCAGAGTGGCTGAGGTGCTTGAGAAGGTCAAAGCAAAGAACAAAGGACACATTCTATCCAGCGGCTCCTATGGGGGTAGCGCTACACCTGGAAATTATATATTCCTAAGTTTACCTGCAGCAAGATTAATTGTAACCTTTTTTTCACTTGAGCGCTGAATATATTATCTAATTGCAATATATATACATGTATATACAGTGGGGCAAAAAAGTATTTATTCAGCCACCAATTGTGCAAGTTCTCCCACTTAAAAAGATGAGAGAGGCCTGTAATTGGCATCATAGGTAGACCTCAACTATGAGAGACAAAATGAAAAAAAAAAATCCAGACAATCACATTGGCTGATTTGGAAAGAATTTATTTGCAAATTATGGTGGAAAATAGGTATTTGGTCACCTACAAACAAGCAAGATTTCTGGCTCTCACAGACCTGTACCTTCTTCTTTAAGAGGCTCCTCTGTCCTGCACTCATTACCTGTATCAATGGCACCTGTCTGAACTTGTTATCAGTATAAAAGACACCTGCCCACAACCTCAAACAGTCACACTCCAAACTCCACTATGGTGAAGACCAAAGAGCTGTCTAAGGACACCAGAAACAAAATTGTAGACCTGCACCAAGCTGGGAACACTGAATCTGCAATAGGCAAGCAGCTTGGTGTGAACAAATCAACTGTGGGAGCAATAATTAGAAAATGGAAGACATACAAGACCACTGATAATCTCCCTCGATCTGGGGCTCCACGCAAGATCTCACCCCGTGGGGTCAAAATGATCACAAGAACGGTGAGCAAAAATCCCAGGACCACACGGGGGGGACCTAGTGAACGACCTGCAGAGAGCTGGGACCAATGTAACAAAGGCTACCATCAGTAACACACTACGCCGCCAGGGACTCAGATCCTGCAGTGCCAGACGTGTCCCCCTGCTTAAGCCAGTACATGTCCGGGCCCGTCTGAAGTTTGCTAGAGAGCATTTGGATGATCCAGAAGAGGATTGGGAGAATGTCATATGGTCAGATGAAACCAAAATAGAACTGTTTAGTAGAATCACAACTCGTCGTGTTTGGAGGAGAGAGAATGCTGAGTTGCATCCAAAGAACACCATATCTACTGTGAAGCATGGGGGTGGCAACATCATGCTTTGGGGCTGTTTCTCCGCAAAGGGACCAGGACGACTGATCCACGTACAGGACAGAATGAATGGGGCCATGTATCGTGAGATTTTGAGTGCAAACCTCCTTCCATCAGCAAGGGCATTGAAGATGAAACGTGGCTGGGTCTTCCAACATGACAATGATCCCAAACATACCGCCCGGGCAAGGAAGGAGTGACTTTGTAAGAAGCATTTCAAGGTCCTGGAGTGGCCTAGCCAATCTCCAGATCTCAACCCCATAGAAAACCTTTGGAGGGAGTTGAAAGTCCGTGTTGCCCAGCGACAGCCCCAAAACATCACTGCTCTAGAGGAGATCTGCATGGAGGAATGGGCCAACATACCAGCAACAGTGTGTGCCAACCTTGTGAAGACTTACAGGAAACGTTTGACCTCTGTCATTGCCAACAAAGGATATATAACAAAGTATTGAGAAGAACTTTTGATATTCACCAAATACTTATTTTCCACCATAATTTGCAAATAAATTATTTCCAAATCAGCCAATGTGATTGTCTGGATTTGTTTTCTCATTTTGTCTCTCATAGTTGAGGTCTACCTATGATGCCAATTACAGGCCTCTCTCATCTTTTTAAGTGGGAGAACTTGCACAATTGGTGGCTGACTAAATACTTTTTTGCCCCACTGTATATATATATATATATATATATATATATATATGTATTTATATATACAGTGGTCAGCATAAATGAGTACACCCCAACAGATTTGACAGAATACTTTTACTTTCCTATCAGAATCCACATTTCATATGGGACACTATACTACAAAACACTCCCACAAACGCGGGCCATTGATTTCAAACAAGATTTGTTCATTTTCACACACAAAAAAAGTATTTTTCCTAACAAATTCATTCAAGACCATGTTGCAAAAATGAATACAACCCAATGAAAGTCGTAGAAGCAAAGCTACATTTTAGACAACAAAATTCTAATTAACAAGAATTCAACAGGTGTTCGGCAGACAGTTGATTATAAAAGGGCATTACTTAACAAAGAAAACCTCTTCCCATTTCCCAAGGTGAAGGCTACAAGAAGATCAGCAAAGCTTTACTTATCAGTCAGAATACTGTAGCAAAAGTGATACAAAAATGTAACAAAGATGGAACTGCAACCATCTCACAGAGAAGTATAGGCCGTCCATGGAAGTTAACACCTCAACAGGAACGTCTTCTGATGAAAAGGGTTAAAAACAATCGCCATGCAAGCTCACTGCAGCTAAAGAAATGGAAAGCCAAACTGCGGTGAGTGTTTCCTATAACACAATACAGTGTACACTGCAGAGGAATGGCATGCATGGGTGTCGTCCATGAAGGAATCCTCTCTGAAAGCCCATGCACAAAAAACCCCACTTAGAATTTGCCAGGGCCCATGCTGAAAAAGAAGAAGACTACTGGAACTCTGTACTCTGGAGTGATGAGACCAAGATAAATGTTTTTGGATCTGATGGCTTCAAAACTGTATCGTGTCTCAAAGGTGAGGAGTACAAAGAAAAATGCATGGTGCCTACTGTGAAACATGGTGGTGGCAGTATCCTTCTGTGGGGCGGCATGAGTGCTGCTGGTGTCGGGGAGCTGCATTTCGTTGATGGTATCATGAATTCACAGATGTACTGCTCTATATTGAAAGAGAAGATGCTACCATCACTCCTTGGTCATCATGCACTTTTCTACCATGACAATGAGCCAAAACACACATCTAAGGCCATTGTTGCATTTCTGAAGAAAACAGGATGAAAGTGATTCAGTGTCCAAGTATGTCTCCTGATCCGAACCCAATCGATCTCCTATGGGGAATTCTGAAGATACAAGATGAGCATCACTCTCCGTCCAGCATCCAGGCTCTAAATGAGGTCGTTCTTGAAGAATGGAAAAAGATAGATGTTGCAATATGTCTCCAACTTGTTCATTCCATGCCTAGAAGACCTGGAGCTGTCCTTACTAATCATGGAGGTCATACAAAATACTAGATGTAGTAGTTTTTTTTGTGGGGTGTATTCATTTTTCATCAACTAATTTGAGTAAAACTGAATATTTTGTAATCTAAGTTATATTATTAACCTTACTTTCATATAGTGAGCTGAACAAATGTTCTAAAAAACTCAGTTTTGTCAAAATTTTGGAACTAGTTCTCGTGTTGATTGAGATATTGATTAAAATCTTACTTTTCAAAAGGGGTGTACCCATTTATGCTGAGCACTACATGTATAGATTTTTTTTCTAGGTAAAAGGGTCGGTCTACATTGTATACTTATTGCTAACACAGCCAAAGCAGCCCTTTGGTTGCAGCATGTAACTGCATACTTGCGTGGTAAAGTGTTGTGCACCAAAGCACCACATAGTATATTTATTCCCAATTTTGCAATAGCTGCCATTAGATTTATGCAACCCCCATTACTGAAAATATAAGGCAGGCCTACAGGGAAAGGCAGAGTTTCTGCACATGGAGGTAGTAGTGGGAGACCAAGTTCACAGGACAAAGCAGTGGTCAGAGCTGCACCATTTAGAGGCAGGGGACATATGCCTTTTCTGCCAGAGTGGCCATGTTATACAGCCATAGCACACAGCAGGTAATTGAGTAGCTGTCAAAGTCTTGTCTGCAACTGCTGCTACTTCACCCTCCTCTTCCTCCTATTCTGCTCATCCCACCATAGCCCAGCAAACTAGTGACTGGGAGTCAGTGGAATTATTGCATCCCACGATCACTGGCTTGCTGCATAAGGATGGTCTTCATCATGGGAAAGAATTCCTCAAGTCAGATATTGAAGATATGGAAGACAGCACCAGGATAATAGAGGTAGGGGACATCATTCAGGAAGTAGCAAGAGGCAGCCATGTTCCAGCAGCTGGAGCTTACTGCCAAATGGGTTCCAGAGATGAGAATAGGGTGGATGATGGGGTAGCAGGTAGTCTGTGGGTGCCACTGATTGTAGAGGAGGAAAGTTCTGATGGAGAGGCAGAACAGCATGGAGAGAGGATTATTTCCAAGGGCAGGGGCAGCTTGCAGTGAACTAAAGGGAGCAACTGTCCTAATCCATCTGTTGGCACTGTCCCACAGGTAGCTGAAGTCTGGGGCTTTTTTAATGTATTTGCTGCCAACAGCAGCTCTATGGTCTGCAGCATATCAGCCATGGCAAAAGTACCAGTCATTTGGGTACCACATGCAAGAGAAAACACATGTACAGCAAAGCTCAGTGGGAGCAGCACCTTGATGATGCAAGTCAGTGGCACTTCCTCTTTCTAACCTGCTGGCCACCCTTTGCCAAAACAATTCACATGTGTACTTTTCCTGATGCATTTCCTCAACCCACTGGTACAGCAGTTTATTATTAAGTAGCCTGGATCTCTGGTCTGAGTATGGTCAGGTCTTCTGTCATGCTAGAAGGGTTTACGGCCTCTTTAGGTGGTCATACCAGGTCCATGTTCATCTGGCAGACATGCAGCGCCAACACAAGCTAAATGCCAACTGCTTCATTTGTGATACCCTATTGACTGGGACCAGGGGCGGACTGACAACTCATGGGGCCCCTGGGCAATAGGGGATCATGGGGCCCCTGTGTCATTGCCCAAACTCAAAAAAGCCTATGAAAAAGGTACCAGGGGCATCTCTTGGGGCCCCCTACTGACCCCGGGCCCTCGGGCAGTGCTCGAGTTTCCAAATGGTCAGTCCGCCCCTGACTGGGACTCAATATTGACCATGCAATTACTACCCGTGCAATTACTATATGAGTACAGTTTATAGGGAGCTGGGATTCGTTTGACTGTGCCAGTGGCTCATCATTTAGGACATGTTCAGCATTTTAATAATTAGGGATACAAGACCTCTCATGCTCCTCTGGGATCACACACCGCATGGCCTGACAGCAGTAAGAGGCAGAATCTGCCTGTTGACAGTGTGGATCAGAACATTTTTGCTAAGTGAATCAGTCTTTGATTACTAATGACTACAAAGGCCCTATTGCTGATGCTACAGAATAAACCTTGAGTGTCAATCAACCCACTGAAAACTGATACATTCTGCATTACTCCTCAAAGTGTACATGTATTGCAGTGCTCCAGCACTGTATGGCTCCATGTACACGAGCCAACCCTGACCACCAGCTGTGGGAAAATGCAAATCGGTGGTCAAAACGTTCCTATCCTGAACACGATTCTTCCACGTTCAGAAGAGGGAGGTTTAACCTCATCTAAACTCGGCAGCTCCTAAACTCTGCTAAAAGCATATGTGTACATGGACACATAGTCTTTTATGGAGTTGAGTTTAGGAGCTTTGGCAAAAAAAATGCCAAAAGCTCCTAAACTCAAGTTTAGGAGCTGCTCGTTTACATGGAGCCTAAGGCTCATGTACACCGCAGCTCTTAAACTGACGTTCAGGAGCTGTTCAGCGTTTTTTTCCAGCAGCTCCTGAGCTCTCCCTAATGTTTTCCTATGTGTTGTTTACAGTCATTTTTTTGAATGCACCAAAACATGCGTTCAGGAGTAGATTTTACCGGTGTTTCAAACGCCAAATGCTTGTAAACGTGTGTAAAGTGTTTGCGTTTAGAAGCGTTTTTTAACTGTTCCATGTCCAGATGCTGTCCAGAGCCTTTTTTTCATCATCAGAAATGCATGCAAAGCATTTTCCATGTATTCAAATGGACCCGGAACACCAGCGCAGTCAGTTCCAGATTTCGTGTGAAGGAAAAAATGGTGCATTCTGCGCATGATGGGATCCATAGTGAATACAACCAAAAAAAGACAGGTCATCTCAACACGTACAGCTCTGTCTGCTTCTGCTCTCTCTATTCCTCTCAAAAAGTCTGAAATAGTAAATTTTTTACTATTTTTCAGTGCATTCTGGGCATTTGGGAGGATCTCCTGAGGTTATCTTTTAAAAACGCAAACGCACATAAACGTGCATAAACGTGCTATGCAAACACGGCTAAACTGATGTTTTTTAACCTACGTTTTCCAGCAGTTTCCATCATTCAGAAGAGTTTTCCAAATGCCCCGTGTACATGAGCCCTTACATGGATAAAGGTGGTACAGAATGTTTCTGCAGCTGGACCTCGGCTGGCAGATTTCTAATGTTTGCTATAGGGTAAATCTTCCATTGCTCCTCAAAGTTTGCAACCTATTCCAGTGTTCTGAAATATGTATGGCCATTGTTTATTTCAAGATAAAACCTTCCTCATCCCTCCCTCTTACATTGCAACCTTATCTAGCTGCTTACATACTGTCTAGCCACTGTACAATATTTGTGGCTATTGTCTCTCAAATAATACAATCTAATGTTTAGCTCAAGAATGATAAAACCTGCCTTGTCTCCTCTTCCTCTTACACTGCAACCTTACCAAGCTTCTTATGTACTGTCTAGCTACTGAACAATATTTGTGGCTATTGTCTCTTAAATAATATGCGATAATATTTCTTTCACGATAAAACCTTGCTAGAACCAGCTACCGACAGATATTGCACAAAACCACACACTTTCATAATATTCAACTATATATTTATTATTGAGTCTGCATACATTGTTTCATTTGCTCAACCCTGAAGAAGGGGGACATTAAAACACATTGGCTCTGGAAACATTTTATTATTGTTTATTTCAGGTACTTATATAGCGCCATCAATTTACACAGCACTTTACATATATATTGTACATTCACATCAATCCCTAACCCTCAAGGGGCGTGCAATCTAAGGTCCCTAACTCACATTCATACATACACAGACTAGAGCCAATTTAGACAGGAGCCAATCAACCTACCAGCATGTCCTTGAAGTGTGGGAGGAAACCGGAGGACCCAGAGGAAACCCACACAGGAACAGGGAGAACATGCAAACTACATGCCAACAACCCTAGTACTGCCAGGCAAAAGTGACAACCATTACACCACTGTGCTTTTATCATTAGAATTACCCTGTACCTAGATTTGAATATTACAAGTAGCACTTCAGTTCTGAATTTACTCATCCCTCTCACAACCTACAGTGGTCATGGAAATCCTTTGGTGGGTAGTAATTGCCGGTCCAATGTTTAGACTCTTCATATTTACACAACTGCCATAATATTGGATGACAACTTCAAGGTTCCAGTGCTATTAACACACTTTCCCAAGAGTTTTATAGCTGTTTCTGGCCAGAAAAATTACCCTCTGTAATAGTTCTTGTGACCATTGTCTGCAGTACAGAAATGGTAAGTCTAAAATGTTCACATTGTCAAGGGAACAAGGTGTGAAATAAAATCTTCCAATAGGAACACCTGGTGACAACTGTCTAAGATGGAATAGTCAGCTGTTTTGATAAAGTTTACTTGAAGTGTTTAATGTGAATCTTTAATATGAAGGGGTAGATGATACTATTCTTGAACCAAGCATTTAAATATATGTAATTGACAGTATTCAGCATTTTATTATTTTTTGTTGGTCTTTTTGACTTTTAAGTGTCTTTTAGCTAGGGGGAGCTAGACCCTAATGGTTAGTTAGGAGCTGATTGGCAGCTCAGGTGAGATAGCCAGAGGGGTCAAATTCTGGTCAGGACTGAGAGACTCTGCAGGCTATCCCCTCTGGAATTTCCCACTGCTCTGAGGCTATCAGAAGAGGGCCCTGGAGGCAGTGGGTGCATCTGAGGCATGGATGGCTACACTATTGAGGGACCTCAGCCAATCACCAACAGGAGGCTTGGCAAGGGGCTTGACTCCCTTAAAAAGTGTCGGAGCCTGTTCAGTGTGGAGTGTTGTGGTGGGAGAGGAATGAGAAACAGGAAGATGTGAGGCTGGAGGAGGAAGACTGCCAGGAGGCCTAGTGGGATGGGGCCTCTGGACTCACTGGCCTCCTGAGAGAGGACCACCTGTATTGTGGGGAAGGAACAACCCAGCTGATAGGCCTGGTAGTAGCAGTCATTCTGCAAGCGGTACCGGAGAAGATCTGAGTGAGTACACCTGTACCCCCTGGGTGGATAGGGGAAGGAGCACTCTGGTAGGAAATCAGATTAGCCCTCTGCTAGTGACTGTTATGCATTTAATGGAACAAGAGCCAGATTTCCTGCTCAGGAAGAAAGTCTCCAGATTGCTGGGTAAAGAGGAGTTCATCTAGGGTCTGGGGTGGTAAAACTGGAGCTGCTGGCTAGCACTTCAACAGAGACTGTAGCAGAGAGGAAAAGCTGTGAATAGTTCAAAAAGTTGTCCTCAGATTTTGGTTCCTTTGTGCATCCTATACACCCCTTACCTAATCCAAGTCCTAATCCCTTCAATAAAATAACAAAACAAGCACTCAAGGACTGATTTCTGTCTACTGATGAAAGCTGGTGTGAAGAAATGTTAAATGCAGGACCATAGTGGGACCCAAATTCATCAGCAATCCCTAAGGGGGTAGTGCTACAGCAACATCTGCAAAGTTTTCATAAAAGCTACCTTCACCTCCTGGTTCCGAAGACAGTAAATTATAGGATTTAGAAGAGGGGTAACTACACAGTAGAAGACAGAAACCACTTTGTCCATTGTAAAGCGGATGTGGGAAGTGGGTCGAATGTACATGAAGATGACAGTCCCATAATAGATAGCCACCACAGCTAAGTGGGATGCACAAGTAATAAAAGCTTTCTTCTGGCCTTCAGCTGATGGGATCCTTAGAACAGCAAAGACAATGAAGGTGTAGGATAACATGATGAGAAAGAAACATCCCAATATAACACTCCATGACATGACCATGAAGGCAAACTCACCTTCTGAAGTGTCCTCACAGGAGAGCTTCACTAGAGGGGCATAATCACAAAAGAAGTGGTCTATAAAATTGGGAAAGCAAAACCTCAAGGTAGAGATCCAGACAGCAGGTGGGAATGCAGCCAGTAGACCACCTACCCAAGCCCCAAATGCCAGTTTCAAGCTATTCTGACCACTCATCTGAGTTGGATAATGCAACGGTCTGCAGATAGCCACATAGCGGTCATAAGCCATCACAGCAAGAAGACAGTTTTCTGCAGCCCCAAAGCCAAACAGGAAATAAAACTGGGCCAAGCATGACGATAAAGAGATCTCTTTGTGTTGGGTTAACAATGCATTAAGCATTTTAGGAACAGTCACATTGGTGTACAAGACCTGCAGCATGGAGAAGTTGGCCAGAAGTATGTACATTGGTTTGTGGAGATGGTGGTCTACTGCTACTAGTGTGACAATCATGAAATGAGCTGAGATTGTGAAGATATACATGCTGGAGAAGAGGGAGAAGAGAAAAAGTTCCACCTCTCGAAGAGTTTCAAACCCAACAATGATGAAAGAGTCAGCAATACTGCAGGTCCCATTGTCAGTTTTTGGCATTATCCTTCAAAAGCAGACCTTGAACAGTAAAAATCTGATATTTTAATCATAGTTTTTATTTAATACTTCAATCCACCCAGTTTTAGTGTTTGGTAGATGCTGGAGGGGTGCACCCCTTGACAGTCTATTTTATACCGTAAGATCTCTGCTATGAGTTCCCAGTCTGCAAATTTGTTATGCCAATTATGATGGTTCCTGCTTTCCATGCAGCATTTTACATTTATTTTATATTATGTTTTATATTATGGAGAATTTAACAGAAGCAGCTGGATCACACAAATGGGGACAGAGACACACAAAACTCCAAGTTGGACAGAAACAGAGTGAAATTACGGCAGGAGGATCTCACTGTTGAAGCATCTGAGATATAAATGAAGCTAGGACTTCTTTCTTTTGATTGGTTGTTACTTGGATTTTATATTGTAATGATTTGTAAACAAGCTGATGTGACAGGAATGTATTTTTAACAAAGATGCGAAAAATGTGTGCTTGATCACTATTCAAAGAAAAGCCACCTCTTTGCCTCTGCCGCATATAGACATATGCCACCTGTCACTAGCTCAACATATTTAGCTTTTCAGAGTCCTTGCTGTAAAATAATTGTTATTACCTGTTGATCTTGTGAATAGATCAATTACAATTTCAATTATTGTTATGGGGTGACACTTCATTTCATTCTGCAGTGAAATCAAACAGCAGCATTGTCATCCTGTGAACAGGGTATTTAGATGGACACGTCCGTTTTAATAGAGTTTAAGTAAACAAAAGTGAAGAAACCGTGTATGAAGAATTTGAAAAAATGAATATAGGAATTTATGTTCTGCATTATAGGCAAGATACAGTGACTCTAAGAATTGATGTGCCTATATAGGATACCGGTCCTGAATACAGGAGACAACTGACTGCCCTATATCAGCATCCTCCTTGCCCTAATCTGCAATACCCTGCTGTGTTATTCCCTTGGCTACTCATTATGTACTGCCCAGGGATTGTCTGAACACAACATTTATTAATATACTATAAATTAGGTCTTTGCTGAATTTGATTTACTTGCATTATTGTTTTCAAATCTGCAAATCCGTTAGTAGATGTAATCCCTAGCAGAATGCCATTTAGTTTGCAAAGGACCTTGATATCAGAAACAGTTGTGATGCTTTTTCATAATATATTGTTTTTTGGGTTTTTTTATCTGCTGCAGACTGTTCAGCCACTTTCTGTCTACATTCATTTGTTACAGCAACTGTACATCCTTGCTCAGGACTATTGATGAGCATGGGTTCTATCCAGGGGCGGACTGACCATTTGGAAACTCGGGCACTGTCCGAGGGCCCGGGGTCAGTAGGCCGGACTTAAACTAGTCAGCCGTTATGCATGCTAAAGATAGCGACTGCATGCTAACAGCAACCATTACAGGGATTTCTTCTATTCAGTAAGGGACGAGCATGAGATGCCCCCGGTACCTTTTTCATAGGCTTTTTTGAGTTTGGGCAAGAACACAGGGGCCCCGTGATCCCCTATTCCCCGGGGGCCCCATGAGTTGTCAGTCCGCCCCTGGTTCTATCCAAACCCAAGTTCATCCAAACCCGAAAGATAGCAGTCATTGCTAGGTCAATCATCTGTGAGCTGAAGATTCCCTGCCCTGCAGCTGATGTGTATAAAGGGTAAGGGATCCTGTTCTCTAGCATGTATAACCGCTGACCGGTTTCAAGGGCACATCCTCTTCTTAACAGCACTGATCAAGAACATCCGCCTCTAAGCCCGGGTTCACACTGATCCGGTGTGGAATTCGCATCGTTTTCTGTGCGAATTCCGCACCGCATCAGAATCACACCCTGTACATGTGAACCGCTGCGGGTGTGTATGTTAGCAACGTCCCAAAATCGGTCCGCAAAACGCAGCTCGATGTGCAGAATCGGATCACAAAGGTGTGAATACCCATGCGATCCAATTCTAGTGCAGACCCAAAAAAGGGTCCTGCACCTTATTGGTGTGGGTGTGGTGCGATTAGAGCCATACAAGATGTATAGCTCCAATCGCACCGCACACAAATCGCATGTGATTTGCACAGGAATGCGTTGCGGTTCCTGTGTGAATCACATGCGATATACCGCACTGCACATATGTGAACCCGGACTTAAACTAGTCACCCGTTATGCATGCTAAAGATAGCGACTGCATGCTAACAGCAACCATTACAGGGATTTCTTCCATTCAGTAAGGGACGAGCAGGTCTCTTCTTGGATGCAATTTTATGTGATATAGCAAGTCTAAACAGTGTGTTTGTGAGTACCATATTTTTCTATTTTTAATAAAGGTCATATGAAGGTGTCACACAGAGCCTGTGCACGGTCTGTCTGTTCTATAGTATTTTATAATTCACAGTCTGGAAAAACATGCAAAGCAATAGACAGTGTCTATTGTGATCACGAGTACATAAGAGAACCTTTATATATGTAGCCAGATGCTGGGCTACAGCAGTATAGAGAAGGAGACATTGCTTTACATTCTTCTCTCCCACTACAGAGATACTGATGCTTGTGTTGCACTCTTCTCCTCCAGCCAGCAGGGGGGAGCCAAGCAAGCCTATAGACTTCTATGAAAGCGCCAAGAATCCTGGGAGTTTGAGATGGCAGCCATATAATGGGATGAATGGGCTCCATACACTGTAAATCCCATCAATTTCTGAGACTGCTCAGCTAGGTTCTTGCTCTTGGAGCCGATGGAGCCAAGGAACACACATCTGCCGAGAGGCCAAACCAGCAGAGACACCTGAGCCATCGATTACATCTGCATTGTTGCCACAGGGAGACCAGAGCATCATCTCATCCTCTACTTTCCACCTCTGAATCTCTAGAAGCATTCTGTGGAGAGACTCAGGGACCTCCCCTACTACAGCGAACTTTCACAGCAGCAGGGGACTGGCGAGAGGGCTAATTGATCATTGCTAATTGTCAGGAATGGACTGGCCAGCTATGGTGGGACTCACCTGCCTTTTGATCTGCAGTACCAGGGCTGGCCAGCGGGTGTTCCCAGCAATCAGAGACTCAACTTTGCAGCCAGCTAACACCTGTAACTGATTATGCTGGGGTATTTAAGGGATGGCCAGACCCACAGACTCTGCCTTGGTGTTGTGTTTGTCCTGGGCCCTGCATCCTGTTTCTGTCCTGCATCCTGTTTCTGAACCGCTGCTGACTTCTCCTGCTCTGATCCCGGCTCGCTCCTGACCAACCCTCTGTCTGACCCTCTGTACCACGCTGCTTGCTACCTGTTCTGATCCCTGGCTTGTGACCCTGACCAATCTCCGCTTGCTCCCCCTGTACCTACCTGCCTTATTGATATTGACCCGGCCTGCCTGACGACGCTTGCTTGTATGTATTGTTATCTGTGGGTGGTTTGGTTTGGTTTGTTTGCACTGTATTATGTTTTAGTATTGCACTGCGTTTATGTTTGTATTGTTAGTGTTAATAAATTATATTGTTTATAACATATCTGAGGTCTGCGTTTCCCTGCGTCAGTCACACATCTCTGGTCACACCTGGGAGCCCTGACATTACACCAAGGCCAATCCTGACCAGAAGTGGCTGCACAGGGAAGCCATCTTGGCTTGTTGATGGGAAGGATGGATCTGGATGAGGTTGAGTATTTATCTCTGCTAGTGCTTGATGACAGAGAGTATGCTTATCAGACTCTGAAGGAGTATACCCGGGATGAACTGCTAGAATGTATACGGCTCGCTCATGTTCTAGTAGATCAGGGCACAGATTTCTCTATGGTGCAGCCATTGATTCAGGTTTGTGTTGAGTTGGTTTCATCTGGTTCCCCCGAATGCAGGGATGAATTTTTGCCACCATTTAGTGCAGACCAGGTTGAGTCCCTGGTGTGGTTATTAGAGGATGATGTGGGTTACTTTCTGGAGCGTTATTCCACATGTTCACCACAGACACTAAGAGATTGTATAAACGCAGTGCAGTCATTGACCAGACAGGCTTTGTGTAAGCTCAGCTTTGTTCAACCCATACTGCAGACATGGACAGACTTGTTGCACCCAGCCTCAGTCAGCTTACAAAAACCCAGTCCTGCTTCTAACTCTACTCCTGTATTCCCACCAGCTCCTCCAGTTACAGCCCAGTATACTTGGCTATCTACCGCATGTCAGTACCCTGTTCCCACTCGCTGCACCTATCCTGCCTTTAACCCAGTAAAAAAGCCCTCTGTAGCAACTGCTCCCTCTCCTGTTCCATCCTCCAGTTTTTCTCTGTCTCCAGCTGCTCCATTCGTTTGCAGACCTGCGTTTACTTGCAGTGCTCCAGTAGTTAAAACCAGAAAAAAGCGAAAATTCTTTCCAACCAATACCATCCTGCCAGTATCCAAACCGGTGAGCCTGCCGTCTGAGAACCTGCCTTCCGTGGTTCAGCCTGAAGCCTCTACTCAGCCTGAAGCCTCTACTCAGCCTGATGCCTCTCTTCAGCCGGATGCCTCTCTTCAGCCGGATGCCTCTCTTCAGCCGGATGCCTCTCCTCAGCCGGATGCCTCTCCTCAGCCGGATGCCTCTCCTCAGCCGGATGCCTCTCCTCAGCCGGATGCCTCTCCTCAGCCGGATGCCTCTCCTCAGCCGGATGCCTCTCCTCAGCCGGATGCCTCTCCTCAGCCGGATGCCTCTCCTCAGCCGGATGCCTCTCCTCAGCCGGATGCCTCTCCTCAGCCGGATGCCTCTCCTCAGCCGGATGCCTCTCCTCAGCCGGAAGCCTCTCCTCAGCCTGAAGCCTCTCCTCAGCCTGAAGCCTCTCCTCAGCCTGATGCCGCTACTCAGCATGATGAACTGATCCAGCCCGACGATCCTATTAGGCCAGTTGACTCGATGCCCGCTGTTGATCCAGATGATCCGGTACCTGATCCAGTGCCCGCTGTCGTGCCAATTGACTCAGAGCCCGCTGTCATACCTGGTGACCCGGTGCCCACTGCCTTGCCAGATGACGCGGTGCCCGCTGGCAAGCCAAATGACCTGATGCCTGGTGACCCAGTGCCCGCTGTCATACCTGGTGACCCGATGCCCGCTGTCGAGTCAGACAATCCGATACCTGATGACCCGGTGCCCACTGTCGTGCCTGTTGACTCGGAGCCCACTGTCTTGCCAGACGACTCGGTGCCCGCTGTTCCGCCAGTCGACTCAGTGCCCGCAGTCTTGCCAGATGACTCGGTGCCCGCAGTCTTGCCAGACGACTCGGTGCCCGCAGTCTTGCCAGACGACTCGGTGCCCGCAGTCTTGCCAGACGACTCGGTGCCCGCAGTCTTGCCAGTTGACTCGGTGCCCGCTGTTCCGCCAGTTGACTCGGTGCCCGCAGTCTTGCCAGTTGACTCGGTGCCCGCAGTCTTGCCAGACGACTCGGTGCCCGCAGTCTTGCCAGACGACTCGGTGCCCGCAGTCTTGCCAGACGACTCGGTGCCCGCAGTCCCGCCAGTTGACTCGATGCCCGCTGTTCCGCCAGTTGACTCGGTGCCCGCAGTCTTGCCAGACGACTCGAAGCCTGCTGTTCCGCCAGTTGGCTCGGTGCCCGCAGTCTTGCCAGACGACTCGGTGCCCGCTGTTCCGCCAGATGACTCGGTGCCCGCAGTCTTGCCAGACGACTCGGTGCCCGCTGTTCCGCCAGTTGACTCGATGCCCGCTGTTCCGCCAGTTGACTCGGTGCCCGCAGTCTTGCCAGACGACTCGGTGCCCGCCGCTTCGTCTGGGGGCCCGAGACCTGTTGCTCCGCCTGAGGACCCGAGACCTGTCGCTCCATCTGGGGGTCCGGCGCCCGCCGCTCCGCCTGAGGACCCGAGACCTGTCGCTCCATCTGGGGGTCCGGCGCCCGCCGCTCCGCCTGAGGGCCCGAGACCTGTAGCTCCGCCTGGGGGTCCGGCGCCCGCCGCTCCGCATGGGGGTCCGGCGCCCGCCGCTCCGCATGGGGGTCCGGTGCCCGCCGCTCCGCCTGGGGGCCCGATGCCTGTCGCCCCGCCTGGGGACCCGATGCCTGTCGCCCCGCCTGGGGGCCCGATGCCTGTCGCCCCGCCTGGGGGTCCGATGCCTGTCGCCCCGCCTGGGGGTCCGATGCCTGTCGCCCCGCCTGGGGGTCCGATGCCTGTCGCCCCGCCTGGGGGTCCGATGCCTGTCGCCCCGCCTGGGGGTCCGATGCCTGTCGCCCCGCCTGGGGGTCCGATGCCTGTCGCTCCGCCTGAGGGCCCGAGACCTGACGCTCCATCTGGGGGTCCGGCGCCCGCCGCTCCGCCTGAGGGCCCGAGACCTGTAATTCCGCCTGGGGGTCCGGCGCCCGCCGCCCCGCCTGGGGGTCCGATGCCTGTCGCCCCGCCTGGGGGTCCGATGCCTGTCGCCCCGCCTGGGGGCCCGAGACCTGTAGTTCCGCCTGGGGGTCCGGTGCCTGTCGCCCCGCCTGGGGGCCCGGTGCCTGTCGCCCCGCCCGGGGGCCCGGTGCCTGTCGCCCCGCCCGGGGGCCCGGTGCCTGTCGCCCCGCCCGGGGGCCCGCTGCCTGCCGCTTCGCCTGGTAGCCCGATGTGCCTCTGCCCGGAGTCCTGCCCGATGTGCCTCTGCCCGGAGTCCTGCCCGATGTGCCTCTGCCCGGAGTCCTGCCCGATGTGCCTCTGCCCGGAGTCCAGCCCGATGTGCCTCTGCCCGGAGTCCTGCCCGGTGTGCCTCTGCCCGGAGTCCTGCCCGATGTGCCTCTGCCCGGAGTCCAGCCCGATGTGCCTCTGCCCGGAGTCCAGCCCGGTGTGCCTCTGCCCGGTGTGCCTCTGCCCGGAGTCCAGCCCGATGTGCCTCTGCCCGGAGTCCAGCCCGATGTGCCTCTGCCCGGAGTCCAGCCCGATGTGCCTCTGCCCGGAGTCCAGCCCGATGTGCCTCTGCCCGGTGTACCGCTGCCCGGAGTCCTGCCCGGTGTGCCAGTCTTTGATATCCCGCCAGTTACCAGACCCGGGCGGTGGAACATTTTTCCCAGCTAGGACTGTTTGGAGCGTCCTGAGGCAGCTCCTTGAGGGGGGGGTACTGTCAGGAATGGATTGGCCAGCTATGGTGGGACTCACCTGCCTTTTGATCTGCAGTACCAGGGCTGGCCAGCGGGTGTTCCCAGCAATCAGAGACTCAACTTTGCAGCCAGCTAACACCTGTAACTGATTATGCTGGGGTATTTAAGGGATGGCCAGACCCACAGACTCTGCCTTGGTGTTGTGTTTGTCCTGGGCCCTGCATCCTGTTTCTGTCCTGCATCCTGTTTCTGTCCTGCATCCTGTTTCTGAACCGCTGCTGACTTCTCCTGCTCTGATCCCGGCTCGCTCCTGACCAACCCTCTGTCTGACCCTCTGTACCACGCTGCTTGCTACCTGTTCTGATCCCTGGCTTGTGACCCTGACCAATCTCCGCTTGCTCCCCCTGTACCTACCTGCCTTATTGATATTGACCCGGCCTGCCTGACGACGCTTGCTTGTATGTATTGTTATCTGTGGGTGGTTTGGTTTGTTTGCACTGTATTATGTTTTAGTATTGCACTGCGTTTATGTTTGTATTGTTAGTGTTAATAAATTATATTGTTTATAACATATCTGAGGTCTGCGTTTCCCTGCGTCAGTCACACATCTCTGGTCACACCTGGGAGCCCTGACACTAATACTGCTAGCAGTGACTCAGCCAGTAAGGGCAGGACACCGAGAATGTCCAATCCACCCACACCCATACTGCACTCTATACTGCATGTATTTCAAACCTACACTGCACCTATACCAACTCTATACCGCATCAGGGGAGTGGATAAGGGGGAGGCCTGAACCCCCCCCTAGAAGAGAATTGCCAAACCATCTCTGCAGCCCTCGAAATTTGCACTCGCCTGCGAGTGGAAATAAGGTGGGGCCGAGCAGTGCCGGGACTATGGGTGTATGGGAGCGGTGGCGGTGGGGGCAGTGACAAGCAGCGATCTCAATCTGTTGTATGGCTTTCAATGAAGCAAGGGTGGGTGGAAGGAAGCCATGGGAGGGAGAGGAGGAGAAGCAGCTTCCAGCTGCTTCATTGAAAGCCATACAGGAGATTGCTGCTGGTCACTGCTCCCACCGTTGCACAGAACATACCTGATCGTTACGTTTTCTTTTTGCCCCCTCCCGCTGTGTTCTTCTCAGTGCCCAGCCCCTCCCTCCATCCTCCACACCAATTGGAGAAGAGGGGAGAGAGGCTGGATCTGCTCTGTCTCACCCTATACTTGCCCACACTCCAGTCCATGCAGCTTGAGAGGAAGTGTGGGAGGAAAATTGAACACAGCAGCCGATAGCTGTGATGCATCTGAATGAGTCATGTGAGTCTGACCTACCTTCCTTCCACCTACCCCTCCCTTCCTTCCATCCACCCCTCCCTTCCTTCCATCCACCGCTCCCTCCCTTCCTTCCATCCACCCTCCCTACCCCCCTTCCACCTACCCCTCCCTCCCTTACTTCCACCCACCCACCCCTCCCTTCCATCCACCCCTCCCTCCCTTCCACCTACCTCTCTTTCCCTTCCACCCACCCCTACCTTCCTTCCTTCCACCTACCCCTCCCTCCCTTCCTTCCATCCACCCTCCCTACCCCCCTTCCACCTACCCCTCCCTCCCTTACTTCCACCCACCCACCCCTCCCTCCCTTCCACCTACCTCTCCCTCCCTTCCACCCACCCCTACCTTCCTTCCTTCCACCTACCCCTCCCTCCCTTCCTTCCATCCACCCCTCCCTATCCCTCTTCCACCTACCCCTCCCTCCCTTCCTTCCACCCACCCCTCCTTTCCTTCCATCCTCCCCCCAGAAAAAAAATGTATCTACAGCCTGGTACCACGTTATACCCAACTTTTTCCACATCTAAAATGCATCTATCTTGAACCAGTACCGAGACTATACCATACCTATACTACATGCAGGTTTACTGAGACTGTTGTTAAGATGCTCTTAAAGGGCCCCAAACTTCCCCCCATCCCTCCTTCCTTCCACCCACCTTTCCTTCCACCCCTCCCTTCCTTCCACCCACCCACCCCTTCCTTTAACCCACACACCCCTTCCTTTAACCCACCCTTCCCTTCCTTCCACCCACCCCTTCCTTCGTTCCACCCCTCCCTTCCTTCCACCCACCCACCCCTTCCTTCCTTCCTTCCTTCCACCCACCCCTTCCTTCCTTGGTGGTAAAAATGCAGCCCACCCTTTGCAGCTATAACAGCTCCAACTCTTCTGGGAAGGCTGTCCACAAGGTTTAGGAGGGTGTCTATGGGAAGGTTTGACCATTCTTCCAGAAGCACATTTGTGAGGTCAGGCACTGATGTCGGGGGAGAAGGCCTGGCTTGCAGTCTCCTCTCTAGTTCATCCCAAAGGTGTTCTATGGGGTTGAGGTCAGAACCAATCAAATTCCACTTTTTTAAGTCATACCAATACAAATGAAAGAAATAAACATGTGAATGCCCAAACATTTGTAATTGCAGTAATTTGCTGGGCGAAGTGGTGCATTATCTGACAGAAATACAGGGGTGACAATATTTCTGACCATGACCGTATATATATATATATATATATATATATATATATATATATTTTTTTTTTTTTTTTTTTTTTTTTTTTTAAGTGAAAGTGCTAGGTGTTTTTTCTTTTTTTGGGGGGGGGGGGTGGCGTAAATACATTTTATTTTGATATGAACTTTCTCGGGGTCGTTCCGCATTGTAAACGTATTGCTGACACAGCCAAAGCAGCCCTTTGTAGCATGTCACCACATGCTCATGTGGTAAAGTGTTGTGCACCAAAGCACCAAACACTGTATTTATTCCCCAGTTTGCCATAGCTGACATTAAATGTATGCAGTCCCCATTATTAACATAAATTTCAGGCAGGCCTACAAGCAGAGGCAAAGGTTCTATACACAGAGGTAGCAGTAGGTGAGCAAGACAAAACAGTTGTCAGAGCTGCACCATCTAGAGGCAGGGTACATTTGCCTTTTCGGTCAGAGTGGCCATGCTATACAGCCATAGCACACAGGAGGTAATTAGTAGTAGCTGACAAAGTCTTGTCTGCAAAGGCTACTGCTTCATCCTTTTCTTCCTCCTCTTCTGTCCATCCTGCTACAGTCACGCTAACTAGTAACAAGGTGTCCATGGAATTATTGCATCACACGACTACTAACTTGCTGCAAAAGGATGATCTTCATCATTCGCAAGTATTTCAGATATTGAAGATGTAAATGACAGCATCAGGATAATAGAGGGAGGAGACATTGGGAAGGAAGTAGCAAGAGGCAGTCATGTTCCAGCAGCTGGAGCTTACTACCAAGTGGACTCCAAGGATGAGAATAGGGTGGATGATTAGGTAGCAGGCAATCTGTGGGTGCCACTAATTGTAGAGGAGGAAAGTTCTGAGGGAAAGGCAGAACAGCATGGAGAGAGGATTATTTCCAGGAGTAGGAGCAGGAGCAGCTTTCAGAGGACTGGAGGGAGTAATTGTCCTAATCCATCTGATAGCACTGTCCCACAGGTACAGGCTACAGCAATCCACAAGTACAGGCTACAGCAATCCACAGGTACAGGCTACAGCAATACACAGGTACAGGCTACAGCAATACACAGGTACAGGCTACAGTAATACACAGGTACAGGCTAGAGCAATCCACAGGTACAGGCTACAGCAATCCACAGGTACAGGCTACAGCAATCCACAGGTACAGGCTACAGCAATCCACAGGTACAGGCTACAGCAATCCACAGGTACAGGCTACAGCAATACACAGGTACAGGCAACAGCAATCCACAGGTACAGGCTACAGCAATACACAGGTACAGGCAGTGGCATCCCTAGGGGGGTGCAGGGGGTGCAGGTCGCACCGGGTGACATCATCACAGGGAGTGCAGGAGCAGGATGCTGGCACAGTGACAGCTGCCCCCACCCCAGTGTAGCGGTAAAATGAGTATCCCCTGAAGCAACTGTGCATGTGCAGGTTTCAAGCTGAAGAAGAAGATCGCCGGCTCTGTACTAAAGTCGGAGATCGACTTCTTTGGCCAGAAATCGGCACATGCGCAGTTGCTTCAGGGGATACATATCTTCAAGGTATACTCATTTTACCGCTACACCGGCACCGCTCCTTCTGGAGGGGTGACACCACGTGTTACTGCTCTGGGTGACACCAACCCTAGGGACGCCTCTGGGTACAGGCTACAGCAATCCACAGGGCTTTTCCACAGAACTCTGCAGTCTGGGTCTAGTTCAATGTATCCTCTGCAAATAGCACCTCTATCGCCTGCAGCATATCAGCTATAAAAAGTACCAGCCATTTGGATACCGCATTGTCACGTACCTGATTGGAGACTGAAATGACGAGGTCAACCTCACTTGTGTCACTAGCCCTGACCCCACTGGAAGTGGAACAGAGGGTGTCTAGGGACCAGGGGAACAAGAGTGCCAGCAGATGTTGTTTGAAGCTCTTGTAGTTGGAGACTTTGGAAGACTGATGAAGCTCCGATTCAGGCACAGTAGTAATATGCAGAGCTGGTATGGTAGATCGCCAGGTGTGCACCAGAGCAAGGCAGGAAGCAGGGATAGGAGACAGGAGCAGTGTCAAAGGAATGGCCAGGGTCATCAACGGGTGGACAGCGAGGTACCAAATCATAAGCAAGCCAAAGTCAGGAGCAGAGCCGAAGTCAGGAACCAGTATCAAGCAGGAGAGGAATCAGAGTCAGGTCAGGAACAAGCCAGGTCAGCAACAAGGAAATCACACACAGGAACGAGCAGGAAACAGGGAACAGCTGAAAACCAGTCAGCACTCAGCACAGGCAGAGGCACCTCTTAAATAGTCCATCTGGCGCCAATCTTCACCGTGCGTGTGCATGATCGTGCATTACTGTGCACATGCGCACGTCTGTTCACCAGCCGTCTCCCTTGGGAATTCCCTAACACGCATGCATGAGAAAACACATGAGTTTGTACTGCAAAGCTCAGTTTGAGCAGCACTTCAATGACACAAGTCAATGGCAATTGCTCCTCCTAACTTGCTAGCCACCCTTTGACAAGAATATTCACACATGTACCTTGCGTGACACATTTCCTTAACCCAATGGTACAACAGTTTATTATTTAATTAGCCTCTTTAATGCTAGAAGAGTTTGTGGCCAGTTTAGGTGGTCATACTTGGTCAGGGCTCATCTGGCAGAAATGCAGCACCAACACAAGCTAAATGCCAACTTCCTCGTCTGTGATACTCCATGTACTGGAACTCAATATTGGCCATGATGTAGACTAGAGTACCTTGCAATCACTACAATATATGAGTACAGGTTCTGGGGAGCTGGGATTCTTTTGACTGTGCCAGTGGCTCATCATTCAGGACATATTCACCATTTTAATGATTAGTGATACAATGCCTCTCACGTTCCTCCTGGATCACACACCACATGGCCTGACAGCAGTAGGAGGAAAGATCTGCCTGTCTGATGACAGTGTGGACCAGAACACTTTTACTTAGTGAATCAGATTTTGATTACCAATGACTACAAAGGCTCTGCTGTTGATGCTACAGAATAACCAATTGACTTCCCCAAAAATTGATACATTCTGCATTGCTCCTCTCTGCTCGAGCATTGTAAAGGTGGTACAGAATGTTTCTGCGGCTGAACCTCAGCTGGCAAATTTCTAATGCCTACTATAGGGTAAATCCTTAATTGTTCTTCGAAGTTTGCAACCTATTCCAGTGCTCTGGAATATTTGTGGCTATTTTCTCTCAGATAATACAGTCTACTGTTTATTTCAAGATAAAACCTACCTCATCTCTCCCTCTTACATTGCAACCTTATCCAGCTGCTTACATGCTGTCTAACCACTGAACAGTAATTGTGAGAGAAGAGAGGGGCGCCAAACTAAGTGCAGCATAATTAGTAATTTTCTACAAGGTTAAAAACAATTGGCAACTCAGATTAATTAATTTTGAGCATGTCACCCTAGACGTGGTCCTAAGCAATCCCAGGGCCAGTGGAGGACATGGAGAGTCCTGGTGTCCAGATAGTGGCTGGAGCAGATCCTCTGGGTCTCTTGGAGTGACCAACCGCTGTGAAGGAACCAGCCTGGAATGCAGATGGCACTGGGGCAGATTTGAAGTCAAATGTCGGAGTGTGGTGACGTAAAAAGGGGGCAGTAACGTGCTTCAAAGCAGAGCTTCTTCCTCACCTCTAGTGAGTTGCCAATTGTTTTTAACCTTGCAATAAATTACTAGCTATGCTGCACTTAGTTTGGCACCACTCTCTTCTCACTCCTTACCTATAGAGACCAGTTTTACTCTAAGGGTGCTGCCATGGATGCTACTGCCTGTTGCTCACTGGCCCCTGGGAACATCAACAATCCGTTCCCCCCCCCTCTTTCCCCTCACACCAGTTGGACTTTATTCATGAACTTTTATATTATTGGACTTTTTAGTTAGTTCCACTATACCCTTCCAGCGCCACATACTTATCTATTATATGAACAATTGTGGCTATTGTCTCTCAAATAATACACTCTGTTGTTTATTTTACGATAAAACATGCTTTGTCTCTCCCTCCTAAATTGCACTTTTACAAGTTGCTTGCATACTGTCTAGCCACTGTACAATATTTGTGGCTATTGTTTCTCAAACAATATACTTTAATCTTTATTTCAAGATAAAACCTGCCTCATCTCTCCTTCTTACATTGCAACCTTATCTAGCTGCTTACATACTGTCTAGCCACTGCCCAATATTTGTGGCTATTGTCTCTCAAATAATTTTTAATTCAAGATAAAGCCTGCCTCGTCTCCTCTTCCTTCTTCTCTTCCTCTTAAATTGCAACCGTATCAAGCTGCTTATGTACTGTCTAGCTACTAGACAATATTTTGGCTATTGTCTCTTAAATATTATACAATAATCTTTATTTCACAATAAAAACCTCTTAAATGCCAACCTTTTGCTAGAATCAGTTGCTGGCAGATACTGTACAAAACGTTTTCATAATATTCAGCTACATTTTTTAATTGAATTCGCATACATTGTTTCATTTTCTCAACCCTGAAGAATTAAAACACTGAAGCTGTTAAAACACATTGGCTCTGCAGACATTTTATCATTAGAATTAACCTGTAGCTAGATTTGAATATTACAGTGTGGCAATTCAGTTCTAAATTTACTCATCCCTCTCACAACCTACAGTGGTTATGGAAATCCTTTGGTGGGTGGTAATTGCCGGTCTAATGTTTAGTATCTTCATAGTAACACAACTGCAATAATATTGGACGACAACTTCAGGGTTCCAGTGCTATTAATACATTTTCCCAAAATTTTATTGCTGTTTCTGGCCAGAAAAATTACCCTCTCTATTAGTTCTTGTGACCATTGTCTGTAGTACAGAAAGTAATGGTAAGTCCAAAATGTTCAGGTTGTTGAGGGAACAAGGCGTGAAATAAACTTTTCCAATAGCAACACCTGTTAAAAACTGTCTAAGAGGAAAGTTTCAGTTGTTTTGGTGAGGTTTGCTTGAAGTGTATAATGTGAACCCTTACTTTGAAGGTATAGGAGATACTATCCCTGAAGGAAGCATTTACAAATATGTCATTGATAGTATTTAGCATTTTGTTATTTTTTTGTTGGTCTTTTTGACTTTTAAGAATCTTCATGGCCTTTATTCTGAGCCAGAATTCTGCTCTAAGTAGAATGATTAAAAGGGTATACACTATACTATGTGTGTTTCTTGTGTGATGCAGGAAATTAAAATAAGTATTTCTTGTTAATATGTTCTGCCATTTGAGCCTTCAACATTACTTGGTTATCATACTTTTCCAACATCTGCAAAGTTTTCATGAAAGCCACCTTCACCTCCTGGTTCCGAAGACAATATATTAGGGGGTTCATGAGAGGGGTAACTACACAGTAAAAGACAGAAATCACTTTGTCCATCGTAAAGCGGATGTGGGAAGTGGGTCGAATGTACATAAAGATGACAGTCCCATAGAAGATGGACACCACAGTTAAGTGGGATGCACATGTACTAAAAGCTTTCTTTTGCCCTTCGGTTGATGGGATCTTCAGGACAGCAAGGAAAATGAAGGTGTAGGATATCATGATCAGAAAGGAAACATCCCAAGATAACACTCCATGACATGACCATGAAGACAAACTCACCTTCTGAAGTGTCCTCACAGGAGAGCTTCAGCAGAGGGGCATAATCACAAAAAAAGTGGTCTATAAAATTGGGAAAGCAAAACCTCAAGGTAGAGATCCAGACAGCAGGTGGGAAGGCAGCCAGTAGACCACCTATCCAAGTGCCAAGTGCCAGTTTTAAGCTGATCATACCAGTCATCAGAGTTGGATAATGCAATGGCCTGCAGATAGCCACATAGCGGTCATATGCCATCACAGCAAGAAGACAGTTTTCTGAAGCCCCAAAGCCGAACAGGAAATAAAACTGGGCCAAGCATGACGATGAGGAGATCTCTTTGTGTTGGGTCAACAATGCATTGAGCATTTTAGGAACAGTTACTGTGGTGTACAAGACCTCCAGCATGGAGAAGTTGGCCAAAAGTATGTACATTGGTTTGCGGAGATGGCGATCCACTGCCACTAGTGTGATGACCAGAAAATGGGCTCCGATTGTGAGGACATACATGCTGGTAAAGAGGGAGAAGAGAAACAGCTCCACCTCTCGCAAGGTTTCAAACCCAACAATGATGAAAGAGACAGCGATACCGCGGGTTCCATTATCAGATTTTGGCATTATCCTTGGAAAATAGACATTTTATTGTAAAAATCTAACATTTTAATAATAGTTTTTATTTAAAATTTCAGTCTACACAGCTGCAGCGTTTGGTAGTTAACCACCCTGTCTCTTCTAGCTCTTGAGTTCTCTATTGATCAGATATCTGTGCTTAAAGTAGTTGTAAAGGCTAAAGTTTTTTTACCTTCATGCTTTTTATGCATTAAGGTAAAAAACCTTTGCGTGCAGCCGCCCCTCCCCCTCCTCCCAGCTCCCCTAATACTTACCTGAGTCCTATCTCTATTCAGTGATGTGCATGAGAGCCCCAACTGTCCCGGGTCTCTCCAACCTCATTAGCTGAAACAGCAGCGAGAGCCATTAGCTCAGGAGCGAGCCTGCTCGGGTGTCCCCATTGAAAGCTGCTTACTGTGGGGGAAGTTGGCAGGAGGAAGGGGTCAGGAGTGCTGGTGGGGAACCCGAGAAAAGGAGGAAAATCACTGCTCAGAGCAGGTAAGTGTAACATGTTTGTTATTTAAAACAAAAAATACAGTACCTTTACACTCACTGTAAGCTAGTCACAGATGTATAGATTTATTTATTTCATATTACAGGCTGAACAAAATAAATCGAACAGATTCCTCCATCCAGGTTAATGGCGCAAATTGGCACAGATTCATGAATCCTCCAATCATTCACCTGTGCTGACAGGAAACATGCTAGGGGAGCAAAGTGACATAGAAGTAAGCTCATCGCTTTGCTGCTTTTCATTTCACTGTCCAGTCACAGGCTGGGGGTGAGTCCAGAACAAACTGGGCTCTCAGCAAGTGGGATGAATAAAGCCGACCAACAGACCGAGGACATCTAGCGGCAGCAAAAAGTACTGCAGGGGAAATTTCTAGATTGAAATGGAATATTGAAGTAAAAGCTGGTTTTGTTAGTTTAGCCTTTAACCACTTCCCATCCGGTCCATTTACATAAATGGCCTCCACATTCACTGCCTGTGTGCGATCACTGGGAGCGCACGGCACCGCGATCTGGTGCCCGCTGTGTCCGCTGTACGGGACCTCTGTGTGAGCTCCAGATCATGTGATCACTGATTGGCCAATCAGTGATCACATGAATAGTAGTAAGCAAGATGTCACTTCCTGACATCATTGCTTACTACTAGTGAAATCTGTGAATGATCACAGAGGTCACATGGTACAAGGCTATTCATGACAGCCTTGTACCATGTGACAAGCTGTGGCCAATCACCGCTCGCACAGTATTTCTCAATGGCTGCAAGAATGAAGCCAGAGAGAAGGTGAAATGATTGCTTCTACAGCCTTTATGGGTGTAAAAGCAATCAGTGTAAAAAAAAAAAAAATCTTCATGACCCCCCATATGTAGTACAGTGTCACTATGGTGACACTATACTGCTAGCGTGACAGTATGTTAAAGGAAAAAAAAATACATAAATAATAATATAAAAAAATACAATACAAAATCTAAAAAAAAATGAAAAATTTAAATTTTTGGTTATAAACTAATTTGGGTTTTTTTTTTACTAAAAAGGATGAATACATTTTGGCCAAGATGTATGGAGAAATATTATTTATTTGCAAAATTTATTAAGAAAAACACTTTTTTTTCAAAATGTTTGGACTTTTTCATTTATATAGCAAAAAAATAAAAATCCCAGTGGTGAAACAATACCACCAAAATAAAGTTTTATCTGTATCAAAAAAATGGTAAAAAAGTCATATGGGTACAGTGTTGCATGACCACGCAATTTTCATTCAAGTGTGATAGCACTGAAAGCTGAAAATTGGCCTGGACAGGAAGGTGCTATACAAGTATGTGAAATAAGTAAAAATAAATAAAGATTAAAAGATGTTCATTAATAATAAATTGAATATGTGTCGCGCTCCACCAACTAATTTTCACCATGAAATAAAGTTTTATAACAACATATAATAAATGTACCTCCTACACCAAACGTGAATCATGCTGAAAACTTATGTATTAATAAATAAATCTAAAAATATGTAATTGTGATATAATAAATATGTGCTAAAATTCCATATGATAAAAAACTTCATATATGTACACCGATGTGCTAAATGATCAATAGATACAATATTCAAAAAAATGTGCAAAACTGACAATAAAAATAACAATATTAAAAAATATGCAAACTGTGCAAAAATTATTAACTGTGCAATTTGTGCAAAGAATTATATAAAAATTATATAAAAAAGTTTACTCTGTGATTCAAATCTTGCTGTGCAGAAAAATTTATGCACTCACCTCACTTATAGCCAAACCGTTAAGTAAGGCTGGAAACACTTTTGTGTCCTTATTTGGACCAGATGGTATTTTTCAGGCTGAAAAAGTGTATCAGGATGATGATGGATGGACTGTAATGACACCCTTGACAAACATGTCTATACTTACTTGCTCTGTGTAGTGGTTTTGCACAGCCCTGATCCTCCTGTTCTCAGGTCCCCCATCAGTGCTCCTCCTCCCTGCCAAGCAGCTTGCTATGAGGGCACCTGAGCAGGCTCGCTCCCGAGCTGCCGCTGTGTCTGTCCATTCACACACAGATTGGGCCCTACCCCCACTCTCTCTTTATTGACTCACTGATTGTGATTGACAGTAGAGGGAGACGATGGCTCCTGCTGCTGTCACAGCCGATGCGAAGATAGAGACTGGGGACAGCCGAGGCTCTTGTGCACATCGCTGGATCGAGATGGGGCTCAGGTAAGTATTGGGGAGCTGTGGGGGGAGGCTCCTGCACACAGAAGGTTTTTTACCTGGCAGGATGCTAAAAACCTTGAACCTTTACAACCACTCTAATATTTTCAAAAACATTCAATGGCTTTGTGACAATCTGAACATCTTTTATTTTGTTAGTTTTTTTGCTTAGATCAAGTAAATTTAAAAAAAAAATGCGGTTATTATTTCACCTAGTGAAGAAACCCAGAACATGGACGTAACGCGTACGGGGCGGAGGCATGCTGGATGCATCAGGGAGCAGTATCTGTGAGTCAAGCGGGACTATGTACTGTAAAGGAGACCGATTGTGAGCACTTGGAGTGCTTTTTTAGTGAGTTGTTATTGGGGGCATTTTTAATAACGAAGCTGTTATACAGAGAGCACTACTAGTCCCATTCTGTTTTTGCATGTAACCTACCTATGAGTGTGGTGCCACCAGAGAAGGGAAAGGAGCCACCAGAGGAACCATGGATCAGCTAGCCCAAAGAGGGGCAAAAAGTGCTTATTTGACCTTGATTATGCATTGGGGTCAATACGGCAAGGTGAGCGTTTGATATAAGCACGAGGTGGCTGCATGCACAACACGGACACCAGGAATTGGAAGATGTTAGAAATTTACAACACATTGGTGGTGGATCCACTTTATGTTTTTGGACTGTAGGGACTTTACTTTTATATTTTGATCATATGGTATTTGTTTAATATACAGGCGTACCTCGGTTTATGAATTTAATGCAGCACAGTGGCTAAATGGTTAGCACTTCCACCTGGCAGTACTAGGGTTGCTGGTTTGAATCCTAACCCTGGCACCACCTGCCTGGAGTTTGCATGTTCTCCCTGTGACTGTGTGGGTTTCCTCCAGGTACTCTGGTTTCCTCCCACCCTCCAAAGACATGCTGGTAGGTTAATTGGCTCCTGTCTAAATTGGCCCTAGTATGTGTATGTATGAATGTGAGTTAGGGCCCTTAGATCGTACACCCCTTGAGGGTTAGGGACTGATGTGAATGTACAATATATATGTAAAGCGCTGTGTAAATTGACAGCTCTATATAAGTACCTGAAATAAATAATAAAAATAAATAAATAATGCATTCTGAGGGACTTTTCGTATTGCGAAAAATTTGCAAACCAAAACGCGGTTTCCCATACGAATGCATTGAAAACCAATTCATTGTTCCAGGGGTCAGAAAATAGTAAAAAAAAATCTTTTATCTGTTCAAAACTCTCTATAAAGTGCACTTTAAAGGCATAAATACTGTACAGGGACATGATTAAAAATTAATTTGTAAATGCATTGAAAACCAATTAATCTGTTTGTATTGCGAAAAAAATTCGTAAACCGAGGCATTATTTTCAATGGATTTTCGTTCGTAAGCCGAAAGTTAACCGAGGCATTCATAAACTGAGGTATGCCTGTAATTGCTCTACATAACAGGTGTCAAACACAGGGCCCGTGGGCCAAATCCGGTTCTCCAGGCCATTTCATGTGGCCCTTGCACCTTTCCTGCAAGTACCCCCTTGTCTCAGCCCCCACCTTTGTCTCAGCAGTTGGCAGAAGAGAGGAGAACAGAACTCCTCTGCCAAATCCTGCACCTCTCTGTGCAGCTGCAGCACCCCCTCATCTCTGCCTCCCCTGGTCTCAACAGACTCTGGTAACTGACTCCACTCCTCCTCTGGTCCTCCTCCAGACCCTGCACTTTCTGCTTTCCAGTTCTGCCCCCAAAAGGGGTACACGGTGATGTTGGGGAGGGTGTGGGATTCTTGACATCTGATGTAATGGGGGGGTTGGGTGCTGTGGACATCTAGTCTTACAGATACAACTGGCCCTTTGAGGGCAACCATAATGCTGATATGGCCCACAATGACATGGAGTCTGACACCCCTGATCTCCATCAATATTTGGATGTCTATAAAGCAGTTATGTGTTCATTAATAAAACATTAAATATATTTCAAAAATCAGAAACTATAAGTAGGGCCTTTCAGACCTTGGCATCCTAGTGCATTGCATTAACAAACGTGCATTATTGCGTGGGTTTTTTTTATTGCTAATGTGCATTGCCAGAACAAGGTCACCTAGACCCCAGGGTGAACATTGCCCCCCCTCCCCCCAGTAAGATGTTTGAGCGTTATGTGTCAGCAAAATTCTCATCATCCCCCTCGAAAAAAAATTGCATGCTTACGCCCTAAGCCTTTCCTTCCAGTACAAATTTGCCTTCCTGGTGAAATCCCCCCTCTCAGCACAAATCTTTGCCCCCCATCCCTCAAGCTCAAATCCTCTCTCTCCCCATATACCCCTAGATCCAATTCCCATCCCCCCAAAAAATCCCCCACCTGGCACAAAACCAAAAACCCTCAAATTTACCCTCCAAGCACAAATCCTTTCAGCCCCAAATTTCTCCTCCAATCTCAAATCCTCTCCCTCCTCGCTCCAAATTTCCCCTCCCACCACAACTTCCCCTCCCCTAATCCCCCATTCTAGCACAAATTACCCCCCCCCCCCCCAAATTTCCCATCCTAGTACAAATACTACCACCCATTCATCCCTACTAGTACAAATCCCCCCACCCCCAAACAAATTTCCCTTCCTAGCAAAAATCCACTCCCCTCTTCTACCATATCACCTTTTCTAGCACAAGCCCCCCTAAATCTCCCCTCCTAGCACAAATCCTCTTCCCCCATCCTGCTTCGAACACAAATCACCACAAATCACCACTCCTAGCACACCTCGCCAAACCTCCTTTCCTAGAATAATTTTTACCCCCAAATTTTTCCTCCAAGCTCAAATTCTCTCCCTCCCCCACTCCAAATTTCCCCTCCCAGCACAAATTCCTCTCCCCCAATCCCCCATCCTAGCACAAATTACTCCCCCCCCCCCAAATTTCTCCTCCTAGCACAAATACCCCCACCCATTCATTACTACTAGTACAAATCCCCCCACACCCAAAAAGATGCCCCTTCCTAGCAAAAATCCACACCCTCCTTCTACCATTTCATGTTTTGTAGCACGAGCCCCTCCAAATCTCCCCTCCTAGCACAAATCCTCTTCCCCCATCCTGCTCCCAACACAAATCCCCTCAAATCACCACTCCTAGCACACCTCTCCAAACTTCCTTTCCTAGAACAATTCTTACCCCCAAATTTCTCCTCCAAGCTCAAATTCTCTCCCTCCCCCACTCCAAATTTCCCCTCCCAGCACAAATTCCTCTCCCCCAATCCCCCATCCTAGCACAAATTACTCCCCCCCCCCCCAAATTTCTCCTCCTAGCACAAATACCCCCACCCATTCATTACTACTAGTACAAATCCCCCCACACCCAAAAAGATGCCCCTTCCTAGCAAAAATCCACACCCTCCTTCTACCATTTCATGTTTTGTAGCACGAGCCCCTCCAAATCTCCCCTCCTAGCACAAATCCTCTTCCCCCATCCTGCTCCCAACACAAATCCCCTCAAATCACCACTCCTAGCACACCTCTCCAAACCTCCTTTCCTAGAATAATTTTTACCCCCAAATTTTTCCTCCAAGCTCAAATTCTCTCCCTCCCCCACTCCAAATTTCCCCTCCCAGCACAAATTCCTCTCCCCCAATCCCCCATCCTAGCACAAATTACTCCCCCCCCCCCCAAATTTCTCCTCCTAGCACAAATACCCCCACCCATTCATTACTACTAGTACAAATCCCCCCACACCCAAAAAGATGCCCCTTCCTAGCAAAAATCCACACCCTCCTTCTACCATTTCATGTGTTGTAGCACGAGCCCCTCCAAATCTCCCCTCCTAGCACAAATCCTCTTCCCCCATCCTGCTCCCAACACAAATCCCCTCAAATCACCACTCCTAGCACACCTCTCCAAACTTCCTTTCCTAGAACAATTCTTACCCCCAAATTTCTCCTCCAAGCTCAAATCCTCTCCCTCCCCCACTCCAAATTGCCCTACCCAGCACAAACTCCCCTCCCCCAATCCCCCATCCTAGCACAAATTACTCCCCCCCCCCAAAAAAAAAATTTCCACTCCTAGTACAAATACCCCCACCCATTCATCCCTACTAGTGCAAATCCCCCCACCTTAAACAAATGTCCCTTCCTAGCAAAAATCCACTCCCCTCCTTCTACCATATCATGTTTTCTAGAACAAGACCCCCCCCAAATCTCCCCTCCTAGCACAAATCCTCTTACCCCCATCCTACTCCCAACACAAATCACCACTCCTAGCACACCTCTTCAAACTTCCTTTCCTAGAACAATTCTTACCCCCTGCAGCCCCCCAAATACCCCCCAACACAAATCTCTTCCCCCTAATCTCCTCGTGGTGCCCACCCCCCACCTCACATGATGGCACAGTGCCCAGGGCATCTGCCCCTCCTGCCCACAGCTTGTCCTTGCCCTCATAATGCGCATTCCATTAAAGCAGTATTGAATCAGATTTTTTTTTATTATATGGGCTCCCAGGTGGGTTATGCCATAATGTGTTAGTATCAGGGGCGGACTGACAATCTGAGCACTCAGGCACTGCCCAAGGGCCCGGGGTCAGTAGGGGGCCCCATGAAATGCCCCTGGTACCTTTTTATAGGCTTTTTTGAGTGTGGGCAAGGACACAGGGGCCTCATGATCCCCTATTGCCCAGGGGCCCCATGAGTTGTCAGTCCGCCCCTGGTTAGTATGCACCGTGGGCTGACCTGTCATATGTGCCCTCCGGTGCTGCTTTGTAAGTATTGAAGCGGTACTAAACCCAAACCCAAAAATGTCATATATCACAGCTTACCAATCATTAGATGTGGTGGCTGCATCAGTTGTCTTTTTTTAGCCTTGTCCATGTAAACTGATACATTCTGCTGGAGAGCTTGAACTTCTGAAAAACAGCAGAGCTGCTGGCTGAATCGCAAGATGAAAATAGAAATAAGAAAGCCAAAAAAAGAAAAGGAATGCAGCCATCGTATCTAAGAATTGGTAAACTGCAATATAATAAATGTTTGCATTTGATTTAATACTGCTTTAACCACTTCCCGACTGCCCTATAGCAGAACTACTGCTACGGGGCCGCAGGGCTGCGCAAAATCATGTATATGTACGTGATTTTGTATTTCCAGGTAGGGAGCATATGCGCGCCACCCTACCCGTGCCGCCATTGGCAGCTACAGCTGTCGATCACCAGGTCCCCACCGACACCCAAGGAACGCCAAGGAACAATGACAGGGGAGAGGTCTGTATGTAAACAATACAGATCTCTCCCCTGTCAGCACCAGAATGCTGCTTTGTATGGCTCTGCATAGCAGAGCCATACAAAGCAGCATGCTTACACAGTACAACACACTCCCAGCACACAGTTAACCCTTTGATCGCCCCAGATGTTAACCCCTTCCTGCCCAATGTCATTAGTACAGTGTCAGTGCTTTTTATTAGCACTGATCACTGTATTGGTGTCACTGGGGATGTCAGTGGCAATTAGTCAGTTCCCCCCCAGTGTCAGAATGCCTGCCGCAGTCCTATAAGTCACATTACTAGTATATAAAAAATGTTTATATATATATATATACCGCCATTTGTAAATGCTATAACTTTCACGTAAACCAATTAATTTACACGTATTGGGATTTTTTTTTAACCAAAGACAAGGAGCAGAATACATTTTGGCCTCAATTTATGATGAAATTAGATTTTTTTTATTATTTTACTGGACATGTTTTATAGCAAAAAGTCAAAAATATTGTTGTTTTTTTTTTCAAAAGTGCCGGTCCTTTTTTGTTTATAGTGCAAAAAATAAAAAATGCTCAGGCGATCAAATACCACCAAAAGAAAGCTCTATTTGTGGGAAAAAAGGGAATAAATTTCATTTGAGTGCAGCGTTGCATGACCGCGCAATTGTCAGTTTAAGTAACACAGTGCTGTATCGCATATAATGGTCTGGTCAGGAAGGGGGGGAAATCCTCTGGAGGGCAAGGGGTTAAGTAATGTGCCTTTCAGAGCCTTGTTGTTAAGTATTAATTTGCTATGATCAGCAGCTCCATCTAATGGCTATAAAGGGTATTTTCTTGATTCACTCTATACCAGCCTTTCTCAACGTTTTTTACCTAGAAATCATTTTTGAAGTTTCGGGTAACCCCTTCTAAGAATAATTCATTGGGAGCCAGTTGGAAAAGTGCCCCCTTTACAGTGCTTGTCGGAATCCCTCCCTTACAGACAGATAAAAAATATTATTGGTGTGATGCCACTGGCACTGCCAAGTGGCATTGGCCTGCAACAGGGGCGGACTGACAACTCATGGGGCCCCCGGTCAATAGGGGATCATGAGGCCCCTGTGTCCTCGCCCACACTTAAATCACTCCCAAAAAATCTTATAAAAGGTACCAGGGACATCTCATGGGGCCCCCTACTGACCCCGGGCCCTCGGGCAGTGCCCGAGTTTCCAAATGGTCAGTCCGCCCCTGGCCTGGAACTATGCAGGTACCATCAGATGGGAGGTCAAGTTTCTAGGAGGCACCTACTGAGATGAGCAGAGAAGTGAGCTGTTCTATGTGAAGAAAAAACACCAATCTGCAAAATATTTCCGCTTTAAATGGTTGAATGTTCGTTTAATGCAGAGAAATCACTTCATGCCGATGAGATATTTACTTCTGAGAACTGAATATTTTGATGACAAATTTATCTTTTAAAAATAAAATAACAAATTGATGTTTATGTGTGTTCTGCGGGAATAAATCTATATAATGAACGAGTGCCAAAGTTTAATAAAACATTGTAGTTGTGAGCAGACATGTGCAAATAGTTTCGCTACAAATATAAATTGACACAGAATTTCTGTTATTCGGAGATGTAACCGAATTTCTGAATCACAACAGTAACGAATTTCAACAAATCTGAAAAAAATTATAATGAAACGAATTATCCAAATTCAAAAATGAATTTGAATTCAAGAAAGAATTTGAAAAGGAAACATATTGCAATAAATACAGGTAAAGGTATAAAAGTGAAATAAGACGATGATTCCTACTTAAGCTGCTTTGTAGAACAGAATAAAATAGAATAGAAAGAATATAAATAAATAAATAAAAAAGAATAGAGTAGAATAAAACAGAATAGAATAATAAATAATGGAAAATAAAAGAATAGAATAGAACAGAAAATAATATAATAACACAGAACAGCATAAAAAATAAAACAGAAAAGAATAAAACAGATTACAAAAGAAAATAAAAGAATAGAATAGAAAAAATGAGAATAGATTAGAACAGAACAGAGTGGAAGGAATGTAGCCGTCTTCGAATTTGGCAATTTGAAATCTGAATTTCCAAAAGAATCGAATAAAATAGAAAAAATACAACCATCTTCTAAAATTCGAATTTTGATATTCAGTAAGGTATAAAAGAGAAATAAGACGATGATTGCTACTTAAGTTATAGAACAGTATAAAATAAAATAGAAAGAATATAAATAAATAGAATAGAACAGAATAGAATAATAAAGAATGGAAAATAAAAGAATAATAAATAAAATAGAATAGAAAATATTATAATAAAACAGAACAGAAAAAAAAATAGAATAGAAAAGAATAGAACAGACTACAAAAGAAAATAAAAGAATAGAATAAATAGAATATAAAAGAATAAGATACAATTGAAAAGAATAGAACAGACTACAAAAGAAAATAAAAAAATAGAATAGAAAAAATAAGAATAGATTAGAACAGAATAGAGTGGAAGGAATGTAGCCATCTTCCAAAATTCAAATTTGGCAATTTGAAATCTGAATTTCGAAAAGAATACAATAAAATAGAAAAAATACAACCATTTTCTAAAATTCGAATTTTGAGATTCAAATTCCGAATAGAATAGATTAAAACAGAAAGAATATACCGTATTTTCCGGTGTATAAGACGACTTTTCAACCCCTGAAAATCTTCTGAAAAGTCGGGGGTCGTCTTATACGCCGGTGCGAGCCGGTGTCAGGGCGGCACTTTTTCGAGGGGCGGCGCGGCGCCACCCCCCCTCCTCCTCCAAAGGACACAAAGTACAGGGGTGGGCAGAGGGGCTGCTGTACCTTACCTGGCTCCGGTCCCACGATGATCCGGTCCAGGAAGCGCGGCTGCTCCTTCTTTCAGTTCGGCCGCTCGATGGTCACGCGGCCGCTCGGCTCCGCCTCCTCACCGGTGATTGGGCGCCAGCACTGGAAAAGCACACAGGCGACCAATCACCGGCGAGAAGGCGGAGCCGAGCGGCCCCGCGAACATCAAGCGGCCGAACTGGAAGAAGGAGCAGCCGCTCCTCTCCCCCACTGACACTAACGATGGGGCACTATTCCTCCTCCACACTGACACCAACGATGAGGCACTGTTCCTCCCCCACTGACACCAACGATGAGGCACTGTTCCTCCCCCACTGATACCAACGATTGGGGCACTATTCCTCCTCCCCACTGACAGCAATGATGGGGCACTATTCCTCCCACTGACACCAACGATGAGGCACTGTTCTCCCCACTGATACCAATGATGGGGCACTATTCCTCCCACTGATACCAATGATGGGGCACTATTCCTCCCACTGACACCAATGATGGGGCACTATTCTCCCCACTGATACCAATGATGGGGCACTATTCCTCCCACTGATACCAATGATGGGGCACTATTCCTCCCACTGATACCAATGATGGGGCACTATTCCTCCCCACTGACACCAATGATGGGGCACTATTCTCCCCACTGACACCAATGATGGGGCACTATTCCTCCCACTGACACCAATGATGGGGCACTATTCCTCCCACTGACACCAATGATGGGGCACTATTCCTCCCACTGATACCAACGATGGGGCACTATTCTCCCCACTGACACCAATGATGGGGCACTATTCCTCCCACTGATACCAATGATGGGGCACTATTCCTCCCACTGATACCAACGATGGGGCACTATTCTTCCCACTGACACCAATGATGGGGCACTATTCCTCCCACTGACACCAACGATGGGGCACTATTCCTCCTCCCCACTGACACCAATGATGGGGCACTATTCTCCCCACTGACACCAATGATGGGGCACTATTCCTCCCACTGATACCAATGATGGGGCACTATTCTCCCCACTGACACCAATGATGGGGCACTATTCTCCCCACTGATACCAATGATGGGGCGCAATTCCTCCCACTGACACCAATGATGGGGCACTATTCTCCCCACTGATACCAATGATGGGGCACTATTCCTCCCACTGATACCAACGATGGGGCACTATTCTCCCCACTGACACCAATGATGGGGCACTATTCCTCCCACTGATACCAATGATGGGGCACTACTTCTCCTCCCCACTGACACCAACGATGGGGCACTATTCCTCCTCCCCACTGACACCAACGATGGGGCACTATTCTCCCCACTGACACCAATGATGGGGCACTATTCCTCCCACTGATACCAATGATGGGGCACTATTCTCTCCACCGACACCAATGATGGGGCACTATTCTCCCCACTGATACCAATGATGGGGCACAATTCCTCCCACTGACACCAATGATGGGGCTCAATTCCTCCCACTGACACCAATGATGGGGCACAATTCCTGCCACTGATACCAATGATGGGGCGCTATTCCTCCCACTGACACCAATGATGGGGCGCAATTCCTGCCACTGATACCAATGATGGGGCGCAATTCCTCCCACTGACACCAATGATGGGGCACAATTCCTGCCACTGATACCAATGATGGGGCGCTATTCCTCCAACTGACACCAATGATGGGGCGCAATTCCTGTCACTGATACCAATGATGGGGCGCTATTCCTCCCACTGACACCAATGATGGGGTGCTATTCCTCCCACTGACACCAATGATGGGGTGCTATTCCTCCCACTGATACCAATGATGGGGTGCTATTCCTCCCACTGATACCAATGATGGGCCGCTATTCCTCCCACTGACACCAATGATGGGACGCTATTCCTCCCACTGGCACTAATGATGGGACACTATTCCTCCCACTGACACCAATGATGGGGCACGATTCTTCCCACTGACACTAATGATGGGGCACTATTCCTCCCACTGACTAATGATGGGGCACTATTCCTCCCACTGACACCAATGATGAGGCACTACTCCTCCCACTGACACCAATGATGGGGCACTATTTCATCTACTGACTAATGATGGGGCACTATTCCTCCCACTGACACCAATGATGGGGCACGATTCTTCCCACTGACACCAATGATGGGGCACTATTCCTCCCACTGACTAATGATGGGGCACTATTCCTCACACACTGACACTAATGATGGGGCACCATCATTGGTGTCAGTGGGAGGAATAGTGTCCCATCATTGGTATCAGTGGGAGGAATAATGCCCCATCATTGGTGTCAGTGGGAGGAGTAGTGCCTCATCATTGGTGTCAGTGGGAGGAATAGCACCCCATCATTGGAATACCATACTGAAATAGCATACCATATTGAAATCAAATCTGATGTTTTTTCATTTTTATTTGGTGTGTGTTGGAAGAGGGGTAGTCTTATACGGCGAGAATAGCTCAAACCCTATATTTTAACAGGAAAAGTAGGGGGTTGTCTTATACGCCGGAAAATACGGTAGCCCTTTTCTGAAATTGATTAAAAATAACGAATACATGAAATAAATCCGAATATATGAAATTAATTCCAAAAACGAATCATTCTAACATGACAAATATGATGATATAAAATTATTCACTTAACAAACGAATCCAAAATGAAATGAAACAAATTTTTTCATTGTGCACATCTCTAGTTGTGATAGAGCAATGTTTTGCTACAGATTTTTTTTTTGTTCTATTTTATATAAACTTTTTCCTATTTACCAACCAATAAATGGATCTTGGAATCTGCAGTGATAGGTAGCAGCATTCTGCTCTACAGACAGTACCGATCTTTTCTTTATGATATAATAATACAGACCTGTGCTGTGCCCGGGGATCAGGACTGGACGAGTCACTGAGAATATGAGCTCGGGGCTTTTATGGCGTTCAAGACACAGAGCTGTATCTGGAGGTTTGAGCTTTAGAGACTTACATCAATGTCACATTTCCCAAATCTCAATCCTTTAAACCAAAACATCTCAACACCTCCAAAGAGATATACCAGTAAATGTAACTGAATCTCAGCCAGCAAGGCATCCCAGACCTAGGGGGTTTTTTTTATTTTTTTTTTATTTCTATCTAAAACCCAAAAATACAATATAATATATGTGTGGGGGGGTTACTGGTTCTTCCCATATGGAAGAAAAATATATTTGAAATATATTTTAAAAATATTCTTCCCAAATATATTACCATGTATTTGTAATACTACAATTTTGACCATATTCAATATATGTCAAAATATATTTCAATAAATATTTATATATATATACACACCCCCATACACACACATATATATATATATATATATATATATATATATATATTTATATATATATGTGTATACTGCATGTTGAAATGCGTTTTTATTACAAAGTACATGAAAAATATTTGTAAAAATAATTTTCAAACATGCTGTATGTCTTTAAAAATACAAATCTACATTTTTGGAATGCATTTACAAATATATGTAAAAATATATGTTAAAATGACTTTTTTATATGTTAAAAAAATCTAAAGCATATATTTAAAAAATATATATTTTTAAACATTTTTTTTTTAAATATATTCTTCCGATTTTTTTTAACATATATGTAAAAATATATGTTAAAATGACTTTTTTATATTTGTAAATGCATTCCAAAAATGTAGATTTGTATTTTTAAAGACATACAGTATGTTTGAAATGTATTTTTACAAATATTTTTCATATTTTTTGTAATTAAAAAGCATTTCAACATACAGTATGTATATATATATATATATATATATATATATATATATATATATATTGAAGTATATTGAATATGGCCAAAGCTGCAGCATTGCAAATATATGGCAATATATTTGGGAAGAATATTTTTTAAAATTTAAAATATTTTTCAAATATATTTTTCTTCCATATGGGCAGTTACAGTTAGCCTGGTAAACATTTAAAGAAGAGCCTACAGCTCCACCTTCTGGCTGCAAATCTTAAAAATAAATATTCGTGTGCAACTATTCATATCTAAAAAAGTGGGGGAAATTTTTTTTTTATAACAAATTATATTTTTTATCAGAAAAATGTACAATATTCAGATTTAAATAAAATAAACAACACATTAGTAAACCTTGTGCCTACAGTGGCCAGTTATAACTTTTCTGATTTGATGGACTCATCCCACCATAGGCGATATTCTTTCATTTTAATTTTCCATTAGTTTTAATGGAATCTGTAGAACTGAAGTCTTTAGAGATGTTGTCACCCTCCTCGTGCTGTGATCCTTTGGCTCGTGAAAACTTTTCTAAGGGCCTCTTTCACCTCTTTGTTCCTCAGGCAGTAGATCATAGGGTTCATTAGAGGGGTCACCACACAATAGAAGATGGACACCACCTTATCAAGAGTGAACCTGATGTGAGAATTGGGGCGTATGTACATGAATATGATGGTCCCGTTAAAGATCAATACCACTGTGAGGTGGGAAGCACAAGTGCTGAAAGCCTTCTTCTGGCCTTCAACAGATGGAATCTTCAGAACGGTGAAAATGATAAAAGTGTAAGAGACCATGATGAGACAAAAGCAGCCAAGGGTTAAACTCCAGGATATCACGGAGAACGTGAACTCTCCTCTTGAGGTGTCCTCACAAGACAGCTTCAGAAGGGGTGAGTAATCACAAAAGAAGTGGTCGATGTAATTTGGGAAACAGAAGCTAAGGGTGGATATCCAGATAGTGGGGCAGGCAGCGGTTATAAACCCAACTATCCATGGGGCAAGTGCCAGCCCCAAGGTAGTCCTTTTGGTCATTAACATGGTATAGTGTAAGGGCTGGCAGATTGCGGCATAACGATCATAGCCCATAACAACAAGGAAACAATTCTCTGCTGCTCCAAAAGCAAAGAAAAAGTAAAACTGAACAAGGCAGCCGGTGGAGGGGATCTCTTTGTTCTGGGTCAGCAGAACATCCAACATCTTTGGTATAGTCACTGTGGTG
Source organism: Staurois parvus (assembly GCF_062004578.1). NCBI lineage: Eukaryota > Metazoa > Chordata > Amphibia > Anura > Ranidae > Staurois > Staurois parvus. The sequence continues at coordinate 517,827 of NW_028319016.1, forward strand.
TACAGAACCTCCACCAAGGAGAAGTTGGCCAAAAGCAGATACATGGGCTTGTGTAGGTGGTTGTCCACGAGGACAAGTGTGATGATAAGAACATGAGCCCCCATGGTAAGGATGTACATGATGAAAAAAAAAGAAAACAGGAAGATTTCTATGTTCCTCAGGGCCTCAAAACCCACAATGATGAAGATATAAGCTGAACTCTGATTAAAATGGTCGGCTGTTAGCATGGTCCCTGAAACAACAAAACGCCTCAAGTAGGTCTAAACCTTACAAAGATGACATTTAATTATTACCAAAAAACTATATTTTGGTATCTCAGTACTGCTGATCTTCCCCAGCGTCTTTCAACCTCTTCCTGCCGCTCCAATATCAGTTGCACATTATTGTTCTGAACCGGCTTTCTTATCAGGACAGTGGTGGACTATGCCTGAAAAACATACATGAAAATAGTGAGGGCTAATAATCCTTTGTGAGAAGGACCAACTTCCCCATATGTGATGTTTAACCACTTCAAGTCCGGACACTTTTATCCCCTTCCTGTCCAGGCCAATTTTCAGCTTTCAGCGCTGTCACACTTTGAATGACAATTGCGTGGTCATGCAACACTGTACCCATATGAATGTTTTTGCATTGTTTTGAGACAGATAAAACTTTATTTTGGTGGTATTTATTCACGACTTAGATTTTTTTTTTTTTTTTTTGCTATATAAATGAAAAAGTCCAAAAATTTTGAAAAAATGTGTTTTTACTTATAACATTTTGCAAATAAATAATATTTCTTCATAAATCTTGGCCAAAATTTATTCAGTTATCTTTTTAGTAAAAAAAAAAATACTCAAATTAGTTTATAACCAAAAATTATAATTTTTCAAAAAACGTTTTTTACCTTTTTTTTTATTTTTTTATATTATTATTTATGTTTTTTTGTTTTTTAACATACTGTCACCTTAGCAGTACAGTGTCACCATAATGACACTGTACTACTTGTGAGGGGTGATGAAGATTTTTTATTTTTTTTATACTGATTGCTTTTACACCCATAAAGGCTGTAAAAGCAATCATTTCTCCTCTCTGGCTGCATTCCTGCAGCCGTTGAGAAATACTGTGAGCTGTGATTGGTCACAGCTTTTCACATGGTACAAGGCTGTTGTGAATAGCCCTGTACCATGTGACCTCTGTGATCATTCACCCTTTTTGAGGCTTAATCATACAACAGGATGAAACACATCTGAGGGGTTCTCTACAGGTGGAGAAAAGGAGCTGAAGCCATCTTTTTCCCATTTCATTCACACTCATGCAACAGGGAGTCGGTGTGCAGATGGCCGCCATTTTGTTGAAGTCTACTGGAGCCTGACAAGCTTATCCTGTCTGTCTTGATCCAAACTTTCCACATGCTGATCCAGTTGATACAGGTTTGGGGGCATTTGACCAGTACTATTTTCATTGTTTTTCAATTGAAGGGGGACGCAGAAAGACAAAAACTGCTGTGTTCCAGTCAGGGGTGGACTGACCATTTGGGAATTCAGGCACTTGCTGAGGGCCCGGGGTCAGTAGGGGGCCCCATAAGATGCCCCTGGTACATTTCATAGACTTTTTTTGGGTGTGGATTGAGTGTGAGCAAGGACACAGGGGCCCCATGATCCCCTATTGCCCGGGGACCCCATGAGTTTTCAGTCTGCCCCTGGTTCCAGCTAATAAAAAGGAACTAAAGTCTCGGTTTCAAAAACTGTGAGCAGGCAGACCCTTTTTTGAAGAATAGACACGCCATGTCTCTTTTGCAATGAAAGAAACTTATCTACCTGATCACAGTCTTCTTTGGGATGTGCACTGATCTGCTCAAGCACGGGTCAGCTTACATTTTGGCACATCTCAAGCTGGCCAATGGAGACAGCCACAGCCCGGCAAATGGAGAAAGCTGGGTAGAAGATGCCAGCACCAGCAAGGGATGTCAGACCGCAGAAGGAGAGGTAAGTATTGTAGAGTTCAGCTCCACTTTAGTAGTCTCAATCATAGATATCATTTTTTATTTTGCCTGTAGCTCAACTTTAAGTCCTATATACTGGGTTTTGAGCTTAGTGGTGGATGGAATTGTCCAGTGCGTATAACAATAAATGTGGGAATTGTGCTGAACACTTAATAAAATGCTACATACAGACCTAAGACATGCCCGGAAATCACTGTTCTCGATTGTATATCAGTAAGCCTTGAGCTTTTATTGGCATATAACAACAATTACCACCCTTGAGGGCAAAATGTCCCACTTGTTTTCCTCCTCTATACAAATACAGAGGGGAATATTAAGATAGAGAAAATGATCTACTCTAAAAATATCTCATGCAGACCTGAAGTCTAAATGTCAATATGCACTGTCCTATTGGGGGGCCTAGAACATAGCCCAAATGCAACAGATTGTGAACAATCAAATCTCCTGACTAAAAGTAGCTTAGGCACCCCAGTGTCTTCTGAATGCATTATGGGGGACTAATGTCATCAAGCTTTCTCCACCTAACTTTTTATCCCTAAGCCTCAGCTTCACAGGAAACAATTTTTGATAAAACTATATTATTATTATTCTACAGGATTCATATAGCTCCAACAGTTTGCTCAGCGCTTTACAATATAAGGGCGACAGTACAATTACAATACATTTCAGTACAGAAGGAATGTGAGGGCCCTGCTTGTGGAGCTTACAATCTAAAGGAAGGGGGAGGTGATACAAAAGGTGATAGTTGCAGGGGATGATCTGGTGGAGGTGATTCAAGTACAGTTCTAAGGCGGAGGTGGGGTAGGCTTCCCTGAATGAGTGAGTTTTCAAAGATCACCTAAAGGCAGGCAGGGTGGGGACTGACCGGACATACTGTGGTAGGGAGTTCCAGAGGATGGGAGAGGCTCTGGAGAAGTCCTGGAGGCGAGCGTGGGAGGAGGTGATGAGGGAGCTAGAGAGGAAGATATCTTGGGAGGAGCGGAGTGGGTGATTTGGGCGATATTTGCAGATGACTCCCTCCAAACCATTTTTTTACCCTATTGCACTACTTAACCACCTCCCGTCCGGCCGTTGCATATAAACGGCCGGACGGTGGCACTGCAGGGTCGGGTGGCCGTCTATAAACGGCCTCCCCGCACCCTGCTTGTGCGCGCTCCCTGGGAGCACGCAGCACCGCGATCCAGTTCCCGCTGTGTCCTCCGGACACAGTGAAACACCGATCGTCGGACGGGACCTCTGTACGAGGTCCCGATCATGTGATCACTTATTGGCCAATCAGTGATCACATGCAAAGTAGTAAGCAAGATGTCACTTCTGACATCATTGCTTACTACGTGTGAAATCTGTGAATGATCACAGAGGTCACATGGTACAAGGCTATTCACAAAAGCCTTGTACCATGTGACAAGCTGTGACCAATCACAGCTCACTCAGTACTTCTCAATGAGTGCAAGAATGCAGACAGAGAGAAAGAGAAATGATTGCTTTTACATCCTATATGGGTGTAAAAGCAATCAGTGTAAAAAAAAAAAAAAAATCTTCATCACCCCCCACAAGTAGTACAGTGTCACCATGGTGACACTGTACTGCTAGGGTGACAGTATGTAAAAAAAAAAAAATAAAAATAAAAAATAATAATATAAAAAAATAAAATAAAAATGTAAAAAAAAATGTTTAAAAATTATAATTTTTGCTTATAAACTAATTTGGATTTTTTTTTTTACTAAAAAGATAACGGAATAAATTTTGGCTAAGATTTATGATGCAATATTATTTATTTGCAAAATTTTATAAAAAAAACACTTTTTTTCAAAATTTTTGGACATTTCATTTACATAGCAAAAAAAATACAAATCCCAGTGGTGAATAAATACCACCAAAATAAAGTTTTATCTGTCTCAAAAAAATGGTAAAAAATTCATTTGGGTACAGTGTTGCATGACTGCGCAATTGTCATTCAAAGTGTGATAGCGCTAAAAGCTGAAAATTGCCCTGGTCAGGAAGGGGGTAAAAGTGTCCGGTCTGGAAGTGGTTAAAGGGGTGTAATTATAAATGTTCTCACCTGAGATTTACAAAACTTTTTAATACATTTTTTTCCAATGAAAATCAATTAGAAAAATTAATGAGTCTTGCATGACAGTTGTGTGAATCTTTGGTGAAAACATTTAAAAATAGACCCCAAAGTGCACGCCCTCAGAATGAACTTCTCTTATTAGGTCTCCTTAGGTCTGTTAAAAACACTATTAAAAGTATTTTGTTATATCTGCTTGATAAGGGCAAAAAATACCTTTTGATCCTGCCATACATCTAATGAGCAGATGACCTACCATTGGTTATCAGTTAAGTAAATTTTTAATTCCCTTTTTAATTGTGTTTGTTATTTTACTGGTACTATGTAGAAAGACTTCAATCACATAAATAATTGAGGTAATTGAAAATGAATTTAAGATGGACTGTAAGTGTATCTGGCCTCAGCCAACGCTGCTCTAGCCAAGCTCTCTTGACAGAGGAAACCAAGGACGAAACACGTCAGGGGGTGTTGGCCATATACATTTACACTACCCAAGCACCAGTTCAGTTGAGCAGCAACTTTCATGTTTCATGTTTCAGTTCTTTCATGTTGGACCTATACTTCTAAATGGTACATAGCCACTCGCTCCCTCAATGACACGACCGGCGGGGAAATCCTTTACCTTCCAGCTTGGAGCAGTACTACAAGTCTCGTGTATATCACTAAGATGAAGAGTTGCCAGGCATTTGGAGATTATTTCAAGATCTGTTCATTGAATTAGAAGTCTAAAGCTGGCCATAGATTGGCCATAGACAGAATACATGGATGGAAGAATCCTCTCTGATGGGACATTGTATTCTGACAGCAGAGCCCACCAATGTCCAAATACACTGATCAGTGGCTGCAGGTGCTGATTGAGAAACAATTTCCAGCATGTGTCTTCACCAAAAGTCAATCAAACAAAAAGCTTCTGTTGAGCAGGGAAGGCCAGACATTTATTGAAATTAGTCCAGTCCCTGCTGAACTGGATAAAAAACAAGTCTGATCAATGGAGGACCCACCTCATAACCCACGGGACCCAAAGGATCTGCTACTGATGGCTTAGTGCCAGCACAGCATACTTTTAAAAGTCTAGTGGAGTCCATGTCTCGACGGGTTATGGTGGGTGGTCATAATGTTATGTCTAATCAGTTTATAACTGTCAAGAAAAAGATTAACAAAAAATATTGAAAAATGCTAAATTAAAAAAAGGAATCCATAAATCAAATACTGTGTTTTCATTACATGTAATCCAAATACAATATTTTTTTTACAATAGTGGTCCTTTAATCCATAGGAATAAAAGTGGACCATTGTATATACCCTTGGCAGTGTTATAAGAAGGATGGTGACTGTGCTGGGAACCAGAGACACTAAGATCAATATAGATGAGGATCCAATTTGGAGGCGACTTCCATTAAAGTTTGTCTGTACATTTTGGATAGAAGTCACCTTAAAGTAATACAGCAACATTTTCTAAAGTTGAAGTGACTTCAGTGTTGCTAATTAAGACAGCTCTCATTGACTAACATAGGATTTCACATGTTATGCGACTTGGGGTCTCACAAATCAGATACCAGGTTGCAGCAGTGTGAATCGAGCCTAGGAAGAGAGTGAAACCACATGGAAGAAAAATATATTTGAAATATATATTTTAAAATATTCTTCCCAAATATATTGACATATATTTGAAATACTACAATTTTGGCCGTATTCAATATATTTAAAAATATATTTCAATACATATATTATATATTGCATGTTGAAATGCATTTTTTATATATTACAAAATATAAGAAAATATTTTTAAAATATGTATTTTTTAAATATATTCTTCAGATTTTTGTTAACATATAAAAAGAGTAATTTTAACATATAAACATATATTTTTTCATATAGTTGTAAATGCATTCCAAAAATGTACATTAAATGTATTTTTAATGCCATACAGTATATTTGAAAATGTATTTTTAAAAATATTTTTCATATATTTTGTAATAAAAACGCATTTCAACATGCAGTATATATATATATATATATATATATATATATATATAAATAAATATATTGAATACGGTCAAAATTGTAGTATATCAAATATATGTCAATATATTTGGGAAGAATATTTTTAAAATATATTTAAAATATATTTTTCTTCCATGTGGGAACAGAAGAGGCGTCACTGGAGAGGAGAGCAAAACTGAGGATGGCAGCGGAAGGGAAGACAAGGGGCACAGGGAAGAAGAGTGCAGCAAAAAAGAGAGCCACGAAAGGGGAAATAGATCAATGAGGAGGAGAGCAGAGAGTGAATGGGTACAAGCTGTATGGGGATGAAAGATGAAAGTGTGAGAGAATTATCCACTAACACTGACAAGAAAAAAGGAAATGCTCTTCTTTCTTCATATGTAAAATACTTTGTACATATTTAAGCTGGTTATCTATGGTTGGATTCCAATTGTAGTTTCCTTATATAGTTTTTCCCTCTGTATTATTCAGTATCTAAAACTAGAAATGTGCACAACGGAAATATTTGTTTAGTTTCTGATTCATTCGTTAAGTAAATCATTTAATTTCATCATATTCGTTATGGTAGAATGATTCGTTGTCAGAATTTGTTTTGTATATTAGGATTCGTTTCATATATTCGTTGTTCCGAATTGATTCGTTTTTTCTGAGGTTAATTTGTTATTTTGGGAGATTACTTATGCACTCTGAATCCCTGCTATTCCAACCCACAAATACAAAAGGAATGAGCTGACTGGACAGTATCAACTGGAGTTGCGTGCATCCACAAGTAACGAATGGACTGAAATTAATTTTGGATTAATTTGTTATGTTCAGAGATTCTGATGGATCCACCTACTTCCAACCCAAACACAAACATAAGCAGGAATCACCATCTTATTTCACTTTTATACCTTACTGTATTTATTGGAATATGTTTCCATTTACGTTTCTGTCTGGATCATTAGTTATTTCAAATGCTTCAAACATTAACAAAAGGCCCAAACTACTGCATCATGTCACCCGAGTTAATTCTTTGTTTCGTTATAATTTATTTCAGATTTGTTGAAATTCATGGCTATTGTGATTCAGAGAATTAAATACATCCAAATCTCAGAATAACGAAAATTTTGTCCAAATTTCAATTCTTAACAAGATGAGTTGCACATGTCTATCTAAAGCCAATCACTAAACTACAACAGAAAAACTAACATGTTATTGTAATTGAATACGTTGGTATCTTTTTAAACATCTCACTTTCATTAAAATATTACCTGGCGATCCTGCTATGAAGGTGACAATGTTACAGGTGACAATTGTCTCTCAATTGAGGTCCTGTGTTGCCACCCTGTCACATACACCCCGCTGGAAACGCTAAGTAGTCGTGCCGATACACAATACACAGGAATGGTTTATGGTTGTCATTATCAGGAAACCAGTCCAGAGCAATGATGTGTAGAAAACATTGGAGTGAGTGCATGTGGCCAGGAAGTGGTTGAAAGAGGTTGGACAAAATCAGCAGCATTGAGTTGAAAAAGAATGAAAAAAAAGGTAGAAAAAAATTTCGAGAAAAAATTAGTTATTGTTTGATGCATTTTGCTTTCTTAAATTAAATATTGTCCAATCAGGATTCAAGTCTACTTTAACATGTTTTGTCTGATGTATGGCAAAAGCGCGTCTTGACAGAAACTCATAACTGAATTGCTTTGCACCTCCCATTCTCCATTGCTAATATCCCAAACCATTATAAACCATTGTATACTGCATTTTTTACATCTTCGTTCCTCAGGCAGTAGATGATGAGGTTCAAAAGTGGAGTCACAATGCTATAGAAGATAGGTCATATGTACATGAAAAGGATGTCCCGTCAAAATACTACAGTTAAATGGGAAGTGCAAGTGCTAAACTCCTTCTTCTGTCCCTCGGTGGAAGGGATTTTTAGAACAGAGAAGATTATGAAGGCATAGGACACCAGTGTTAGGAAGAAGCAGCCGAAGGTGATACTCCATGACAGAACAATGAAGTGTCCTCACAAGAGAGCTTCAAAAGAGGGGTATAATCACAAAGGAAATGATCGATGCGATTGGGGTAGCAGAAGTTCAGGGTGGACAACCATAGAGTAGGAGATGTGGCAGCCAATAGACCACCAGCCCAGGGTAATATGGCCAAACCAAGACAATTTTTTTGGCCATCATGGCATGAAAGTACAAAGGTCATAGCCCCTGATAACCAAGAAACAGTTTTTGGTGTCCCCAAGGGCAAAGAAGCTATAAAACTGAGCCATAGCAGAGTAAGAGATCTCTTTATTCCTGGTCAAGAGGGCCTCAAGCATCTTAGGCACAGTTGCTATGCCTAAGATGCTTTGCTACCAGATCTTTGCTACAGAGAAGTCATCCAAAAACATGTACACCGGTTTATGAAGATTATGATCTAGGATGACAAGACCTATGATGAGTATATGGGGACCAATAGTTACAAAGTAAATGCAAAGAAAGAGATAGAATAGAAAGAGCTCCACCTCTCGGATTGTCTCAAACCAAACAATGATGAAAAAGGAGGCAAGGGTTTGGTTCCCAAAGCTGAATATCGGCATGACCCCTACAACACAGAAAAAGATAAAGATACCATCTAGTAGTGCAACATGCATTTAGTGGCTTACAAAATTGGTGTCAAGGATTTGTTTGTAATGGCTTTTAAAAAATGGAATAACTGTTCGAAGCCCAATTCACAATACTATTACATGAATTCTTGTTAAAAAAAAATCAGGTTCAAATATTTTATATTTATTTAATTATGGTTGTAAGACATATTGAAAGCTACTTTTTATGAGCAACTTGAGAAAAGGAATTTGTCCACTGCAGTCCTATTTCACACCAATAAAGACATATATTTGTTCCTGTTACAAACCTAAGCTCTCTAAGCATCCTAAGGTGTAGACACACATCCAAAGAGAATTGCAAGGGGAAAAACAACTACTGTATACTGTATTCCAAGATACTTTGTTTTATTATTATATACTGTATTTTATACTATATTATACTATTCATATTAGCATGTCATTTTCCATACACAGTATATTGTTTATTTTGCCCAGAGTTCCATTTAAAAGTGGATCTACAGTCTACAAGGTAATTTATAAAATTTTATTGAAGAAAAAAAATTACTTGTGTATGGCAAGCCTAAGACTGCAAGGACTTGTGCTGCTTTCTGGACAGTGGGATCGCTGGGACTTATGGTGCTATACTAGCACAAGTGCATATGTGGCAGAAATTGGGGGTGTCCCTGGATTCCTATTTGGTGAATTGATGGAACTTTGACCCTAGTTTGTTATATTTGTCCCCTCCGTTCTGATCACTTCTACCCTATTGTGTGTTAAATCTTTCCACCAAGCAACCTGTGTGTCGGGTCCAGTGTGCATAGCCTCAGTGTGCTCTCTTTATCTCAATGAACTCTTAGATCATCACATATGTAAATTAATTTAATGATTTTTAATGAATACAGAATAAAACATACAGTAAAAAAGTGTGCACTTTGCAGGTAATGTGGCAGCAACACTGTTTGCTCCAGAGGATCAAACTCCAGAGACTGGAGACATCTCTCTGCATCCTGGCTTCCCTCAACCACTCAGCACAAAACAGCGATGTCACAAAAATTACATTTACCATTGTTAAAGCTCAATTCTTAGCATGACTTTGGCCACTCGAAAAAACACAAAGCGAAGGAGTCCATTCCACAAGGTGGGTGCCACCTAACTTGAGAAGTCCAAATGAGAAAGAAGATTAAGGGCCAGATGATCACATCAAATGCCCATTGATTTTTATTCTTGACTATGAAGTGATAATATGTAAGCAAATAGTAGCCAACACATTTTGAGGGCCATAGTATCCCTCTTCATGAGGGATTCCTACATGGACCAAAGCAGTGGTTCTCAGCCACCAGGTCGTGGACTACTACCGGGCCAAGGTTTCCATTCTCCAAGGCCACCAGCCAGCTGCAAATCTGTTAACCTTCCACAGTGCCTCCCAGCTTCTATAGTGCCCCCCAACCTCCCATAGTGGCCTATAGTGCCCCCTGGCTCCTTGAGATCCCTCAGCCTTCATAGTGCCCCTCAACCTCCCACAATGCCACACAGTCTCATACAGTGTTGCTCAACTTACTGCAGAGTCTCCAGCCCCCCATAGTGCCTCCCAATTTCCAACATTGTACCACAGTGCCTCCCAACCTCCCAAAGTGCCACCCAGGTATGGTGACCATTTTGTTGTAATCTATGTCCTGGACATAAGCTAAGATGTGGGAATGTAAACATTGGGAATAGTTTAGCCAGGCTTCATGGGTAAAAATGGGTAAAAGGTAAAGTCTACAGGTACAACATTTTCAGTAAACTATTTTTGTTTTTACAAATGGTGCCATGTATTTTAAACTAATGGGGCCCCTTGTCTCTGAACCTTCAAACCTTTTGCTTCAGCCGATGTATGTCATATGTCAGAAGCAATGAGGTGGGGTTGGGGGTTAAAACAAGATAATTGTCAGGTGGAATAGAGAGCTACTGGGTGGCTTCCACGCACCCCAGTTACATTCACCTCTCCTTCCCTTCCTGTGTGCCCCTTGACATGTTCCCTGGACCAGCTCTCCCACCTGCAGGAACCCAATATTGTATGCTGTTGGGTACAGAGCAAGGAAACCCGCAAACCTCTATTTGCTGATCTTCCCTACCTAGTAAGAACTCTGAAGCGACATACACTATATTGCCAAAACAATTGGGACACCCCTCCAAATCATTGGATTCAGGTGTTCCAATCAGCTCCATGGCCACAGGTGTATAAAATCAAGCCCCTAGGCATGCAGACTGCTTCTACAAACATTTGTGAAAGAATGGGTCGCTCTCAGGAGCTCAGTGACTCCAAGCGTGGTCCCGTGTTAGGTTGCCACCTGTTCAATAAGTCCATCCATGACCTTCCCTGGCTACTAAATATTCCACGCTCAACTGTTAGTTGTATTATAACAAAGTGAAAGCAACTGGAAACAACAGCAACTCAGCCATCAAGTGGCAGGCCACGTAAAATGACTGTAAAATGCTGAAGCACACAGTGCGCAGAAGTTGCCAACTGTCTGCTATGAATAGCGAATGACCTCCAAACTTGGTGTGGCCTTCAGATTAGCACAACAGTGCATAGAGAGCTTCATGGAATGGGTTTCCATGGCCGAGCAGCTGCATCCAAGCATCACCAAAAGCATTGCAAAAGTGGTGTAAAGCACGCCATCACTGGACTCTAGAGCAGTGGAGATGTGTTTTCTGGAGTGATGAATCTCTCTTCTCTGTCTGATAATCCGATGGATGTGTCTGTGTTTGGCGGCTGCCAGGAGAACGGTACTTGCCTGACTACATTGTGCCAAGTGCAAAGTTTGGTGAAGGGGGGATTACGGTGTGGGGTTGTTTTTCAGGGGTTGGGCTTGGCCCCTTAGTTCCACTGAAGGGAACTCTTAAGGCGTCAGCATACCAAGACATTTTGCACAATTTCATGCTCCAAATTTTGTGGGATCTGTTTTGGGATGGCCCCTTCCTGTTCCAACATAACTGCGCACTAGTGCACAAAGCAAGGTCCATAAAGACATGGAGGAGCGAGCTTGGGGTGGAGGAACATGACTGGCCTGACACCAGTGCCTGACCTCACAAATGCGCTTCTGGAAGAAAGGTCAGACATTCCCATAGACACCCTCCTAAATCTTGTGGACAGCCTTCCCAGAAAAGCTGAAGCTGTTGTAGCTGCAAAGGGCGGGGCCAACTCAATATTGAACCCTACGGACTAAGACTGGGATGCCATTAAAGTTCATGTGCGTGTAAAGGCAGGCGGTCCAATACTTTTCGCAATATAGTGTATATTGCATCACTTCTGGGTTCAGCTGTCACTTTCCCTGGCCACTGTGACTGGAGGAAGAGCTAGTAGCACTAAAGAGAGACAGTTACAGCAAAACTGTATCACGTAGGGGACTTTTGGTCCCCTATGTGATATAAATAAAGTTTTTGTGAAACTGGCCCTCAGGTACACTCCTACTGTATGTACAAAAAATGTTGATTGGCCTACACATGTTACATATCGCCATGTACATCAGAGTGAGCGCAATAATTATAGGCCATGTTTCATGGTTAATACTAGAGATGAGCGAATCGAAGTATCCGAAGTGGAATTCGAGTCGAATATCTGAAAAATTTCGATTCGTGCCGAATCCGAAGAATAGCCTAATTCGGACGCGCGAATCGAAATTTTTCAGAAAATGGCGGCTGACATGTGCGGCGACGGAGCGGGGATGTCTGGGAAGGCGCGCAGACAAGGCGCGCTGACCCATAATGCATTCCTCAACGACATGTGATCGCATCAGCCAATCAGCAGCCAGCCATCCAGCACTGTGTAATGGTCGAGGTATATATAGCGGCCATTTTGGAATTCTTCATTTGCCTGCAGTCATTGAACAGAGGCAGACCGCTCTGTACTAGGGACAGGGACAGAGTTAGGGCCACAGAAACGATACTTGGGGACAGAGAAAAGTTACTTAGGGACAGAGAACCATTACTCAGGGACACAGACTTGTTAATGAGGGCCACAGAATCGTTATTTAGGGACAAAGAAACGCTAGTTAGGGCCACAGAATTCATACTCAGGGACAGACAGAATTGTTACTCAGTGCCAGAGAATTGTTACTTAGGGCCACAGAAACGTTATTAGGGCCACAGAATTTTTACTCAGGGACAGACAGAATTGTTACTGAGTGCCAGAGAATTGTTACTCAGGGACAGACAGAATTGTTACTGAGTGCCAGAGAATTGTTACTCAGGGCCACAGAATTCATACTCAGGGACAGACAGAATTGTTACTCAGGGACAGACAGAATTGTTACTGAGTGCCAGAGAATTGTTACTCAGGGACAGACAGAATTGTTACTGAGTGCCAGAGAATTGTTACTCAGGGACAGACAGAATTGTTACTGAGTGCCAGAGAATTGTTACTCGCACAGACACAAAATTGTTACTCGCACAGACAGAGAATTGTTACTCAGGGCCACAGAATTTATACTCAGGGACAGACAGAATTGTTACTCAGGGACAGACAGAATTGTTACTGAGTGCCAGAGAATTGTTACTCAGGGACAGACAGAATTGTTACTGAGTGCCAGAGAATTGTTACTCGCACAGACACAAAATTGTTACTCGCACAGACACAGAATTGTTGCACAGACACAGAATTGTTACTCGCACAGACACAGAATTGTTACTCAGGGCCACAGAATTTATACTCAGGGACAGACAGAATTGTTACGCAGGGACAGACAGAATTGTTACTGAGTGCCAGAGAATTGTTACTCAGGGACAGACAGAATTGTTACTGAGTGCCAGAGAATTGTTACTCGCACAGACACAAAATTGTTACTCGCACAGACACAGAATTGTTGCACAGACACAGAATTGTTACTCGCACAGACACAGAATTGTTACTCAGGGCCACAGAATTCATACTCAGGGACAGACAGAATTGTTACTCAGGGACAGACAGAATTGTTACTGAGTGCCAGAGAATTGTTACTCAGGGACAGACAGAATTGTTACTGAGTGCCAGAGAATTGTTACTCAGGGACAGACAGAATTGTTACTGAGTGCCAGAGAATTGTTACTCGCACAGACACAAAATTGTTACTCGCACAGACACAGAATTGTTACTCGCACAGACACAGAATTGTTACTCGCACAGACACAGAATTGTTACTCAGGGCCACAGAATTCATACTCAGGGACAGACAGAATTGTTACTCAGGGACAGACAGAATTGTTACTGAGTGCCAGAGAATTGTTACTCAGGGACAGACAGAATTGTTACTGAGTGCCAGAGAATTGTTACTCGCACAGACACAAAATTGTTACTCGCACAGACACAAAATTGTTACTCGCACAGACACAGAATTGTTACTCGCACAGACACAGAATTGTTACTCAGGGCCACAGAATTCATACTCAGGGACAGACAGAATTGTTACTCAGGGACAGACAGAATTGTTACTGAGTGCCAGAGAATTGTTACTCAGGGACAGACAGAATTGTTACTGAGTGCCAGAGAATTGTTACTCAGGGACAGACAGAATTGTTACTGAGTGCCAGAGAATTGTTACTCAGGGACAGACAGAATTGTTACTGAGTGCCAGAGAATTGTTACTCGCACAGACACAAAATTGTTACTCGCACAGACACAGAATTGTTACTCAGGGCCACAGAATTCATACTCAGGGACAGACAGAATTGTTACTCAGGGACAGACAGAATTGTTACTGAGTGCCAGAGAATTGTTACTCAGGGACAGACAGAATTGTTACTGAGTGCCAGAGAATTGTTACTCAGGGACAGACAGAATTGTTACTGAGTGCCAGAGAATTGTTACTCGCACAGACACAAAATTGTTACTCGCACAGACACAGAATTGTTACTCAGGGCCACAGAATTCATACTCAGGGACAGACAGAATTGTTACTCAGGGACAGACAGAATTGTTACTGAGTGCCAGAGAATTGTTACTCAGGGACAGACAGAATTGTTACTGAGTGCCAGAGAATTGTTACTCGCACAGACACAAAATTGTTACTCGCACAGACACAGAATTGTTACTCGCACAGACACAGAATTGTTACTCGCACAGACACAGAATTGTTACTCAGGGCCACAGAATTCATACTCAGGGACAGACAGAATTGTTACTCAGGGACAGACAGAATTGTTACTGAGTGCCAGAGAATTGTTACTCAGGGACAGACAGAATTGTTACTGAGTGCCAGAGAATTGTTACTCAGGGACAGACAGAATTGTTACTGAGTGCCAGATAATTGTTACTCAGGGACAGACAGAATTGTTACTGAGTGCCAGAGAATTGTTACTCAGGGACAGACAGAATTGTTACTGAGTGCCAGAGAATTGTTACTCAGGGACAGACAGAATTGTTACTGAGTGCCAGAGAATTGTTACTCGCACAGACACAAAATTGTTACTCGCACAGACACAGAATTGTTACTCAGGGCCACAGAATTCATACTCAGGGACAGACAGAATTGTTACTCAGGGACAGACAGAATTGTTACTGAGTGCCAGAGAATTGTTACTCAGGGACAGACAGAATTGTTACTGAGTGCCAGAGAATTGTTACTCAGGGACAGACAGAATTGTTACTGAGTGCCAGATAATTGTTACTCAGGGACAGACAGAATTGTTACTGAGTGCCAGAGAATTGTTACTCAGGGACAGACAGAATTGTTACTGAGTGCCAGAGAATTGTTACTCAGGGACAGACAGAATTGTTACTGAGTGCCAGAGAATTGTTACTCGCACAGACACAAAATTGTTACTCGCACAGACACAGAATTGTTACTCAGGGCCACAGAATTCATACTCAGGGACAGACAGAATTGTTACTCAGGGACAGACAGAATTGTTACTGAGTGCCAGAGAATTGTTACTCAGGGACAGACAGAATTGTTACTGAGTGCCAGAGAATTGTTACTCGCACAGACACAAAATTGTTACTCGCACAGACACAGAATTGTTACTCGCACAGACACAGAATTGTTACTCGCACAGACACAGAATTGTTACTCAGGGCCACAGAATTCATACTCAGGGACAGACAGAATTGTTACTCAGGGACAGACAGAATTGTTACTGAGTGCCAGAGAATTGTTACTCAGGGACAGACAGAATTGTTACTGAGTGCCAGAGAATTGTTACTCAGGGACAGACAGAATTGTTACTGAGTGCCAGAGAATTGTTACTCAGGGACAGACAGAATTGTTACTGAGTGCCAGAGAATTGTTACTCAGGGACAGACAGAATTGTTACTGAGTGCCAGAGAATTGTTACTCAGGGACAGACAGAATTGTTACTGAGTGCCAGAGAATTGTTACTCGCACAGACACAAAATTGTTACTCGCACAGACACAGAATTGTTACTCGCACAGACACAGAATTGTTACTGAAGGCCACAGAACTGTTACTTAGGGCCACAGAATTGTTACTCGCACAGACACAGAATTGTTACTCGCACAGACACAGAACTGTTACTGAGGGCCACAGAACTGTTACTTAGGGCCACAGAATTGTTACTCGCACAGACACAGAATTGTTACTCAGGGACACAGAATTGTTACTCAGGGACACCTAATCGTTGAATTAAAGAGTATGTCAGACAACATGCAG
Source organism: Staurois parvus (assembly GCF_062004578.1). Taxonomy (NCBI): domain Eukaryota; kingdom Metazoa; phylum Chordata; class Amphibia; order Anura; family Ranidae; genus Staurois; species Staurois parvus. The sequence continues at coordinate 534,090 of NW_028319016.1, forward strand.
AGGAGTGGCAGAGGAGGCAATGTTTTAGGAGCGAGCAGACGTGGCAGCAGAGGAAGGGGTCGAGGCAGCAGTATTCGCAGCCAGAGGCCAGTGCTCCCGGTGTCATCCAGCGGTCGTGTCTCCACCGACAACCCTGCCGTCATTGATTGGTTGGCTCGGTCGTCTTCCTCTTCCCAGGTCACCTCTGACACCTACAGCCAACGGTCGGTGGGTACGTCAGACACAACCGTTAGTTGGCATGGCCCGGGAGCAAGCCCACTGAAATCACGTGTCCTCTACCTGCCCCTGTCCTTTGCTGTTCCCTCACCAAGCGAAGTATCGCATGCTGTGGGCTCAGCCCCACTGTACAGTGAGGAAGAGCTAACAGAGGGCGGTCAGGAACGGGGGGAGACATCGGCCTTTTCAGCAGCCAAGCGAACAAGTACTGGCGAGGAGAGTGGCTCGGTAGCCGGTCTAGAGACAGGTCTGTCTCCTGACCCAGACGCAGCCGAAGGGGCTAGTAGTGAGGCGGAGACCGTACTTGATGATGAGGAGGTTGATCGCACTTGGCTGCCTCGTCGTCATCAGGCAATTTCTTCCGCATCATCAGGAGAAGAGGGTGCCAGCTTGGCAGCGAGCGAAACAGTCGGTGGGTTGCCCAGGAGGCAGCAGGGTCGCATCAGTGTCAGTGGAGCCAAATGTCCACGGAGTAGAGCACCAGCTCCACTGCAGCCTACCACCACGGCCAGTAGTGGTGCCGGTGCGCACGGAGGAAGTAGCAGTCAGCCAGTGAAGAGTAGCGGGGGCAAAGTTTCCTACTCGGTGGTGTGGCAATTTTTCGTCAAGCCGCCCGAGGAAGTAAACGTAGCCGTATGTCGACTATGTGGCCAGAAATGCAAGCGTGGCCAGGGGGCCCATGTTGGGACTACAGCGTTGCGTCAGCATATGCAGCGTCACCATTCGGTGGCCTGGGAAAACCGTGATAAAGATACGGCGGTTCTGCCTGCCCCAGCCCCCGCTCCATCACCCGCTCCGTTACTTGCTCCGTCACCCGACGTCGTCAATCACCCTCTATCAGCCAGTCAAGGCTCCAACACCTCTGCTGAGGGGAGTTGTCGCTCCTTGGCATCTTCCGCTCGTTCAGATGCTCCTTCTCCTGCTACTCCTCTTCTCGGATTCCGTCAACAGTCTTTCTTGGAATCCGTATCCAAGAGACAACAGTTTGCGAGCACGCACCCGACGGTGCAAAAGCTGAACGTCCTCCTGTCCAAGTTGCTGGTGCTGCAGTCCCTCCCTTTCCAACTGGTGGACTCAGCACCTTTCCGAGAAATGATGGCTTGTGCCGCGCCGCGGTGGAGAGTGCCAAGCCGTCATTTCTTTGCCCAAAAGGCAGTGCCAGCCCTGCATTCACATGTAGAAGAGATGGTGGGCCAGTCTTTGAGCATGTCGGTCTCTGCCAAAGTGCACGGCAGCGCCGACGTGTGGAGCTGTAACTACGGTCAGGGACAGTACATGTCATTTACGGCCCACTGGGTGAACGTGGTGCCGGCACAGCCGCACCAGCAACTTGGACAGGTCACGACGCTTTTGCCTCCACGTTTGCACGTCCTTGGTCCAGCAAGCATGTCCGCCTCTACCACCTCTTTTTCCGCCGTGTCCTCAGCCGCCACCCCCGTGCCAAGTCCCATTACCCGACCGGCATATCACATGTGCAGGGCGCAACGGTGTCACGCTGTGCTGCACCTGGTATGCCTTGGCGAACGTAGTCACACAGGGGAGGAACTGCTGAGTGTAATGAACAGAGAAATCGACAGATGGCTGTCTCCGCGCAAACTAAAAATCGGAACCATGTTGACTGACAACGGAAAGAACATGGTGTCTGCTCTGCGTCAAGGAAGGTTGTGCCATGCGCCATGCATGGCTCACGTGTTCAATCTGGTTGTCAAGCGGTTCTTAAAATCCACCATCCCACTGCAAGACATCCTTAAAATGTCACGTAAACTGTGCATGCATTTCAGCCATTCCTACACCGCAAAGAACACCCTCATTGAGCTGCAGCGGCAGAACGGAATTCCACAGCATCGCCTGATCTGCGACGTTGCAACAAGGTGGAATTCAACCCTACACATGTTAGACCGCCTTTACGAGCAGCGAAAGGCCATCACCGATTTCCTGATGTTACAAGCGGATAAAGGTACTCCCCTGTGTAACTTAGATGTCAGCCATTGGCAGCTCATGCGTGACACCTGCCGCTTGCTCAGGCCCTTTGAGGAGGCCACGCTATTCGTGAGTCGGCAGGACTATGGGATGAACGACGTCATTCCTCTGTTGCACGTCCTGGAACAAATGCTGTTAACAATGGCTGGTCAGGGTGCGGTAGACGTGGCGCACAGATCTCAACGCCACATGACCCCTGTGGGGGCAGGACAGGAAGAAGAGGAGGAGGTAGAGGAGGACATTTGTGCTCAGGAATTATTGAGTGAAATGGGTGGTTTTTCCACTCAGCGGACAGGAGTGGAGGAGCAGGAGCATCTGGTAGAGGAGGAGGAGGAGGAGACAGAGGACCCAGACGCACCGTGGCAGTATGCTGTGGAGATGGAGGCAGGGAGTCCCTCGCATTCCTTGGCACAAATGGCCCATAGCATGCTCGGTTGCTTGCGTAGCGACAGCCGAATAATAACCATCAGACAGAGGGATGACTTTTGGCTGTCCACCTTGTTGGACCCTCGCTACCGGTCCAAAATGGTGGCCTTTTTCACACCTGCTGAGAGGGAGGCCAAAATTACGTACTATAAAAACCACCTATGTAGTCAGTTGGTCTCTGCCTTTGTGCGCCAACGTCCATCCTCAGACACTGTGGGCCCTGTGCGCTCGCGTTCCGCTGGCATGGCAGCAGGGGAGGGGTGGGGTGGTAGGAGCAGTGGCAGCTCCACCAGCAGCGGCTGCCTCAGTCTGCAGTCGATGATGAGTAGCTTTCTTCACCAGCGCAGTGAGGAAACTACTAACCAGCCGCAGCAGCAGCAGCAGCATCAGGTGGACCTGGAGCAGGAGCTCAAACAACAGGCTTGGGCCTACTTGGACAGCACCCTGCCAACCGAGGTAGACAATCCCCTTGACTACTGGGCAACGAAACTTGACCTTTGGCCCCAACTAGCTGAATTTGCCCTTGAAAGGCTGTCATGCCCGGCCAGTAGCGTGGCATCGGAGCGCGTGTTTAGTGCGGCAGGAGGTATTGTAACTCCGCGGAGGACACGACTGTCCACCCAAAGTGTGGAGAGACTCACGTTTGTGAAAATGAATCAGGCGTGGATTAGTCTGGATTTCAAACCACCAGTTCCTGACACAACTGACTAAATCCGCCATGAATCATGCCTCAAACATGTGCCACTTTCAGGTCTCCTCACACTGCTGGTGTGTTGAATTTTTTGACATAGGGTGCTGGCAGATTACGGGCCTCACATAGCTGCTGCCAGGCCCCTAATCAGCCATGGGCCCCTATATACCGCCTCCTCATGCTGCTGCCAAGTCTAGAGTCTCTCATGGGTCCCTGTACGGCCTCCCATTGCTGCTGTCTCCATCGCCACACTCTGCTGCCATGTGCCACTTTCAGGTCTCTTCACACTGCTGGTGTGTTAAATTTTTTTAAAATAGGGTGCTGCAAGATAACGGGCCTCACATAGCTGCTGCCAGGCCCCTAATCTGCCATGGGCCCCTATATACCGCCTCCTCATGCTGCTGCCAAGTCTAGAGTCTCTCATGGGTCCCTGTACGGCCTCCCATTGCTGCTGTCTCCATCGCCACACTCTGCTGCCATGTGCCACTTTCAGGTCTCTTCACACTGCTGGTGTGTTTAATTTTTTGACATAGGGTGCAGGCAGATTACGGGCCTCACATAGCTGCTGCCAGGCCCCTAATCAGCCATGGGCCCCTATATACCGCCTCCTCATGCTGCTGCCAAGTCTAGAGTCTCTCATGGGTCCCTGTACGGCCTCCCATTGCTGCTGTCTCCATCACCACACTCTGCTGCCATGTGCCACTTTCAGGTCTCTTCACACTGCTGGTGTGTTTAATTTTTTGACATAGGGTGCAGGCAGATTACGGGCCTCACATAGCTGCTGCCAGGCCCCTAATCAGCCATGGGCCCCTATATACCGCCTCCTCATGCTGCTGCCAAGTCTAGAGTCTCTCATGGGTCCCTGTACGGCCTCCCATTGCTGCTGTCTCCATCGCCACACTCTGCTGCCATGTGCCACTTTCAGGTCTCTTCACACTGCTGGTGTGTTAAATTTTTTTAAAATAGGGTGCTGCAAGATAACGGGCCTCACATAGCTGCTGCCAGGCCCCTAATCTGCCATGGGCCCCTATATACCGCCTCCTCATGCTGCTGCCAAGTCTAGAGTCTCTCATGGGTCCCTGTACGGCCTCCCATTGCTGCTGTCTCCATCGCCACACTCTGCTGCCATGTGCCACTTTCAGGTCTCTTCACACTGCTGGTGTGTTTAATTTTTTGACATAGGGTGCAGGCAGATTACGGGCCTCACATAGCTGCTGCCAGGCCCCTAATCAGCCATGGACCCCTATATACCGCCTCCTCATGCTGCTGCCAAGTCTAGAGTCTCTCATGGGTCCCTGTACGGCCTCCCATTGCTGCTGTCTCCATCACCACACTCTGCTGCCATGTGCCACTTTCAGGTCTCTTCACACTGCTGGTGTGTTTAATTTTTTTAAAATAGGGTGCTGCAAGATAACGGGCCTCACATAGCTGCTGCCAGGCCCCTAATCTGCCATGGGCCCCTATATACCGCCTCCTCATGCTGCTGCCAAGTCTAGAGTCTCTCATGGGTCCCTGTACGGCCTCCCATTGCTGCTGTCTCCATCGCCACACTCTGCTGCCATGTGCCACTTTCAGGTCTCTTCACACTGCTGGTGTGTTTAATTTTTTGACATAGGGTGCAGGCAGATTACGGGCCTCACATAGCTGCTGCCAGGCCCCTAATCAGCCATGGGCCCCTATATACCGCCTCCTCATGCTGCTGCCAAGTCTAGAGTCTCTCATGGGTCCCTGTACGGCCTCCCATTGCTGCTGTCTCCATCACCACACTCTGCTGCCATGTGCCACTTTCAGGTCTCTTCACACTGCTGGTGTGTTTAATTTTTTGACATAGGGTGCAGGCAGATTACGGGCCTCACATAGCTGCTGCCAGGCCCCTAATCAGCCATGGGCCCCTATATACCGCCTCCTCATGCTGCTGCCAAGTCTAGAGTCTCTCATGGGTCCCTGTACGGCCTCCCATTGCTGCTGTCTCCATCGCCACACTCTGCTGCCATGTGCCACTTTCAGGTCTCTTCACACTGCTGGTGTGTTAAATTTTTTTAAAATAGGGTGCTGCAAGATAACGGGCCTCACATAGCTGCTGCCAGGCCCCTAATCTGCCATGGGCCCCTATATACCGCCTCCTCATGCTGCTGCCAAGTCTAGAGTCTCTCATGGGTCCCTGTACGGCCTCCCATTGCTGCTGTCTCCATCGCCACACTCTGCTGCCATGTGCCACTTTCAGGTCTCTTCACACTGCTGGTGTGTTTAATTTTTTGACATAGGGTGCAGGCAGATTACGGGCCTCACATAGCTGCTGCCAGGCCCCTAATCAGCCATGGGCCCCTATATACCGCCTCCTCATGCTGCTGCCAAGTCTAGAGTCTCTCATGGGTCCCTGTACGGCCTCCCATTGCTGCTGTCTCCATCGCCACACTCTGCTGCCATGTGCCACTTTCAGGTCTCTTCACACTGCTGGTGTGTTAAATTTTTTTTAAAATAGGGTGCTGCAAGATAACGGGCCTCACATAGCTGCTGCCAGGCCCCTAATCTGCCATGGGCCCCTATATACCGCCTCCTCATGCTGCTGCCAAGTCTAGAGTCTCTCATGGGTCCCTGTACGGCCTCCCATTGCTGCTGTCTCCATCGCCACACTCTGCTGCCATGTGCCACTTTCAGGTCTCTTCACACTGCTGGTGTGTTTAATTTTTTGACATAGGGTGCAGGCAGATTACGGGCCTCACATAGCTGCTGCCAGGTCCCTAATCAGCCATGGGCCCCTATATACCGCCTCCTCATGCTGCTGCCAAGTCTAGAGTCTCTCATGGGTCCCTGTACGGCCTCCCATTGCTGCTGTCTCCATCGCCACACTCTGCTGCCATGTGCCACTTTCAGGTCTCTTCACACTGCTGGTGTGTTAAATTTTTTTAAAATAGGGTGCTGCAAGATAACGGGCCTCACATAGCTGCTGCCAGGCCCCTAATCTGCCATGGGCCCCTATATACCGCCTCCTCATGCTGCTGCCAAGTCTAGAGTCTCTCATGGGTCCCTGTACGGCCTCCCATTGCTGCTGTCTCCATCGCCACACTCTGCTGCCATGTGCCACTTTCAGGTCTCTTCACACTGCTGGTGTGTTTAATTTTTTGACATAGGGTGCAGGCAGATTACGGGCCTCACATAGCTGCTGCCAGGCCCCTAATCAGCCATGGGCCCCTATATACCGCCTCCTCATGCTGCTGCCAAGTCTAGAGTCTCTCATGGGTCCCTGTACGGCCTCCCATTGCTGCTGTCTCCATCACCACACTCTGCTGCCATGTGCCACTTTCAGGTCTCTTCACACTGCTGGTGTGTTTAATTTTTTGACATAGGGTGCAGGCAGATTACGGGCCTCACATAGCTGCTGCCAGGCCCCTAATCAGCCATGGGCCCCTATATACCGCCTCCTCATGCTGCTGCCAAGTCTAGAGTCTCTCATGGGTCCCTGTACGGCCTCCCATTGCTGCTGTCTCCATCGCCACACTCTGCTGCCATGTGCCACTTTCAGGTCTCTTCACACTGCTGGTGTGTTTAATTTTTTGACATAGGGTGCAGGCAAATTACGGGCCTCACATAGCTGCTGCCAGGCCCCTAATCAGCCATGGGCCCCTATATACCGCCTCCTCATGCTGCTGCCAAGTCTAGAGTCTCTCATGGGTCCCTGTACGGCCTCCCATTGCTGCTGTCTCCATCGCCACACTCTGCTGCCATGTGCCACTTTCAGGTCTCTTCACACTGCTGGTGTGTTAAATTTTTTTAAAATAGGGTGCTGCAAGATAACGGGCCTCACATAGCTGCTGCCAGGCCCCTAATCTGCCATGGGCCCCTATATACCGCCTCCTCATGCTGCTGCCAAGTCTAGAGTCTCTCATGGGTCCCTGTACGGCCTCCCATTGCTGCTGTCTCCATCGCCACACTCTGCTGCCATGTGCCACTTTCAGGTCTCTTCACACTGCTGGTGTGTTTAATTTTTTGACATAGGGTGCTGGCAGATTACGGGCCTCACATAGTTGCTGCCAGGCCCCTAATCAGCCATGGACCCCTATATACCGCCTCCTCATGCTGCTGCCAAGTCTAGAGTCTCTCATGGGTCCCTGTACGGCCTCCCATTGCTGCTGTCTCCATCACCACACTCTGCTGCCATGTGCCACTTTCAGGTCTCTTCACACTGCTGGTGTGTTTAATTTTTTTAAAATAGGGTGCTGCAAGATAACGGGCCTCACATAGCTGCTGCCAGGCCCCTAATCTGCCATGGGCCCCTATATACCGCCTCCTCATGCTGCTGCCAAGTCTAGAGTCTCTCATGGGTCCCTGTACGGCCTCCCATTGCTGCTGTCTCCATCGCCACACTCTGCTGCCATGTGCCACTTTCAGGTCTCTTCACACTGCTGGTGTGTTTAATTTTTTGACATAGGGTGCTGGCAGATTACGGGCCTCACATAGCTGCTGCCAGGCCCCTAATCAGCCATGGGCCCCTATACCGCCTCCTCCTGCTGCTGCCAGGTCCAGAGTCTCTCATGCCATGTGCCACTTTCAGGTCTCCTCACACTGCTGGTGTGTTGAATTTTTTGACATAGGGTGCTGCAAGATAACGGGCCTCCTATAGCTGCTGCCAGGCCTCTTATCTGCCATGGGCCCCTATATACCACCTCCTCATGCTGCTGCCAAGTCTAGAGTCTCTCATGGGTCCCTGTACGGCCTCCCATTGCTGCTGTCTCCATCGCCACACTCTGCTGCCATGTGCCACTTTCAGGTCTCTTCACACTGCTGGTGTGTTAAATTTTTTTAAAATAGGGTGCTGCAAGATAACGGGCCTCACATAGCTGCTGCCAGGCCCCTAATCTGCCATGGGCCCCTATATACCGCCTCCTCATGCTGCTGCCAAGTCTAGAGTCTCTCATGGGTCCCTGTACGGCCTCCCATTGCTGCTGTCTCCATCGCCACACTCTGCTGCCATGTGCCACTTTCAGGTCTCTTCACACTGCTGGTGTGTTTAATTTTTTGACATAGGGTGCAGGCAGATTACGGGCCTCACATAGCTGCTGCCAGGCCCCTAATCAGCCATGGGCCCCTATATACCGCCTCCTCATGCTGCTGCCAAGTCTAGAGTCTCTCATGGGTCCCTGTACGGCCTCCCATTGCTGCTGTCTCCATCACCACACTCTGCTGCCATGTGCCACTTTCAGGTCTCTTCACACTGCTGGTGTGTTTAATTTTTTGACATAGGGTGCAGGCAGATTACGGGCCTCACATAGCTGCTGCCAGGCCCCTAATCAGCCATGGGCCCCTATATACCGCCTCCTCATGCTGCTGCCAAGTCTAGAGTCTCTCATGGGTCCCTGTACGGCCTCCCATTGCTGCTGTCTCCATCGCCACACTCTGCTGCCATGTGCCACTTTCAGGTCTCTTCACACTGCTGGTGTGTTAAATTTTTTTAAAATAGGGTGCTGCAAGATAACGGGCCTCACATAGCTGCTGCCAGGCCCCTAATCTGCCATGGGCCCCTATATACCGCCTCCTCATGCTGCTGCCAAGTCTAGAGTCTCTCATGGGTCCCTGTACGGCCTCCCATTGCTGCTGTCTCCATCGCCACACTCTGCTGCCATGTGCCACTTTCAGGTCTCTTCACACTGCTGGTGTGTTTAATTTTTTGACATAGGGTGCAGGCAGATTACGGGCCTCACATAGCTGCTGCCAGGCCCCTAATCAGCCATGGACCCCTATATACCGCCTCCTCATGCTGCTGCCAAGTCTAGAGTCTCTCATGGGTCCCTGTACGGCCTCCCATTGCTGCTGTCTCCATCACCACACTCTGCTGCCATGTGCCACTTTCAGGTCTCTTCACACTGCTGGTGTGTTTAATTTTTTTAAAATAGGGTGCTGCAAGATAACGGGCCTCACATAGCTGCTGCCAGGCCCCTAATCTGCCATGGGCCCCTATATACCGCCTCCTCATGCTGCTGCCAAGTCTAGAGTCTCTCATGGGTCCCTGTACGGCCTCCCATTGCTGCTGTCTCCATCGCCACACTCTGCTGCCATGTGCCACTTTCAGGTCTCTTCACACTGCTGGTGTGTTTAATTTTTTGACATAGGGTGCAGGCAGATTACGGGCCTCACATAGCTGCTGCCAGGCCCCTAATCAGCCATGGGCCCCTATATACCGCCTCCTCATGCTGCTGCCAAGTCTAGAGTCTCTCATGGGTCCCTGTACGGCCTCCCATTGCTGCTGTCTCCATCACCACACTCTGCTGCCATGTGCCACTTTCAGGTCTCTTCACACTGCTGGTGTGTTAAATTTTTTTAAAATAGGGTGCTGCAAGATAACGGGCCTCACATAGCTGCTGCCAGGCCCCTAATCTGCCATGGGCCCCTATATACCGCCTCCTCATGCTGCTGCCAAGTCTAGAGTCTCTCATGGGTCCCTGTACGGCCTCCCATTGCTGCTGTCTCCATCGCCACACTCTGCTGCCATGTGCCACTTTCAGGTCTCTTCACACTGCTGGTGTGTTTAATTTTTTGACATAGGGTGCAGGCAGATTACGGGCCTCACATAGCTGCTGCCAGGCCCCTAATCAGCCATGGGCCCCTATATACCGCCTCCTCATGCTGCTGCCAAGTCTAGAGTCTCTCATGGGTCCCTGTACGGCCTCCCATTGCTGCTGTCTCCATCGCCACACTCTGCTGCCATGTGCCACTTTCAGGTCTCTTCACACTGCTGGTGTGTTTAATTTTTTGACATAGGGTGCAGGCAAATTACGGGCCTCACATAGCTGCTGCCAGGCCCCTAATCAGCCATGGGCCCCTATATACCGCCTCCTCATGCTGCTGCCAAGTCTAGAGTCTCTCATGGGTCCCTGTACGGCCTCCCATTGCTGCTGTCTCCATCGCCACACTCTGCTGCCATGTGCCACTTTCAGGTCTCTTCACACTGCTGGTGTGTTAAATTTTTTTAAAATAGGGTGCTGCAAGATAACGGGCCTCACATAGCTGCTGCCAGGCCCCTAATCTGCCATGGGCCCCTATATACCGCCTCCTCATGCTGCTGCCAAGTCTAGAGTCTCTCATGGGTCCCTGTACGGCCTCCCATTGCTGCTGTCTCCATCGCCACACTCTGCTGCCATGTGCCACTTTCAGGTCTCTTCACACTGCTGGTGTGTTTAATTTTTTGACATAGGGTGCTGGCAGATTACGGGCCTCACATAGTTGCTGCCAGGCCCCTAATCAGCCATGGACCCCTATATACCGCCTCCTCATGCTGCTGCCAAGTCTAGAGTCTCTCATGGGTCCCTGTACGGCCTCCCATTGCTGCTGTCTCCATCACCACACTCTGCTGCCATGTGCCACTTTCAGGTCTCTTCACACTGCTGGTGTGTTTAATTTTTTTAAAATAGGGTGCTGCAAGATAACGGGCCTCACATAGCTGCTGCCAGGCCCCTAATCTGCCATGGGCCCCTATATACCGCCTCCTCATGCTGCTGCCAAGTCTAGAGTCTCTCATGGGTCCCTGTACGGCCTCCCATTGCTGCTGTCTCCATCGCCACACTCTGCTGCCATGTGCCACTTTCAGGTCTCTTCACACTGCTGGTGTGTTTAATTTTTTGACATAGGGTGCTGGCAGATTACGGGCCTCACATAGCTGCTGCCAGGCCCCTAATCAGCCATGGGCCCCTATACCGCCTCCTCCTGCTGCTGCCAGGTCCAGAGTCTCTCATGCCATGTGCCACTTTCAGGTCTCCTCACACTGCTGGTGTGTTGAATTTTTTGACATAGGGTGCTGCAAGATAACGGGCCTCCTATAGCTGCTGCCAGGCCTCTTATCTGCCATGGGCCCCTATATACCGCCTCCTCATGCTGCTGCTAGGTCCAGAGTCTCTCATGGGTCCCTGTACGGCCTCCCATTGCTGCTGTCTCCATCGCCACACTCTGCCATGTGCCACTTTCAGGTCTCCTCACACTGCTGGTGTGTTGAATTTTTTGACATAGGGTGCTGCAAGATAACGGGCCTCCTATAGCTGCTGCCAGGCCTCTTATCTGCCATGGGCCCCTATATACCGCCTCCTCATGCTGCTGCTAGGTCCAGAGTCTCTCATGGGTCCCTGTACGGCCTCCCATTGCTGCTGTCTCCATCGCCACACTCTGCCATGTGCCACTTTCAGGTCTCCTCACACTGCTGGTGTGTTGAATTTTTTGACATAGGGTGCTGGCAGATTACGGGCCTCCCATTGCTGCTGCCAGACACGTAATCTGCCATGGGCCCCCGTACCGACTCCTCATGCTGTGACGTTGCAACAAGGTGTAATTCAACCCTACATATGTTAGACCGCCTTTACGAACAGCTAAAGGCCATCACAGATTTCCTGATGTTAAAAGCGGATAAAGGTACTCCCTGTGTAACTTAGATGTCAGCCATTGTCATCTCATGCGTGACACCTGCGCTTGCTCAGGCCCTTTGAGGAGGCCACGCTATTCGTGAGTCGGCAGGACTATGGGATGAATGAGGTCAAATCGGCCATGGGCCCCCGTACCGCCTGGTCACGCTGCTGCTGAGCCCACAGTGTGACCTGGGTCCCTGTACGGCCTCCCATTGCTGCTGCCAGGAGGCAGCAGGGTCGCAGCTTTGTCAGTGGAGGCAAACGGCCACGGAGTAGAGCAGCAGCTCCACTGCAGCCTACCACCACAGCCAGTAGTGGTGCCGGTGTGCACGGAGGAAGTAGCAGTCAGCCAGTGAGGAGTAGCGGGTGCAAAGTTTCCTACTCGGCGGTGTGGCAAGTTTTCGTCAAGCCGCCCGAGGAAGTAAACGTAGCCGTATGTCGACTATGTGGCCAGAAAGTCAAGCGTGGCCAGGGGGCCCATGTTGGGACTACAGCGTTGCGTCAGCATATGCAGCGTCGCCATTCGGTGGCCTGTGAAAAACGTGATAAAGATACGGCGGTTCTGCCTGCCCCAGCCCAGGGTTCCATTTTGTCATAGGTTGCTGGCAGATTAGCGGCCTCCCATAGGTGCCGCCAGGCCCCATATCGGCCATGGGCCCCCGTACCTCCTGGTCACGCTGCTGCTGAGCCCACAGTGTGACCTGGGTCCCTGTACGTCCTCCCATTGCTTCCACTCTGCCATGTGCCACTTTGAAATCTCCTCACACTCCTGCGGTTGTCCATTTTGTCATAGGTTGCTGGCAGATTACAGGCCTTCCATAGGTGCCACCAAGCCCCATATCGGCCATGGGCCCCCGTACCTCCTGGTCACGCTGCTGCTGGGCCCACAGTGTGACCTGGGTCCCTGTACGGCCTCCCATTGCTTCCACTTTGCCATGTGCCACTTTGAAATCTCCTCACACTCCTGCGGTTGTCCATTTTGTCATAGGTTGCTGGCAGATTAGCGGCCTCCCATAGGTGCCGCCAGGCCCCATATCGGCCATGGGCCCCCATACCTCCTGGTCACGCTGCTGCTGAGCCCACAGTGTGACCTGGGTCCCTGTACGTCCTCCCATTGCTTCCACTCTGCCATGTGCCACTTTGAAATCTCCTCACACTCCTGCGGTTGTCCATTTTGTCATAGGTTGCTGGCAGATTACAGGCCTTCCATAGGTGCCACCAAGCCCCATATCGGCCATGGGCCCCCGTACCTCCTGATCACGCTGCTGCTGGGCCCACAGTGTGACCTGGGTCCCTGTACGGCCTCCCATTGCTTCCACTTTGCCATGTGCCACTTTGAAATCTCCTCACACTCCTGCGGTTGTCCATTTTGTCATAGGTTGCTGGCAGATTAGCGGCCTCCCATAGGTGCCACCAGGCCCCATATCGGCCATGGGCCCCCGTACCTCCTGGTCACGCTGCTGCTGAGCCCACAGTGTGACCTGGGTCCCTGTACGGCCTCCCATTGCTTACACTCTGCCATGTGCCACTTTGAGGTCTCCTTACACTCCTGCGGTTTTCCATTTTGTCATAGGTTGCTGGCAGATTAGCGGCCTCCCATAGGTGCCGCCAGGCCCCATATCGGCCATGGGCCCCCGTACCGCCTGGTCACGCTGCTGCTGGGCCCACAGTGTGACCTGGGTCCCTGTACGGCCTCCCATTGCTTCCACTCTGCCATGTGCCACTTTGAAATCTCTTCACACTCCTGCGGTTGTCCATTTTGTCATAGGTTGCTGGCAGATTAGCGGCCTCCCATAGGTGCCGCCAGGCCCCATATCGGCCATGGGCCCCCGTACCTCCTGGTCACGCTGCTGCTGAGCCCACAGTGTGACCTGGGTCCCTGTACGTCCTCCCATTGCTTCCACTCTGCCATGTGCCACTTTGAAATCTCCTCACACTCCTGCGGTTGTCCATTTTGTCATAGGTTGCTGGCAGATTACAGGCCTTCCATAGGTGCCACCAAGCCCCATATCGGCCATGGGCCCCCGTACCGCCTGGTCACGCTGCTGCTGGGCCCACAGTGTGACCTGGGTCCCTGTACCGCCTCCCATTGCTCCCACTCTGCCATGTGCCACTTTCAGGTCTCCTCACGCTCCTGCTGGTTTCCATTTTGTCATAGGTTGCTGTATGGCCTCCCATTGCTGCTGGCTCCACCGCCACACTGTGGCTCCAAACACTGGTTTTGGCCCCGTGACTGGCCAAAGGAGTGAAGTGTGCGGTGATTCTAAGATCGACGGCACTCATCTGCATGTCATACTGACAGACAGTATTATTTCTCTTCCCCAGCAGACTCCAAGGGCATTTAAATTAAAGGTACAGTGTTCTGCACTAATATTAAGTCTCTCTGAAGCCTAGAAACACCCTTTTTTAAGTTAAATTCACAGCGAATTTATTCGACTCGAATCGAATATTGTCCACGAATTCGCCGAATCAGTCGAATCGAATTTTTCATTTCTTCGTTCATCTCTAGTTAATACTAAAGTGACCTATAGGGGCATTTAAACCATTGCCTATGGAGAATGTAGGGTACTGTAGTTTTACATAATTTGATGGGTGCATGCAGTTTTGGAGCTTGACATGTTACTCGATGAAGCCTCAGTTTTTATATTAAACAAAGAAAAAAAAATGGGTAAATCACTAGTAATACCTCATCTGGAATTTGCAGTTCAGTTTTGGGCACCAATTCACAAAAAGAACATTGGGGAACTGGAGAAAGTACAGAGAAGGGCAACCAAACTGATGAGGCATGGAGGAGCTCAGCTATGAGGAAAGATTAGAGGAACTGAATTTATTCTCTCTTCAGAAGAGGAGATTAAAGGGGGATATGATCTCCATGTATAATATATAAGGGGGGATATGATCTCCATGTATAATATATAAGGGGGGGATATGAACTCCATGTATAATACATAAGGGGGATATGATTACCATGTATAATACATAAGGGGGGATATGATCTCCATGTATAATACATAAGGGGGGATATGATCTCCATGTATAATACATAAGGGGGGGGGATATGATCTCCATGTATAATACATAGGGGGGGATATGATCTCCATGTATAATATATAAGGGGGGATATGATCTCCATGTATAATACATAAGGGGGATATGATTACCATGTATAATACATAAGGGGGGATATGATCTCCATGTATAGTACATAAGGGGGGATTTGATCACCATGTATAATACATAAGGGGGGATATGATCTCCATGTATAATACATAAGGGGGGATATGATCTCCATGTATAGTACATAAGGGGGGATATGATCACCACGTATAATACATAAGGGGGGATATGATCTCCATGTATAATACATAAGGGGGGATATGATCTCCATGTATAATACATAAGGGGGGATATGATCTCCATGTATAGTACATAAGGGGGGATATGATCACCACGTATAATACATAAGGGGGGATATGATCTCCATGTATAATACATAAGGGGGGATATGATCTCCATGTATAATACATAAGGGGGGATATGATCACCATGTATAATACATAAGGGGGGATATGATCACCACGTATAATACATAAGGGGGATATGATCTCCATGTATAATACATAAGAGGGGATATGATCTCCATGTATAATACATAAGGGGGGGATATGATCTCCATGTATAATACATGAGGGGGGATATGATCTCCATGTATAATACATACGGGGGATATGATCTCCATGTATAATACATAAGGGGGATATGATCTCCATGTATAATACATAAGGGGGGATATGATCTCCATGTATAATACATAAGGGGGGATATGATCTCCATGTATAATACATAAGGGGGGATATGATCACCATGTATAATACATAAGGGGGGATATGATCTCCATGTATAATACATAAGGGGGGATATGATCTCCATGTATAAATACATCAGTGGTTCATATAGTGAACTCGGTGTAGAGCTATTCACCCTGAGGCCATAACAGAGGACAAGGGGGCGCTCTTTACGTCTGGAGGACAAGAAATGTAATCTCCAAATACGGAAAGGTTTCTTCACAGTAAGAGCTGTGAAAATGTGGAATAGACTCCCTCAATAGTTGGTTGTGGCCAGCTCAGTGGATTGCTGTAGGAAAGTCCTGGATTCTTTCTCGGATGCACAGAATATAACTGGATACTAACATTTATAGGTAAAGTTGATCCAGGGAATATCCGTTTGCCTCTCGGGGGATCAGGAAGGATGTTTTTTCCCCTGCAGGATCAAATTAGATCATGCTATGCTGGGTTTTTTTGCCTTCCTCTGGATCAACTGTGGGTGTAGGATTATAAGTGTAGACCATTTATGTACCTCATGAAACCTGACTGGAATACTCCCAGGACGTTGCTAACTGAGGCCTAGTAATTACTGCTTATCTCCACCATCACAGGGGTGAGCTTTTTATCTGATTCAACCCCCCCCCCATGATCTTTCTCCCCCCTGATGCAATAGCTTTGAGTTTGAGAGCGCACTCCTGTAATGTAGAGGTGAGCAGGAACAACTAGGCCTCACTTAGCAAAGTCCTAGCAACGTCCTGGGAGTATTCCAGTCAGGCTACATGAGGTATGTAAATGCCCTACACCTATAGCAAGGGCATCATTCAACTCTAGCTGGAGCTGCAGAGTTTGTTTTTATTTATAGGCACCATGTATCGCCATCGGCAATTTTTTGGTGAAGGCGAACTAACCCTTTATAAACAACTTTCCCGTAATCTGCCTTAGCAACTAGAAGGCGGAGCTATGTGATGTGTATTGTATGTATATGGCGTGTACAATGCACATCATACAGCCCCGCCTTCTAGTTGCTAGGCGATAACAGTGGTGTGCACTCAAAAGGCCGGAGTGGGAGGGCCGGGATGCTGCTCTCCAGGCCAATAGAGATTTGTCGGGCTGGTGTCTCCTAGCAACATAGCTGTTGGTTGTTGGTTTCCATAACCTCAAGAAGCCCAACATGGCAGGCTGAGTAGTCCTCCTACACAGGTGTTTTCTGTCCAATAAAGGACCATCAGGGGGGAGGAGCCTGTGTCAGCGGCCTATCGTTCAGTGGGTTTGCAGCTCCTGTGCTTGTGTCGGGTACTCTGAGCCCAGGTAGGAAAATGTCTGTATTTAGTGGGTACAAGGACAGTGATGTGTGTACTGGGACTCCATGTTACCTCTACTAGGCCCAATACTCAACGCTTTATAGACACTCCCCATTTCATCTGCTGCGTGCAAAGAGCACCATGTAGTGGGACCTCCCCCTCCCTTTCTCTGGCGGTCCCCAAAGTCCCAATCTACCTCTATTTAAAAACCCATTGTGCACTAAGGGGTCTATTTATAAAAAAAATGCTCTGTGATTGTCTGTGGAGAGGTGCCATGGAGATCGCAGGAGCCGCCATCAAAAAACCTTGTGACGAGCACACCGTCTACCCAGCATACTATACACCCAACACACCACTCACCCAACACACCATTCACCGAGCACACTATACACCCAACACACCATTCACCCAACACACCATTCACCCAGCACACTATACACCCAACACACCATTCACCCAGCACACTATACACCCAACACACCATTCACCCAGCACACTGTACACCCAACACACCGTTCACCCAACACACCATTCACCCAGCACACCATACACCCAACACACCATTCACCCAGCACACTATACACCCAACACACCATTCACCCAACACACCATCCACCCAGCACACTATACACCCAGCACACTATACACCCAACACACTATACACCCAACACACCATTCACCCAGCACACTATACACCCAGCACACTATACACCCAACACACTATACACCCAACACACCATTCACCCAGCACACCATCCACCCAGCACACTATACACCCAGCACACCATTCACCCAGCACACCATTCACCCAGCACACTATACACCCAGCACACTATACACCCAACACACCATTCACCCAGCACACTATAAACCCAACACACCATTCACCCAGCACACCATTCACCCAGCACACTATACACCCAGCACACTATACACCCAACACACTATACACCCAACACACCATTCACCCAGCACACTATACACCCAGCACACTATACACCCAATACACCATTCACCCAGCACACTATAAACCCAGCACACCATTCACCCAGCACACCATTCACCCAGCACACCATTCACCCAGCACACTATACACCCAGCACACTATACACCCAACACACTATACACCCAACACACCATTCACCCAGCACACTATACACCCAGCACACTATACACCTAACACACCATTCACCCAGCACACTATACACCCAGCACACTATACACCTAACACACCATTCACCCAGCACACTATACACCCAGCACACCATTCACCCAGCACACTATACACCCAACACAGAGCACACAGTCCACCCAGCACACTATACACCCAGCACACTATACACCCAACACACCATTCACCCAGCACACTATATTCCTCCTACTGACACCAATGTTGGGACACTATCCCCCCCCACTGACACCAAAGATGGGGCACTATTCCCCCCCACTGACACCAAAGATGGGGCACTATTCTTCCCACTGACACCAATGATGGGACACTATTCCTCCCACTGACACCAATGTTGGGACACTATCCCCTTCCCCCACTGA
Organism: Staurois parvus; assembly: GCF_062004578.1. Lineage (NCBI taxonomy): Eukaryota > Metazoa > Chordata > Amphibia > Anura > Ranidae > Staurois > Staurois parvus. The sequence continues at coordinate 552,466 of NW_028319016.1, forward strand.
CACCAATGACGGGGCACTATTCCTCCCCCCACTGACACCAACAATGGGGCACTATTCCTACTGACACCAATAATGGGGCACGATTCTTCCCACTGACACCAATGATGGGGCATGATTCTTCCCACTGACACCAATGATGGGGCACTATTCCTCCCACTGACACCAATGATGGGGCACGTTTCTTCCCACTGACACCAATGATGGGGCACGTTTCTTCCCACTGACACCAATGATGGGGCACGTTTCTTCCCACTGACACCAATGATGGGGCACTATTCCCCCCCACACTGACACCAACGATGGGGCACTTTCCTCCCCCCACTGCCACCAACAATGGGGCACTATTATTCCCCCACTGACACTAATGATGGGGCACTATTTCTCCCACTGACACCAATGATGGGGCACTATTCCTCCCACTGACACCAATGATGGGGCACAATTGTTCCCACTGACACCAATGATGGGACACTATTCCTCCCACTGACACCAATGATGGGACACTATCCCCTTCCCCCACTGACACCAATGATGGAGCACTATTCCTCCCACTGATACCAATGATGGGACACTATTCCTCCCACTGACACCAATGTTGGGACACTATCCCCTTCCCCCACTGACACCAATGACGGGGCACTATTCCTCCCACTGACGCCAATGATGGGGCACGTTTCTTCCCACTGACACCAATGATGGGGCACTATTCCTCCCACTGACATCAACGATGGGGCACTATTCCTCCCACTGACACCAATGACGGGGCACTATTCCTCCCACTGACGCCAATGATGGGGCACGTTTCTTCCCACTGACACCAATGATGGGGCACTATTCCTCCCACTGACACCAATGACGGGGCACTATTCCTCCCACTGACGCCAATGATGGGGTACGTTTCTTCCCACTGACACCAATGATGGGGAACTATTCCTCCACTGATACCAATGATAGGACACTATTTCGCTCCATAAGACACACTTGGGGGGAAATGTCTGTGCGTCTTATGGAGCGGCTGGCCCAGTATTCCCGCCGCCGTTGTATGTCCGCAGTCTCTGGTCATCTCCTGTACTGTGTCCGCATTTGTTCATAGTTTTTTTTTTTTTAAACTATAGTCCAGCCCTCCAACGGTCTGAGGGACAGTGAACTGGCCCCCTGTTTAAAAGTTTGAGGACCCCTGATCTACACTATGATGCCAAAAGTATTGGTCGGCCTGCCTTTACACACACATGAACTTTAATGGCCCCCCAGTCTTAGTCCGTAGGGTTCAATATTGAGTTGGCCCCGCCCTTTGCAGCTATAACAGCTTCAACTCTTCTGGGAAGGCCGTCCACAAGGTTTAGGAGGGTGTCTATGGGAAGGTTGGACCATTCTTCCAGAAGCACATTTGTGAGGTCAGGCACTGATGTCGGAGGAGAAGGCCTGGCTTGCAGTCTCCGCACTAATTCATCCCAAAGGTGTTCTATCGAGTTGAGGTCAGGCCAGCCAAGTTCCTCCACCCCAAACTGGCTCCTCCATGTCTTTATGGACCTTGCTTTGTGCACTGGTGTGCAGTCATGTTGGAACAGGAAGGGGCCATCCCCAAACTCTTCCCACAAAGTTGGGAGCATGAAATTGTCCAAAATGTCTTGGTATGCTGATGCTTTAAGAGTTCTCTTCACTGGAACTAGGGGGCCAAGCCCAAGCTCTGAAAAACAACCCCACACCATAATCCCCCCTCCACCAAACATTACACTTGGCACAGTGCAGTCAGGCAAGTACTGTTCTCCTGGCAACTACCAAACCCAGACATGTCCATTGGATTGCCAGACAGAAAAGCGTGATTGGTCACTCCAGAGAACATGTCTCCATTGCTCTAGAGTCCAGTGGCGGCATGCTTTACACCACGGCCTCCGATGCTTTGCATTGCATTTAGTGAGGTAAGGCTTGGATGCAGCTGCTCGACCATGAAATCCCATCCCACTAATCTAATCTGAAGGCCACACCAAGTTTGGAGGTCTTTAGCTATTGACTCTGCAGACAGTTGGTGACTTCTGCGCACTGTGCGCTTCATTATGCGCTGACCCCGCTCTGTCATGTTACGTAGAAGCAGTCTGCATGCCTAGGGGCTTGATTTTATACACCTGTGGCCATGGATGTGATTGGAACACCTGAATCCAATGATTTGGAGGGCGGGCACAATTGTTTTGGCAATATAGTGTATGTCGCTTCAGAGTTCTTACTAGGTAGGGAAGATCAGCAAATGGAGGTTTGCTGGTTTCCTTCCTCTGTACCCAACAGCATACAGTATTGGGTTCCTGCAGGTGGGAGAGCTGGTCCACATTACTTTTGGCAATATAGTATATTTGCTGTCAGTATTCTGCTGTAGGAAAATATTAGCACAGTAAAATGAGACACAGAGTTCAAATAAGAACCGGAGATCCAAGTCTGTATTACTCCAAGGAACTTACACTCTACTAATCAGGGGCGGACTGACAACTCATGGGGCCCCCAGGCAATAGGGGATCATGGGGCCCCTGTGTCCTTGCCCAAACTCAAAAAAGCCTATGAAAAAGGTACCAGGGGCATCTCATGGGGCCCCCTAGTGACCCCAGGCCCTGGGGCAGTGCCCGAGTCTCCAAATGGTCAGTCCGCCCCTGATACCAATAAACTTCTGGTTATAATACAATACATAAGAAAGTTCCATTGACTGTTGCCATGACCTGTGATCAGAATACAGACAGATTATCTCATTGAGAATAAAGGACGGGGGCCTTGGAGACTTTAATCTCCATTGTGATCATTAGCGATGTTTCATCATGTTAGCAAAATAAATAAAAAATAAATAAACGGGAGAGCGGCTGTTCTAGTAAACACCTCATTAATTGCCCCTCTGTGAGACTCATTAAATGAAAAACCATTAATGTTGTGAAATCAGTTGTAAATGCCTTTCACGATGCTAATTAATTACCATGAGGCCTTGGAGGTGCCGCGGACCCATTCCTGGAGGAAATCATTTGCACCTGCATGTGAAAAACACTCAACAAATTAACTGTTGCGATTTTATTCAATGTAGATATTGCATAATAATTACATGATGGCATAGACCAGGCACTGTACTCTACAAATTTAAGAAATCATTTTCAATATGTAGGGATGAGGTTTGATCGTGTGTTCAGCTAGAAAACTGTGCTGTAAGACAATCAACCCTTTTGCTACTTTTTTTTTTTTTATAATTTGAGATTGATTTAAGGTCACAGGTCACTTTTAGCAGTCAACCCCTCCCCTACCCTACCCTGGAGATCAGGGGGGTGTATTTTGAGGTTTTCATTTATTTGGGGGGTGATATTGATATTTATTACATATAAATAGGGCCTTAAAAATTGTGCTTTTGTGTTTTAATTCAATGTAGATATTGCAAAATAATTACATGATAACATAGACGTCCCCTTCCCTGGGGTGGTATTTTGAGGGGTAGTTTTTTTTTATGCTAAAAATCCTTTATTATGTTTGGGGTGCTTAAAGCGGAGCCTTAAAGTGGAACTTCACACTCCCAATTAACAGTGACTATTTTTAATCCTCATGCCGCTAGCATTAGTAAAGAAATAGGAAAGTATATCATATTTAACTTTATTTATTTATTTATTTATTATATACTTACCGTATTTTTCGCTCCATAAGACGCACCTGACCATAAGACGCACCCTAGGTTTTAGAGGCGAAAAACAAGAAAAAAAATATTCTGAACCAATGGACTGCAGACATAGTACAGGGGATGACCAGAGACTGCGGACACAGTACAGGGGATGACCAGAGACTGCAGACACAGTACAGGAGATGACCAGAGACTGCGGACACAGTACAGGAGATGACCAGAGACTGCGGACACAGTACAGGAGATGACCAGAGACTGCGGACACAGTACAGGAGATGACCAGAGACTGCGGACACAGTACAGGAGATGACCAGAGACTGCAGACACAGTACAGGAGATGACCAGAGACTGCGGACATACTACAGGAGATGACCAGAGACTGCGGACACAGTACAGGAGATGACCAGAGACTGCGGACACAGTACAGGAGATGACCAGAGACTGCGGACACAGCACAGGGGATGATTAGAGACTGCGGAAACAGTACAGGAGATGACCAGAGACTGCGGACACAGTACAGGAGATGACCAGAGACTGCGGACACAGTACAGGAGATGACCAGAGACTGCGGACAGTACAGGAGATGACCAGAGACTGCGGACACAGTACAGGAGATGACCAGAGACTGCGGACACAGTACAGGGGATGACCAGAGACTGCGGACACAGTACAGGGGATGACCAGAGACTGCGGACACAGTACAGGGGATGACCAGAGACTGCGGACAGAGTACAGGAGATGACCAGAGACTGCGGACACAGTACAGGAGATGACCAGAGTCTGCGGACATAGTACAGGGAAAATACCAGGGACACAGTACAGATGACCAGAGACTGCAGACAGTGCAGGGAATAACCAGAGACTGCTGACCTTTGGGGAGGGAGGGGGAGCGGGTACCTGAATTTGACAGGTACCGGCTCCCACTTCTGCGGAGTTGTCTTTCCCTCTTCTTCCCGCGCTGGCTTCTGTGACAGCCGGGTGCCCACTGCGCATGCGCGAGAAACGCTGCACTTTGTGAATGGCCCAGCGCCTTCTGGGACCTGTCATGTGTCCCAGAAAACACTGGACCATTCACAAAGCGCAGCGCATGCGCAGTGGGCACCCGGTTGTCACAGAAGCCGGCGCGGGAAGACTGTGCAGCGCTGGAGCAAGGAACAGGTAAGGTCCTGCAGGAGAGAACAGCTGAGCGTCCGGCCCGGTATTCTGACATGGTGGCATCAGAAATACCGGACCGGCCGCTTTATATTCGCTCCATAAGACGCACTGACATTTTCCCCCCTTTTTTGGGGGGAAAAAAGTGCGTCTTATGGAGCGAAAAATACGGTAGTTTATTTATTTATTTATCATTATTTATTTAATTATTTATTCGTTTATTTTACTTTTTTTCAGTTACTTTCTGGTTTCTAGGCCTAGGCCAGTGATTTCATACATCTCAGGAGTCTTCAGGGGAGGGGAGGAGGGGTCTTGTCAGCTAAGCACACCCTCCTGCCTTTATAAAATATATAATATAATAAAGTGAGCGCTCCTTATATGTAAATGAATGGATAAGCAGCTAAAGCACTAAAGGAGATTATTATTATTATTATACAGTATTTATAAAGCGCCAATAGTTCGCTCAGCGCTGTACATTACAAAGGGGGACAGAACATGTGACAGAACAATACCAATACAATGCAAAACATGAGGGGATCGAGGGTGAGATCACAACCGCCTTACATTTAAATAATAAATATAAAGTGCAGCGCTAAAAATGTCAAACTAACAGTTTGTTTGAAAGCGTGCGAGTGCACGAAACATGTCAGGAAGCAGCCCTCAGTGACGTCATACCACGTGGTTTCCTCTGAATGGCTGGCGGCCATCTTTAATACTGATATTTTATTCAAAGTGAGACGACTTCACACTGCTAGTGTTGGCTCCCTCTGGTGTTCACATGATTGTACTTCTGATACCTGGAAGCCTTGATGGTGCGCTGTAGATCCTGGTGATGCCCACCAGTTGACACGGCGTTCCAGATGCTTAGATGCGGATGACCAGGAGTTGGTTTAACTACTCAGATGCGCATTGTTATGCACTTTCTGGGGTTACCAGACCAGCATACACAGCCTTCACTGCATACTATATCCAGAGGAGGGAGACTTCACCCGGATTGTGCACCCTGATCTTGAGGAGGTCCTCTGAGTCCAGCAGACCATCGCTTGATGATACCCCTTCTTGAGGGAAACGACACCTGCTGATCTTAATACATACATGCGCATTTCCTATGCGCGGTCGGTGAGTGCGCATTTCTGTCATTTCTACTGGATCTTTCACAGCTGTGTTACTACCTGGTTGTCGCTTTATCTCCTGCATGTATGCCTGAGCTAAGGGCAGATAGATTCCAGGAACACTCCAAAGACATGCTGGTAGGTTAATTGGCTCCTGTCTAAATTGTCCCTAGTATGTGTATGTATGAATGTGAGTTAGGGACCTTAGATTGTACGCCCCTTGAGGGTTAGGGACTGATGTGAATGTACAATATATTTGTAAGGCGCTGCGTAAATTGATGGCGCTATATAAGTACCTGAAATAAATAAATAAATAAGTAAATGCTACATGAATCATCTGCCCTTACTGAAGATGGCCACGGCCATTAATGCTAGGGGGGAGGGGTTTCAAAGTGATTTCTCAGCAAAATAAAGCATGGAGACATGCATGGATGGAGGAGTGAATATTAAAAATGAATTAAACAGTGTTTTTGGTGCTCAGATGCAGTGTAGTTCTCCTTAACCTGTTACTGACCATTTTTTCCTTAACCACTTTCCCTCCTGAGGATTTACCGCCCTCCCTGACCAGGACATTTTTTGCGTTACGGCGCTGCGCTACTTTAACTGACAATTGCGTGGTCATGCAACGCTGCACCCAAATGAAATTTATGTCCTTTTTTTCCCACGAATTGAGCTTTCTTTCTGTTTTATTTGATCGCCTGTACATTTTTTTTTTGCGCCATAAAAAAAAAGACCGACAATTTTGAGAAAAAAAACTATATTTTTTACTTTTTTGATATTAAACATGTTCATTAAAAAATGTTTTAAAACTAATTTTGTCATAAATTTAGGCCAAAATGTATTCTGCTCCATGTCCTTGCTACAAAAAAATCCCAATACGTGTAAATTAATTTTTTTTTTTTAAGTCCGCAAACGTGCAACTATAACGAAAAAACCTGTAAGTGTTCACAAAAAAGTGCAAGTGCAAAACACCACACGAAAAAGTGCACTTAGGGGTGTGCTTTTGTCCTACCCCTTAAAGGGGCTGGACCGCTACCCTGATCCCCCGGGGCACGAAGCTCCTGACAGGGACAAGGTTCCCATTTGGTCCTCCTGGCCAAAAGGCCTGGTGGACCACCGTTCCTTGTGTCCAGCCGAAGCCGGACACCCAGTACTTGGTCAGGGGGCTCTCCCGAAGAGAAAACCCCCTAGGGACAGGGGAGGAAGGAACCAAAAGGCCACACATCCTCCCCCTAGACTTCAGGGCAGGCCCGAGGACCAACGCCCTCCATCCTGTGAAAAACACACACAAAAGTAAGAAAAAGTGACAAAACGTGGGAGTGATAATAAATTAAATAAATAGAAAATAAAAAAGTGGCCGTGCCAAATTGTGCACAGACCAGGCCCTGAGGCCTGTAGCAAAAAATTGCCCTGGTCCTAGCCAAAAGGCCTGGTCCTTAGGGCGCTTGTGCAAAAAGAGTGAAAAACAGTGACCTTGTGCCATCTTCACACTGTGGGGTCCCACACCCAGGTGTTACTAGTGGCACCCCTGAGGGCGTCTACTCAGGGGGCACTGGTTTGCGGACTTTCTGCCTTCCCGACCCCTGGCCAGACAAGGTAGATCCGTCCAAATCAGGAGGTACTGGGTCCTTCCGGTCTTCTCGGGGGAATTACTCACGGGCCCCAGCTTCTACTCGTGGGCACCACGCTTTCTGTCCCCCCGGTACTAGCCTTCCAGACCCCCATCATACCAGTGAGGGTACTATACAACAGCCATCCCTGCAAAGCTAGAATGGCCGGGAGCACCCCCACTGGACACTGATAAGAACAGATACTACACTTGATCTTAGCCAAAAAATAAGTGTAAATTAATTGGTTTACTTGAAAGTTATAGTGTTTACAAATGGCGGTATACATACCGGGATTTTTTTTTTCTTACTAGTAATGGCGGCGATCAGCAACTTATAGCGGGACTGCAGGACTACGTCAGGCATTCTGACACTGGGGGTAACTAATGTGGTGTCACTGATATCACCAGTGACACCAATACAGTGATCAGTGCTAATAAAAATCACTGACACTGTGCTAATGGCACTGGGCAGGAAGGGGATAACATGAGAGGCGATCAAAGGGTTTTGCTGTCTGCTGTGTGCTGTTTAACATAGTGCTATGTCTGTGTGCTTCACAGTAAGCACACTGCTTTGTATGGCTGTGCTGTGCATAGCTATCCAAAACAGTGTGCATGAGCTGATAGACAGAACTGTTTTGTTTATAAACAATTCTCCTCCCCGTCGGAGATGCTTGGCAATCACCGGGTTGACAGCCGTGGCTGCAATGGCAGCACAGGTAGGGCACAGGAGACCGGATATAGTGAATGCAGGGTCCGGGGAGAGCGGATATAGTGAATGCAGGGTCCGGGGTGACCGGATATAGTGAATGCAGGGTCCGGGGTGACCGGATATAGTGAATGCAGGGTCCGAGGTGAGTGGATATAGTGAATGCAGGGTGCGGGGAGACCGGATATAGTGAATGCAGGGTCTGGGGAGAGTGGATATAGTGAATGCAGGGTCCTGGGAGACCAGATATAGTGAATGCAGGGTCCGGGGAGATCGGATATAGTGAATGCAGGGTGCAGGGAGACCGGATATAGTGAATGCAGGGTGCAGGGAGACCGGATATAGTGAATGCAGGGTCTGGGGAGAGTGGATATAGTGAATGCAGGGTCCTGGGAGACCAGATATAGTGAATGCAGGGTCCGGGGAGACCGGATATAGTGAATGCAGGGTCTGGAGAGACCAGATATAGTGAATGCAGGGTCCGGGGAGACCGGATATAGTGAATGCAGGGTCCGGGGAGACCGGATATAGTGAATGCAGGGTCCGGGGAGACCGGATATAGTGAATGCAGGGTCCGGGGAGACCGGATATAGTGAATGCAGGGTCCGGGGAGACCGGATATAGTGAATGCAGGGTCCGGGGAGACTGGATATAGTGAATGCAGGGTCCGGGGACACCGGATATAGTGAATGCAGGGTCTGGAGAGACCAGATATAGTGAATACAGGGTCCGGGGAGACCAGGTAAAGTGAATGCAGGGTCTGGGGAGACAGGATATAGTGAATGCAGGGTCCGGGGAGACCGGATATAGTGAATGCAGGGTCCGGGGAGACCGGATATAGTGAATGCAGGGTCCGGGGAGACCGGATATAGTGAATGCAGGGTCCGGGGAGACCGGATATAGTGAATGCAGGGTCCGGGGAGACCGGATATAGTGAATGCAGGGTCCGGGGAGACCGGATATAGTGAATGCAGGGTCCGGGGAGACCGGATATAGTGAATGCAGGGTCCGGGGAGACCGGATATAGTGAATGCAGGGTCTGGGGAGACCAGATATAGTGAATGCGGGGTCCAGGGAGACCAGATATAGTGAATGCAGGGTCCGGGGAGACTGGATATAGTGAATGCAGGGTCCGGGGACACCGGATATAGTGAATGCAGGGTCTGGAGAGACCAGATATAGTGAATACAGGGTCCGGGGAGACCAGGTAAAGTGAATGCAGGGTCTGGGGAGACAGGATATAGTGAATGCAGGGTCCGGGGAGACCGGATATAGTGAATGCAGGGTCTGGAGAGACCAGATATAGTGAATACAGGGTCCGGGGAGACCAGGTAAAGTGAATGCAGGGTCTGGGGAGACAGGATATAGTGAATGCAGGGTCCGGGGAGACCGGATATAGTGAATGCAGGGTCCGGGGAGACCGGATATAGTGAATGCAGGGTCTGGGGTTTAGTAACACTTTAAGGAGATTCCCCCTCTCTATTTGTCCTGTTGAAAGTGAAAGTAAAAGAAATACCAAATTATGAGTTTTTCCCAGAAAAGTAATAAAGAGGAAATCATCCAGTAGGGACATTAATTCTGGTTACCTGGGGGGCCCCAATGAATTCACTTAATTTGCAGAGATTTCCTCTTACTTCCTGTTTGGTTATGGGACTCAAAGTGAAGGGAAATCTCTGCAAGGGGACACACATGGTGAAAAAAGTGACAGGGGTTTTAACCCTCCCTTACTCTAAAACATGAAAAAAAAAAGTTTTACCTACAGTTCTGCTTTTATGGTGGGTAGGGCAGTCTCCAGTCAGTCTGTTAGCTTGGAGAAGTGAGAGGCAGGGGAGTTCATTGCCATCCCAGACTATGGGGCTGTGTGTTTATATTGATAGGGAGACACAACTTTAGTCCCTGCATGCAATGGTGGCTCCATAGGACACTGAAATAGAAAGGAGCCACCCTGAAACAGGAAACCTGGGGCAGTGGTCATGGCACCAGCTTAAACTGGAACATAGACAAGGATTAAATAATAAAGAAGCTGCATTCTGAATAATTGATTACATGAGCTGCTCAAAGTGCTTAAAAATGGAGGGTTTAGTAATGCTTTAAACACTTCAAGTCCAAACACTTTCACCCCCTTCCTGCCCAGGCCAATTTTCAGCTTTCAGCACTGTCACACTTTGCATGACAATTGCGCGGTCATGCACCACTGTACCCATATGAATTTTTTAGCATTTTTTTTAGACAGATAAAACTTTATTTTGGTGGTATTTACTCACCACTGGGATTTTTATTTTTTTGCTATATAAATGAAAAAGTCCAAACAGTTTGAAAAAAGTGTTTTTCTTATAGACTGTTGTAAATAAATAATCCTTCTTCATAAATCTTGGCCAAGCTATCTTTTTAGTAAAAAAATAACACAAATTAGTTTATAACCAAAATTATAATTTAAAAAAAAAAATTACATTTTTATATTATTATTATTTTTTTTTTTTTTTTTAACATACTGTCACCCTAGCAGTACGGTGTCACCATAGTGACACTGTACTACTTGTGAGGGTGATGAAGATTTTTTTTTCTTCTTTTACACTGATTGCTTTTACACCCATAAAGGTGTATCTGTATTTTAAAAGTCAACAGCTACAGTTTTCCTAGCTGCTGACTTTTATTTTTTTTTATCAAGCAGCCTGCTGGATAAAGGAGCGCACTTCCGCCTTTGCAGGCCAGCGCATGCTCCGAAACATGTCGCAGTGCATTCTGGGTATCTGACATCATCACGGCCATGCCGCCGCTGCGTTCCAGCGTGCGTTCCACCCGGCTCTGAAGGGAGGACGTGCACGCCGGCCAGCTCCTCAGCTGTTCCCCTTCAGCCACCACGCTGCTCCAGCGGCACGCTGACTACACCATCCTCCATTCTGATGACAGCTCTTCCCCCTGTACACCCATCTGACCGATGTTACAACCTACTACGGTTTTTTAACCACTTCCCGACCGGCCGTTGCATATAAACGGCCGGACGGTGGCAGTGCAGGGTCGGGTGGCCGTTTATAAACGGCCTCCCCGCACCCTGCTTGTGCGCGCTCCCTGGGAGCAAGCAGCACCGCGATCCTGTGCCCGCTGTTTCCTCCGGACACAGTGAAACACCGATCGTCAGACGGGACCTCTGTATGAGGTCCCGATCATGTGATCACTGGTTGGCCAATCAGTGATCACATGCAAAGTAGTAAACAAGATGTCACTTGTGACATCATTGCTTACTACGTGTGAAATCTGTGAATGATCACAGAGGTCACATGGTACAAGGCTATTCACAACAGCCTTGTACCATGTGACAAGTTGTGACCAATCACAGCTCACTCAGTACTTCTCAATGAGTGCAAGAATGCAGACAGAGAGAAAGAGAAATGATTGCTTTTACATCCTATATGGGTGTAAAAGCAATCAGTGTAAAAAAAAAAAAAAAAAAAAATCTTCATCACCCCCCACAAGTAGTACAGTGTCACCATGGTGACACTGTACTGCTAGGGTGACAGTATGTAAAAAAAAAAAAAAGAAGAATATAAAAAAAATAAATAAAAATGTAAAAAAAATGCTTAAAAATTATAATTTTTGGTTATAAACTAATTTGGATTTTTTTTTTTTACTAAAAAGATAATGGAATAAATTTTGGCAAAGATTTATGATAAAATATTATTTATTTGCAAAATTTTATAAAAAAAACACTTTTTTTAAAAATTTTGGACATTTTCATTTACATAGCAAAAAAAATAAAAATCCCAGCGGTGAATAAATACCACCAAAATAAAGCTTTTCTGTCTCAAAAAAATTGTAAAAAATTCATTTGGGTACAGTGTTGCATGACCGCGCAATTGTCATTCAAAGTGTGATAGCGCTGAAAGCTGAAAATTGCCCTGGACAGGAAGGGGGTAAAAGTGTCCGGTCTGTAAGTGGTTAATGATTTATATTAACCTCAACCATGTGAGTGATTTTACCTTTCAACCTTAACCACTTGCCTACCAGGCACTTATACCCCCTTCCTTACCAGGCCAATTTTCAGCTTTCAGCGCTGCCGCACTTTGATTGACAATTGCGCGGTCATGCAACATTGTACCCATATGAAATTTTGATCATTTTTTTCTCACAAATAGAGCTTTCTTTTGGTGGTATTTAATCGCCACTGGGCGCTTTACTTTTTGCGCTATAAATTAAAAAAAGTGCAAAAAATTTGAAAAAAAAAAAAAAGTTTATTTGTTTCTTTTATAAAATTTTTCAAACAGGTATTTTTTCTCCTTCACTGATTTGCGTTGATGAGGCGGCACTGATGGGCACTGATAGGCGGCACTGATGGGCACTGATAGGCGGCACTGATGGGCACTGATAGGCAGCACTAAAGGGCACTGATAGGCAGTACTAATGAGGTGGCACGGATAGGCGGCACTGATATGCAGCACTGATAGGCGGCACTGATAGGTGACACTGATGATGGGTACTGATAGACGGCACTGACTGGCATCACTTCTGGGCACTGACTGGCGGCACTGACTGGCACAACCCCTGGGCACTGACTGGTGGCACTGACTGGCAGCACTGGTGGGTGGCACTGGTGGGTGGCACTGGTGGACAGCACTGGTGGGTGGGCACAGGTGGGTGGCACTGGTGGGCACAGGTGGGTGGCACTGGTGGGCACAGGTGGGTGGGCACAGGTGGGTGGCACTGCTGGGCACATGTAGGTGGCACTGCTGGGCACAGGTAGGTGGCACTGCAGAGTGGCACAGGTGGGGGCACTGCTGGGCACAGGTGGGGGCACTGCTGGGAATGGGTGGGCGGGGCTAGTGGGCGCACAGCTGATCGGAACTTGCGGGGGTCACTGCTGGGCACCGATCATCAGGGCACTGATCATCAGTGCCCTGATGATCGGTGCCGATCCCCGCTCTGACAACTGCCGGTTCTCGGCAGTACTTTCCTCACGATCTGACAGCGTGAGGAAAGTGCAGCCGAGAACCGGCACTTGCATTTTCCTGTGATCAGCGTGTCATTGGACACCGCTGATCACGTGGTAAAAGGCCGGTGGGATCGGCCTTTCACCACATCTCGTGATCAGCTGTGTCCGTAGGACACAGCGATCACGGAGATCGCCGGGTGCGCGCCCCCTGGGGCGCGCAGGAGAGCGCGTTCTGGGAGGACGTCATATGACGTCCACTCAGAACTGGCCGGCCGCGGTGAAGCCGTCATTCGGCTATGCGCGGTCGGCAAGTGGTTAATAAAGTGTTATGCTGCACTTAGAGGCGCTTCTTCTCCTTCTCTCCCCCTACAGAGTCTGCTACAGTACTTGTTAGAAGCATTGTCCTTAGTGCCATACGGGCCAACCCAAGTTCATCCACAACACCACCAGCACCCAGGACTTTGTTCAGTTTTGCGCTGATCATCCCCTTCATCTCTCCTGACAATTTAGACAGGAGCCAATTCACCTAACAGTGTCAAAACATTAAACAAATACTGCAGCGCTCATAAAAAAATGAATAACTCATATAAAGTGTAATTCATAAGAAAACCCCTCAAATTAAAGGGGCTAAACCAAAAGTGCTAGAGTGCAATAAAGTGTCCACACTTCAAAAAATGCTCAAATGATCAGAAAAATGTCCAAAGACAATCTATGAGTGATACATAAAATCATGCAGTGTGCAATAGTGTTTAACAATTCCGTGATTCCGTGCCAACACACTTCTTCTGTTTGCGGCCAAATTGCCTCCTCACCTCCTCCAGGTGACCCCTAGGGGCCAAACCGCTTGCAGGACCACCCTGGATCCTTAATCATAAAAGCCAGCAGCCTTCTTCCTCCAGTGGATCTCCTTATTATTATTATTATTATACAGTATTTATAAAGAGCCGATAGTTCGCTCAGCGCTGTACATTACAAAGGGAGACAGAACATGTGACAGAACAATACCAATACAATGCGATACATGAGGGGATTGAGGGCCCTGCTCTTTTGAGCTTACAATCTAGGAGGGAGGGGATGGTGGCACAGGAGGAGATAGCTGTGGGGGATGGAGTGGTAGGAAGAGTGGAGGAGGTCGGCAGGTTAGCAGGGGTGGGGTAGGCTTCCCTGAAGAGATGGGTTTTCAGGGTGCGCCTAAAGGAGAGGAGAGTAGTTGATAATCTGATGGGTTGGGGCAGGGAGTTCCAGAGGATGGGTGACACCCTGGAGAAGTCCTGGAGGAGGGCATGGGAGGAGGAGACCAGGGAACTAGAGAGAAGGAGGTCTTGTGAGGAGCGGAGTGCGCGTGCTGGGCGGTACTTGGATATTAGGTCGGTGATGTAGTTCGGGGCAGTATGGTGGACGGCTTTGTACGTCAGCGTTAGGATTTTGAATTTGATCCGTTGGGCAATCGGAAGCCAGTGGAGGGATTGGCAGAGGGGGGTGGCGGAGATGGAGCGGTTGGAAAGGTGAATGAGTCTGGCAGCCGTATTCAGGATGGACTGAAGCGGGGATAGCCAGCGGCGAGGCAGGCCAGTGAGGAGGGAGTTGCAGTAGTCAAGTCGTGATATGATGAGGGAGTGGATGAGCTGTTTAGTGGTTTCTGGGGTTAGGAACGTGCGGATTTTGGCGATGTTGCAGAGGTGGGGCTCCTGTTGCCCCTGATCAGACCAGATGTCTCTAAAGGACAGTAGCTCACCAGCCCAGTGAGCTAAGAAAAAAGACCCTCTAAGTGCAGTATTGTAGAAACCAAGACTCCTATTATTTAGAAAGAAAAGGAATACCACTCACATGTCTCGCAGTTCTCCCTCCTCACCGATGTGTGTGAGGAGGGAGAACTGTGAGACATGTGAGTGGTATTCCTTTTCTTTCTAAATAAAAGGAGTCTTGGTTTCTACAATACTGCACTTAGAGGGTCTTTATTGGCTCACTGGGCTGGTGTGCTACTGTCCTTTAGAGACATCTGGTCTGATCAGGGGCAACAGGAGCCCCATAAGGAGATCCACTGGAGGAAGAATGCTGCTGGCTTTTATGATTAACCTCCTCGGCGGTATGATTCTTTCCGATTTTTTGTGCTGAAAGCGGTACATTTTTTTGCATGGAAATATGTAGTTTTTTATTGTAGGCTGTAATTTTTAGGAATAACTCACTGAAATCTGTCCGAACAAGGAGTCTAGTAAACATCCCGGGTATGATAAAATTTGAAACACGAAATCATAAATTATAATTTAATAAATAATCATAAAAAATAATAATATATTAATAATAAATTTAATTCAATAATATAATCAGACCAAAAACACTGAAATTTGAAATACAGAGGCAAGTGCGCACATCGCTGAGCAAAGTCGCAAAATCGTTTTCAGTGTCTGATGACGAATTTCCCCCACGAATCATTATCACTCAATTCTGCAAGTGGTTCTGATTTACTATCGCTGTTCTCTAGCCGGTCTAAAACCGCTTTTGACGTAAAGGGACGCTTTTTGGACGCCATGGACTTTTCTAAGTTTCCAGGCAGAAAGAACATTCAAAATGCAGGCAGGGCGCAGGACAAAGCAGTAGGGACAAAATATATGTGAAATGCATTGAAATAGCAATGACAGCAAAAATGAAATTTTTTTAAAAATTCAAATTTCCCGCCGGTTCCGGCGCCCGTACGTCCCGTCGTCACAGGGACCGGAACACGGAAGCCGGATGCCGGCATCGGCCGGAGGAGATGGCCGGGGACGCTGCAGGGGACACATCGCGGGAGCGAAGGACAAGGTAAGTGTTGCCAGGAGACCCCCAGAGCAGCGCCGCATGGTAAGCCCGAGTGTAGCTCGGGGTTACCGCTTTTGGTATAGAAATTTTACCCCGAGCTACACTCGGGAATACCACTAAGGAGGTTAAGGATCCAGGGTGATCCTGCAAGCGGTTTGGCCCCTAGGGGTCACCTGGAGGAGGTGAGGAGGCAATTTGGCCGCAAACAGAAGAAGTGTGTTGGCACGGAATCACGGAATTGTTAAACACTATTGCACACTGCATGATTTTATTTATCACTCATGGATTGTCTTTGGACATTTTTCTGATCATTTGAGCATTTTTTGAAGTGTGGACACTTTATTGCACTCTAGCACTTTTGGTTTAGCCCCTTTAATTTGAGGGGTTTTCTATATACTATGTTTTATTAAGTGTGTGTTCACGGTTTTTTAAGTGAGAGGCACAGTGACTGTTATTAATTTGGGTTTGACACTAGATTTGCTTAGCACTATTTGTAGTTATGAATTACACTTTATATGAGTTATTCAGTTTTTTATGAGCGCTGCAGTATTTGTTTAATGTTTTGACACTGTTTAGGTATCAGTTTTTTTAAGCGTTGGCAGCTTTAAGTTAGGTACACTTCCATTCATAGCGCAGGAGGACCTTGGTCCTTAATTCACCTACCAGCATGTCTTTAGAGGGTGGGAGGAAACCCACACAGGCACAGGGAGAACATGCAAACTCCAGGCAGGAGGTGAAATGGTTGGAATTTGAGCCAACAACCCTAGTACTGCCAAGGGGAAGGGCTAACCATTTAGCCACCGTGCAGCTATAGTTTTTGTAGCTGCTGACTTTTTTTTTTTTCAGCTGGAACTCCGCCGTGCGGGCACAGCTCCACTGCATCGCAGAAGAAAAATGTTTTCATGGAGTTCTGCTTTAAATTACATTCATCCTGTTAATCCTCTACTATTATACCCTGTGTCTCAGCTTGCATGTGCCTTACAATGTTACACTCTGACACTGATCTGGGTAATAGTGAACAGGCGGTGACTTCACAATACAGAGCGAGACAATGTACATAGTAACAATCTCCGGAGAGACGCACACACAGAGGTGGGGGGGTGGGGGGGGAGGAAAACACACACTGCCCAGGGTGAGAGGAGGTATCAGACAGAGAAAGAGCTCAGGGAGCAGAGAACTGCTAAGAGGTAAGATAAGAAGAGAAGAGAGAGTTTCCAAAACTTTCTCCATAGGTCTGCTGCCATCCAGGAATGTGATCTTGGCATTCTGTAGACTCAGGACTTAAAAATTGATCAATTCTAATGACATTCCAATCATATATTAATATCTAAAAAAAAATTCAACTTATGTGTTTGCATGGCATCTGATGAAACCAACAAATTAATTTACCAGAATAAAAATATAAAACCAACATTCAAAAACACATGTGGTCTGAGCCCATGAATCAGGATTTTAAAAACGATCCACCCAATTACAGTTTAAATTATTAAAATTTTATATATATATATAATGAGAGATGCGTGATGGAAACATTTGTTTCCTTTTGTTTGTTTCGATTCATTCGTTAGGTTAATAATTTTGTTTCTTTGTACTCATTATGTTAGAATTTTATAATTCGTTTTATATATTCAGATTAATTTCGTATATTTGGTGTTTTCAAAATCGATTTGAAATTCAAATTTCAGAAGACAGCTGTATTCATTTTATTCTATTCCTTCGTTCTTTATTCTGTCCTATTCTGTTTTATTCTATTCTTCTTTGTTTTATTCCATGGGTGCTCAAAGTGCGGCCCTCCAGCTGTTGCAGAACTACAAGTCCCATCATGCCTCTGCCTTTGGGAGTCATGCTTGTATCCTCTGTTTCCTCTTGTGCCAAATTGTATTGTAACTGTAATGTCTACCTTCATTTTGTAAAGCGCTGCGCAAACTGTTGGCGCAATATAAATCCTGTATAATAATAATAATACCTGCCAGCCTTGCAACACTTCATGGGACTTGTAGTTCGTGACAGCTGGAGGGTCACAAGTTGAGCACCAATGTTCTATTCTAATATTTTTATCTATTCTATTCTGTTCTTTGCTGTTCTAATCCTTTATTTTCTATTCTATTCTATTCTTTGCTTTTCTAATCCTTTATTTTCTATTATATTCCATTCTGTTCTTTGCTGTTCTAATCCTTTATTTTATATTCTGTTCTATATTGTTCTTTACTATTCTAATCCTTTATTTTATATTCTATTCCATTCTGTTCTTTGCTATTCTAATCCATTATTTTCTATTCTATTCTGTTTTTTGCTATTTTAATCCTTTATTTTCTATTCTATTCCATTCTGTTCCTTGCTATTCTAATCCTTTATTTTCTATTCTATTCTGTTCTTTGCTCTGCTAATAATTTATTCTCTATTCTATTCTGTTTTATTCTATTTATTCTATTCTATTCAGAAACCTAAGTAGGAATCATCATCTTATTTCACTTTTATACCTTACTGCATCCATTACAATATGTTTCTATTTTGAATTTGGATTCATTTTCAAATTTGGATAATTCGTTTTGTTATTATTTATTTTGGATTCGTTACCTGTGATCTGGAAAATTGGGATACATTAAAATCTCTGAATAATGAAGATTTTGTCCAAATTTTGATTCGTAATAAAACAAATCAAACATGTCTATATAGTATATCATATACAGTATAATTCTATAATATTATAAATACTAAATACTTTGATCACTTTGAAACAAGATATTCAGTCCGCTTTGCCTACAGCTATCTTTAGGCACAAAAAATTATTTCTGTAAAAAAAAAAGTATTTTTTTTAAAGTGCATTAAGAAAATCTAATTTTGATGACTTTATTTAAGATGCCATCCTTGCATAAAAAATTTTGAATTCTGCAGTTTAGTTAGAAATTAAACTGGATCTGGTCTTGTTGGATTAAACATTATACAGTCGTCAGACTTCACAAGCGGTGCTGTGCTGTGCGTTCGGTTGTGACAGCTCTTGAGGTGCATCCAAAAAGCAATCCATCATGTCATTTAGTAACTTGAGAGTAATGAAGTGTATTTACACTCCCATTATCTTAAAGGCAAAGTCAACATTTTACTTCAGGTTTAGTGCCGGATTAGCAAATAGGCAGAAAAGGCTCCGGCCTGTGAGCCCCCCCCCCCCCCCCACACACCGTTTAACCACTTCATGTCCAGACGCTTTTACCCCCTTCCTGTCCAGGCCAATTTTCAGCTTTCAGCGCTATCACACTTTGAATGACAATTGCGCGGTCATGCAACACTGTACCCATATGAATGTTTTAGCATTATTTTGAGACAGATAAAACTTTATTTTGGTGGTATTTATTCACCACTGGGATTTTTATTTTTCTTGCTATATAAATGAAAATGTTAAAAAATTTTGAAAAAAAGTGTTTTTTTTATAAAATTTTGCAAATCAATAATTTTTATTCATAAATCTTGGCCAAAATGTATTCAGCTATCTTTTTAGTTAAAAAAAAATAACCCAAATTAGTTTAAAACCAAAAATTATAATGCTTAAAACATTTTTTTTTACATTTTTATATATATATATATATATATATATATATATTTTTTTTTTTTTTTAACATACTGTCATCCTAGCAGTACAGTGTCACCATGATGACACTGTACTACTTGTGGGGGGTGATGAAGATTTTTTTTTTTTTTACACTGATTGCTTTTGCATAAATAAAGGCTGTAAAAGCAAACACTTCTCCTTCTCTCTGGCTGCATTCTTGCAGCCATTGAGAAATACTGTGTGAGCTGTGATTGGTCACAGCTTGTCACATGGTACAAGGCTGTTGTGAATAGCCCTGTACAGTGTGATCTCTGTGATCATTCACAGATTTCACACGTACTAAGCAATGATGTCAGAAGTGTTAATTGTTTATTTTTATCAATTGCCAAAATGGAAAGTAAATGAACAGAAGAGAAATCCAAATCAAATCAATATTTGGTGTGACCACCCTTTGCCTTCTTCTAGGTAGACTTGCACAGTTTTTGAAGGAACTCTGCACTAGATTGTTCCAAACATTTTGAAGAACTAACCACTGATCTTCTGTGGATGTAGTCTGCCTCAAATCCTTCTGTCTGGGATATGTTATCCCAGAAAGACTCCATGATGATGAGAACAGGGCTCTGTGGAGGCCAAACCATCACTTCCAGAACTCCTTGTTCTTCTTTACACTGAAGAGCGTTCATAATGACATTGGCTGTATGTTTGGGGTCATTGTCTTGCTGCAGAATAATTTTGGGGCCAATCACACGCCTTCCTGATGGTATGGCATGATGGATAAGTATCTACATGTATTTCCCAGCATTGAGGACCCCATTGATCCTGACCAAATCTCCAACTCTATTTGCAGAAATGCCCCAAACTTGCAAGGAACTTCCACCATGCTTCACTGTTGCCTGCAGACATTATTGTACCACTCTCCAGCCCTTCCCCCAACAAACTGCCTCCTGCTACAGCCAAATATTTCTTAATTTGACTCATCAGTCCAGAGCACCTGCTGCCATTTTTCTGCACCCCGGTTCCTATGTTTTCTTGCTTAGTTGATTTGCTTAGCCTTGTTTCCACATCAGAGGAATGGATTTTTGACTGCAATTCTTCCATGAAGACCACTTCTGGCCAGACTTCTCCAGACAGTAGATGGGTGTACCTGGGTCCCACTGGTTATCGCAAGTTCTGTGCTGATGGCACTGCTGGACATCTGCCGATGTTGAAGGGAAATAAGTATGATGTGTCTTTCATCTGTTGCATTAAGTTTTCTTGGCCGACCACTGTGTCTACATTCTTCAGTGGTGCCCATTTCTTTGTGATTCTTCAAAGGGGCTTGAACAGCTCATCTTGAAACCCCGGTCTGCTTTGAAATCTTTGCCTGGGAAAGAACTTGCTAATGCAGTATAACTACCTTGAGTCTTGTTGTTGTGCTCAGTCTTGCCATGGTGTATGACCTGTGACATGAAACTGTCTTCACAACCTCACCTTAGTAGTAGAGATTGGTTGTTCCTCAACCCGTTTTAAGCCTCCTACACAGCTGTTTCTGTTTCAGTTAACCCCCCTGGAGGTATTTCCAGGTGTAGCTCGGAATTAACTTTCAGTACCAAAAGCTGTAACCCCCAAGCTACACTCGGAATTACCCTGCAGCATCGCTCAGGGATTCCCTCCAGCACTTACCTTGTCCTGCGCTCCCACGATGTCCCCCCAGCCATCTCCTCTGGCCAATGCCATCCGTCTTCCGGATTCCATTCACCGCGAGCGTCGGGACATACAGGGGATGAAACAGCGGGAAATTCCAAAATTTACAAAAAGTGACATTCACTAAATACACTAAAATCACATAGTATAACATTCCTGTATCAAACCATTTCACATACATTTTGTCCCTAGTGCTTTGTCCGGCGCCCTGCCTGCATTTTTACTGTTCTTTCTGCCTGGAAACTGAGAAACGTCCATGGCGTCCTAAAAGCGTCCCTTTAGGTCAAAAGCGGTTTTAGACCGGCTAGAGAACAGTGATAGTAAATCAGAACCACTTGCAGAATTGAGTGATAATGATTTGTGGGGGAAATTCCTCATCAGACACTGAAAACAATTTTGCGACTTTGCTCAGTGATGTGCGAACTTGGCGCTATATTTCACATTTCAGTGTTTTTTGTTTGATTACATTATTGAATTAAATTTATTATTATGTTATTATTATTTTTATGATTATTTATTATATTATAATTTATGATTTTGTGTTTAAAATTTTATCCTACCCGGGATGTTTACTAGACTCTTAAAAATGCTAATTGATTAAATACTTGTGAGCCACTAGAAGTTTTCTTACTTATAGAGCAATTAATTCCGTGTATAAAAATAATATTAAATAATGAATGAAGTGAACCACTAATAAATTAATTACGTGCTTAATTAGATATTTAGATCGCCAGGTACTTTTTACACCCTCTCCAGGTGTATGGATGTTAATTTCATGTATCTATATTGTACCACGCTCCAATCTATATAACTATAAGTGCTCTAAATAAATTATAAATGGATGATGTGTATCACCAATAATTCAATAATAATCTAAAACCATAATACTTGAATTCATAATTGCATAATACTTGAATCCATAATTAATATAAATCAAAAAAAATTCAATTAATATTTATAAATAAGTGCATAAAAAACTACGTGCATAAAAAACTAATAAAAAGTGAAAAAATAAAATAATAAAAATATAAAAAATGAAATAAACTGAAAAAAATTTGAATAATAGTTCAGTTCATACGAATTGAGATGGTAATGTAGTTCAATCTAATCTGCGTAGTAAGTCAATGTTCATGGCATGAACCTCTCTCTCCTTCCTCCTCTCCTTTCTCCTCAATACAGCTTTTCTCAATAAGAACTTTCTCCTCTAGCTGCTTGGCTTATTCCTCCATAACCGATACATACAGAGAAGGGAAAAAGAAACATAGTGTCTTATCCTGGGTAACAAATGTTTAATGAGCTTCTGATCTCCCACTCACATGGCATCAGCAAAAGTAGCGCTTTGTATAAATGTATCCAAATCCTCCTGCAAACAGCCCTGCAGGTGTGTGTGTGTTCACTCGATATACTCGCCGTTCCTCTGTGGATGCGTGATGACGTCACCGCCCCTCCCCTACGCGTTACGCTACAGGGACTCGTAGCTTCCTCTGGGGGATGTAGTTTTACATGTCATCCTGCACTGAGGTTATATATATCCTACCGACGCCATTTTTGCTGTGATTTATACGTTCTTAATACCCCCTCCATATTATAGGAGTCCCTGTAGCGTAACGCGCAGGGGAGGGGCGGTGACGTCATCACGCATCCACAGAGGAACGGCGAGTATATCGAGTGAACACACACACACCTGCAGGGCTGTTTGCAGGAGGATTTGGATACATTTATACAAAGCGCTACTTTTGCTGATGCCATGTGAGTGGGAGATCAGAAGCTCATTAAACATTTGTTACCCAGGATAAGACACTATGTTTCTTTTTCCCTTCTCTGTATGTATCGGTTATGGAGGAATAAGCCAAGCAGCTAGAGGAGAAAGTTCTTATTGAGAAAAGCTGTATTGAGGAGAAAGGAGAGGAGGAAGGAGAGAGAGGTTCATGCCATGAACATTGACTTACTACGCAGATTAGATTGAACTACATTACCATCTCAATTCGTATGAACTGAACTATTATTCAAATTTTTTTCAGTTTATTTCATTTTTTATATTTTTATTATTTTATTTTTTCACTTTTTATTAGTTTTTTATGCACGTAGTTTTTTATGCACTTATTTATAAATATTAATTGAATTTTTTTTGATTTATATTAATTATGGATTCAAGTATTATGCAATTATGAATTCAAGTATTATGGTTTTAGATTATTATTGAATTATTGGTGATACACATCATCCATTTATAATTTATTTAGAGCACTTATAGTTATATAGATTGGAGCGCGGTACAATATAGATACATGAAATTTACTAGACTCTTGTTCGGACAGATTTCAGTGAGTTATTCCTAAAAATTACAGGCCTACAATAAAAAAACAACATATTTCCATGCAAAAAACTGTACCGCTTTGAGCACAGAAATACTGACATAATCAGACCGCTAGGGAGGTTAATGACTGTGTTTCAACCTACATATGAAATTGATGAACATTAGCACCTGCTTGATATAATTGGTTAATCATACACCTGACTCTAATGCAGGCCATAGATGGGTCGAAAATCTGCTGATTTTTCGTCCGAAAATAAAATCGGCCGATTTTCGGATCGTTAGTGGGCTATTTGTTCGGCCGTTTTTCAGTATTTTGGCAGATTTTTTTTATCGGTAAAGTTGTAAAAAAATCGGACGATTTTGCCGATCGGCCAATTTTCACAGCAATGATGGGCAAATCGGTCGATTTTTTTACCGATAAAAAAATCTGCGCATGAGCAGTGACCTGCAAGAGGAAGACAAAAAGAAGAAAAAGAAGAAGAGGAAGAAGAAGAAGAGGATGAAGAAGAAGAGGATGAAGAAGAGGATGAAGAAGAGGATGAAGAAGAAGAAGAGGATGATGATGAAGAAGAAGAAGAGGATGAAGAAGAGGAAGAAGAAGAAGTAGAAGAGGATGAAGAAGAGGATGAAGAAGAGGATGAAGAAGTGGATGAAGAAGAAGAGAAGAAGAAAAAGAGGATGAAGAAAAGGATGAAGAAGAAGAGGAAGAAGAAGAGGATGAAGAAGAGGAAGAAGAAGAGGATGAAGAAGAAGAAGAAGAAGAGTTTGAAGAAGAGGATTAAGAAGAAGAAGAAGAGGATGAAGAAAAGGATGAAGAAGAAGAAGAAGAAGAAGAGGATGAAGAAGAAGAATAAGAGTTTGAAGAAGAGGATGAAGAAGAAGAAGAGGATGAAGAAAAGGATGAAGAAAAAGAAGAAGAGGATGAAGAAGAGGAAGAAGAAGGGGATGAAGAAGGAGAAGAAGAGGATGAAGAAGAGGAAGAAGAAGAGGATGAAGAAGAAGAATAAGAGTTTGAAGAAGAGGATGAAGAAGAGGATGAAGAAAAGGATGAAGAAGAAGAGGATGAAGAAGAAGAGGAAGAAGAAGAGGATGAAGAAGAAGAGGAAGAAGAAGAGGAAGAAGAAGAAGAGGATGAAAAATAAGAGGAATTTCAGTCCGGCAAATGTGTCCCTGCAGAGAGCTCCGCTATTTCTTTGACAGTTCCTTGACATTTACAGCGGTTGCAACATTGTATCTATTTGTTTCCGAATAAAAACATCTGTATCCTAAATGGATACAAATAGATACATTGTTGCAACCGCTATAAATGTCAAAGAACTGTCAAAGAAATAGCGGAGCTCTCTGCAGGGACACTTTTTGCCAGCTGTAGACGGTATGAAAATCTGCTGATTTTTTTTACCATTGCTGGTAACGTCGGCCGCTTGAACGACCGATTTTTCGTTTTTTAAAAGAAAAATCGGCCGTTTTTCTCCCCGTCTATGGCCTGCATAACAGACATGAGCACAGACAAAATATTCATTTTGTTTTATTCATTAATTGAAGAATTTAATTTTCTCATATTTGTTATGTTTTGAACAGATTCATTTATGGGATTTGTTTCATATCTCCGGCATTCGTTTTGTATATTCGTTTGTATCGGAAGGATTTGATATTTTTAAATCCGATCTGAATTCATTGTGAAGAATAGTTGGTTGCAGATGGTTTTCCTAAAGTGGTAGTAATGCAGGCCATACATGGTTCGAATTCCGAACAATTTTTCGATCGAAAATGGAAAACATTGTTCGTTCTGTAATCCGAAGGTGCCACCAATGATTTCGGAAATCGGTAATTTTTACAAATTTTCCAACATGCCCAATAAATGAAATGAGGAGGAACCAGGAAAATTGGCCAGTGCCATTGCCCCACTAACAGAGCGAAAATTGGTCGATTATTCTTAGGTCCGATTTTCGAATGAAAAATCGTTCAGAAATCGACCCATGTATGGCCAGCCCAAAGGCAAAACTTACCTGTTCTGCAACCGCTCCGGTCTCCAGCGGGACCCTTTGTGTGCAGGAGAAGGCCGAAAATGGTTGGGAAATGCCTGGGAATGCCATACCCATAGAGCTATTGTGGAGCTTCCATTGTTGGCTACCTCTCCTACACAATGAAGCTGCTACTAAAAGCTCAGCCTGGGACCGGAGCGGAGTGGCTGCTGAATGGGTAAGTATAACGATTTTTTTCTTTACAGGGGTAGATAGATTAGGCTTAGAATAAGTCTGAGAGCAGGATTGGAGTTCGTTTTGCCTTTACTTCCTTTTTACCAACCATGGCAGCGGGTGTCCCCACTGACAGCAGGCTGTAAACAAACAATTGCTGGCATTAGAAAAAAAAACAAAAAACAGAGTGGGGGTCCCCTTCCCAATCCCTACCAGGTCCTTTAGGTCAGGTATGTATTTAGGGGGGAACCCCACGTCAAAATGTAAGAAAAATGGTCTGGGATCATCCGAATCTCCAAAAACAAAATATTTAGTCTAATAAATGAATCAAAACAAAGTGAATCGCATGTCTAAACTTTAACCACTTTAGCGCCACCCCATAGCAGAAATACTGCCACAGGGTGGAAGCGGTACGTATATATATGTGATTTTGCATTTCCGGGTAGGGGGTGATCGCGAGGCGCGCACGCTCCCTACCCGCGCTGCCATTTGTGGCTGTGGCTGTCAATCACTAGGTCCCGGATGGTGATTATTTTCCAGCGCCCGGTGATTGCAGAGGATCTCCGATGGGGGTGGGAAGAACTGTTAGTAAACAAAACAGTTCTCCTCCCTGTCAGCTCCTGCACACAGCTTTGCATGGCTGTGCACAGCACAGTCATGCAAAGCAGTGTGCTTACAATGAATCACAAACACAGAACATCAAGTAAAACACACAGCACACACACAGTTAACTCTTTGATCGCCCCAGATGTTATCCCCTGAATGCTCAGTGCCATTAGTACAGTGTCAGTGCTTTTTATTAGCACTGATCACTGTATTGGTGTCACTGAGGATGTCAGTGACACCAAGTCATTTCCCCCCACTTTCAGAATGCCCGCCTCAGTGTCAGTCCCACTATAAGTCACTGATCGCCGTCATTACTAGTAAAAATATATATACCGCCATTTATAAATGCTATAACTTTCACGTAAACGAATTAATTTACATGTATTGGGACTTTTTTTTTTAGCAAAGACATGGAGCAGAATACATTTTGGTATAAATTTGTGACGAAATTTAATATTTTACATTTTTTTACCGGACATGTTTAATAGCAAAAAGTCAGGTGATCAAATACGACCGAAAAAAGCTCTATTCATGGAAAAAAAGATGTAAATTTCATTTGGGTGCAGAGTTGCATGACCGCACAATTGTCAAAGTAATGCAGTGCCATAACACAAAAAATGGCCTGGTCAGTAAGGGAGGTAAATCCTCAGGAGGGTAAGTGGTTAATCCTACAAAATCCCTGACTTTGTGGAAGTGTACAATGTGTGCAAGTGTAAGAAATTATGCTGGTTTGAAGCCAAAGGGTAGACACACCAAATATTGATTTTTCTTCTGTTTGCTCACTTTGCATTTTGTAAATTGATAAAAAATAACCAATTAAAATATATATTACATATTATATATATTATATTATATTTATTACTTTACAGCATTTCTTCACACCTGCCTAAAACTGTATTTAACATTTATATTTAAGTATAATAAACATAAAAGGCAGGTTGGGAAATATAAAACCCACCAATCTGCATTGTGGAAACAAATGACTGATTTTTCTTTAATCAATGCCCAAACCACCAATCAGTCTGTGACTATAAGTTGTTGTGTTTGCAGTGCTGCCAGGTTTCCTGTCTATTAGACATTGTATCACTTTGTGTTCTCTAGAGTAATTGCCATTTCCCTGCCTGGCTTTCTGTCTGTAACTATGGTCACAGTGTATCAAACTGCAATGTTGTATGTTTACTATGTACAGTCTGGTATATGGGCCAAGTACTCTTAAAGTCCAATAAAAGGAAACTTTAAATCATCCCTTGCAATGGGGCTATTATATTCCAATGTGAAAAAATAAATAGACATTTTGTCCCTTTTGATAACTTAAGACCCCCTATTGACCCCATGGCAGTCACTGTGTAACTACAGTATGCCAAGCCTAACTTTGACACAGAGCACTAGTATATACATAAAAATGGTATATTACATAGTAAAAACAGTAGCTATGGTATGCAAATGAAGACATTTTGTCTCTTTAGTCTTTTGGGTGCCAGTGTTGACCCCATGGCAGTCATTGTGTAACTAGTGCATGCCAAGCCTAACTTGGGAACAGAGCACTAATATATATATATATATATATATATATATATATATATATATATATTACATAGTAAAAACAGTAGCTATGGTATGTAAATGAAGACATTTTGTCTCTTTATTCTTTTGGGTGCCAGTGTTGACCCCATGACAGTCACTGTGTAACTAGTGCATGCCAAGCCTAACTTGGCACAGAGCATTAGTATATACATAATAATATTATATTACATAGTAAAAACAGTAGCTATGGTATGTAAATGAAGACATTTTCTCTATTTAGTTTCTCGGGTCTGAGAGTTGACCCCATGGCAGTCACTGTGTAACTACTGCATGCCAAGCCTAACTTGGGCACAGAGCACTAATATATATATAAAAAAGGTATATTTCATAGTAAAAACAGTAGCTATGGTATGTAAATGAACACATTTTGTCTCTTTAGTCTTACGGGTCCCAGTGTTGACCTCATAGCAGTCACTATGTAACTAGTGCATGCCAAGCCTAACTTGGCACAGAGCATTAGTATATACATAATAATATTATATTACATAGTAAAAACAGTAGCTATGATATGTAAATGAAGACATTTTCTCTATTTCGTTTTTCGGGTCTGAGTGTTGACCCCATGGCAGTCACTGTGTAACTACTGCATGCCAAGCCTAACTTGGGCACGGAGCACTAATATATATTTAAAAATGGTATATTACATAGTAAAAACAGTAGCTATGGTATGTAAATGAACACATTTTGTCTCTTTAGTCTGTCGGGTCCCAGTGTTGACCCCATGGCAGTCACTGTGAAACTGCTGCATGCCAAGCCTAACTTGGGCACAGAGCACTAGTATATACATAAAAATGGTATATTACATAGTAAAAATAGTAACTATACAATGTAAATGAAGATATTTTGTCCCTTTAAATTTTCAGAATCCAACGTTGACCCCATGGCAGTCACTCCTGTGGGCTCTGCCACTTGGCGAGATGCTTCTTACAAGACAATTCGACTGGCCCACAATCTACGATTACGTCCCTTTTCTACTCTTCCCTCCACTGAGACCAGCCATGGAAGGATAATGACAGAAGATGAAAGCGCTCAAAGAAAGGAAACTGCTGGGCCTCAACCAACACCTCCGCCTTTTCATCGGGACCTAATAGTCAGCGCATGCAATGCATATTCCTGTGGGTATATGAGAGAAACCCGAAGCTCTGTGTTCATCCTTAGACAAGCTTTGTGGGAGACGGATCGCCATATCCAGAGACTGCAGAAAGAGAGAGATATATTGGAACGATCCCATGCCAATACGCGAAGAGATATGGTGACCCATAATGAGACTCTGCAATTACGCAGTACAAGACCAATGACTGAGAGGGTGAGAAAATGTTTTTGCTGATCTCTAGTGCCACCTACTGCTGGTGCTGCAAGTAAACCAACAGTTAAAGGGACATACAATCCAATGAGAGCGCCAAATAAACTTCCAAGAGACCAAGATAATTTAATGGTAAAATTGATTCCTGGCAGAATATAGTGAACACATTTTGGGGGTCAAACACACTCCCCTTTCATCAGGGCTATGAAAAAAGTACAATGTTACAGTCAGGGGTCAGGCTTGTAGACCAGTAGCTATAGCAATAGAGCAGCTCCCACCAACAAGCTGGATAAATGCAGCAGTAGGTCACCATGGAGGATGACACGGTGTCACCCGAGGTGCGTAGTCTAAGCACCAACCGATGTTCACCAGAGCTCCTGATGATGGAGATGGGTTTGCTATGTGTTAGTACCAGGTTGCTGTCCTCCTGTTCACCCTCCTAGTAGATGAATAAGCCGGGGTCCAGTAGCCGATATAGCAGGTGGGGATCAAGCAAAAGTGCAGTCAGTAAACAAGCCAAAAGTAGGTGGCAAGTGGTCGCAGATTGGGATTAAGCAGAAGCCTAGTCGAGGAACAAGCCAAAGGTTGCTAACAAATGGTAGTGCAGATAAGGATGGCAGCAGGAGTGACAAGAGCGCAATATTGGCTGGCAATAATGTAACAAACAGAAAGTTAAAGACATGGCCTTAAAAGAAGTTAATTGGAGGTCCAAACAGTTCGAGGTTCAAGAGAAACAAGGTTCAAGGCAAGATCGTCCAGGGAGCTGTCCAATATCACAAGTGGCTCAGCAAGAATAGGCTTTGCCAGACACAGCAGAGGTTGCAGGTTGAGACCCGGGTCCTGATATCCAAATACTTCTAGCCCTGATGAAGGAGAGTGCGTTTGGCCTCTGAAACACATTGGCTCTATTATGCTATGAATCACTTTTATCAATAAATTATCTTGGACTTTTTTTGGCACTCTCATTGGATTGTATGTGTCTGATTTCTCAGCTCTGGATCCCTTTCCTTTCCCCTCGGGGGGGGAATCCCCATCTTGCATCTTTTGAAGTGCTGCCGAACCGGAGTCAGTGCACCCAGTGACAATTTCAGTGACAC
This sequence comes from Staurois parvus, assembly GCF_062004578.1. NCBI lineage: Eukaryota > Metazoa > Chordata > Amphibia > Anura > Ranidae > Staurois > Staurois parvus. The sequence continues at coordinate 582,731 of NW_028319016.1, forward strand.
TTAAAAAATCCAGTGATCTGTTTGTTCTTTCATTTGAACAGTTAAAGGGAAACCGGTTCCCAGAACTCTGACTTTCTTGTAGCTTTCAGTCAAATTCAGTTTTTTTTTATTTTGTATCTAAAGGCCAAACTTTCTCTTTTTTAAGTTTTGGATGGCTTGGGAAAAATGTAGCACCTCTGTCAGATTTGATTGCTCTCTGTTCTACCCAGGGGCGGACTGACAACTCATGGGGCCCCCGGGCAATAGGGGATCATGGGGCCCCTGTGTCCTTGCCCAAACTCAAAAAAACCTATGAAAAAGGTACCAGGGGCATCTCATGGGGCCCCCTAATGACCCCGGGCACTCGGGCAGTGCCCGAGTTTCCAAATGGTCAGTCCGCCCCTGGTTCTACCTCTTCTTCTACATTTGTCCTGGTGACCATTGTCCCCAGGAGAGAAAGTGTTAGGAAAGTCCAAAATATTGAGTTGTCACTGAAACAGGAATAGCGGGGAAATCCTCCAATGGGAACATTTGTCCTTATAACAAGACGTGCAGTTCGTTTGGTTCCGAATGGAAATTCAAATTAAATTTTCATTATTCAGAGAATCAGATATATCCAAATTTCTGATTTACAATAGTAAACAATACAAACAAATCCAAAATAGCAAAACAACACAAAGTATTTGAAAACAAATTTGAAATATAAACATATTGCTGACTATTGCTGATTTCCTTCAAAGACTGTGTATTAGTGTAAGAATATAGCTGTCTTCCAATATTTTAATTTAAAAAATAATAGAATAGAATAAAACAGAAGGGAAAAAAAAGAATAGAATAGAAAATAAATAAATAAAATAGATTAGAAAAAAAATAGAATAGAATAATTTACCCGTCTTCTGAAGTTAGAATTTTGAAAAGAATAAAATAGAATATACAAGAGTCGAGTAATACAGAAAAGAGTAGAATAGAAAATAAAAGAATACACTAAAATAAAAGAGAAAATAAAGGAATAGAATAGAAAAGAATAGAAACAAATAGAATAGAAAAGAATGGAGTAAAACAGAATAGAACAGAAAATAAAAGAATAGCATAAAATAAAAGAGAAAATAAAGGAACAGAAAAGAATAGAATAGAAACAAATAGAATAGAAAAGGATAGCGTAAAAAAGAATAGAATAGAAAATAAAAGAATAGAAAGAAGTAGAATAGAACATAAAGGAATAGAATAGAAAATAATAGAATAGAATACAAAAGAACAGAAAAGAAATGAATAGAATAGAAAAAATAGCATAGAAAGAATATAGCTGTCTTTTGAAATTCAAATTTCGAAAAGAACAGCATATAAAAATTGAATAGAATAAAACAGAACAGAATAGAATATATAAAATGGAATAGAATAGAAAATAAAAGAATAGAATAGAAAAAATAAAATAGAAAATAAAAAGAACAAAATAGAAATAATATAACCGTCTTTCGAATTTCGAATAGAAAAGAACCAGCTATTCTTCACAATGAATTTGGATCAATTCAATATTTTCAATTTGAATTCAATTCAAATACTTCAGACTGGAAAATTTCTAATCCGGTTAAAAACAAACAAAAGAAAATGAAACTAAACCAAGCTAATTTCGTTATGAATGCAACAAAACGGAATTAGCAACTTCACAAATCGATCCGAAACCAAACCGCAACAAATTTTTTCCATGTTTACTTGTACTGACTGTCTGCAGGGGAATTTACTTCTTGTTGTGTCTACATGACAGGAAGTGATGGGAAATCTCCCCAATGGAACAGAGATAGTGAGAAACTCTCACTCAATCCAACATGGAAAACAAAAGGTTTTTGGCTTTAGATCGACTTTGATTCAGATGACTTATATTAACCGCTTGTCCGCTGCCCTATAGAAGAAGCACTGCTACAGGGTAGCAGGGCTGCGCAAAATCATGTATATATACGTGCGCACACCCTACCTGCACTGCCATTGGCAGCTAGGAATGTCAATTGCCGGGCCCGGGCCGGAGATTCCCCGCCGTCACCCAAGCTGACAGGGGAGAGACCTGTGGGTGAACAACATGGGTCTCTCTGCTGTCAGCATGGACATGCTGCTTTGTATTTCTCTGCACAGCATGTCTCCCTAGTAAAACACACAGCACACAGTTAACCCTTTGATTGTCCCAGATGTAAACCCCTTCCTGCCCAGTGCCATTAGTACAGTGTCAGTGCTTTTTATTAGAACTGATCACACTATGGTGTATATATACTGGAATCTAAGCAGCTACTAATAATAGCGGTGATCAGCAACTTATAGTGGGACTGTGATAGTGTGGTGGGCAATCTGACGCTAACGGACAGTGGCTGGGAGGGACACTAGCTGACTAACTGACACTGAAATTGCTAGTGACACTAATACAGTGATCAGTTGTAATACTGTACACTGTACTAATGACACTAGTTGGGAAATGGGTTGATGAGGAGGGCAATCAAGGGGCTAACTGTATGTATTGGTGTCATTGGGGATGTGAGTGGCAGTTAGTCAGTGGCAGTTAGTCAGTTCCCCCCAGTGTCAGAATGCTCGCCGCAGTCCCGCTATAAATCGCTGATTGCCGCCATTACTAGTATAAGAAAAAGAAAATTCCAGTATCTATACCGCCATTTGTAGACGCTATAACTAAAGTTACCGATTGCCGCCATTACTAGTAAAAAAAAAAAGCCCAGTATCTATACCGCCATTTTTAAACGCTATAACGTTCACGTAAACCAATTAATTTACACGTATTGGGATTTTTTTTAGCAAAGAAGAATACATTGTGGCCTAAATTCATAACGAAATTTGATTTTTTACATTTTTTTACTGGACATGTTTTATAGCAAAAAGTAAAAAATATAGATTTTTTTCTCAAAATTGTCGGTCTTTTTTTTTTTTTTTTTAGTGCAAAAAATAAAAACCGAACAGGCGATCAAGAGTCACCGTTGAATTTTCCACTCGTTTGAAGAGGTCACAAGGGGACATTTGTTGTTAATTATTAACTATTTAGTGGCACATTTGTGGCATTACATGGTTTAAAAGTTTTTTTTGTGGTTTTTTTAATATTTTTTATTAATTTTTTTTTCTTCTCAGCACATTGTAGTATGGTGTTTTAACACCTTTTTTCTGTGTTTGTAGTCACACAAATCAATCCCAATTAGGGAATTTTTTTTTTGTACTCTTTCCACAAATATTTTTGAAGTGAAGTGTGAAGTTTCACAGGGTGATTTCTTTTAATTAACTGAATTTCACTAGATTATTTATATTTATTCTTTTTGAGGTACGTTTTGGATGAAATAGAGGTCAACTTTCGTATTTGGAGAAAAAGATTGGAATTTTGGACACTGTTTTTGGACTTATATTTGGATTTATTATTGGACACTTTTGGATTTGGGGAGTTTTGTATTTTCATTATTTCTATTTTATATTTCTTGGTATATATTTTATGATTTCTTAACTTATTTTATTTTGTTAATTTACTATATCACAAAAAGGTTATATATAATCCCAATTCGGGATTTATTCATATGAGTTAGACAACAATATTTGTCATTTATCACTATTTTTTAGCACATTTATATGGTCCGAAAGATGTGTTTGTAGTCAGGTTTCATCCTGACAATTTCACTTCAATTTATTCACGTTTGTTGTGAGTCGTTTGGACACGACACTTTTTAATTTAGGCATAATTTATGCCATTCATTTATCCCTTTATTTGTGATTGAAGTCATAATTTTTCCCTGATTTAAGGGACGCATGTTCAGTGTTTCACTAATTTTCATCAGTGTGTGATTTGTTGTCGACACATATATGTTTATTGGTTGCACTTATTCACATGGTATTGTCCGTTTGACGTGTATATTATCATTTATTTGTGATTTATATGTATCCATTTATTATGTCTTTTTAGTGTATTTAGGAACTGTATAGGGAAGCGCAACACTATTTTTTATTTTTATGTTTATTATGTTTATGTTTTAAACACATTCAGGGATAGAGTTAGGTGACAGCAGCTCCCTGTTCTTTTTATTTCTATTTTTTCACATTTATTTATAGTTTGAGTAGCGCAGGTGGTTCATACACCATACCACTGAAAGAAAGCTCTATTCGTTGGGAAAAAAAAGGAAGAAAATTTAATTTGGGTGCAGCGTTGCATGACCGCGCAATTGTCAGTTAAATTAACGTGGCGCGGTATCGCAAAAAATGTCCTAGTCAGGAAGGGGGGGGGGGGATCCTCTGAAGTGGTTAATGTATGCTGAGATATCACACTATAAGCCCAACATGCTGTCATTAGATAAATCGTCTTGTATTTTTTTTTTTTAGTACCCAGACAAAGTTGACGCTCTTCTTCAAGAGGAGAGGAATGGCCTCCTGGACCTGAAGAAACACACAGAACGTCAGCTACAAGAAGTCTCAAGGCAGCTCAAAGTCAGTCTGTGGCTTACAGGGGGCAAGACATATGAGTCTTCCTTCTAATCGTTCACCCCAGACACCACCAAACAACTCGTACACTCCCTCATCATCTCACGCCTGGACTATTGCAATTCCCTTCTCACCGGCCTACCCAAACGAACGCTATCCCCACGCCAGTCAATCTTAAACTCAGCGGCTAGACTCATCCACCTCACCAACCGCTCCACATCTGCCTCCCCCCTCTGCCAATCCCTTCATTGGCTCCCGATTGCCCAACGCATCAAATTCAAACTGCTAACTCTGACCTACAAAGCCATTCACAACGCCGCCCCAAACTACATAACTGACCTGATACCCAAATACTACCCTACCCGTGCCCTTCGCTCCTCACAGGACCTCCTACTCTCTAGCTCCCTGGTCTCCTCCTCCCACGCCCGATTGCAGGACTTCTCCAGGACTTCCCCCATCCTCTGGAACTCCCTACCCCAATCCATCAGACTGTCACCTACCCTCCTCACCTTCAGGCGTACCCTGAAAACCCTCCTCTTCAGGGAAGCCTACCCCAACCTCACCTAACACCCGACCTCACCTAGCAACTAACCTCCTCCACTCCTCCCACCACTCCATCCCCCACAGCCATCTCCTCCTGTGCCACCTTCCCCTCCCTCCTAGATTGTAAGCTTGAAAGAGCAGGGCCCTCGAACCCCTCGTGTATTGTATTGTTACTGTCTTGTCTCATGTTCTGTCCCCCTTGCTACTGTACAGCGCTGAGTATACCCTTTGGCGCTATATACTGTATAATAATAATAATAATAGTAATCGGTTGTATGCCACTCATGAAAAACAAATGCCTGACTAGTGTGGGGTAAAATGAAGTGGTTTGGAAGCAGAGTAGCAGAGGTTTGCAGCTACTCCCGATCAGGGGCGGACTGACAACTCATGGGGCCCCTGGGCGATAGGGGATCATGGGGCCCCTGTGTCCTTGCGCAACCTCAATAAACCCTATGAAAAAAGGTACCAGGGGCATCTCATGGGGCCCCCTACTGACCCCGGGCCCTCGGGCAGTGCCCGAGTTTCCAAATGGTCAGTCCACCCCTGGTCCCGATGACCCGTAAACTGACCATACACTAGTAACATTTTAGATGAACATTCAAACAGAAATTTGGACAAAAATTCTAAGTACATTTGATGACTTGAAAGATGTCAAAATTTGGTTTTTTTTAACGTTCAGCCTGGGTTCACATATATGTGGCGCGGTATATCGCATGTGATTCGTACAGGAACCGCATCGCATTCCTGTGCCAATCACATACGATTTGTGTGCGGTGCAATTGGAGCCATACATTTTGTATGGCTCTAATCGCACCGCACCTGCACCAAAAAGGTGCACGACCCTTTTTTTGGTCCGCACTAGAATCTGATCGCATGGCTATTCACACCTAATATGATTCGATTCTGCACATCGCACCACGTTTTGCGGACCATTTCAGGGTGTTGTTAACTTAACATACACCCCCCGCAGCGGTTCGCATGAACGGGGTGCGATTCTGATGGGGTGTGGAATTCACAAAGAAAACGCTACTTAAATATGAACCAGGGCTCAATGTTGGAACAAATGGACTTTATCTAACAAAAACCACATAGAACGTTGGAGCTCATTCACATGTGCGGCAGAGACTGACGATCCTCTGAAAAGCGATCCACACTCGGATTCCTTTTCTGTGGGGCATGACAGGCGGTGAGCAGGCAATATATCGGCTCTTCACTGCCTGACTTAGGCTCTGTTCACACCAATGCGTTTTTTTGTGCTTTTTGCAGAAACGCATTGCAGTCCATTTAATATGGTTTCCTATGAAACATGTTCACCTCTATGCTGTTTTTGAGCCACTGCATTTTTGGAAGGGGTCAGCGACTTTTTTAAAAAGCAAAAACCAGCGTTTTTGCTACAATAGAGTACAATGGAGAATCAGCTGAAATGCATGGCAGTAGGTTTTTGCCGCATTTTGCGCTTTGCATTTTTTTTTGCCCAGCAAAAAAAAATCCCACTTTAAAGAAAAAAAAAGCTGAACAAAATGCAAAACACGGTAAAAATGCGTCAAAAAATCATCAAAAACGTGTTGAAAAATGCAAAACGAACTGCGAAAAGCACTGCAAAACGAACAAAAAGCAAACTACATTGATGTGAACGGAGCCTTAAAGCAGAACTAAGGGAATAACAAATCTTAACACCTAACCACAAGTTTGCAACTTTGACATGTGTTAGCAAAACCGTACATATCATCACAACTAATCAATGAGGAGTGCAGCGCTACAAAGAGTCATGAACAAGCTGAACCTATCTGCAGCAATTAAGTAACTAATGCCCAATACAATAATAGCAGGTGAAATGGATAGTCCAAAGAAATTATATTCCAAAACATTATAGGCGACTTCAATCAATGCGGGTATGATCCGGTATCCTGATGTAGAGATATAGGTAGATTGCCTACTCACCAGAAGCGCAATCTCAATGCGCATATCAAGATCACATGTAGCCGGGGATCCTGGGTGGGTGTTGCCCGGTGGTGCAATCCTCTGATGGTCACTCAATGGTGTGTAGGAAGGATACCGGTCTGGTCATAACGTACTTACTCCTCAGGTCTGCACCGATGCCTGAAATACTGGGGCTGAGGTGTGGAGGCTCAGTGCCACGTATAGAGAATAAAGGTGCTCATAGTGTAGTAATGTTAATAAAAGGTTTATTAACTCGAGTTAAGCAGAGTATACACACCGACAATGACTGTAGGTAGTGGTAGAAAGCTGCTTGTAGATAATGATAAAAGCACCTGAAAAGCACTGACCAGTAGAGATCATAGGGGAGCCGCCGGACCTCCTGATCCGGCGGCGTGACGGCAAGGCGTGCAAGGGCTCCTCCTAGACGCATTTCGTGTAAACACGCGTCTGCTGTAGGGGTGATGCCATTGTTTTTTTCAGGACACATTGGGCATTCATTTGCTGGTAAATAGTAATGGATATCTCCTGATTTTTTTTTTTATTACCAAAGGAAAACTGGCCCAAAATAGTAAAAAAAAAACCAACATTTTTTAAAATTCACTTGTATATTTCTTGCTCCTACCATAACCTACCACCAAAGAACAACCCAAAATAATTTCTCCTGTTCCTGCTGATCGCAGCGATACCACATGTGTATGTTAGTTGTTATCTGTACCCATAGTACAGCCCAGAAATAAGAGTGCACAATTTTTTTTTTCTTTTAATCCTACCACTGATACTAATTTAAAAAAATAAAACAAAAAAACCCAGTCAAAAAAAAAAAAAAAAGCATGCTGGAAAATCTAATTTACTAAGAATGCCTCACTTTTCGCTGATTTTTACCATACTTAAGTACAGCTTGCTCTGTTACTTGCAGTGCGTCATGCTCCTTTCTGAGCGTCTTTCTGGTCTTGCAGGTGTTATATTCTCATCGGCAGAAGCTGTCAGAGTTTTGCAAAGAAAAGGGCCGAGTATTGGACATTATCAGTGAGAACGCTCGGCCCCAGTCACGTGGACAGAAAATGCCAGGGGGCAGCACTCTTCTTGGCCCAGAAAATAAAGGTACTGTGATATCGCTTGGAGAAACAACCGCCACCCTTCTGTTAAGGCGTTCATTTCACTTACTATAATGTAAGCTATCAAAGTAGAACTCCAGGAAGGAAAGTATTGCTTTACCTGCTGTGTGGCACTGACTGTGACAGGAGTGACTTTGGGTGGGGGGGGGCCATGGAACACAGCCCCCTTTGGAGAGGTGGGGAGACCCTTGTCTTAGCTCCCCATGTCCCTATTATGTGTAAGTCACCCTGTGCCTGTTAGGGGTACAGGGTAGCCTGTCCTAATATTGTGTAGACATGTATACGTGGGGTGTGGGGGTTGTTCATTGTTTACTGCCAGGTGGTCCCATTGTTCTATTGTGTCTTGCTTGTGCGCAAACTATTATGGGATGTATGTGTTTATGTGTATTGGCTTGGTGGGAGGTGTCTGCTGTGCATCTCTTGTTACTAAATGTATTGCCACGCCCTGGGTATATATCTTGTCTCGGTGTTAAAATAAAGCAGTCCCCTTCCTGTTTTAAGACAAGTCTGGTGCTGTCTCGTCTTGTATGGTCAGCGGTGGTGTCCGTGGACAAGGAAGCGAGAGTCTAACGGAAATACCCTAGTGCAGTCGGGGTCCAGTTCCGTTACAGTCACTTAGATTTCTCACCTAGACATGGTGAGGGGTTCCAAAGTTTATGGCTAATACAGAAAAAATAAATGTCGTAATTTTCTTGGAATTTGAAAAAGTTGTGTTCTGGATTGTAAAACCTGGAGGCTTTGTAGAGCTTTGCAAGGGATAATATAAAGGACATCTGACATCTGAGGTGAATAATGAGATCTGGCTACCAAATAAAATGTGGACCTTGGAATAGAGGATTTATCCCACTTAAAGTTCTACCAAGCCTCCGGGCTGCGGGACCCAAAACACAACTATATAAGGCCTGTGGACCTGTGGCCTGTTGTGTTTTGTGTCCTGGAGCCCAGAGGCTTTGTAGAGCTTGGAGAGAGATAAAGCCTCCATTCCTAGGTCCACATTTTAATTGGTAGCTAGACCTCATTATTTGTCTCAGATGTCTATTATCCCTGGCATAGCTTTACAAAGCCTCTGGTTTCACGATTCAGAACACAAGGGTTAATTTAAAGTCCTGTGAACAAATATTGAGGTCTGGCTACCAATTAAAAAATATGCTTTGTCCTCTCTGGCACACCTGGATATATTTTTAGTGTGCTGCAAGGACCTAGATTGGCTTAGGCATCAGTATAATACCGCAACTGCGTCAGCACACAGGAAATAGGTCACACGCTGCTTGATGGTGGGTAAATGAACTATTGCAGTACAGGCAAAAGGCAATGTATAGAACAATAAACAAGGCAGTGGGGTTGATTCACTAAAACTGGAGAGTGCAAAAATCTGGTGCAGCTGTGCATGGTAGCCAATTGCCATTTAGCAGCCAACTATTAGATTTAAGCTGGATAACATTGGGGCCTGTCTGTATGGTGGTGCACATGAAACTTAAGGCTGTACACAAGGGATGGCTGATGGGCTGTTAAGTAAGGAGCAGTCTCTATTGGTGTTTACTGTGGGCAGTAAGAAATTAGGCTGGGTTGTTCCGCTCATCACTCCTGGTATGCAACGGATCCAGTCCTATACATTTGGCGGTTGGTTGTCCCAGAAGGCTCAGTCCTCATGATTAGGGCCTCCCTGGCATAAGCACACAAGGCAAAAGGTCTTCCAGCTCTTGTTCCAGGACACAGCAACTTTCTATGATTCTCTTCGCTCTGTTTGCACAGTTCAAGGCCAGCACTCAGGAATCCAGTCCTTTATACAGGTCCTCCATGGCTCTGGATCAGCTCTCACACGTTCTCTCTCTCTCTCAGTGGTAACACAGACCCAGACAGAACCAGGTCTGCACTCTCTGATTCATTCATTCCCTGTGCTGCACTGCCCTTGATTGGTGCATTTGCCTGGAACAAACTCTGTCTTCCCCTCACCTGTGTGCAGGGTGTGCCTTGGAATTGTAGTCCTGCAGCCTGTCCACCCCATGGTACAGCACTCCCCATGGACGACATTTTCTATAGTCCTGTGCGGCTGCAAGCTTTAATCTCCATTTGCCTCTGCCGACACTTCAGAGCATGGGGAAGGAACAGTTGAAGTGGGCAGGGGATTACATACAGCCCACAGACAACCGTTCTGTCCCTGCAATGCGGGGGAGGGGGAGCGCTCTTTCAGCCAGCGGGCACCTATGCATACAGTACATGCTTTTTACTATATCTGCCTTGATAAGATAAGCTGAGTGGATCTTTTAACTTTAACATAATTGCAGCATTTTCTGTAGTAGCTCACTTATTTTCTTTGATGCACATTTTTTTATATTTTCTTTTCTGTCTGGAACACCGTCCCTTTACATGTTTTCTTTCGCTTTTCTTTTAAGATTGTCAGGCTGCCATAAAAGATGCCCTTTCAACGCGTAATAAATTCCGAAAAATGCAGCCTCCCAACTGGCAGAAACCGTTGGACTCTACAGAATTAAAAGACAGCGTGACGCAAGGACTCCGCAAAAAAGCAGAGGAGAGCTCCCGCATCCGGGTAATTGCCATTACTTAACAACAATATTATGGTCCCAAATTCTGGGACACAGTTAACGCTGCTAATGGTCTGCATTGCTTTCACCCACTTGCTGGGTGCCCAATTATGACCACCTTGCAGGTTGGTCCCATCCAGACCCTGCTTTATTATATGTGGGGACCACCCACTCATGGCTCCGATCCCTACCATTAAGGCCTTTTTGAGTTACTGTACATGTATAGTAACTCAAACAAGGTTGATGCTTTGATTCCGCTACATGGGCTGGGACACGGTATCGGTGGGACAGGCCAAGATGAGGGCAGGGTTCTCCTAAAGTGGAGCTCCACCCAAAAGGGGAAGTTCCACTTTAGGCCTTTGTCCCCCGCTCCCCATTAAAGATTGGCACCTTTAGAAAGCAGATACCCGAATTTGACAGGTACCCACTCCCACTTCCGAAGTGGATACATGCTGGTGTGGCACTCCCATCCCTTCAGAACTTCAATATTCTCCTCTGGGGGTCCAGTAAGACCCCACAGTTGCTGGTGAGCAGCCTCTAGAACCTTAAACCACCTATTGTGTTATAATCTCCTTAAAGCGGAGCTCCACCCAAAAGGGGAAGTTCCGCTTTATGGACTGCTCCCCCGCTCCCCATTAAGGATTGGCACCTTTGGGGAGAGGGGGGGGAGCGAATTTGACAGGTACCCACTCCCACTTCCGGTCCGATCTCCTAGGCGATCGGAAATGGAAGGTGTCCTCCCTCCCTTCCTGTAGTCTTTTGGGACACGTGACAGGTCCCAGAAGACTACAGGACCATTCATGAAGTGCAGCGCTACTCGCGCATGCGCAGTGGGTACCTGGCTGTGAAACCGCAAACTGTCACAGCCAGGTGCCCACAGTGAAGATGCTGGCCTCCTGGAATACAGGACGGCCGGTGAAACGGGTTGCAGGGGACACACCATGGGACCGAGGGACAGGTAAGTGGCTGTTTTTTAAAAGTCAGCAGCTACAATTTTTGTAGCTGCTGACTTTTATTTTTTGATAGGTCGAGTGGAACTCTGCTTTAAGGTTCAGCACTCTTACATCACAAAGACTTTAAGAGACCTGAAATGGGAAATTTTGAGCTTTATGTCATGCAGAGTGGAGCGTTTACTTCCTCTTAAAGCAGAACTGCACTGTATGGGATAACCGCTCGTTTTGTCCAGGGGCACACAAAAAGGCTATACTTACCTGATCCTTCAATCCTCTGGAAAACAGCGCTCCCCCACGTCCAAGGTGGACTGTTCCTGCCATCTTCATGTCAAGAGCCGGTCTATGGGCCTGATGACTTATAGAACAGTCCATTCACAAGACCGCAAGCGTGCTGGGGGGGCAGGAGCGGCAGGGACCCTTCTTGCGCTTGGAGGATCGATCGACAGATTAGGTGAGTATATCTCATACTATTCCATACAGTGCAAGCTGTTACCCAGTTTTAAAAATGTATTTCTTCACTTCTAGAAATGGCAACTGATGTCTTTCAAGAAATATTCTGTTTTCATAACCAGTGAATAAATATTAATAAAATGTCTTCTATCAGGAGGATGTGACACTGGCGTTGGGAGACATGAGGAACATGATTCAGCAGCAGCAGAGGATTTACCAGGAGATGGAGGGCAGTTATCAGCTGCAGCTGGTATGTATGATGCAGAAAGTCAGATCAGGGTGTTCCCTGGTTCTGGCTCCACCCACTCCCGGGGTCATTACAGAATGTTGCAGGGGGGTGCTCAGGGTAATGGGTTAAGGAGCTTCAGCTCTGCCAAGGAGCAGTGTGAAAATCCTGTTGAGTCTGTAAATTATTTAAAGTGCTATTAAACCCAAAACCAAAATTATAATATGTAGCAGCTTGCCAATCAAAAGATGTGGTGGCGGCTGCATTCGTTTTCTTTTTTCCTTCTGTTTTCACCTGGTGATCTGGCCTGTAACACACCTCCAGTATTAGAGTGCCCCCACTCAGGATGAAGGAACACAGCAGGCACCTCTGGACAACAGTTTGGGGGGAGGGAACTGTTAGATGTACTAGCAAATTTAGATACACTAACAAATTGAAGCTGAGCTCCAGCTAATACTTTATTATCAGTTAAAGAAGTTTTTTTTCCTATTGGAATAAAGGTTTTACACAAATAAATAAAAGCTGATTATTATATGCACTCCTGCCAGTGTTAAATGGTTTGTCTCATCACTAACTGCAATAACTGAATAGAGCTTGTTCTTTTGAAAAAACAACAGACTTACTGGCCAGATCACCAGATGAAAACAGTATAAAAGACAGCCTAAAAAAGAAACCTAATGCAGCCACCACATCTAAGGATCAGTAAGCTGCAATATAATAAATATTTGTTTTGGGGTTTATTACCACTTTAATCCTCGGGTTAACACAGGTGCAGTGTTTCCTGGGTAGCACAGGCTTGTTTGGATTGGCTGTTTCACTTGGAGTCACATGTCTGAACCACTGAGTCCATTTTTTAAATTCCAGCCAAATTACCCCGGGCACAGGTTGGTCCAGGAAAAAGAACCTAACGCCAACAGGAAAGCATGATGCTCACATATAGGAGGGTGAATAAAAGGGCGGGGGGGCGTAAAGGAAAAGCATGGAGCTGTATATTATATGTCCAAAATACTAACAACAACTTACTAAGCCGTTCACAACTCTGTCCCTAGCTACATCACCAACCTGGTCTCAAAATGTCAACCAAATCACTCTCTTCGATCCTCCCAAAACCTTCTACTCTCTGGTCCCATGTCCCCTCTTCCCATGCTCACCTCCAGGACTTCTCCTGAGCTTCTCCCATCCTATGGAACTCCCTACCCCAATCTTTCCGGCTGTCTCCTAATCTATCCACCTTTAGACGATCCCTGAAAACCTTTCTCTTTAAAGAAGTCTATCCTGCTTCTACCTAGTAAACTGCCATTTATTTCCTCCATCAGCTCATCCCCCCACAGCTATTACCTTTTGTATCACTCAACCCTTCCTCCTAGATTGTAAGCTCTGATGAGCCGGGCCCTCTGTTTCCTCTTATACCAAATTGTATTGTAACTGTAATGTCTGCCTTCATTTTGTACAGCGCTGAGCAAACTGTTGGTGCCATATAAATCCTGTATAATAATAATTATATTATATAAGGAGACAATGTAGATTCCTTAGTAAATCTGTGTAATGTTACATGTATGTTCCAGGGTCCGGAGTCCAGCTTGGATCTATCTGTAAGAGAACGTCTAGATCGTCCATTGGTGAGAATTCTGCAGAGACACCCAGGAACCCAACTCCCCGAGAGCACCTTAATCTCCCAGGTACGGCCGAATGCCATTGGTGTACAATCACACTTTATTAGGTCGACCTTGCTAGTATCGGGTTGGACCTTCTTTTGCCTTCAGAAATACCTTCATTCTTCATGGCATAGATTCAACAAGGGGTTGGAAACATTCCTCAGAGATTTTGGTCCATATTGACATGAGTTACTGTTGCCTTTCTATCATATGGAACCAGTCTGCCCATTCTCCTCTGACATCAACAAGACATCTTCGTCCACGCAACTGCTGCTGCAAAATGCTCCTTTTCGGACCATTCTCTGTAAAACCCAGAGATGGTTGTTCATGAAAATCCCAGTAGATCAGCAGTTTTTGAAATACTCAGACCATCCCGTCTGGCACCAACAACCATGCCACGTTCAAAGTCGCTTAAATCCCCTTTCTTCCCCATTCTGATGATTGGTGTGAACTTCAGCAAGTCGTCCTCACCACGTCTAGATGCCTAAATTCATTGAGTTGCTGATGTGATTGGCTGATTAGCAATTTGTGTTACCAAGCCAGGATACTCAACCAGGGTTCCTCCAGAGGTTGCTAGGGGTTCCTTGAGCAACGAGCAATATCTGCCTCTCAGATAGGTTCCTGCTGACACCATTGATACTTTTACCTATAGAGGGGTAATTCTTCTCAATGACCACAAGTGTAAGGAACGTTCTTCCCTCTGACCATCACACGAATGTATCATGACCTGTAGATACAGTAATTTTTAGTAGGGGTTCCCCGAGACCAAAAAGTCATTTCAAGGGTTCCTCTGTGTTGAAAAGGTTGAGAAAGGCTGTACCAAGCAATTGAACCGGTGTACCTAATAAAGTGGCTGGTGAGTGTATATTCGCCCAGACTAATATGTGTTTTCAATCAGTACATTGTTTCAGTACCCCCTGGTAGGTGACATGGGCTCACCCGAAGCGCAGAGCATAAGTAACAGTTGGCCCTCATTAGAGCTCCCTGCAAGGGGTGATGGTCCACAAAACCTTATGGCCCCCCATTTTTTTTTTTTATTTTGCTGAAAAATGGCACAAGGTTGGGGCCCTTAGAATAGCCCCAGCAAGGGGTTGCTGGACAGAAGGACTACAGTGTGGCAGTTGCACAAGACGGCAGACAGGAGAGTGGTCAGGTCAGGGATGGACTGACAACTCATGAGGCTCCCGGGCAATAGGGGATCATGGAGCCCCTGTGTCCTTGCCCAAACTCAAAAAAGCCTATGAAAAATGTACCAGGGGCATCTCATGGGGCCCCCTACTGACCCTGGGCTCTCGGGCAGTGCGCGAGTTTCCAAATGGTCAGTCCGCCCCTAGGTCAGGTCACGGCACAGGTTGAGGCAGGCAGCAGTAATCAGATCAGGCAATCCAGGTCAGCAAGAGGCAAGCAACAGTAGGTTGAGATTCATAGTGGGTGTTACCTAGGGTGGGTCTGAATGCAAATTTAGCCTTCTCTAGACTGACACCAAACCATCAAGGCATTTTGGTATTTGCTTACCCATATGGAAGAATAACATATTTGAAATATATTTTACAAATATTTTTCCCAAATATATTGCTATATATTCGAAATGCTATAATTTTTGCCATATTCAATATATTTCAAAATATATTGCAATAAATAAACACACACATATATATATATATATATATATATATATATATATATGTGTGTGTGTGTGTGTGTGTACTGCATGTTGAAATTAGTTTTTATTACAAAATATATGAAAAATATGTTTAAAAATACATTTCAAATATACTGTATGTCATTAAAAATAAAAATCTACATTTCTGGATTGCATTTACAGATATATGTAAAAATATATGTCAAAATTACTTTTTTTATGCGTTAAAAAATCTGAAGAAAATACTTAAAAAAATATATTTTTAAAAATATATTCTTCAGATTTTTTTAAACATATAAAAAGTCATTTTAACATATATTTTTACATATATCTGTAAATGCATTCCAGAAATGTAGATTTTTATTTTTAAAGACATGCAGTATATTTGAAATGTATTTTTAAACGTATTTTTCACATATTTTGTAATAAAAACGCATTTCAATATGCCACACACACACACACATATTTATGTATATTTATTGAAATATATTTTGAAATATATTGAATATGGCCAAAATTGTAATACCACATTTACCCACTACATGTCACTGAGGAGAACACTAAGGGCTCATGTACACGGGGGATTTGGAAAACTCTTCTGAAAGATGGAAACTGCTGGAAAACGTAGGTTAAAAAATGTCAGTTTAGCCATGTTTGTATACCGCGTTTATGTGCGTTTGCGTTTAGAAGCATTTTTAAAAGATAACCTCAGGAGCCCTTCCCACATGCCCAGAATGCACTGAAAAACAGTAAAAAATTAACTATTTCAGACATTTGGAGAAAAATAGAGAGAGCAGAAACAGAGAGCAGTATGTGTTGAGATGACCTGTCTTTTCTGGTTGTATTCACTATGGATCCCATCATCAGCATAATGCGGCACGTTCTACCATTTTGTTCCTGGAACTGACTGCGCTGGTGTACCGGGTCCATTTGAATACATGGAAAACGCTTTGCATGCATTTCTGATAATGAAAAAAGGCTCTGGACAGCATCTGGACATGGAAGAGTTCAAAAAAAGCTTCTAAACGCAAACGCTTATAAATGCAGTAACCGCGTTTACAAGCATTTGGCGTTTGAAACGCCGGTAAAATCGACTGCTGAACGCAAGTTTGGTGCGTTCAAAAAACAACTGTAAACTCAGCTGCCTATAAACAATGTGTACATGAACACATAGGACAACATTAGGGAGAGTTCAGGGGCTGCTAAAAAAAACAAAGCTCCTGAACTTCAGTTTATCAGCTGCACTGTACATGAGCCCTTATTTCTTATGATAGTCAGCACCATCTAGTGGTCATACTGCATTATGGCCACTAGATGCCACTGACTACCACAGGAAATAAGCACGTTCTTTGGACCATCTAGAGGTCATAATGTAGTATTTCTGCATTCATAGTTGAACTGCAGTGAATATAGCCTAGAATCAATCGATTTTGCGCCATTTACACAGAACGAATTTTACATGCAGCTATTTCATTTTTTTTTCTTTAACCTCCTCGGCGGTATGATTCTTTCTGATTTTTTGTGCTGAAAGCGGTACCATTTTTTTGCATGGAAATATGTAGTTTTTTTATTGTAGGCTGTAATTTTTTAGGAATAACTCGCTGAAATCTGTCTGAACAAGAGTCTATTAAACATCCCGGGTATGATAAAACTTGAAACACGAAATCATAAATTATAATTTAATAAATAATCATAAAAAATAATAATATAATAATAATAAATTTAATTCAATAATATAATCAAACCAAAAACACTGAAATTTGAAATATAGCGCCAA